>NC_136412.1:23370625-24027500 GCF_051521515.1 Lactuca serriola | reverse complement strand
AAAAATGTGCTTAATCCAAATCCAATCTCTGTAGCAATTCCTACTGAAGTAGGACCATCAAACCATGATCTGGATAAACCAAGAGAGAAGAAGCTTGCCGATGCTTTCAAATCACCTTTCAAATGTAGAATAATAGACATAAAACCTGAACTGACACATCAGAAGAGTATTGACTGTGAGTGGTTGTTCAACTTGCAAGGGAACACATCGTAAATAACTTTATTTTATAGACATTCATATATATAATTATTATATAGATAATAATGTATGACATTTTGATTACATATTTTCAAAGATGTGGTTGTCCAGATAAAATATGGTCAAATAACAGAAAGAGAAATTATGGAAAGTCTATATGCAAGCACAGAGATTTTTGGAAAGTTTTAGACACTTGGGATGATTTACTTAACCACCAAGAATTGGGAAGGATTTTGGAAATTCACCATACAGACTCTTCTTGAAAGTTGGAGTTTCTGTAAGTTTATGTTCTAACCTTAATTTCTTCTTTATTGATAAATGAATACACCAATATGATGTATTCATTTATGAATATTATATTTTTTACAACTGAAATTCATATATGATTATACCAATATGATGTATTCTTTAAGTTAATTATGTATATTCAACTGAAATTCACATATGATTATGTATTGATATTTGAATAAAAAAATCAAAAATAAATATCTTTAGTATATACTTATGATTATTATACCAACATGATGTACTCATTTAGGATTAATAATTTACTAATCCTGTAAAATTATATTGGTTACAGACTGCTTATCTAACTTCAACATTATTTGATGAAAGAAAGTATGAAAAATTCAAGGAGAACTTTCAAGACAATACCAATGGGTACAAAAAAATCTTGAACATAAAAGATATTGACATGGTATACTAATTAAACTTGTTTTTTATATATATTTTATCAACATAATGCTTACCATTATATACATAAAAACAGGTATTGTTTCTAGTTGTTAGAAGTGCTCACATTTTTGTGATTGTCTTCAACTTAAAGAAACCATCAATTAAAATTCTAGACAACAGTGCAGTTGAGGGGAATTATGAAGGGAAATACGGAGTAATATTGAAACCTTTGGTTTGTACCCAATTCACAACAACATAAAAGAACCAATTTATTACATATCTAGCATTTATTTTATTTAATGATCAGAAAATTTTGTTTGTGAGATACTTTACAGAAATAAACCATCCAAGAGCCAATGCAATCTCAAAAGAATGTATCACACCCCAAAGACTTGAAATGCCATGGAGAACAGTTAAAAAAAAAGTTGATTGTGGGGTCCTTGCAATGAGACATATAGAGACCTATAAGGGGACAACCAATCTCAAAGTGGAAACCAGGTCTTCATAAAGAAAGTGCAATTCAACAAACTACTTTAGAGAAGCTCAGGCACAGGTATTCACACCGAATGCTAACTTCTGAAATTAACATGTTGAAGGCAAAGGTGTTGGATCTTGCTAAAAAATATCAAATAGTTGAATTCAAAGTGTGTACAACTCATGAATACAAGGATATGCAAAACAATTCAAAAAATGTTAAAAGAATATTGATGTTTGCTTGTGATGAAGTGTGATGGTTGTAACATCCATAAAATTACGGTAAATTTTATACTTTTAGTACTAAAAAAAGAGTCAAATAGTAATTGTTTTTACAGAACATTTCCAATTCTTTTATCATCAGAGTGTCCCAAAATAGATAATGAGGATGAGGAGCGATACGGTCACACCTTTGCCTTCCCTCGCTCTCCTGAAGTACCTGAAACAATAAACTGGAACTGTAATCCTGAGGGCTTAGTGAGCTACCCCCAAAATACCAACACCACACTGATAGAAACCATAGCCATAACGATCAATCAAACAACACACATATTGGGCCATCAGCCGGACTGGTCCGCCCTACTGGGCCTACAATCTATCTGAATCTATCCCAAGCCTTCGGCATGACTGGTCCGCAGCGTGGGCCTACATTCTCCCCATACCGCTCAGAGGGTGTGTTGGCCTTCAGCACAAAGTAGGACCGCCTCAACCCAACCAACAAGCAACTAACCATGTATGCAAACTATCATCCACTGGTTATCCACATAGCAATCATATCTATCTCATTGACCATCAATCATAGAGTTTCACTCGTAATTAGAGTATCGACCTAACAGGTCACTAACATACCAATCCTCACGGATCATAAAAGCATAACATACTATCTATCCTGATTCCGATCTAATAGATCAGAATCATATGTAGCATACCATAACAACCGATCTAACCGATCTCTAGTTTAACAACCATCCTAAATAGGATAAATTCTAACAAAGCAATAACATATCACCCTCCTAAACCGGGATGAATTCTAGCATGGCAATAACAAGCGACCATCCTAAATCAAGATCTAAATCATAAAGGGTCAGCCTTGGTGCCGTAGACCCTATCGATATAGTGAGGATAACTCACCTCGAAGACGTCGATTGGAAAGCAAACTCCAACTATCGAATCACTTGACACCGGCTCCACCACCTATAACCATAGCACAATATACTCATAAGTTCTTACCCTTATGAGACACCCCATAACCTCTTAGTAATTTTTGATCAAGGTTAGAGTCCTCAGTCAAGGTCAACAGTCCATGTTGACCTCTACTCGCCGAGTGCACTCGGCCTCTCGCCGAGTCCATGGAGCACCTTCCAACTCGCCGAGTCATCGGAGTGACTTGTCGAGTTCCTTTGAATCTCGATTAATCCTTAAGGGCCACCCATCAAGTTTCCTCCTTGCAACTCGACGGGTACACACGCAAGCCTATCCAAGGGGAAAAGCCATCCGACTCGCTGAGTTGTTCTTCAACTCGTCGAGTTTTATAGTGATCTTCATCGGACTCGCCGAGTTGTTCATCCAACTTGCCGATTTCAATGATCATCTTCATGTGACTCGCCGAGTCACCCTTGCGACTCGTCGAGTCCATCCAGTCCTCTTTACATACCAACTAGTTTTGAGCCATGCAGCGGCTCCAAATCACAGATCCAAGCTTCTAGGGCATACTTACCACGTAAAGTTGCAATCTTTAAGTACATGCATGATTTTAAAGGCTCCAAATGTCTATTTTTAGTTCTTAATGGACCTTCTAGTCCAAGAGGGACTTCAACCACACCCAATACCACAACTTTATGACTCTAGCACCCAAGGAGGGTCCAGATCTGAATTTACAACTTCAGATCTAGCCTATAGCTCAACATCCCAGCTTGAAAATCCATAAAAAGCCCTAGAACTCAACAAGAGGAAAGAAAAGGAAGTAAGAATGACACTTTAATACCTTCAAAAGATGCTAGCTGAGGTAAAACCCGATTCCCCCTCCTTTCTTGCTTCAATTTCCTTTGCACACGTAGCTCCCTTCCTCCAAAATCCTCTCTTCCAAGCTTCAAACCCACACCAAGGCACACACACACACGAATTAGGGTTTATAAGGGCTCTCAGAGACTGTAAGGGAGCCCAAAGGAGGCTGAGGCTCCTTTAAATAGGGGTGCAAACCCCGGGATTTAGGGTTTCATCTGCCAGCTCCTACTCGCCGAGTCCCAATAGTGGACTCGCCGAGTAGGTTACTAAACATGCGTTCTCACCGCTGCTACTCGATGAGTAGGTCGACCAACTCGTCGAGTAGAGATTTCTCCAGAAACTCTTAATAAACAAATACCTGAGGATCGGGGTGTTACAATGGTATAGAACAATTTGTGTTGAAGATGAATGAATTTAAAGTACATGTAAGATGATTCTGCGAAACAAGTTTTAGATGGTTTGTTAAGTGTTTTGAAAATCGTTTAAAAAGTGTGTGAAATGCTTATGAAATGTTTTTATTAGCTTGTGTTGAATGATTATGTAATAGACACTACTTTGCTTATTTTTGTCAGTTTTTTATATTCAAATATTTTCAAATTTTATTTCTATTTATTCTAAATGAATACGAATATGATATATTCATTTATGATTAAGTGAGGAGTAATATGTCAGTATAACAAAGTTCAAATATGAATATAACAAATTTCAGATATGAATATAACTTATTTATTAGTAGAAACAAGTTTGCTTATTTCGGTCATTATTTTATATTCAAATATTTTTAAAGTTTATTTCTATTTATTCATAAATGAGTACGAATATGATATATTCATTTATGATTAAGTTAGGAGTAATATGTTAGTATAACAAAGTTCAGATATGAACATAACAAAGTTCAAATATGAATATAACTTTAGTATAAGAAAGTTCACATATTTGTATTCATTTATCTTAGTTTTCAATTTTATTTAAGTTTATTTATAATTGATACCAACATTGTATATTCATTCACCTTTAATATGTAAATAATAACATCTTCAATGATAAATGAATCCACATATTATGTATTCATTTATGAGTAATTTACAAATAATGTGTATTTCACATATAAATTTACCATATCAATATAACTTATTTAATAGTAAATTAAAAAACAAATATGATATATTCATTTTAAAAGAACATATATTTCACATCTCAATTTACCATATCAATATAAATATGTATTATTCATACATGAATATTATTGTTTATGGTTATTATCTGCATATATTCATAAATGAATAAAACCAAAAAACATTAAAAACAAACAAACAAACAAAAATCCTAAATGTCTTTGGTTGATTAAGTAGCTGCAATTCTTACTGGACATGTACGTAAATTATGAGGAACTCGTTTTCCACATCCTGAACACATTCTATGTTCTTTTTTAGACTTTTTATATACTACTTCAGCTGCACTTGGAATTCTTTTCTTGATTCCAGAACCTTTATTACTTTGAACTTGAGGAACATGAATATTAATCTCTTTTGGAATTAGGAATAGAAACACCCATAAGCTTGCATACGACTTCACCATCCGTCTTGCTTTTCAATGCATCAGATGTATAATCATTCTCACTCTCAAATTTCTTCAACAACATTTTTTGTTTCTCAGCAAACAAAGCAATTTTCTT
The DNA here is from genome assembly GCF_051521515.1 of Lactuca serriola. Classification (NCBI taxonomy): domain Eukaryota; kingdom Viridiplantae; phylum Streptophyta; class Magnoliopsida; order Asterales; family Asteraceae; genus Lactuca; species Lactuca serriola. The sequence goes on along the minus strand of NC_136412.1, from coordinate 24,022,474 downwards.
TTTGTCATCTCTTACAATATCGAAACATGATTCAAAATTATAATATGAATCATTGACTAGCTTCACATTCTCACAATCCCCTGAATCAGATTGGAGAGAACTAAAACAATAATTTCTTGATATCACATCCTTTCTCCATCTTTTCAGAATGTACCTTTCAGTAATTTCTTTCACACCACATCTCATCATTATTGTCAAAGCATGTCTGCATAAAACACTCATACGCTTCAAATGTTCACAACTGCAATTTATTTCTTTCTCTTCAGCTTTTATTTCAACCTGATACAAAAACATAATAAAAAAAATGAAAAAACAATTTAACCAAAAGTTACACATTTACATTCATATATGAATACTTATATATGAACAATCATATATAAGTATTCATATATGAATATTAAATTCCAATCATATATAATAATACATATTCATATATGAATAATAATAAATAAATATTCATATATGAAAATATTCTAATTTTAAAATGATAAGAATATTCATTTATATGAATATTATATTCATATATGAATATTCTCATATTCATATATAAACATTACATTTTTCATAAAAAACTGTTAAATTACCTTAAATTCATTTTTAAATTCGCTTTTAGTGTTGTGTTGCGCAATGTAACTTCCCACTCATCTTACGAGTATGTACAGAAAAAACTTGCTTTATATATTTCCTTTTGCACCTCAAAAAATAATGTACTTGTATAAACCATTGATGCTTGTAGTTCTATTTCTCGAGGTGTTTGCATTTTATATGATGCTTTCTTTGATGCCTTATCAAGCTCTCGTTGAGTATTCCATTACTTTTGAATGGCAGTGTCATAATTCATCATGAAATTCAAAAGTAAATTACCACTTTCTGAGTAGGTATTAAAGAATGAATTCATACTATCTGACCTCGACGTAGCCTTCATCAACCCACACATTGAAATATCATTAAAATATCCAGATATCCATGAATCACATTTTGTAAACATGTCTTTAAACCATCTCGTGTCTTCCAGATTGAATTCATTCATAAGCAAACTCCATTTCACCTCAAATACATCAAGTTTCATATTAATGTCCCAAACAAGCTTTGAGAATCTTTTTCTAAAGGTTATGTTCGTAAATAAATCATTTGATATATGTATTAAAACAAACATAAGATAAACTTATATATTTATTCATAAATGAATAAATATGAATAAGTAAAATATCAATAAATATTCATAAATGAATAAACTAATATTTGAAAAAATTAATATATTCATATATTAATAACTAAATACTATCATACATATTTGAAATATATTAAAATAATACCTTGTTTTTCAACTTCTTCATTATGTGTCACATACATAATTGGTGCTTTGAATTAGGAAAAACATTCTCAATAGCTTGTTTGTTTGCAGCATCTTTACCGGTTAAAACAAGTGTTGGTTCTTTTCCCATGCTTTTTAAGAAACGCTTTAAGCAACCAACAGTAGGAATCAATGATTTCATTGCTTAGCAAACACGCTCCAACATGAACTCTTTTTTTATGATGGTCAATAGAAGTAAATGGAACAAAAACCATTCGATACCTGACACACACAAAAAAAAAGTGTTCATTAAAGTCAATTTTTAATGTATTCATAAGTAAATATAAAAATATTCATGTATGAATACAGTTACATTATATTATTAGAATAATTTCAACAATAAAAACTGACCATTAAACATAAAAGTTAAAATATTCATATATGAATAAGCAATAAAAAGTAGATAGAATAACTTACTTGTTTGTTCGGAAAGTCATATTAAACGAGATAACATCACCAAATTCAACATAATATGCCTTCTCCATTTCATCAGTCCAAAACATCATCTTGACAATTAAACTCAAATGAGTAATTTGGATAGTGAGCTCAACAGTCATTCATTATGTTTTCTATCATTTGGGCATCTTTATAACCTATAACCCTATTGATATCTCTCCTTAAATTTTTATAGTCAACTACTTTAGGGTTTACAAACTCATACCCACCTCTCAGACTTGCCCTCAACTTTTGAGCTGTAGTTGGGCCTATTTTTGTTGTGGAAGCACGCACTATAAACTCTTTTTCTGAATATGACAATTGGCTCGCTTTTTTTAAATCACTTCTCTTCTCAAGTGGATGATTGTGAAGTTCATCAAACTGAAAAACTTTATAATCTGGAGTTCCACACACATATTCAAATATAATCTTTGCTTGACAACCAATAACTCTTGAGTTTGAATTTCGTTTCCTCCTAACACCACTTGTACCCAATGTGTCACAAGATTTCTTTTTCTGTTTGCCACCACGATTACATATAACATGTTTCTTCTTTATAATTTTGTTATCAAACCTTGACTGCGTGCTTAGTCCCACGTCAAAACCACCAATTTCAGCATACTCAGAATACATTTTGATGGTCAACTTTAATGATTTGAAGATTAAACCATTAAATGGAATAAGTTGAATAGGTACATCTGGCTTATAGACATGTTCTCCAATTATATTACCATAATATTACATATCGTCTATTGAACTCGAAGATTCACTAGCTAAAAAATTATAAGTCTAAATCAATCTAATAATGCATGAATAAAACAATCATATATGAATAAAACAATCATATATGAATACATGAAATTCATATGAATAAAACAAAAAACAATGTTTATTAATGGATTAATAAAACACTCATATATGAATACATAAAATTCATGAGAATTCAAAATATACAAAATAAACATAACTTATTCATATATGAATAAAACGAAAATAATAATAAATTAAAAATTACAATTATCACACGTTTATTCATATATGAATAACACAAAAATTTATTCATATTAACATATTCATATGTCAATAAATGATAATCAACAAAATTAAAGACAACAAAATAATTCAATAATTGATATCTTCAAAAAATGAGTTCTCAACATCTTCTTATTCACTCTCACACATAGAAGAATACAAATCACCATCAATAACACTAGAATTTGACATAATAAACCAAATTATTTGTATAAATAAACAAAAACAATCTTAATATCGAATATATCTCACAAAAAAAATCGTAAATATGAAAACCTAGTTAATTTCAAATATATCTCACCTCAACGTACAAAATATCTGAAAGAAACTTAAATCAGCTCGATCAGATGATGCAATTAATCAATCTCTCTCATTTCAAAGCGTAAAAACTATTGCATTATATCCGATTGAAAATTAAATCAGCTCCGATTTCAAATAGAGATCTCAAACTACATAACAAAAATCTGATGAAACAACTCCAATACATATTCGAAACTTCAGTAAACACGCAAATAATACATGTAATTCCTAACAAGTTATGTAAAACAATAATCTTGCTAATGAACTCCGATATATCCGATTCAAACGATATACATACCTGATCAAATTGGAAACTGAATACGAAGATGAAAACTGAAATACAGATGCAAAACTTCACGATTAATGGAAAAAAATACATATAATTGCTAACGAGTTATATAAAGAAAAGAATCTTATAGGGATGAGCATATGACCCGTTGGACCGAACCGGACCGAAAAAAAAATCGGGACCGGACCCGGAACAGACCGGATATACATATTAATGGGCCGATTTCGGGTTTTGTTTTTACCACTAATCGGGTTTCGGGTTTGGACCGGATCGTACCCGGAATACGGGATTTAACCCGGACCGGACCGGAAATTTTTTTCTCCTTAAAATATATAGATAAGGATATTAAATTATTAGTTAATGTTATATTTAACATTATGTATAAAACTTGATGTTTTTATTGTAACATTGTTTATAAATCTTGATCAACATTTGTTCCTATCACTTTACAAGAAAGAATGTATCTAGCATGCTATTTTTTGTTCAAACATGCAAACATGCAAATTTCTTTATAAAAACATACAATTTTTTATAAATAATGTTGTCTTTTGTTGTGTTTTACACAAAAAAGCTGTTAAAATGCAGTTTTTTATTAACAATGTTGTTTCTTTTTTGTTAAAACATGCATTTTTTTTTATAAAAAGTGTAGTTTTTATGCTAAATAGTGTAATTTTTATTTGTTCCAAATGTTAATAAGGTTTGTATTTTTTTTTTGTAGACACCTTATTTGCACGTGATCTAAGTAAAGTACTACATTGTACCAATTTCAAAGCCTAGTTCGGTCCAAAACCTGAAACCCGGTTTAGTACCCGTGACCGGACCGGACCGAACCCGAACCCGAACCCGATACATTCAAAAACGGTCCGGTTTTCGGGTAAAAAAATTCACGATTTTCGGTCTTCGGGTTTTCGGTCTTTGGGCCGGTCTGGTCCGGGTTTGGCCCGTTGCTCATCCCTAGAATCTTAATAATGAATTCCTCATATCCGATTCAAACGAGCTAAAGATATAATCAAATCGGAAACTGATAACAACGAACAAGTTCAATATAAAAAAGTGGCTAATTTACAAAAATATCATTAATGTAAAATGACACGCGCATTTTTTTAAAGTGTACATGTTAGATAAATAATTGTCTGGGAATTATTCTCTCATTCTCAACCTTTTTTATTTTCTCAATTGAACTTATATATATATATATATATATATATATATATATATATATATATATATATATATATATATATATATATATATATATATATATAGTGTTAATCTCATTTTGTTAAATGTCACTCTAATACAACTCTTCGTTAATATTATGTCATGTGTCATGTAGATATATTAGGCAACTCATTTCAAAATTAAAATTTATATTTTTTAATTCTATGTTAAATTTGAAGTTATAATAACTTTAAAATTTTGATATATATCTCTTAATTAATAATTTATTTAAAATGATCTATTTAAAATAATCGATTAATAATTATAAATTTTTATTATGAAAGTTTAACTAATTTTATAATTTTTTTTCTTGTTTTTTTTTTTCGTTTCTTAATAAAAGGATTATTAATATGTAATGAAATAACCAAAATGATAACTGAAACCATAATTTTCAATCATATCATGAGATACGCCATATCTATTTGGAAATGTATTTTGCTTTGTGTTCGCTTCTGAACGGGAAAAGGCGATCATGCATGATAGAGACCCACTCAATCATTTGGATCCATGAAAGTTCATATTCTATTTTATCATGCAGCTATCAAGATAAGAGAAATTATGTCACCAAACACCCATGGTTAGGTGTTAGTCCTTAAGGTATATCGAAATACATATGGGAATCATGATAACAAATAATGAATATACTTTTGGCCACAAAACATTTATATCATGGTTACGTCGATAGCAAATACTGAATATACTTTTGGCCACAAAACATTATATCATGGTTACATTGAGGGAGGGCTGATTTTTTTTTATTATATTATATATTTATTTAAAAATAAAAACATATAATAACGATAAGGACCTTTTTTTCTGGCTCGTTGAGGCTATTTGAGAATATTTAAATCATCGTGAGCGACCTTGTATACCATATAGAGCTTGTATTATGAAAGCATAATTTTATAGAAATGAAACGAATCTAGTTATAGAAACTACTGTAGAGATGTACAAAATTGGTTTACAAAATGGATCCAGACTGAATTTCAACTAATCCCGTTTTTAAAATTTATTGTACAGACCATTTTTTTCCAAACCGAATTGTACCAAAACATGCTTAGGGTAAAATTGATGCATCATGTAACAATTTTACATCGGGAACGGGAAACTGATAAATCAATTCAGTCTTTTTGAACGGTAATAATAAAATCCGGTTCAATTCAGTCCGGTTACAAAACCCAAAATTTTATCTAACCGCTCTCGACTCGAAATTGGTAATTAGTTATCATGCTAATAAACATTCAAGTATTCAAAGTGGATATGATAGGTTCCTGAGTGAATCCTGGTGTAGCTTTTATAAGAACTGGGCTCAAGCCCAGTTAGAATGTGTTGAGTTTGACGGTAAACAAGGCCCAAAGGCCTGGTAGTAAATCAAATCACGACCATAAGCTTTTGGATTTCAACTTTTTCCATTTATTTTAAAAACTATTATTAATAAATAATCCATTTGTTATAATGTTCATTTTTAAGCGACGACCCGTAAGCTTTTGCTAAACCTGATTTGCTATAATGTATATTTTTAAGCACAATTGGGCAAAATGTATTTTTGGGAATCCTTCCATGGGAATAGGGACGAGTAGCGGAAACGGATACTTGTGTTTGGAACCGGAACTGTCGGTTCTGGAACTGGAACTGTCTTAAGCGGTTCCAGTTCCTAAAGTTTTGGAACCGTCTTAAGCAGTTCTATTCTTATTTTTACGAAACCGATACTCATTGGATACCCGCCGGTTTCGGTTCGAATACCGGGTACCCAGAACTGACGGTTAACTGAACCAGTACCAACAGGTACCCACCTTTTTCTAAAAAAATATATATTTAATTTTTATATTTTGGTAACTTTGTTTTAAAAAGATAAGGGAAAAAGAAATTTTACCTGAGCTTAGTCATTTTTAAGGTTTGTGTGATTCATTCTTACAAAAAACCACCAACACCCTACAATCTCTTCTTGTCACTCTCTCCACTCAAACCAGTCACTGTCGCTCACATTATCGGTTAATAGTATTCAAACCCTAGCGTCGGATCTCAATATGTCGTCTACTTATTGTAACGCCCGCAGATTTGGGCTAGTCAATTTAAAGACAATAAGCATCAAAAGTGATTTTTTGATAGAAAATTATTTAGAATAAATAATCATAACCAAGTTATAGTACATGTCACAAGGGTTCTATACATATAAAGAACGCTCAAATCTGAGTTATAACGAAGAAGTTATGATCCGTCGAAGTTTTACGGCAAAACCGGCACGACACCGGGAATCGTAAAAAGTGAGTTTGTGATAAAATACTTTTTAGCCTTAGCTATATAAATGAAATTCGTAGTGTATGTTAAACCGAGAACGTGCATAAAAAGAACGTTCAAATCTGACTTCGTATGAGGAAATTATGATTTTTCTAAGATTTAGTATAGCAGAGCACAGCCCGGAATTTGAATTTTAGATCGATCGATTTTTAGCCGACACAATCTAAACGAAATTAAAGATCTCGTTAATAGGAGCTCAACGATATAAAGATAGATTGTCACACCCCCAAACATGAACGGTGAAAACATTCGGGGGCGGAGGACGTCATGTACAGTATTATAACAAATGTAAAATAGTAATCAAAGCAACAACAACCATTGTATTGATAATAAAGTGTTTACATCTTTTACATAAACCAGAGTGATTGATTTGAAAAGTAGATAAAAGAAATAAAGACTTGAAGCAACTATGCTCCATCTTCTCGAAACTTGAACGAGTACCTTTTTACTAGTTTCCTGAGAATACAAGTGATTTGGAAAGTGTATCAACATTTAAGTTGGTGAGTTCATAAGTATATTGTTTTAGAAAGAAAGTTCTTTGTTCCTTGAAAATGTTCATGTATTACTATAGAAAATCCTATATTTTCTTAATAACATGAAATGTAGTCTTAAGCCTTAAGAACAAAATATATATGTTTCCTTACGTTTAAAGAGTGATATATGACGCTTTGAATTCGCATACGTAAAGTGACCAATACTAGTTCTTATCATGATTACCTAGTGCATACAAGTTATATAAAATCAAAGATCGAATAGACAGTCGAATGAGTGGATTTGCCCTAATCCCACAACCAAACGAGGAATAGGGAATGAGGCGGAAGTCACACATTCCACTATCTATCGAATCTTCATTTTATATAACCCAAACATATCCACTAAGTAATCACACCAGTATGTAAATTATTGTATATGTTTTCCAGAAAATCCGATATTTTCTATAAAATGAGATATGATTCGTTGTGTCTGAAATGAATGTACTAGATCCGGGAAATCCTATATTTTCCCTAAGAATGAGTTTGTAAACATGTTTACTTGTAAAGTGATAGTGTTTAACCCGGAAAATCCATATTTTCCTGAAAGTTGAGATGTAGTCTAAATACTCTGAGACCGTAAGTGTAAGTAAATATGTCATACTTAATTTGATAACTTGTCGTTTTATTATCAAGTAAAACTAGTTAAAGACGTGCTTATCCTGAGTTCTGAATGTGTTGATAATACCCTATCATGATTACTTAGTTCCTACAAGTTATATATAACTAAGATCTGAACCGGCAGTCGATTGGGTGATTCTGCCCTAAGTCCACAACCAAACAAGGAACAGGAAATGAGGCGGAAGTCACACATTCCACTATCTATCGAATAAAATTTATATATAACCCTAATGTAAATACGAAGTAATCATATAGTTATTATCCCTTGAGCTTGATTGAGTTGTGTACTACTACGTGCATGAGTCATTGTTTTCGTGTGCGAGTTCTTATAACCATACTAATATGACCATTATCCAGATAGTTAATGACATTTGTCACCCCAGAACTTCCATTCCAACTGCAGCTAACAGTCAGGGCGTGGGATTGTCAGTCCCGTATAGATATATACACAAACTCATGCTCTCCCTCCAGGAGACTCTGGCTATAAGTGGGGGACTTTTGTTTAATACTAAACAAACCTGTTGTAACACCCCAAATTCTAGAGGTGCTGTTGAAGGGCTTAAATTGTAAATTAAGGAAAGGGACTCGACGAGTAGGCATGCTTACTCGCCAAGTCAGAGCGGGATTTGTCGCGGGTTTAAGTGGCCAACTCGCCGAGTCGGCGGCTTGTACTCGACGAGTTGGTGCTGAAGGGAGAAAACCGTAATCCCGGGGTTGTGCCCTATATAAATCACATTAGAACCCACCCTCAGCCTCTTTGCTACCCTTTTGAGATCCAGAAGCCCTAATTTCATTTGTGAGAAGACTTGGAAGCAAATTGGAGTGATTTGTGAAGGGATCTTGAAGATCAAGAAGCTTGGATCAAGGAGACTTGAAGAGATCTTGATTATACTTCAGTGGGAGATCATTTTGGAGGTAAGGAATCGTTATCCTTGGCCTTATCCTTTCTAGTTCCATTTTCATGGAGTTTTAGGATTTGGTTGGAGAAATATTGATGAGATCTTGAAGCATGAGTTACATCTGGAGTTGAAACTCCAGATCTAAGTTCTATATGGATCATTGATGCAGAAAGCCTTTCTAGTTGTTATGCAAAAGCCCTTCCCCAAGAGTTAAGTCCCTTTCTAGCTTGGTTTTTGGTATTATGGGGTAAGAAGCACGTAAACATGGCAACTTTATGTTGCTAATGGACCCTAGAGACCCAAATCTATTGTTTGGAGGAAAGGAGTAGCTCTGTGACTTGAGATTATGAGAATGCACATATGGACTCGGCGAGTCTGGGAGATGACTCAGCGAGTCGGACTAGAGATCAGACATTGAGTCGCGTAGTAACTCGGCGAGTCGCATGGGTGACTCGGCGAGTCTTATGATGATGAGCTTGGACTCGACGAGTTGGAAGAACAGCTTGGCGAGTCTATTGAAGATTGTCGTGAACTCGGCGAGTCTGCTCGCAGAACCTAACCTCTTTCAGTTAAAGCCTTGGATTAGTGATTCAACTGGGGACTCAGTGAGTTGGTCAGGATGGAACTCAGAGATCGTTGGACTCAACGAGTCTTGGGGCGACTCGGCGAGTTAAGTCGTGCTATGACAGTTTTCTGGATATGAGAACTCGGCGAGTCGACGGGTTGACTCGACGAGTAGAGTCAATCAGGAAGGTTGACTTTGAATTTGACCTTCAGGGGTATTATGGTAATTTGGATATTTATGTCAATGATTATTGATGGATATAAGTGTTAGAGTTTGAGGCGGTGCTTCTGGATTGTGCTCTTGTGATTCGGTTCGGCAGTTGCAAGGTGAGTTATCCTCACTATACTAAGGGGTCTAAGGCACCAAGGCCGGACCATTGGATATTCTATCCTAGTAGTGTTAAATGTTGAGTATGAGTTAGTGTTGCATGCTAGTGGTTATGCCAGTTAGGTAGACCTGTAGGACTACCTGTGATGTTATACGATTATTGCATGCTCAATAGTTATGTTATATGTTATGTACTTATGTGGGATGGGTTGAGGTTGTACTGCTCCGTGCGGTAGGGAACAAACCCTAGAGTATTCCAGATATGAGTTGAGGGCCCGGTAGGCATTCCAGACTCATACTAAGGACTCGGGAGTATGCCAGATATGAGCTGAGGGCCCGGTAGGCATTCCAGACACATACTGAGGACTCGGGAGCATTCGAGATATGAGTTGAGGGCCCGGTAGGCATTCCAGACTCGTACTGAGGGCTCGGTGGCAATCCAGATGTGAGCTGAGGGCTCGGTAGGCATTCCAGACTCACACTGTGGGCCAAGGGGTATTCCAGTCTGTAAAGCTGGGGACCCGTTACATACTGTTCTGTTGAGTTCGTTATAATATGTTATTGTTGACATGGTTACGTGGACTGTATGTGTATCGGTATTTTGGGGGTAACTCACTAAGCTTCCAGGCATACAGTTTCAGTTTATTGTTTCAGGTACATCACGGGATTGCAGCAAGGCAAAGGCGTCATCGTACAACTCCTCCTATTATGTTTATGTTTCTGGGAAAACTAGGATAATTAGTATTTTGAAAACAAAGTTGTAATGTTTTGATGAACTTGACATGTTTTTTTAAAGTTTAAATTGGGTTGAAAATATAGGTGTTACACCTGTTGTCTCACATAATTTGCTAACAACAAGTTCACGAGTAATATGTTGAAAAATCTTTAAGTACATAAAAATAACAATTTTTATTTATAACTTTGTACGATAGAAAGAGTGGATTGACTCATAAATTATACTTATCACAATTTATATGCTTGTTTTCATATTTTTTTCCTTCTAAATGAATTAACCTGCAATTTCCATACAACTATACCTATCATAGTTTAGCATATTATTTGTAAAATGAAACCTTGTTACTAACAACTTTTAAAAGATTATAGGTTTGATAATAGCGTTTATTATTCGTAGTTGGTATCTTCATGTAATGAATACGTAAAGTATAAGAAAAACATAAACAGTAGTTTGTAACACAAGTTGCCTTGTGTTATACTTGTATCCCCCCCCTTATAAAACATATAAAGAGGTTGCAAAAGTGTAGGGGTATGAACTCACTTGATATGTGGTGAATCGGGTAGCGTTTCGTTTCTAGGAATAATCTTTCTTGACGTAACCGCGGGTTTCTAGTGAAGAAACGAGCTTCACGCGGGCAGCACTTCGACTGGAAAGAATTTAGTTTCTCGGGAGATTCGGGGCGTCGAGACTTGCGTCGTGTGCTAGGGGTGTTATCGGGGCTTCGGGGTGGTTTAGAGGGGCTTAACAGTGTGTAGAATTAGGAGATATGATGGATTTCAGCAACCAAAGTCGGAAGGCTTCGATTTCCATATATAGCCTAAATTTCGAAACTCACGTCGTGAGTTTGTTCCTGATCCGCTCATGGCTTGCGTCATTTGTCCACGTCGTGAACTCTGCACTCACGACGTGAATTCTGACATGTGTCGAAGTTTGTGCCCCGAACTTCATAAATTCATATCTTTCGCATACGAGTTCCATTTTTGACGCTCTTTATATCCAAGCGTAGGTGAGATTATGCTCTACAACTTTCGTTTCCGTCGGCTAATTTTGACTTTATTTTAATATTATATTTTTAACAGGCCGGGACAGGAAAAGTCCGTTAAAAATTCATAACTCCTTCATCTGACGTCCGTTTTCGTCTGTCTTTTTACCATTGTACTACTATTGTCGAGATCTTCAATTCTCGTTTAGGTTGCATCGGCTAAAAGTTGCTCGATCTCTATTTCAAGTTTTTAGTTATCTACTATTATATCCGAAACTTAGAAAAATCATAACTTCCTCATACGAAAGTCATATTTGGACGTTCTTTATATGTACATTTATGGTTTAATGATATCTAGGACTTTCATTTAGATACCTAAGGCTAAAATGTATTTTATTGAAATTTCGTGTTTTACGCTTAATAGTGTTTTACCGGTATTGTCGCAGATCTTCGATTGGTCATAACTTCTTCGTTATAATTTGGACTTTAGTGTTCTTTATAATTTTGGAAACCTGGTTACGATCGAATTCAGTGATTGAGATAGCGACAAGTTAAAGCTGAGAGGACGCACCCATTCCCGAAATCCAATGCTCCCATTACCACTTCTTTTTCTTATGCCTTCTTTTTTTTTTAATTCACGCATTCCGTAAAATAGTTGACGGCTTCATGCATATTACTCGATTGATTAACATAAGAGTTTGAAATAACTTCTACTTACAAAAAAGGAAGCCCACTCTACAGTCTGACATGCTTTCCGTATCTAAGGTAAGGGGAATAATGCTAATCTATGTGCCAAGGAAGGTAGGCCTTTAAGGGAAGTAATTCTATATCATCAATATTCTTTTTCTTTCTTTCTCTCATCCTTCCATTTATCCATACCCTTTCTTTTTTATTTCGATTGACAACTTAGAAGCATATTTTTTAATAAATAATAAAAAAAGATTTCAGTTGCTACAACAATATGAACAATATATCATATCTTGACTGATTCTTTGGATCCAGATAATACGAAGTGATGAGTTGGTTATTACTTCTATAGTTATTTGTTTATACCGTGGGGCTGGTTTTTTATACTAACCCTCAAAAAACCAACGAGTCACACACTAAGCATAGCAATTTTATCAAAAGATTAATTGAATTTTTATTCAACCCTATAGAATTATAATTGTTCATTTTTTTTTTGAACACAAAATAAAAAGAAGAAACGAATTTCTCATTTTTTGTTCCATCGCTGGATAGAATGCAAAAGGAATAAAGGTTTATTATTCCCCATCTATAAATATCCAAATTTTGATGCCTAATACCCCATAGATCGTTCGAACTGTATAGCAACAATAATCAATTTTAGCTCGAATGGTTTGTAGTGGAACCCTCCCCTCTCTGATCCATTCAACACGCGCAATTTCTTTTCCGTCGATACGTCCTGCAATTTGCACTTGAATTCCTTTTGTATCTGCTTGTTCAGTTAATTCTATAGCCTTTTTCATTGCTTTGCGAAAAGAAACTCTATTTTTTAATTGGCCCGCTATAAATTCTGCAAGAATATTAGGGTTTCCGTAAGGCTTTTCAATTCGTGTGATAGCAATGTTAAGTTTTCTATTTACAGAATGAAATTCTTTTTGTAAATTCATCTGTAATTCTTCGATTACCACTTCATTCATCCAATTGAGATTATTGAAAAATTTATTTTTGACCTAAATTTGACTGATGTTACACAGATGAAAACAGACGTCTGATGACGAAGTTATGATTTTTTAACGAGCTTTACCTGTCTAAGCCCGTTAAAATATAACTTGAAAAATAAAGTCAAAATTAGCCACTGGTGTAACATCCCGACTCCCAGGTACAATATTTTTATAATTTTTATGAGTTATACTGCGAAACTCAACGATTTGGAGCCCCCAACTCGTCGAGGAAAGAAGGATTTTGGCCGCGTTGGTTTTATGACCTACTCGATGAGTTGGAGGGACCAACTTGACGAGTTGGCGCTGTGAGAGGAAACCCTAATTTCCCAGGGTTGTGTCCTATTTAAATGACCTTAAGCCTTCATTTTCACATCCCATGTCACCCTGCTCCCCAGTGTGAAACCCTAATCGTTTAGATTGATCTAAGAGAGAAATAAGAGCTAACTTTGAGCATTCTAGTGCACTTTTGGAAGAGAAGAGAAGAGTATCAAGGCTTGGAACGAGGAGGGACTGTTGGATCCAGTGTTTATCCATCCTTAGCTTCTGTTTGAAGGTAAAAGTTGCCACATTGCTGATTATTTTGATTAGATCTCGTGTTTAGGAAGTTTTAGGTCTTTTTCTATCTTTCCTTGACACTTTGAGTATTATGAGCTTGCCAAGAGATTGAGACTTTAGATCTGGACCTTGTGAGGTCCCCTAAGCCCAAAGGTCCAAGCTTTATCAAGCTAGAGGAGAGCTTTTATGCTTAGGACTCTAAATGGAACTTTTTTTGGCATTTCAAGGCCTAAGTGCCATGCATGGACGTAAAGCTTGCAGCTTTACGTGGTATCTCAGCCTTGGGAGGCTAGATCTAGATTTTGGGGTTATAACTCTGCCTTAAACTGTCTGAATGAGGAAATAGACTTAAGGGACTCACCAAGTTGATGAGCTAACTTGACGAGTCGGCCAGGGTTTTCCTCAACGAGTCTGGACATGAGTAACTCGACAAGTTGTTGAGACAACTAGATAAGTTAAGTTGGATTTTCGTGACATTTTTGAAGGAACGAGGGGACTCGACGAGTCAAATAGATGCACTCGACGAGTCGGGTCAACATGGACTATTGACTCGAGTGTTGACTTTAGTCGACTTTAGGGTTTGGTCAAGACAGGGATTATGGAGACCATGGAGGGGTAGAATGGTCTTTTACACATTCCAAGAGATTAGAGAGAGAAAATAACTTGGTTTATTTATAGTTGTGATTTAAGTGTTAATTAGAGATAATTATCGTATGTGTTAGGCGGAGGCTAGATCGCTGATTCGTGTACAAGGTTTATTTGCTTGCTTACGAGGGGAGTCTTCTCACTATACTTACCTGTAGTGGTAAATTTGTGTGTCCGGAGGGTGTTGTGTGCTTACATTGAGTATTGTGATATCCTGCATTATGTCTTTGTGACTTATGTTGTGTATTATGCTGAGCTTTTCTGAGTTAGGACCGGAGGGTCCACCCGAGCTGTGGGACGGGAGGGTTCCATTGAGACACATCGACCAGAGAGTCTTATTTGAGATATAGCCATGAGAGGATAACGAGTTATGTGTAGTATTTTAGGTAACTCATTAAGCTTCGTGCTTACCGTGTTATGTGTTATGTGTTTCAAGTACTTCTTAGGATCACGGGAAGGCGCCGACTTGATTGTACACACGAGATGGAGTTATGTTTTTTAGGATCCTGGGTTTTGTTTAAATAATTATGAATATGTCTCTTTGATATTTTGTCAATTTGGAGATTTGTGAAACGTATTGACGATATTTATGTGGTTTTAAAAATGAAAATTTTGTTTGAAAATTTACGGTGTTACAAGTTGGTATCAGAGCCTTGGTTTGAGGTAGTCGGATGTACCTTCGGGTGTGTCTGGACTCAAACTGAGGATTTGAGAAAAAATTTCAAAAGAAATGATTTTCCAAAATAAGAAAGAGTTTTAAGAGAAAAATGAGTTGGAGCAGTGTGTACAATCAGCTAGAGCCCAAACGACGATTTCCCAAAATACCCTTACTTATTTGTGTTATGAGATATTCATGAGATATTAAGGGTGCATGCTAGAGGATAGGCTAGGTATTTCATATCTTAGGGCTAGAGTTGCCTGATTTGTGATGCCTTAGCTTCAGAGATGATATTGATTGAGGTTATCTGTTACTTGCTTTGAGTATGTGCTGAGTAAGAGTATCTAGCAGGAGTCACTTAGAAAGAGTTCTGAGTCGAGAGATAATCTAGGAGAGATACCTAGATGAGCATATGAGGGGTCTAATGAGAGAGTAGTCTGATATTCATGATAGATAGAGTACTTGTGAATTTGGACCCTAGGAGGAGGAATTGGGGTGACTACAGGTTGGTGTGGCAGGTAGTATTGGGCTCATATTACTGAAAACATCGGGTATATATGCAACCCAACTAAGAATCCTTAGGGTACTAAGGAGCATGTAGGGGCGGGAAATCGAGTATGAGTATGCTTTAACGAGTCTCTGATGATTTTTGTGTTGTGTTTCAGAGACAGCATGGTGGGTACACACCACAACCCCGAGGGCAGTCGTGCCAGTGACAAGGAGATCCGCAGGATCATTCATGAGGAGGTGGCCGCAGCTATCTGAGAGGCGATATCGGAGATGTTTCGGTCTATTAAGACCACACTGATTGAGACATTCGATGATCGAGATGTTGTTGTTACTGAGGTTGTTTCTGCTGCAGCCACCGCAATCGTAGTCGCTGCTAGGCCACAGGGAGGTGACTCATTGTTGTTCCGGGAGTTCAGCAACACGAAGCCACCTGAGTTTGATGGAACTCAGGATTTGATTGCTGCTATGACATGGATATCCGACATTGAGGGGTGTTTTTACACGTGTTCATGCCCCGGGCACCTGAGAGTTCGGTTTGCACTAAACCAGCTTTGCTTGGGAGCAAAGTACTGGTGGAAGTTTGTGACAACCAACTTTACTCCTGCAGATTATGCTGTAATGACATAGGAGAGATTTACACAGTTGTTCCGAGACGAGTATGTTCCCCCGGTGGAGAGGGAACGGTTAGCCCAAGAGTTTTTGTCTCTCAAGTAGAAGATAGAAATTGTGGTTGAGATTTAGAGGATGTTCCATGAGAGGGCACTGTTTTTCCCTGAGCACGTGTCTACTGAGCGGGCACGTGTGAGCCGATATCTGAGCATACTGAGGAGGGATATACGGGAGTTCGTGGCGAACTCTTCATACCGGACATTAGCTGAGCTTCAGACCAATTCCAGGAGGAGGGAGATTGACTTAGAGTTGTAGACCATAGAGGAGGAGGAGTCCCGGAGTAGAGACAGGAGACCGATTCAGTCGCAACCGGCGATGAATAGGGCAAATCCCACTGATACGAGAGTTAGGGGCCAAAAGGGTTTCTATAGCCAACGAGCATGCGGTTTTTTCCACTGATGTATTTTGGGGATGTGTACTAGAGATTTTTGGTGTTGAGTTCCTGATAGACCTGGTGCCGATAGTGATGGGTGATGTCTATGTCATAGTGGGCATGGATTGGTTAAGTAGGTTTGGAGCTGTGATCGACTGTGAGCGTCAAATGGTGACCATACAAGAACCTAGTAGGGGAGTGCTTACGGTGTATGGCGAGGGTAGCAGATCTAGATCAGCTTTCTGCTCTGCTTCCAAAGCGAGACAGAGTCTACAACAGTGTTATATGGGCTTTTTGGCGTACGTGATGGATACGCAGGTTGCTATAGAGAGGTTGAGTTCTATCTCTGAGGTTCCGATAATGTGCGAGTTCCTGGATGTTTTCCCTGAGGAGTTGTCGGGTGTGCCTCCCGAGAGGCAAGTGGAGTTTCAGATTGATTTGGTCCCGGGTGCGGCGCCTATTGCCAAGGAACCTTATCGTCTTGCACCGCCTGAGATGCAGGAGTTGTCCTCACAGCTGTAGGAATTGTTGGGGAAGGGTTTTATCATACCGAGTAGCTCCCTATAGGTGTATAGACTAAATGTTGTAAAAGTCGAAGTGTTTGTTTCTTTAGTTTCGCATTTTAGTTATTTTACTAAGTCTTCTTTTGTGCGAAGTATATAGTTCAGGACTTAGTATATTTTTTGTACACTCAGGTTTCCTATAAATAGGGACTGAGGTTAGAAGTAGAGTAATCAGATGAACGAGTGATTCATTCATTCGCAAGTTTTCTCTGCTTAGTTCTGTAATCAATTCTTTATCAATATAAGATCTGATTAATATTTACTTCTTGTGTTCATACTTTTCTTTCAAACAATCATGATTGCTTTCTAAATCTCGATAACAATTCACATCAATTGGTATCAGAGCAGGATTCAAACTGCATTGATCTGATTTTCGTTTTAAAATCATTTGTTTTTTGAGTAGTAACTTTACTCAAATTTTTCCGTGCATTTTGGTTCTGAAAATCTCTCTTGATCTTCAGATTTGAACCGATTCTGCATTTGAATTGTTTAGTCGAGTGATCGATTAGCAATCGGTGATCAAATCATTTGATCAATTCACAAATTCATCAAGTTTTTCAAGCTTTCTAAAAATTTCTCGTGTTCATCAATGGCGAACTTCAACATGAATACTATGACTTCTTTCTCTCACTTGCTTGGTTCATCAACCAAAATTCCAATGTTAATCCATGAATACTATGATCAGTGGGCTGATAGAATGGAGGATTACTTAAATGGAATTGATGAAGAACTTTGGAATTGTATAAATGGAACAGTTCAAGCTCCTGGAAATATTCAAACAATTGGACAATCTGCTACTTCAAATGATGTTATTGAAAAACAAAACCGCTTAAAGAAGAATGAGAAGAGATGTACGAGGGAACTAAGAGGTGCTCTACCTACTGTGGTTTACAATTACATTCGTAGTTGTAAAACAACAAAGGAAATTTGGATCACACTGAAAGAGAAGTATCAAGGTAGCGAAAAGACGAAGATCAATTCTGTTAAGCAATGTCTTGTTGAACTGAAGGAATTCAGGCAAAAGGATGCTGAAACTCTTGAAAGCTACTATGACCGTCTGAATGAGCTTCTCTATCATTGCAGCAGGTATGGAATCACAAGATCTCCCATGGAATACAATCTTACATTCATAATGGGCCTTCGCAAGGAATGGCGTAGTGTGAGTATGATGATAAAGAACCAACAAATTTTTGATACTTCCACATTGAATGATCTCTACAATCAGTTGAAAACTCATGAAAGTGAGGTTACAAAAATGTATGAAGAATCGAAACAGAGTCTAGGAGGTCCCTTGGCTTTGGTTTCAAAGATTTCAGAAACTGATGTTGGTGAAACAGAAGGATCAGACAATGAAGGTTTCTTAATGAACTCTGATGATGAAGCAGTTGCATTCTATTCAAACAACAGAGTTAAGAAATTTTTCAAAAAGCCGTTCAATCCAAAAGGAAAGGCAAACGATGCGAAGAGTGGTTTAATGAAAGCTGGAGGTAAGGAAAAGAAGAAAATGGAAAAAGTTGAAGAAAAGCAGAAAGATAAGAAGGAAGAGAAGAAACTAAAAGGTGATTCAGGAATTTATTGTCATTACTGCAATGGTGCAAATCACTTCGCAGCTGATTGCATGCTGAGAAAGAAAGAGGAGAAGAAAAGCAAAATCAAAGATGAAGCTTATTACTCAGAAAAGCTTGAAGAGGTGCGTACAAAGGTGAAAGGATTATCATTAGTTGCGAAAGGAGAATCCGATGAAGAAGAAGGTGGAACATATCAGATCTGGTCTTCAGGATCTGATGATGAAGAAATGAGGCATCCAACTCATGGGGCAATGTTCGCAAGTTTTGAAGAAAATTGCGAAGAAAATGTTTCTGGACGTTGCTTTGTGTCCAAGTCTACTGATAAATCTCCAATGACCACCAAGGTACGTGCTATTCTTGAATCATTTAATATTCCTTTATCTGCTTATGATACTGAAATAACTTCATTTGATGATACTGTTGCTTATTTTGATTCTGTTATTGTGTCTGCTAGTACTAAAGCTCAAAAACTAAATTTGCAACTAGTTGAGACAAGGAGAGAATGAGAAATAAAACGAAGCAGAATAGATAAACTAGAATTACAATTGAAAAATGTAAATTCTGATAGGAACAATCTAGAGAAAGAAGTTAGGTTGTTACTAGCACAAAGAACATTTATTGTAACTCTGCTAAACGTTTGTATGCGAAATTAATAGCTTTACATCATTCATCTGAAATAAGCAAAGAACAACATAGGAAATTTTTACCTTTTCTTGAATATGAACGTGAAAAAGTTGATGTTGTTTCTTAATTATGACTGCGAAAACACAATTGCTCAATTTGACAAAATACCTGATGATAGATTCGTATATGGTATTGTCAAAATTGATGAATTCTTGAATGCTGATGAATTGGTTGGTATTGTCAATGAAAGTTTGACAAAGAATGAACAAGTGAAAATCTTAAAGAAAACTGAAACTTCAACTCTTCATTCTCAACTCAATTATGCTGATGTCGATGACAATTCAGATAATGTGAGTGAAATCAGTGAGATCAAAGAAGAAGAAGAGGTTGATTGTTCTAAATTGTCAATCATTAATATCACATCTAAGGTCAAAGGTAAAGAAATTATAGTTGATTCGATAATAAAGGATGAACACTACTAGAAAAACAGCCTTTTACGACGCTCATTGCGCGTCGTAAAAGGCTCAGACGACGTGCAAATGCACGTCAAGGAAGGCCCTGTCATAAAGAGAGACGACGCGCTTTTGTTCGTCGTCTATAGACGACGCGCATTTACGACGCTCATTTACGACGCGCAATTACGACACGCGTTTACGACACGCAATGCGTATCAAAAAAGGCCATGTCATAAAGGAAGACGACACGCATTTGTGTGTCGTAACCTTACGACGCGCGTGTTAATGACACGCAATGCGTATCAAGAAAGCCCCATCAAGAAAGGCTATGTCATAAATGAAGATGACACACATTTTTGCGTATTGTAATTTTAAATTTAAAAAAAAAATATATTTATGGATTTACTTATTTTCATATTAAATTTGCATTTCATGTCTCATAATGGAAAATAAAATACCATATACAAATAATACAATGCATTGCACAAAAGTTAATGTTATACAAATAATCATTCCAATAGTAGACAAATGTAATACATCAAATGTGAAAAAGATGAAAGTCATCAACTAATAATAGTTGAACTATAAGAACTTGTTGCCCACCTTCACAACATCCGAGCTACTTTGCTTGACATTATGTACATCAACAAGACCTACACATGGCAAATCGGTAACTTAACATGCAATACAATAAAGAAATATGTTTAAAAATTTTCTATTGTTTTAAACACCTACATAAACAGCAAGCTTTTTTATACTTGGTAACTTAACATGCAATACAATAAAGAAATATGTTTAAAAAATGCGTATAAATATCAAAAAACAAGATAGGAGCCAATCATTCTATGACACAAGGAAAAATATCCTAGATAACTATGAAAAAAATATGAAACAAATGAATGAAAGTGCATTGCTATTTCTTTAATACTTACTGCATAGAGTAAGACTTGGCCATCATCCATAGTTTTGAAGGACATTGATGTCTCGCTATGCTGCACATACTAAAAATAAAAAAGAACAAAACTGAGTAACATATGGACTTATCTAGCTTGCTGAAATAGACATACAAAAGATTTTGTTGTACTAGCTTGC
This sequence comes from Lactuca serriola, assembly GCF_051521515.1. Taxonomy (NCBI): domain Eukaryota; kingdom Viridiplantae; phylum Streptophyta; class Magnoliopsida; order Asterales; family Asteraceae; genus Lactuca; species Lactuca serriola. The sequence continues at coordinate 24,001,488 of NC_136412.1, read as the reverse complement.
TGAAATAGACATACAAAAGATATCAGGAAAAGACCAAAATGCCCTTGTGTGAAAGTAGCTGGAAAATAAAATTGGTTATTTTTTTAATCAGCCTAACAAGAATAAAGGCAACTGATATGCAAGATCTAACACGACAAAGAAGTTAAATACCAAAATTTCATGATATACAAATGTACAAAGAGCCTCCCCTGTCACAGCCATAATCTCAGGCCTGAAGTACTTAACTGAATCCAGATAAGAAAGATAAACACGCCGATAGTTTGGCTGCGGACACTCTTCTCCAAATTCTTGAACATACATACCAAAAAGACACACTTCTACACCTTCAATTTTCTGAAACAACAGAACTACCTAAAACAACAAAGCCTATTTTAGGGATTCACATACCAGAACCACAAGATAGTGCCAGCGCATAAAACTGGGTAGATTTTTTAGAGTATAATATATTGTATAGGAAGAAATGTAGGGAAATATGCTATAATAAACAAATCAACGAAAGTAGTATGGTTGAAATACCTTAGACTTATACCCAAACTCCACAGGGTAATTTTCCTCTTGAAAGATCTCAAGAAATTGTTGCTTGACTTCCAACTTCTTGTCCACAAAAGAGACCACTCTGACAACAAGTGCTTCTGCTCCAGGAAACTGATAATAAAGAGAATGTAAGATACATACTTTATTGTTCCTTCACAATGTATGGTATGGAGTTGTCTTTTTTTTGGGGGGGGGGGGATTATAACATCACCTCATCATAAGTTTTCCCATAGAACCTGCGCGTTCTAGTCTCTCCTGCTTCAGTTTTCCAAACAACTTGCTCTCTATGTGATCACTGAGTATGGTTCGAGGTAAATCTTTTGCTCCAAGTACAACACTCTATGGTAGAGCCATCCGCTCTCCTCTTTCAACTTCTTCCATATAACAATTTGGACAAGTATAATCTGCTTTCCCCCATCATTTCTTCGATCATTAAATAGCGCACATATTTGATGCTGCCAGGCTTCACACATGTCGCATTAAACCCACTGCAGTGCACAACCCCACAAGAAATTAGAATATAGATATATAGATATATAGATATATACTTAGAATATATAAACACAACATACAAACCCATTCCACGGGAATCGTTATAGCATGGAATGCAAAAGTAGTGTCGGGTATCACCCGTTCCAACAGTGTAGAACATAGCATTTCTCTTGATGCGAGCACCACAAGGTGTGCAATATATAGGCGGGGGTTCAAAACTCAGCTTTTCAACTGTAAATAGTTGACACGAGTTCTCACTCATCGAGTGTTCTAGATCTTGATTCTTTTCTACTTTTGCTTTCCACTGTATAAAATGAGAGATTCAAAAACAAACACAAAAGAAAACACACCTCCAGAAAGTAAAATGCAGATTCTGACCTGGCCAACCCACTGCCTAAGACCTGTTATATGTTCACGAACCTACTCTGGTGTAAACAACTCAATCGTTGATACTCCCTTTATTTTTGTCTTCACGGACTTGATTCCAGTAAAAGTTCTGCAGGAAGTGATGTACTTTCCTGGACCACATCCACCTCTTTCTCAGCCTTAAAAAACTCATGCTTAATGTTAATGGGACAACAAAACTCGCAGGAATTTCCACTTTTACCGCAGTAACAGTTGGAGTATTCGTGTTACCAATTTCAGGTTCTTCTTCTTCATGGAATACTTTCTGAACGACAAGAGGTGTTTTCCATAACTTTTCTTGACCATAATCTTCTAAGAAATGTGCCCTCACTGGGTGAGTGAACACCTATATTCAAACACATGAAAGTAGATTATTGCAGAACATAACAAGATAACAAAAGCACTTACAGGAATATGAATCACTGGGTAAGTGAACCCCTATATTCAAACACAAAAGCACTTACAGGAATATAAAATTAAACAACATTCAAACATAACAAAAGCACTTACAAGAATATGAATCATAATCTTAATATCTCTTATTGCAAAGAGTCCAATGCAAACTTCCCCTAACCATCCACTGGTCAGATAAAACACAAATTAAGTAGTAAGTTGACAAATTAAACAACATTCAAACGTATATTTTCCAGTGAGAATGTAAATTAATGATTTAATATTCAAATAAGTTGAATTCAAGTAAACTAACCTTTTCAGGGTGACAATTTGGTTGAAAGCTGTGATTTATAAAATGAACCAAGTTTCATTTAGCACAAGCATCTATAACCTAAAAAGAAAACAATAAAAAAGAAACCATGTGAATAGACCTTTATGATAGGAATCACAACTACCAGTAGTTCTATTTTCAGTTTTTTTATTGAGGAACAGAAAAGCATGAGTGTAGACCTTTATGAATGGGCATGGAGCAATTATTGGCATAGTGTTGATGCTACATCTAAATGATCATAAATTTTACACATCAGCAAAACTGATTTGAGAGATTTGATGTAAAAAGATTAAATTTATGCACCCAAAACCTGATGTTGATGACCAAAAGCAATGGAATCAGCAAACCAAATAGATGACTCGTTTTGCAAATCTCTCCCAAAATATGCACTTGCTCTTTCAACATATGGGAGTCTATCTCTCTCCCTGATGGATAATCAGTTAGCATCTTTTCCCCTTTCTGGCCATACTTTTGGGTAGCTACAGGGTAGTCCCCAGATGTGAATTTTGGTGAGTCTTGCATGGTTGAACCATAGCCACTTCTCCCTTCTAACATAGAAGGTCCAACTCCTTTGCTACTTGTAGCTGGATCCTAAAAAGATGACATTAAAATTTACTAAAGCATAATCTAATTCAACATTCTTAACTAACAATTTGATTCTTGAACTAAATAAATAATCATGAAAAAGAATTGAAGGTTAATGTAGTAAAAGGATAGGAAAAGGGTAAAGCTGGCATACATGATAGAAAGTCATCACACCACCCACCTTATCAATCATAACAATTAACTTCCAAATTAATTAAAATATATAAGTTGTTTTTAATACATACAGTGATATTCAGAGTCTTCCTCAGCTTTCTCCTTATGCAACAGGTGTAGCAGCAACATGATAATATCAAAGAATAAGCCATATAACATTTTTACCCTTGTTATGTTATGTAAATACTAAATAAAATGTTAAAAGAACCTTACTCATGTGTCTGTTTGTGGCCACAAATGCAATCTTTGAAAATGTACCACAGGTAAAGCTTTCGAAATATAAACAACCATTTCATGTAATGCACCCATATCAAATTCTCTTGTCTACTTTTTGTTTTGGTTTTATGTCTATTTAGGGTGTGCTTTGGAGCAATAAATAAATTTATTCAGACAGAAAAGTCAAATTTTCAAGTCAAGGCAACCCAATACAAAAAACTTAAGAATAAGAGTAAAGTAGCCAATATTGTAGCATGTTGGATCACCTTTTTCAGCAATCGTCATCCAAAAATCTGGTCCTCATGGATATTATGATGTGAGAAACGTCCAAGTTCAAGTCAAAGTCCAACAAACTATACTTTTACTATTCAAAATAAATGATCCTATCATAACATAACAATCACGTTTGAGTTAACAGATATGGGAAAATAGGAAATAAAATAAAATACCTGAACCCGATGCTGGGCTTTGACTGTGGGTGGGCCCACTCTTATCAAGAAGATACCCAACTTCTAAAAACTCTAATAGATTTTCCGTTTGAGGATTACAAATATACCCTGGGTTTTAACAAAATATATATTTCTTTATTTATTTTAGAAAAGAAAAAAAAAATATGTTGTAAATATAAAAATACACCTGAAAAGGAATGATTAGCGACAGTTTGAGAAGAATTGTAACAAGGAACAGTGCGAACAAACTCAAAAGGTTTATTACTCCCTCTGGATTTCGGTGGAATCGGAATTCGAGATTCCATTTCATGCCGTGTTTGGTTGACAATTTGGACTCAATTCAACTTTTCCAGATTTCTTGAAATTCCATGTTTGATAATACAACTAAGAATGGAATCATGGATTCTGTCAGAATTGGAATTCCATATTCCATTTTGAAAAACCGGATAAATTCAATTCATTCAAATTTCATATTTAATGGACTTCAAACATTCGTGGGGGTGAGTGGAAGGAATTTAGTTTTATTCTTTCTTTTTTATTAAATGACGAAATACCATTGTAATATGTTCAAAAAGAGAGTGAACCTTTGATAGTGCAAAGAGTTAAGAGTGCATGCCATTTTTAATCACGGTTGAAATTTGGTTGTAATCTTTCCATTAAAGAAACAAATCACCAAAAAGCTTCTGATTCATCTTGCATGATGAACAAGATTAGAGAGAGGAGATCACTCATGCCCTGTGAGAAAAAAGAAATTATTTATTTCAAATATTAGCAAAATATTGTGTTTATAGTTTAAGAAAAACAAATAAAAATTAACGATCAAAGTTTGGTTCTGTTGCAAGGCTGGGTGTTAAAAAAACATTTATAAAACGTCTGTTAAGTCTAAGTAAAATGACTATTTTGCCATTATCTTCATCTTCTCACTCCCCTTCATCTTAGTTTAATTTTTGGGTTTTGGTCTGGTTCGAGTTTAAGATGGAGAATGAGGAATTTATAGGGTTAGAGGATGAAGGAGAAAAACACAGGGGCAAAATAGTCATTTTACTTGGACTTCACGGACATTTTTAACACCATGGATAAATCTTGCAACAAACTGAACTTTATCGACCACTTGTGCAACAAATAAAAATTCTAAATGAAAACCATAACTTTATATAACCAATATTTTATCTTCATGAAAACTATACCTGATTCATATAAACAAACCTGTTACAAACATGCTAAAATTGGTATTTTACTTGTGCAACAAATAAAAATTCTAAATGAAAACCATAACTTTGTAGGTCACTATGGTTCGTGGTTACTATTAGTTAGTTGTTTCTCATTCATTAATAGTTTAAAATATGCTATAATTGGTATTTTTGAAGGGAGTTGTGCTGGTAAAAAGTTTAGCTGCTAAAGAACCTTCTGCACTTGGTCTGGATACTTATTACAAGCAATATTATCTCTGCTTGGCTGTTGCTGCTGCAACAACAATCAAGTGCTACCATTTGTTTATTGAATATATATATATATATATATATATATATATATATATATATATATATATATATATATATATATATATATATATATATATATATATATATATATATATGATTCATCATTTACATTCTTTTTTGGTGACAACATATAGGATTCTAATCCTCCAAGATATTTGAGAAGCTAAATGAGGCTGTCAGTGCCTACCAAATAAGAATTTGTTAACTGCTTTGTCAAACACAGGATTGAAGTAGAGAAAGGAATATTCAACGAATAAAGTTATTACCTATAACCCATTTTCCCCTGACCAGAAAAAAAAACCAAATAAAACTGCGACAACTGCTTTATTATAGAAAACTAAGTCTACAGGGGCATTTCTGGCCAAAATCTATAGTAATATTCAAGCTATATAACAAAAATATAATGACCAGACAAAAGAAACCCAAGGAAGTTATTACTGAAAATTAAGTCTACAGGGGCATTTTTGGCATTTGTCCTTGAAATTAACGATTTGGAAAGTGCAACAATATTTACAAACTATTTCATTAACCTCATGACCTGTTGTGATTACAGTATTAAATCAACACCAGATGAGATTGCAGGCGAGAATAAGAAAAAAAAAATTTACCTCTTTCTTTATATTTTCCAAAAATGGAACTTACAGATAGCATGAAAAGGATGAAACTTACAACCAAAACAAGAAAAGGGATAACATATAGCATGACAACCATTACTCCAGAAAGCCCAAGGAACATCTGGAATATAAAGACATTTAATGATTAAAGTTTGAATGGTGATTATCTTAAAAATAGTATTAATTAAATGCTTTGCTAGATGATGAAAATACCATGGACGAAATATAAAATGAAGTGAAGCGAGGAGTGTCCCCCAATGCCAAGGATATATAAGCAGACATCACAAGGTAGCTTATCTGAAAAATAAGTAGAAATATAAACCATGTACTCTCACATGAAATTAGATCCATCAAACTAAAACACCATCAAAATTTCCCACATGGTGGACAAAGATCAAACACACACACACAAGAACATAAAACAAGCTCTTACCAAAATTGTTATAGTATCTGTAATACTTTCTCTTTTCAAAAGCGGCATTTTCACAAACACATTGTGGGCAAAATTTCACCAAGAAAGGAAACCAAATTAATTTCAAACTGCATCATCATAGTACCATTTATTCATTCTAGAAAAACTGACATACAACAAGATGAAACGTAGTTTGACATGAATCCTGAAGCAAATCATACAACATATAGAAACCATTATCAACAGAGAATGAAAGTGGTAGTGAGAAACGACCGAGAGTCACCAGACTATGATTCAGAAGTCGTGATTTAGAACCCTAAATTGGAAACACAAAAACCCCAAATCTTTATAGAAACAATCAACAAAAGAGTTCAGTACTAGAAAAAAATAAATAGAATACGGTTGTTTACCAAAATAGAGTACGGGATAGCATCCCGTATTATGTTGTACGCACTTACATCCGGCCTATGAATGCTTTGACGTCTTCCCTTAATAGCTGGTGTGTGATGAGTCGAATAGAGTTCTTGTATGCCAAAACCCTAGATGGATGTGAGATTGAAGAAGAAAAGCGTATGTGGAGGAAGTGTTTTTGAAGCTCTTGATGAAAATCATGATTATATGTAAGGGGGAAATAAAAGCCCTAGTTGCTGGTCGCCATTATGTGATCTTCAGGAATAAACGCGAGTTTTTAAGAAAAAATTATAGAAACGATTATATGAGTTGTCGAGGTGTATAGCAGAGATGGTATCGTGAATAGGGTTTGCAGAGAGAAGGGAATAAGAGAATGAAGGGAGATCTTGAAGCGGGTACTTAAAAACTTTAGAATTTTAAGAGGATTTCATTTCCCCCATTTAAAAACGCGCGTTTTGAGTAAAAATCATAAAGCGACATTCACAGAGGACTCACATTTTAAATAAAGTGCCCTCCGTGTTTTTAATTTTTTTACATGAGACACTAATTTAAGGGCATGTAATAATGCGTGACCTAAATCCTTAATATTTTTAAAGAGATGACACTTTTTTAATGTCACTCTCTTTTGTGTAACATGAATCAATGAGTGTCGTGGTTTGCGTGTCGTAAAAGGGTCTTTTTCTTGTAGTGGAAAATGATAAACTTTCTACTTCGCAACATTGTGACTTTGATAATGTGGAAGTTGAAAGCTGGAAGTCTGATGACACTGATGAAGACAAAGAAGAAGTGAAGGATTCACATGAAACACCTCAACGAGTTGTTGTTAATCAAGTGTTTGGTGATACAAAAGAATTCAACAAAATTCTTAATAACAAAGGTGCACATTATTTGGAAACTAACATTGTGGTTTATCCAAATTTTACATGTACAGATAACACCATTTTTCCAAATCAAGTTTTTGTCACAACTGGAAATGTTGAGAAAATTAAACCAAAATTTAACAAAATGGTTGAAAATGATAATCAAAAGTCAACTACTGAAGGTTTCTTTGCAAATCAAAATACAGTAGAAAACAATTTGACTCAAAATTCTTATGTTTTTCAAGGTCAAAAATCATCACAAAAATGGGTGGTTAAAGGTGAAAAAGAAAAAGTTTTTGAAAGAAGTGAAAAACCAAAGATGGAAGTGAAATTAAATTCTCATGAATTTAAATTGATGGTTGGAAATTATTCAACAGAAAATAATGTTTCAAAAAGAAAACAATCTTTTGGCAAATTATGAGTAATGATAAACCAAAAGTTGATCAAGAACAAGTTTCAAAGAAAAATCATCAGAATTTCAGAAAATAAATCAACAAAAGGATACAAGTTTTCACAAACCAATATATTATGTTGACAAAGTTCCAATGAAAAATAACGATAAATTTGTTCCGAAATATGACAACATTAGAAAGTTTGAGACTTCGCAAAAATTTGTGAATAATCATAAGTTTCACAATGTTGGCAAATTAACGAATAATTCATCAACTTTGAATGTCAAAACACAAACAAAACCAAAATTTTCATCTAAAAAACCAATTTTTCCAAATCTTTCGATTTCAAAACCGACCAAAGTCTCGTATACAAAAGGAAAATCTGATGTATATACAATCAATCGTTGGCTTGAAGGGAAGGGAATACAATATCACAATGGGAAGTTTTCAGAGAATCAAATAAAGACTGCATTTGACAAGTTTGTGAATAAGTCTACTACTGGTAGTTCATCATTTCATGATTCACAAATTCCAGTACAAAAATGGAAACCAGTTATGAAAGTTGCGAATGTTGTGAAGGAAGAGATAAACATCAATGGAAATCCAAAACTATTGAACAACTATATTTCAATATCTAGATCTGATGATGTTGATTTAATGGATACTGTCTCAGACAAATTGAAAACTTGGTTTTTAAATTCAAAGAATATGTTCAAAATTACTAATACAGGACCCAATAAGTCTGGGGTTCCTAAATTTTTTCACTAAATGCAGGTGATATGTGACGAGCAATATGATGCGAAATGGTATATTGATAGTGGTTGCTCTCGTCACATGACTGGAAGAAAGGAAAATTTGCGAGATTATAGAAGCTTGGAGAATGCTGGAGTAGTCAAATTTGGAAATAATCACAAGTGTCAAGTGAAAGGATATGGCAAAGTCACAAATGGACAATTCACAGTTAACAGGGTTGCTTATGTTGAAGGTCTTCAACATAACTTGATTAGTGTTTCGCAACTTGTTCTGGGTACTGGAAATCAGGTTGTGTTTAACGAAGAAGGAAGTATCATTTCAAATGAAAAGACAAATGAAGTACTTCTCAAATCCAAAAGATATGGTGACATGTTTACACTAGACATCAAACCAATTGTGGGCAAACCTGCAGTGTGTTTACTCTCAAAAGCCTCCAATGATGTTAGCTGGCTCTGGCATAGAAGATTGTCGCATTTGAACATTCGCAATATTAATAAACTTGTTACTGAAGATTTGGTTCGAGGTTTACCTATACTAAAATTTGACAATGATACTTTGTGTGCTGCTTGCGAACAAGGAAAACAACATAGAAAAGGTCATCCAATTGTGATTGATTCAAAGATTGTGGAACCATTGGAACTTCTTCACATTGACTTATGTGGACCATCGACTGTTGCTACAATCAATAAAAAGTGGTACATTTTAGTCATTGTTGATGATTTTTCTCGATTCACATGGGTATTTTTTCTCAGGTTGAAATCTTAAGTTGCTCAGAAGATGATTGATTTTATCAAAAAGATTGAGATTAGTCTTAAAAAGAGTGTTCGTAGAATTAAAAGTGACAATGGTTCTGAGTTTAAAAATCAAACACTGGATTTCTTTCTCACAGGCAAAGGCATTTCGCATAATTTCTCATCACCATATACTCCACAACAAAATGGTGTTGTTGAAAGAAGAAATAGGTCTCTATGCGAAGCAGCCAGAACCATGTTAACATATGCGAACTTACCTCAATATCTTTGGGTTGAGGCTGTATCGACTGCATGTTTTACTCAGAATCGGTCATTCATTCATCGAAGATTCAATGTCACTCCATATGAAATACTCAACAATCAAAAACCTAATATCAAATTTTTCCATGTTTTTGGTTGCAGGTGTTTTATAATGAATCTAAAAGATAATTTGACAAAGTTTCAAGCTAAAGCTGATGAAGGCATATTCTTAGGATATTCGCAAAATTCAGTTGCCTACAGAGTGTTAAACAAGCGAACAAGAAAAGTTGAAGAAACGTTCAATTTAACCTTTCATGATTACTATCTCAAACAAATGGATAGTAAATTTGAAAATAAATCAATTCTTGTTGATTCAGACACTCAAATTGATAATTCTGAAATAAATGATTTTGATTATGACTTAATTTTCGGAATTCCTGACAAGGCAATTGATGCGGAAGTTCAGGCTCCTGATAATCAAACATCAGAATCCTCAAAACATACTGATGATTCAATAATAACTACAGAATCTTGCGAAAGTATGCCTGAAGTCCATATGGAGGGGGAGCATACTATCACCAATGAACATAGAGAGTAAACTTTCGAGAGGGAGAATGAAAATATGAATCATCAAGTTGAGGGGGAGCATTCGCAATTTCAATATGAATCATCAAGTTGAGGGGGAGCATTCACAATTTCAATAGGAACATCATTTTGAGGGGGAGCATCATGATGAACATCTTGTTGAGGAGGAGCATGATACAACAGAAACAATTAATATTGATGAAAATGATGAATTTCATGAATTAAATGATAATTTTTCTTTTGCAGGATCTGAAAATGAAGATGTGTACGAAGATGCACCATTGGAATTTAATCCTGATTTTCCACCACTTGAGAAATGGACAAGGAATCATCCCAAAGAACAGGTAATTGGGAATCCACAAGATGGTGTGTTGACAAGAGCTCAAATTCGTGCAAAAAATGAGGTATTGAATGCGAACCAAGAATTATGTATGTTTAATGTTTTTATTTCGAAAATAGAGCCAAAGACAGTAAAGAATGCTATGGAACACTCAAATTGGGTTGTTGCTATGCAGTGTGAACTGGCTAAATTTGAACGGAATAAGGTTTGGAGATTAATTTCTAAACCTTCTGATGTTTCAATTGTCGGATTAAAATGGATTTTTAAAAGTAAAACCGACAAAGATGGCAATATTATTCGTAATAAAGCTAGACTAGTTGTTAAAGGCTATTAGCTACAAGAAGGAATAGACTATGAAGAAACATTTGCTCCTGTTGCAAGACTCGAAGCAGTTCGCATATTTTTAGCTTATGCAGCTCACAAAGACTTTGATGTTTTTCAAATGGATGTTAAGTGTGCATTCTTGAATGGAGAGCTAGAAGAAACAATTTATGTTGAACAACCACCAGGATGTGTAAATGAGGAACATCCTGATCATGTCTACATCCTAGACAAAGCAGTTTATGGGTTAAAACAAGCACCTAGAGCCTGGTATGCAACACTTACAAATTTTTTGAAACAATCTAAATTTAAATAAGGATCAGTTGAACACACATTGTTTCGCAAGAAAGTTGGGAATCATCTCATGCTTGTTCAAATTTATGTTGATGATATCATTTTTGGCTCAACTGACCCATAATTGTCAATTGAATTTGAAAATCTAATGAAGAGTCAATTTGAAATGAGTATGATGGGAAAGATTAATAATTTTATTGGTTTAAATATAAGACAAAACAAGGATGGAATTTTAATCAATCAAGAAAAATACACAAAGAATTTGCTTCAAAAGTTTGGAATGACCAACAGCACGAAGCTGAGAGTACCTATGGCAGTAGGAACAAGACTAACTCCTTAATTAGATACTCCTGCAGTTGATTTAACTCTTTATCAAAGCATGATAGGGTCTTTATTGTACTTAACTGCAAGTAGACCTGATATTATGTTTTCAGTATGTAATTGTGCTAGGTATCAAGCTAATCCCAGAGAACCTCATTTAACTGCAGTGAACAATATTTTTCGCTATCTTAAGGGGATAATTTCGTTAGGACTTTGGTATCCTTCAAACTCGGGATTTTCATTCAAGCTTTTTCAGATTCTGATCTAGGAGGATGTACTTTGGATAGAAAAAGTACAAGTGGTGGGTGTCAACTATTAGATGGGAAATTGGTGAGTTGGCAGTCAAAGAAGCAAACTTGTGTTGCTATATCTACTGCTGAGGCTGAATATATTTCAGCTGCTGCTTGCACTTCGCAAATCATTTGGATTCAGAGTCAACTTCGTGATTATGCTATAAATATGAAAAAGAATCCCTTGTATTGTGATTCTCAAAGTGCAATTCGCATTTTTCATAATCCAGTACAACACTCAAAAACAAAACACATAGCTCTTCGATATCATTTTATCAAAGATCATGTGGAAGATGGGAACATTGAGATACATTTTGTTAAAACCACTGAACAACTTGCTGATATTTTTACTAAACCTCTTGATGAAAAATCATTTGTAAGAATTTTAGCAGTTTTGGGAATGATCGATGTGAATTCAGTTACAAAATCAATAACTCAAGAATGAAAGGTCCATTCAGCAGCTCTCAGTCAAAATCATTCAGAAGTTACTATTCATTAAGCTGCTTCGCATGGCTTCGCAAGCGCACATCTGGTAACTAAGGTTCAATTTTTTTTTGCTTTGGGAAAAACTTGAAAAATCAAAAATATTTTCTTTTGTTTTGTTTCTATTTTCGAAAATCCAAAAATCCAAAAAGATTTTATTTTGTTATGTTTTTTTTATTTTTATTTTCGAAAAATCCAAAAACCACAAAAATATTTTTTTTTAACCTTGTTCTTTAAGTTTTCTGTTATTAGTTTTAGTCAAAAGCTTAATGAGAAGAGGTCATGCTTATATGTTTCTATGGGAAGGTATCATTTCTTTCAACTTTATACTAGTTAGAATGTACCTAGAAGCATGCTGCAGCATGTTGACTCAAGCCTCATATGACTCTATGTGTGAGAAACAAAAGCCTTAATGAAATTATCTTATGAAAATTTATTCCCAATTAGGCTTATATTCGCATTAGTCAAAAGAGCTACCTTACTCTTCTCATACGAGTAAAGAGTTTTCTGTTTGGTCCTCAAATAATAGAAGTACATTCGATCTTATAACCAATCTTTTTCATCACAAAGTTCTTCACACAAATCACACACAAATACATATGTCCGAGAGGTCTCTGATCAAACCCATCGAGACTTAGATAAACAAAAATTATGTGTTTATGATCTGACATCATGAGTCCGTGATGAAGGTGAAACCCAAACATCTTCCAACATTAAGGAATTGACGGGGAACATTGTTCCAGATATTAACGAAACATTTGTTTCATTACAAAAATTTGAAACTCCAAATCATATTCAATTTGCATGAGTGGTCTTGATCAAACATTCGCAACCTACGATGTTTGTTACCCAACAAGATCTAGTACATAAATTTTTTTAATATGATTTCCGTGTGAGTTTCATTTGAATGTCCTAGTCATGATAAATATTTTCAAAGCTGAATTGTCACTGACTACACTGGTCATACAAGTAATTTCTGTTACAATTTATCACCTTATGTTTAGGATGACATGTAACGAATTTTTAAACCAACCCACGAATCACTTTTAAAAAGAAGCCCTTTGATACTTATCAAAAAGTATTCGATTGTAATTCACGGGAACATACACAAGTTGTTGATCATCTCTCTTGATGATTAACTAAGCAACCTTTGCCTGGGGTTTATCTGCCTTTGTGTCAAATTTCATTTTTAACATCACAGAATTCCAAAATTTTTCTTTAACTTGCTTCTTATCTTATTTCTTTGACTCACATGCACTCACGAAATCCTTGAGGTTCTAAGTAATACCAACTTAGGCTGAAGATTTCGCAAGTCTGGCATATGACTTCGCTTTTCATCCCAAAAGCGAAAGAGCCTAGCCTCCATGCGAAGGGTTCTAACGGTTACAATTCAATAAAGGAGGATAATGACAGGCTGTGTATCCATGACGTCTGGTATTCTGCCCGGTTTTCTAGGAGAAGTGACAGCTGCTTTTTGACACATGGCTACCTTTTCGCAGTAATGGTCCGATTTTCAAGGTGCCACATCGGATATCATTAAATGCATCCCGCTTCAAATTCAAATCATTCAGGGTTAGATATAAAAGCGGGTTCAAGAGTATCTTAAATAGTTACGCGATCAAAACTCAAAAATCCCCAAATTCTCTGAATCTTCATCTTCTTCAAACCCTAATAATGGTTGCTACTCAATCCAACACCGAAGAAGTTATCTCACAGTCTCTAATGAAAATTCAAAGCACAAACTACCTTGTTGATCCTAATGTCTCATCTTACCCAGAAGAACTGAAGATGTTGATTGTTGCATTGAAAAGGTAACCTTTATCAACTGCAATGTTGATTGTTGCATTGAAACAGGAAGGATTGTTGGTCTAGACAGGGGAAGGATGGAGGTCTATGCAATGGTTATGGGTCTCTACTATGATCTTAGTGTTGATTATGGAACTCAACTTTGGAAGTAATTCATCAAAAGCCTAGAAAACACCAATGCGGATAAGGGGATTTCTTGTGCACGGTACTGGAGCTTAATTCTTGAAAAAGTTTATGCGAAGGAGGGAATTCCAGTTCCTGAAGGAGCAGATGTTGCAGAATTCTCATTATATCAGTTTCCAAAAGCTGTTGAAGATGATGAAAATATTTTCACAAGTGTAACCAGAATTCCTGATGCAATGCTTTGCAAGGTGTCTTCTACCCACAAAGTTTTAGTTCGCTACATGAAGACTTTTTATCCAAATGTCCGAACTGGAATACTTTTTGATGTTAGTGGAGAGTCCTCCAACAAGAAGAAGAAAACTAAAAAGGAAGACAAACGTGAAGGAGTTGCGAAAGATGAGCCTTCTCCTAAAACTGAGGAGATCATACCGACAAAGTCCGGGGTATTAAAGAAGCTTCGCAAATCATCACAGACAACAACTACTTCTCCAACTATTCACAAAACTGAGGTGAGTAGTAAGGGGGCTGTGTTTAGAGATGTTTCGGCTCCTGTTTCTCCTGGTTCAAAGAGAAAGAGAGCTCAAGAAATTGCAAAGCATATTTCTCAAAAGCTCTACAAGAAACGAAAGTTGATTATTCACAATGAATCATCAGACGATGAAGTAGTTCCAGAGACTCCACCAGTTTCCATTTCCACAATGGTAAATGTTTCTCTTCCTATCACTTCGCAAATTTCTACCACCACATCCATTCCACCTAAAATAGTTCCAAACAAATCAGTTCAAGAGGAGGAAATTCTTTCTGATAAGGTTGTTAACGTATCTAATACGGGAACACCTATCACGAATATTGACCTTACAGAACCAATCAATTTATCTACCTCATTACCACCATTTTCTCTTCTGATTACAAGCACAACCACATCATCCATATTTGATCATCCTTTAAAACATCCATTTACCACAATATTTTCATCACAATCACCTGAAACCCCACAACCTTCGCAAGCTATGTCTGATGAAGAAACCGAAGGAGGTGGTTTTGGAGGAACGTTTGAGGCTTTACATTTCGATTCAGAGGAAGAGGAGATACCTGATCATATGCTTATGTCAGGAAAGCAATTCAAAATCCTGAATCGAAAGTTAAATGCTATCATTCAATCACAAGCTGATTCGGGCACTAAATCGTCAATATCAGGTTTAGAGGTTGAGTCCATGCTTAAAGCTGTGGAGAAAAGAATAACTGAGAAAGTGGATCATTCTGACAAGAACAATGAGCTTCGCATTCAAGCTCAAGGAAAATCCTTTGATGATGTTGTTAAGGAATTGAAGAATGTTACAAAAGAACATCATGTTCTTTTTGTACAGGATGTCAAGAAGGTCAGGGAAGATGTAAGCTTCAAAATTGAGGAGTTGAAAAACGAAATTACAAAGGAGCTTCAAGACATTCATTCGCAAAGTTTTGAAGTACAAAAACGTTTTGGTATTATTGTTGGAGCATTGACCAAGCTTGCTACTGATTATCAACCGTCTGCTCAATTGATTGAAGCCACGCATCAAGAGAATAAGGAGCAGTTTTCAAAATTGATTCAGTTGGCTACTGAATTAAAAAGGTGTGGTTCGCAACCTTCTCAACAATCAATTCTTACACCTGAATTCTTAACTCTCAAAGTCAACACTTTAGAGCAAGCTATCCAGAAGGCGTTGGCCCGGATTACCAATTTTACTTCGCTTTTGCCAAAGAATGCCCCGCCTGCTTTCATAGGGGTGCAAGGGGGAGAAATAAAAGGAAGTAAAGGAGAGGATGCGAAAACGGTTGGGAAGATTCATTCAACTCAAATCAAAATATCTTGGCCAGTGCTCACAAAGCCAATTTCTTCAACAGTAACAACAACAAAACCAATTACCAAAGGAATCACAATTGGTTCAAAAGATGGAGGTAGTTCAAGTGCGAAACCTTCAACTGAGAATATTGGAAAAGGAAAAGGGATTGTATATGAAAAATCAAAAGAAGAAAAGAAAGCAGAGGCAGAAGCTGAAATGGAAATATTAAGACAAGTGCAAAGTATCATGAGGCAAAGAGCAAGTGACCCACCAACAATGAACAAAGTTGATCCTGCGAAGTTATATTCATATGAAACTATTGAGTCCAAAGTGTTGGGGAATCATTTGTATGAATTTGAGAAAAAGCCAAGGAAAAGTTATGATGTTGCGAACTCAGACAGAAGCCAACTTGATTTTTCGATAAACGAAATCATGTTTATTACGGCGCAGTACAAGATAAGTGAAAATTTTGATAATATTGATGCATACACTTACTTGAAGATAAGATTTCATGTTGTACTTGCGAAGGAACAAGAGGAGGTGTGGTCTTTAATGAAGATCAAGAAAGTTTTAACAATCAAGAAGGATGTTATGTTCGAGAACATGCTTCAAAACTTTCGATATTTTGTGGTTCGTGCAGACAACAAGGCTTTTGATTTCACCATTGCTGATTTTCCCTTGATGAATCTAAATGATCTCATTCAAGTGGCATCTATTCTCAAAGACATGAAAGAAAAAAAGCTAAAAGGACATGATACTGATGTGTTCAGATTTGGTTTCGCACATATCAAGATATTCATAGATAACTACTATGATTGCTTGGCGTTGACTGATGAAGAACTTGCATTGGGTCTTGGAAGAAAAGTTACAGTCGCTTGGGAATCAACTTTGCCTCAAACAGAGTTAAGGAAGTATGCAGATGGAGAAATTTGCCTGAAACCTTTTGGAATGGTTTTCGTAGGAAAAGATACAAAGGGGAAGCCCAAGAATTTTTTGTTCAAAGTCTCAGAGATAAAAAGATACACCACTTCGCAATATACAAACTTTATTGTTCGTATGAATAACTGTGCAAAGAACAATGAAGGAGACAAGAAGGAGCTTAAGAAGATAATCACTTGGTATTTTGAAATCTGAAGAACAATGCACTTAGCTATTCAGCATCTTACAAACTGAATAGTTTCGACTGTTTACAAAGGGGGAGAATGTAGAGACTAAATGTTGTAAAAGTCGAAGTGTTTGTTTCTTTAGTTTCGCATTTTAGTTATTTTACTAAGTCTTCTTTTGTGCGAAGCATATAGTTTAGGACTTAGTATATTTTTTGTACACTCAGGTTTCCTATAAATAGGGACTGAGGTTAGAAGTAGAGTAATCAGATGAACAAGTGATTCATTCATTTGCAAGTTTTCTCTGCTTAGTTCTGTAATCAGTTCTTTATCAATATAAGATCTGATTAATATTTACTTCTCGTGTTCATACTTTTCTTTCAAACAATCATGATTGTTTTCTAAATCTCGATAACAATTCACATCAGTAGGGAGCATCGATCCTTTTTGTCAATAAGAAGGATGGTTCACACCGGATGTACATCGATTACCGGGAGTTAAACAAGTTGACGGTCAAGAATCGTTATCCACTACCGAGGATCGACGATTTATTCGATCAGTTGTAGGGGGCATCTTGGTTTTTCTAGATTGATTTGAGATCTATATATCATCAGATGAGAGTTTGCGATGAGGATATCCAAAAGACAACCTTTAGGACTCGTTATGGGGACTACGAGTTTGTGGTGATGCCTTTCGGACTCACCAACGCACCGACGACGTTCATGGATCTCATGAACCGGGTGTATAGGCCCATGTTAGATCGGTCGGTGATCGTTTTCATCGACGATATTCTGGTATACTTGAGGTCTAGAGAGCAACATGAGGAGCATATTCGAGAGATTCTTGGAGTATTGAGGACGGAGAGGCTTTACGCCAAATTCTCCGAGTGTGACTTCTCGTTACGAGAGGTCCAGTTTCTGGGACACCTCGTTAATCAGAATGGGATATTGGTCGACCCGGCCAAGATTAATGCATTTATGAGATGGGAGGTGCCGAGATCCCCGTTCGAGATCAGGAGTTTTTTAGGTTTGGCCGGCTACCATCGGAGGTTTATCATAGATTTCTCCAAGATTGTTGTTCCTCTCACCATATTGCCCCGAAAGGGTGTTACTTTTGCCTAGGAGCGAGAGCAGCATGCCTCATTTGACCCGAAAGGGTGTTACTTTTGCCTAGGAGCGCGAGCAGCATGCCTCATTTGAGGCTCTTCACCAGAGATTATGCTAAGCTCTAGTGTTAGCACTTCCCGAGGAAGTAAAGGACTTGGTAGTTTATTGTGATGAATCTATATCAGGGATGGGTGCGGGGTTGATGCAGAGGGGGTATGTGATGACATATGCATCGAGGCAATTGAAGCCTCATGAGACGGGGTATCCCACCCTCGATTTGGAACTGGCATGGTGGTGTTCACCCTCAAGATCTGGAGCCGCTATCTATACGGAGTCTGGTGTACCATATACACGGACCATAAGAGTCTGAAGTACCTCATGGATCAGCCCATCCTAAATATGAGATAGAGGACGTGGTTGGATGTAGTGAAAGACTATGACTGCGAGATCTTGTATCACCCAGGAAAGGCTAATGTGGTAGCCGATGCCTTCAGCCGTAGATCAGAGAGTGCTCCGATTCAAGACGTGTATATGAGGATGACGGTGATGACTCCAGTCCTAGATACTATCCAAGAGGCTCAGGTGGGGGTTGTGAGGCCAGAGAACTGCAAGAGGGAGTGGGTGATCATACAGGTTCCCGAGTATGAGACAAATATTCGGGGGCTTATCACCTTTCATGGGCAGATTTGGGTGCCTTATACAGGCAAGGCTCAACGTATATTGATGGAGGAGGCACATAGATTGAGATTCTCGATCCATCCAGGGGCCACTAAGATGTATTTGGATTTGAAGAGGGATTACTGGTGGCCCTGAATGAAGAGTGATGTGGCATGGGTAGTTGAGAGGTGCTTGACCTGTCGTCAGGTTAAGGCGGAGCACCAACGTCCACATGACACATTGCAGCCTCTAGAGATTCCCCATTGGAAGTGGGAACAAATTTCCATGGATTTTATCACCAAATTACTGGGGACTGCGCAAGGTGTCGACGCGATATGGGTGATTGTAGACCGGTTGACGAAGAGTGATCACTTCCTGGCTATCAGTGAGAGCTCTTCTGCAGAGAAATTGTCCGAGATCTACGCTCGATAGGTGGTGGCACGACACGGGGTGCCAACATCGATAGTGTCAGATCGGGATGTGTGATTTACTTCCAGGTTCTGGAAGAAGTTTTAAGAGGACTTGGGTACCTGGCTGCATTTCAGTACAACCTACCACCCACAGACAGACAGGCAGAGTGAGCGGACGATTCCGACGCTTAAGGACAAGTTGTGTGCATGCGTTACGGACTTCGGTGGAAGTTAGGACACTTATTTGACCTTGGCTGAGTTTTTGTACAACAACAGCCATCATTCCAGTATTGGTATGCCTCCCTTTGAGCTCTTATATGGGAGGAGGTGTCGGACTCCCATCTGTTAGGGAGAGGTGGGGTAGAGAGTGATGGGTGGCACTGAGATAATGCTCAAGACGACCGAGCAGATTCAGCAGGTCAGGCAGTGGTTATTGACGACACAGAGTCGTCAGAAGAGTTACGTAGACCGGCTACGATCTGAGCTAGAGTTCTAGGTTATAGATTTTTTCCTCCTTTAGGTATCTCTATGGAAAGGGGTGATACGATTCAGGAAGCGGGGAAAGCTAGGCCCTAGATACATTGGTCCTTTCAGGGTGATCACCCGAGTGGGTATGGTAGCGTACCGTTTGGAGATACCTGCAAAGTTGAGCCAGATTCATAACAACTTCCACGTGTCTCAACTAAGGAAGTGTGTAGCTGATGAGACGGCAGTGGTACCTTTAGAGGACATTCAGGTAAATGCAAGCTTGAACTATATTGAGAGACCGAAAGTGATTTTGAATAGAAAGGTTAAGACCCTGAGGAACAAGGAGGTGCAACTAGTTAAGGTGTAGTGGGAGCACCGTAGAGGATAATAGTAGAATTGGGAGCCGGAGTTCGAGATGCGGGAGCAGTACCCAGAGTTCTTTCCGGAGCATGACTTCGAGGGTGAATTTTGATTCTAGTGGGGGAGAATTGTAACATCCCGATTCCCAGGTACAATATTTTTATAATTTTTTTGAGTTTGACCGAGCAACTCAACGAGTTGGAGGCCCCAACTCATCGAGTAGAGAAGGGTTTTGGCCGTGTGGGTTTTACGACCGACTCGATGAGTTGGAGGGACCAACTCGACGAGTTGGCGCTGTGAGAGGAAACCCTAATTTCCCGGGGTTGTGTCCTATTTAAATGACCTTAAGCCCTTATTTCCGCCTGCCATGTCACCCTAGTCCCCTATGTGAAACCCTAATCGTTTAGATTGATCTAAGAGAGAAAAATGAGCTAACGTTGAGCATTCTAGTGCACTTTTGGAAGAGAAGAGAAGAGTAGCAAGGCTTGGAACGAGGAAGGATAGCTGGATCCAGTGTTTATCCATCCTTAGATTCTGTTTGAAGGTAAAAGTCGCCACCTCGCTCATTATTTTGATTAGATCTCGTGTTTAGGAAGTTTTAGGGATTTTTCCATCTTGCCTTGAGACTTCGAGTATTATGAGCTTGCCAAGAGATTGAGACTTTAGATCTGGACCTTGTGAGGTCCCTTAAGCCCAAAGGTCCAAGAATTATCAAGATAGAGGAGAGCTTTTATGCTTAGGACTCTAAATGGAACTTGTTTCGGCATTTCAAGGCCTAAGTGCCATGCATAGACGTAAAGCTTGCAGCTTTACTTGGTATCTCAGCCTTGAGAGGCTAGATTTAGAGTTTTGGGTTATAACTCTGCCTGAAAATGTCTGAATGAGGAAATAGACTTAAGGGACTCGCTGAGTTGATGAGACAACTCGACGAGTCGGCTAGGGTTTTCCCCGACGAGTCTAGACATGAGTAACTCGGCGAGTTCATGAGACAACTCGACGAGTTAAGTTGGATTTCCGTGACATTTCTGAAGGAACGAGGGGAATCGATGAATCACATAGATGCACTCGATGATTCGGGTCAATATAGACTGTTGACTCGAGTGTTGACTTTGGTTGACTTTAGGGTTTGGTCAAGACATGGATTTATAGAGACCATGGAGGGTTAGAATGGTCTTTTACCCATTCCAAGAGATTAGAGAGAGAAAATAACTTGGTTTATTTAGAGTTGTGATTTAAGTGTTAATTAGAGATAATTATCGTATGTGTTAGGCAGAGGCTAGATCGGTGATTCGTGTACGAGGTTTATTTGCTTGCTTACAAGGTGAGTCTTCTCACTATACTTACCTTCAGTGGTAATTTTGTGTGACCGGAGGGTCTTGTGTGCTTACATTGAGTATTGTGATATCCTGCATTATGTCTTTGTGATTTATGTTGTGTATTATGCTGAGCATTACTGAGTTAGGACCGGAAGGTCCACCCGAGCTGTGGGATCGGAGGGTTCCACTGAGATACATCGACCAGAGGGTCTTATTTAAGATATAGCCATGAGAGGCTAACAAGTTATGTGTGGTAATTTGGGGAACTCTATAAGTTTCATGCTTACCATGTTATGTTTTATATGTTTTCGGTACTTCTCAGGATCACGGGAAGGTGCCGGCTTGATTGTACACACGAGATGGAGTTATGTTTTTGAGGATCCTTGGTTTTGTTCAAACAATTATGAATATGTGTTTTTGGTAATTTGACAATTTGGGGATTTTGTGAACGTGTTGATGAGATTTATGTGGTTTTAAAAATGAATTTTTTTTTGAAAATTTTCGCTGTTACAAACGGAGTCTAAACGAAAGTTGTAGTTCACGTTGCCGCCTACGTGTGGATATAAAGAACGTAAAAAACGGAGCTCGTATGCGAAAGCTATAGATTTTATAAGATAATTAGTTTTTTGGAATAATTTGTGAGTGGCACGTGGCACAATCCTGACCATTGCTTTTTCCCCACACCTTGCCACTAGATGGTGACACTTGGGACTCAACTCGACGAGTTGGAGACTCAGAACTCGCCGAGTTGGGCCATCTCGCAGCCTATAAATAGAGGCGTAAATCTTCCATTTCCTTCACACCTCTCTCATTCTTTCTCTCTCAAACATCTCTCTAAACCCCTCCCAAGCATTAGTACTTCCCAAGTGCTAAGAGGTGAATCCCGGAGTGCCAGAAGGCTACGAGAAGAAGAGCTTTCGGCTCAGAAGTTTTGCCCCCACAGAGCCTAGTTCCTAGCCAAACCTCCTAGTAAATGAGTTATGCTTACCCTACTATAAGTATAGCTTATGTTTAAGTTCAATATCGTCATTATGAACTTATAATATATATATATATATATATATATATATATATATATATATATATATATATATATATATATATATATATATATATATATATTATAAAATATAATATGCAAAGTGTTATTATAATATCTTTTAACTAGTCGCGGTATGGGGAATCTGGTTTGAAGGGCCGCATAGGGTTGTTGGATTTTAGAAGTGCTATAATGCCAAAATGGTCCTGCCCTTCGGTGTTTCATGTCTAGCCCCTGTCTGTACATAGTGGTTGAAAAGTAATGTTTAACACTTATAAAACAATATTGCTCGTAAATAATAACATTAAATATTAGACTAAAATCTAGTTGTAATGATACTAGGCTTCGTTGAAGGAAAATTGAATCGTTAGAAGCGAAGCGTTGCCCAAGATTGGAATCATCACTTTAACAAGTGAGTGCATCGTTACTTTCATCTTACACATAGATATGAAGTATTTATTATAAATTACATGCTATGTGTGCATATTACCTGTGTTCTTAATATCTATGCTGGATGAACAAAATATACATATTTTATTTGATTTAAATTGTATATGTATTTTATACCTATAGAAATATTAGATAGAGATGGATAGATGAATGATGAGAGATGAAAGATGATATATATGAACATTGGCAGCTATGGACTTAGTGCCTGATAGATAAACCCTAGCAGCTATGGACTTAGTGCCAAATAGATAAATGAAGACAGCTATGGACTTAGTGTCTTACAAATGAACATTGGCAGCTATGGACTTAGTGTCTTACAAATGAACGTTGGCAACTACGAATTTAATTCCATATAAATGGATATTGGTAGTTATGGACTTAGTGTCTAACAAATAACCTCGACGGCAGTGCATGTTATACAAACCTTGGCAACGATGGACTTCGTTCCTATTCCTTAGGAGAATCCATAGGAATAAATGAGTGAATGATAGATGATTCTTAAGGTAGATCCTTAAGAAATAAAGAAGATAATGGGGATGGGTAATTGGGTTAATTGTTTGATGATTAAACATAATAACTTTATTATTGTGGGTTGAAAACCCTATGTACTCACCAGGTTTCCCAACCTGACCCGCTCAATTTATTTGTATCACAATTGTCGATACGAAGCTACATTACACTGAGAGATTAAGTGTCACGCCTCGCTAAAGCGGAAACATGAGGCGTGTCAGTACAAAGGGTCTCATAGCAAAAGTTAAAAGACAACACCAACCATAGTATTAAAAAGTATTGCAGTTTACAATGTGTTTGAACATATTTTAAAAGAAATTAAAATGCAATTGAAATACAACCCATGCGAATGCTCCTAAAAGTGATGTGTCCCTAAGTGCCATCTTATAGACGAGTTCCTGAAAAAACATGTAAAATGAGCGGTCAACTACCGAGATAGTTAGTGAGTACTCACAGGTTAAAAATGATATTGGTTTCATGAATCATAATCAAGTTTTAATATAAGTTTCCATAAATAAAAGTACATTTCTAAAATGTGTAAATAAGTTTGCATAAACAAAGTTCGTTGTCATCATGAGAAATAAAGTATGTTGCCAAAATGAGATGCAAAGTTCATATTCTCATGGGATATAAAGTTCGTTGCTAAAATGAGTAAAGAAGTTTAATTGATAAAATAAGTATACAAGTTTCATCGCTAAAATGAGTATACTAGTTTCGTTGATAAAATGAGTATACAAGTTTCATCGCTAAAATGGGTATACAAGTTTCGTTGCTAAAATGAGTATACAAGTTTCATCGCTAAAATGCGATGTAAGATTCGTATGTGCATCAAGTTTCCATTCACGAGTTCACAACCCAAGCCTAATGACCGAATCGTGCCCTAATGACTACTATGTGTATCACAAACATAGAGAATAAAATGGTAAAATGCACTCAACCGAATCATGCGAGTGAGGAGTTGTCTACCTCCTGATAGCGCTATCCATAATAACCATAGGATCAAAAGAGTTAATGAGTTGTGTCGAGAGATTCCAGGGACTTAACTGCAATAAAGTCCTCATGAATTAAAGTAACATGCACATACATACGAAATATAGAAACCAAGTTTCATACGATTCAAAATAAATACAACGAACATAAATAGTTTAGGACATGTTTTTCCACCCCAAAACATTTAAAAATCAAAAATATGGGGAGTCGTGAATACTCACATTGCATTGAGATGATGCAAATGATGTCTTGATCTATGTTCCACTTTTACAACTACCGAATCCTACGATAATATTACACATTAATGAGTCTCTAACTGGAATCTAACACTAGTATACTTACTATTACAAAAGAATTATGCTAATATTGCGTCGAAATTTAATATTATTAAGTTACAAACATTTTTATGAAATGGTGAAATTTTATAACTCATGTGATTAAGATCATTTTGGATATTATTTTCCAGATTTTTGTAATATTAATTGGGGGTATTTCAATACATTTAAAGGTGTTTTTAAACTCCTAAAATCCAAAAATATTATCAAACAGTTTCTAAAGTTCATCAAATTTTACATTTTCGTTCTAATTATAGTAGAGGTCTTCCATAAATATTCTCTTGAATTTTTAATATGATTAACTTCTTTTCCAAATTTTTAAGTCTTCATAACAATATAAATTCGTGAAAAGTAGTATCTAGATGATAAAAATTCCCAAACTTTTTATAATACTCTTATTAAACATACTTAAGCTGGGAAAAATATAAAAACGGGTTTCTAAATAGCTTAACCCGATTTTAGGATTTTTATGCATTTATTTTAACAAAAATGTATATAAATAGAAGATAGTTTCCAAAATTTTCCAAACTTTTTGTAACACTTTTAGTATACATATAGAAGCTGTGAAAAATATAAAAGATATTTTTCAATTAGTTTTTCTATTTTTCTTTGTTTTATTCTCTTGAATAATCATTAATTGGTGAATAATTATAAAATAGTTAAAGAAAATTACCAAAGTTTTTTTAAACTTCATTTACATTGTACATAATCTGAGAAAAATATCAATGGTGATTTTTATATGTTGTAATCCAATTTTGTGGATTTAAGTGTATTTAATGTTCGAAAATAGAAGAAAAATAGCATACTCAGTATAAAAATCCGTAAATTTTCATGAATATTGTACGAGTAGAACTATTTTTGCCATTATTAATCCATTATAAATACAAAAATTGGGGAAAAATAGGTATACATTATGAAAAAGTATGCAAATACTTTTCTGAGTATTCCACATGAGGTAGGATCTGCGAAAAATCGTAGATAGCCTTTTCACATTCCCTAAAGTGGTTTTATTATTTATTTTACCTAAACAAAAAAAATTCAAAACAG
This sequence comes from Lactuca serriola, assembly GCF_051521515.1. Taxonomy (NCBI): domain Eukaryota; kingdom Viridiplantae; phylum Streptophyta; class Magnoliopsida; order Asterales; family Asteraceae; genus Lactuca; species Lactuca serriola. The sequence goes on along the minus strand of NC_136412.1, from coordinate 23,975,796 downwards.
TATCAAACAACCAAAATTGATGAAACTCACTGAGATGTCATCATTTACTTTCTAGGTCATCCACGAATTTACCTAGGATTTATAGACCTCAAAAAGTATTTTATATGAATTATTGCCCTATTTTCTTGCATTAATTATAATAATTTGAGAAAAATGAATTATTTTCTGAAAAAATTTAGAACTTCTCATTTTAGGGATTTATTTGGGATTAAATCATTCATGAACATATTTGAAAGGTTTTAACAACAAACATTGATCATCAAACATCTAGGCTTGAAGATCATCACATTCATATTAGATTTTGGGTGAAATAATATCACCATCATCATAAAAATCGTGATTATGAACATGCATGTTGTTAGATCCCATTTTTTTTACATCTTATAGGGTAGTTTTTATTATCATTTTAGCATCATATTTTGTACATTTGCATGCCATTTATTTAAATTATGTTCAGCTCATGTCTTCTGTTAGAATTCCCATACTGGTTATGTTTTTATGTGAATTTTAGATAGTTCGAGTGGAGTAGTGCTTTGGGAGCAGTGGGATACGCGTTTGGAGCTTAAAATGGAGCTTGGAAGTTATGGAGTATGTTGCGGAATGATTGGATGATGCTTTGGTTAAGAAACATTTGATCGAATTGATCACACGAAGATAGAATATGCAATCTAAAGTTAAAGGATGTTGTTGGCAGCTTTGACGCCCTGTTAGTATTTTGACCATATCTCATGAACCGTAACTCCGATTGACGCGATTCAAAATGATCTGGAAAGTAGACGAAATTTCGGACGTCTTAGGAAAAACATGCCATTGCAGGTTGCCTTTATGCGATTGGATGGGGCCTTTTTGCAATCGCAGGTTAGGTCGTAGCTTGGATTCGAGGTTTTTTAGTGCCAAAAATTCATCCGGAAGCAAAAAATGAAAACCTTCGATCTCAGGTTGTGTACATGCGATCGCAGTTTGGCTAAAAGGTGTCAAAATAGCATCCTACTTCATTAAAAAGGCATGAGACACGTTTTCTTCAAAACCTGCGATCGCAGGTTCTGTACATGCGATCTCATGCACGTTGTTTTTGTTGTTGGACGTATAAATAGACCCTAATAACCTTCCAGTAACCTAAGTTGGCGATTCCAGAGGTTCCAGATGACGGAAATATGATTTTGGAGGCGTTTCTTCTTTGATTTCAACGATTTCTGAAGATCTGAAGACTGCGGATCATCTCTTTCAAGTAGATTAGTAAGATTAGTTGTTGATGTCTCTTTTCATCTATTTTCATCAGATTTTGGCCATGTCTGGCTAAACCCTAGTTTGCATTTCTGCATAAGACAAGTACTTTTCATGTGATTGATCACTAGATCTGGTTTTTGATTTGTGTTTCTATCTAGATTCTTTAGTTTTGAGCTTAATGAATGTTTGATTTGAATTCTTCTTAGTCTGATCACCTCACTAGGGATTGATCATTCTAGTTAATCACTTAATAGAATCTGTAATTTTTTAATAAATTGGTAAAAGTAAAAAGTATCAGATTGGTTCCGTTTTGGGATTTAACGCTGGTATAAACTTTAAAAATCATACATTTACGCTTCTGAGCTTGTGAGAAGTATTGGGTATTGCTTGGAATTTTACACATATCATAAAGCTGCTTTTCTGATTTAATTAACAGCTTGTTTAATTGAACAGTAAAAAGTTAGGGTTAATTGAAGAGCTTGTTTTGGTTAACTAATGTTGGTAAAAGAGAAATTACTAGAGTTTGTTAGTTTTTCTCAGTATCAGCTTAGATAGAGTGCATCTCAAATAATCAGGTTTTGGTTAATTACACGATTAGGAAAGTCACAGTAGAACTGAAATTGTTTTTATTATTGATTTTCATTTAGTTTAATATAATTGCAATTTTAGTTTTTAGTTTAATTCAAATCCCCCTTTTATAATTTATGTTTTGACTAGATGTGCCTGATGCAAAAAGGCATTGACCATTAGGTTGTGTCCCTGAGGATTCGACCCTGCTTCCCTGTGCTGTATTTTTAGTGCAACCAACAGTGATAATTTACTTGTTTAATATGCACACGACATCGTGTTAACAAATTGGCGCCGTTGCCGGGGACACGGTGCTTTCTAATAGTTTTATGCCAAGAAATTTTCGTTCAGGTACACCTTTAGTTTTTGATCCAGAAATCGAGCGAACTGTAAGAAGACTGAAGAAAGAAGCAACAAGAAAGAAACGATCAGGTGGTCTCTTTGGTTCGTCTTCATCCCTACCTCCAGAAACCCCCACACCACAAGGCACTCCCTTGTGGAACGAACCAGATCCATTTTTTACGAAAGTACCCGCATCATCACCTCAAAACAACCCATATAAAATTTATTCCCCACCTTCCTCCATTAAATCTAAAACCACAGACTCTTCAGAATCCGAATATGAAGAATCAGACATGAGCGAAAACGGAGACGATGCTGAAAAGACCCTTCGCGAGTGGGCAACACAAGAGGTTACCCAACAACCTCTATGTATCACTTTTCTAGAAGTCCAGAACTTCGAACTTAAATCTGGGCTGATTTATCTTGTTCCCACATTCCGCAGACTGGAAAACGAAGACCCATATAAATTCCTCAAGGAATTTCATGTGGTTTGTTCAGGAATGAAGCCTCATGCTGTCATAGAAGACTAGCTAAAACTAAGGGCATTCCCGTTTTCGCTTAAAGATTCAACAAGGGAATGGTTATATGAACTCCCATCTGGTTCCATCACCACTTGGACAGAACTCGCGAAGCTATTTTTAGAGAAATATTTTCCAGAAACATGAGTTTCCAGTCTCAGAAGAGAAATCCTTGGGATCAAACAAGGAAAAAGAGAAGCTTTATATACTTATTGGAAAAGATTCAAGAAGCTTCTGGTATGGTGCCCACAACATGGGATCAACGGTTATCAACTCTACAATTGTTTTTGTGAAGGCTTGACACCTATGGAGAGACGGTTGATAAATGCTTCTAGTGGTGGTTCTTTGTGTGACATGACCCCAACTGAAATCAGAGAGCTAATCAAAAAGCTGGCAATTGAGTCTAAACATTCTGGGAATGAAGACGAGTGGTAACCAGATCAGCTAAGAGGAGTCAAGGAAGTCAGCAATGTTGATCTGGAAGCTCAGATATCTTAATTGACAAAAGTTGTTTTGCTCTTGACTAAAGAAAAAGCAGCTGCAAAGAAACAATGTGGGATTTGCTTGAAGACTGATCACCCTACAAATATGTGCCCAATATTGCAAGAGGATACAGTTGCAGTCAAAGCTGTCGGGGGCTACCAATAGAACTTTTAGAATAATTATCAGCCGAAACATCAATTTCTGCCTACACCCGGAATTCAGCAGGAACAAAATTTTCAAAAGCCGGGTCTTTAGCAAAATTTTCAGAATCAACAGAATTTCTAGCACCAGAATTTTCAGCAGCCTTCGCAGCAACATTCTGACAGCTCTAATATGGCTTTGGAAGATATTGTTAAAAGTCTGGCCACAAGCACTCATGCGTTCTAGAACGAAACCAGAGCCAGTATCAAAAATCTGGAGCAGCAGGTGTCTCAACTTGCCACTTCTATGGGCCGACTGGAATCTCAAGGAAAGTTACCGAGGCATACAGAAAACAATCAAAAGCATAATGTGAGTGTTATTTCCATGAGAAGCGGAAAGACATATAAAGGCCCAAGCTTATCTGAACCAGAAAATAAGGCTGAGGAAGAATTTGAAGAAGTTATGGTTGAAGAAGAAGCTGAAAAAGAAACTCCAACACTACCCAAGCCAATTATGAAGGAGTACAAGCCACTACCGCCCATCCCATCGCGACTGAGGAGCACGAAACACGAGCGTGAGGATGAGGACATTATGGAGATTTTTCGCAAAGTAGAGGTAAACATCCCGTTACTTGATTTTATAAAACACATTCCTCATTATGCTAAGTTTTTAAAAGAATTATGCGTTTCAAAGAAAAAACTAAAATCTAATGAAACAATTAAAGTTGGAGAAAATATTTCTTTAATTTTGCAAAATGGTTTGCCTCCAAAGTGCAAGGATCCGGGGATTTTTTCTGTTCCTTGTAAATTGGGGAACCTTAATTTTCCAAAAGCCATGCTTGACCTTGGTGCCTCAGTTAATGTCCACCCGTTTTCTATTTTTGAAAAATTAAAATTGGGATCTCTGCAAAAGACCAGGACCATCATCCAGTTGGCGGATCATTCAACAATACACCCAAAAGGTGTGCTTGAGGATGTTCTTGTCGAAGTGGGCGAGCTTATTTTTCCCGCTGATTTTGATATATTGGACATGGGAAACTTGGACACTTCAGATGTGAACTTTATTATTTTGGGAAGGCCTTTTATGAAAACTGCAAAAATGAAAATTGATGTTTTTAATGGAATGATTTCAATAGAGTTTTATGAGGAAGTGGTTAAATTTCAAATTAATAATGATGATTTTCCTTTTGAAAATGTTTCTGTCAATTATATGGGTACCAGCAGTCCTTTATTAGAGCGTTGCTGTGAGTTTTCTAATGTCCTTGTGCAAGAAATTTTTTTAGGCACGAATTCATCTGATAATATATCCAAGGAGATGGCAGAAGATAAGCTTGGGGCAGTGGAAGAAGTTGAGATGAAATCTGCTACGGAAGAAGAATCAGATAAAAATATGAAAAGAAAAAAACTTTTGGAAAAAGAAAAGGTGGAAGTGATGATTTCAGATACGAATCTGAAAAGAAGAAAGTTTAAAGAAAAGAATGTGGAGATTTATGGGAAGAAAAAGAAGATTAGAAAGAGAAAGAAGTTTAATCAACTGAAAGACTTATTTGATAACTATTTGGAGTCTTTCCAGTTTGCTGAACAAGTTCCAGATCCACCCATATTGCCATATTTGAAGAGATTTGGAGTCACAAGAAAAAGAGTTGAGCTTCAAAGAAGTCCCAACCACACTAGTTCGTAAATCTGGTTGGGCAAAGTCGAGCCAACGACTTTAAAAATGGGTGGCCTTTCGGGAGGCAACCCGATGAGTAGTTTTTAGTTTTATGCTTTTCAATAAATAGATGATTGTAGTTCCAAGCAAGCTTGTGGAAATCAAAGGATCTTTAAAGTCGCTGACATTCAGATTTCGCCACATTGTCGTCAAAATCAGATTTCTACCAACTTATCAGGTACTTTCTTTCCTAGTTGCAACCCTTTTTGTGTTTATTTTCTTTATTGAGCTGTTCATTCCTCTCTGAGCATTGAGGACAATGCATCGAGTACAATGCATCATTTTTAGCTTGGGGAGGGGGGCAGTGTAAAAACTTAGCATTTTTTGTTAAAATTTTAATTTTTTAGTTTTTCATTTAAAATTTAAAATTTCATTTTTATTGGCATATAAAAATCTGAAAAATCCAAAAAAAATATTTTATTTTCTGTTTTTATTTTCTGCATTCATAATAAAAAAAACCCAAAAATATTTTTATTTATATTTATTTTTTATTTTCTGCATATCAAAGTCCAAAAAAATAATAAATAAATAAATAATTTATATTTTACATGAGATGAGGATATCTTTTTACATTTGATATCTCTTTTAAGATGAAGTGTGATAGTTATCGAAAATAACAGTCTAATTACAATAAATTTTAAGAATTATCTTATTAAGTGATTTAGATGTTTTCAATATGAACCAACATAAGAGTCGGATAATTTTTACAATGAAAGTGTGTGATTGAAAAACAAACAGTTTTTTGAAAATAATTTCCTTAGATGCCTTAAAAAGAACCTAGATTGGATAACCCTTATCATTCCTTGAAGTACTAAACCCTATAGTTTCTGCGCCTTTTGAGGTTAGGAGGGAACTCTCGTTATACCCATAATAGTTATCATTTTTGAAGTATTGAAGATATGGAGGGCCTCAAAGTAAATTCGCGCCTAGTCAATATATATGTTAGAAATGGTACATCAAGCAACTTGAAGAAATCTACAAGTCAAAGTCAAATCCAAGTCAAGCTCAAGTTGAAATCAAGAAGGAAGCAAGTTAAATCTACAGAGTTGATCAAAACAAGGAAGATATGTGGTATAATGATATTGATCCCTCGATAGTGGAATCATAGGGGTAAGCTTGGATTTTGTATCCATAATGGAGCTTACCGCGTTTACTGGACGAGTTCGGAAAAAAAGGAGGGGTTAGTCAAACTAAGTTTTTATAAACGAATTTTCGTGAAATGATTTTTAAAAATACACTGTTTTCACAAATTTAATTCGGCGTAAAAATTATTTGCTCAATCTTGGTTTAACTAATTAAATATGAAATATGAATCGTTAATATAAAGTATTGAGACTGTTGTCTAGGTAGTGATTTCATTGGAGCTTCCTCGTTGTGAAATCTAATCATGTGAACAAAAAAGAGTGAATTATTTTAGTTTAAGTTTTTTTATTTTCTTTTTATTCTAAATTTCTTTTTAGGTTATCTACATATTTCCATCTGTTTATAATGTTATATTCTTTTTCTTACTAGAGGGTAAGTAAGGTTTAAGCTTGGAGAGATTTGTTAGATCCCATTTTTTACATCTTCTCGGGTAGTTTTTATTATCATTTTAGCATCATATTTTGTACATTTTCATGTCATTTATTTAAATAATGTTCAGCTCATGTCTTTTTTTAGAATTCCCATATTGCTTATGTTTTTATGTCAATTTCAGATAGTTCGAGTGGAGCAGTGCTTTGGGAGTAGTGGGATGCGCGTTTGGAGCTTAAAATGGAGCTTGGAACTTATGGAGTATGTTGCAGAATGATTGGATGATGCTTTGGTCAAGAAACATTTGATCGAATTGATCATACGAAGATACAATATGCAATCTGTAACATCCAAAAGTTTTCAACCAATTTAAACTTTTCAAAAACAACCCATGTTCATTAATTCGTTACAAAAAGGTTTTCCATTCATTTAATATCAGAGTATTTCCCAGAACCACATCATAAGTACATAAAACATGAGGAGCGGTACGATCACGCCTTCGCCTTGCCACGATCTCCTAAAGTACCTAAAACAATACACTGAAAACTGTAAGCCCGAAATCTTAGTGAGTTACCCCCAAAATACCAACCACAAATACCATACTCATAACATATCATATGATAAACATAACAACCATGCACTTCGGGTCTACTGTGTGACTGGTCCGCCGCACCAGGTCTTCAGTCCACCTGGTCCACCCTCCGAGTCTAGCCATATACATCGAGTCTGTAGTGTGGTTGGTCCGCCCGCATCGGGCCTTCAACCCACCTGGTCCAGTCTCTGAGTCTACAATATGATTGGTCCACCCGCACCGGGCCTTCAGTCGACCTGGTCCACTCTCCGAGCCTCGACACATCTGGTCCGCCCTCGTGGGGCCTACAGCCTATCCGGACCGCTCGCTGGGCCTTCGGGATATCCGGTCCGCCCTGGGTATGTTGGCCTACAGTACAAAGTAGGACCCGCCTCAACCCAACCCCAGTCAACCAACCATGCGCACATAAACATATAATTATATAGCAATTCATCACTAATCAACCGATCTAACAGATCACATACATAGCACATTCTAACTAGGATGCCGATCTAACCAGTCACTAACATAACATCATCCTATATACCAGGATTCCGACCTTAATCAGGTCTCTAACATATACCATCCTAACTACCAGGATGCAAATGTATAACAAAGCAACAACATAACAACTACCCGAATTTCCATCCGATAAAGGGTCGGCCTTGGTGCCTTAGACCCTGTTGATATAGTGAGGATAACTCACCTCGCAAAGCCGATCTGCAGAAATAAGATCACGTTGCTCCAACCTCCGACACGAACTCCACCGCTGATCAAAACCAAGTGACTGAACTCAATAAATATCAACAATTACCAAAATACCCCTGGGAGTCAACTGGTCAACTCTTGGTCAAAGTCAAAGTCCTCAGGCAACGTCAAAATCCCTAACTGACTCTACTCGCCGGGTCAACCTGCTGACTCGTCGATTCACGGCTCAACCTGAAACGGTGAGGTTTCAATGACCAGACTCGTCGAGTCCAAGGCAATCTTCAACAGACTCGCTGAGTTGTTCTTCCAACTTGTCGAGTTCCTACCTATCTTCATGCAACTCGTCGAGTTCCAACCTATCTTCATGCAACTCGTCATGTACACCCATGTGACTCGCCGAGTTCCTATGCGACTCATGCCTAATATCTAGTCCGACTCGCCGAGTCATCTCCCAGACTTGCCGAGTCCAACGTGAAGTTCCATAATCTTGAGTCACAGAGCCACTCCCTTACTCCAAACACTAGATCAGGGTTCCTATGGTTCAATAGCAACATAAAGTTGCTACCTTTATGTGCTTCCATGACCCATTCATCAAAAACCAAGTTAAAAGGGAACTTAACTCATTAGGGATGGCTTTTGCACAGCTAATCAAAGGGCTTTCTTCACATAGAATCCATATGGAACTCAGATCTGGAGTTTCAACTCCATATCTAACTCATGCATCAAGATCTCAACCTAAATTCTTCCAAACAAACCCTAAAGCTCCAAAAAGTTGGATCTAGAAGGAATAAAGACAAGATGACGAATCCTTATGTAACATCCGGATTCCCAGGTATAATATTTTTATTCTTGTATTTTTGGAAGTTGTGAGGAGACTTGGCGAGTTGGTGTTTAAACTCGCCGAGTATGGTCGCCGATTCGTATCCGGGTTCACAGCTGGACTCGGCGAGTTCATGAGTGGACTCGGCGAGTCCACGCTGTTTATTGAAACCCTAATTTCCTAGGTTTGGGACCTATTTAAAGGCCCTTAAGGCCGTCATTTGCGGCTACCAAACCCCAGAGAGAAACCCTAAGGGATCTAGAGCATTTGTGAGGAAGGAGAGGCCATTCTTGATCCTTTTGTTGGTGTATTTGCAAGAAGGAGGTGACCAAGGCAAGAGGAGGCTGAAGGAGGTGCGATTTTGGTGACTGCTAAGATCATAGAGATCATATTGAGGTATTTGTTCGGACCTTCTTCAGTTTCTGTGTTGATTCTTAGTGTTAGGGTTTTCTAACCCCTTTAGAGGGTGGATAATTGGAGCAATTGGTCCCTTCTCGAGTCTATGCTTTGGATCTGGACCCAAAGAGGTCCAGAGACCTTAACCCTTGGAGCTTTATGAGTCATTTTGGGAGCCATGGGCTTCGGATGTCATTTTTGGGGCTAAATCACCAAGTTAGACCATTTGAATGATATATGAGTGTCAAGGTCTGAACTTTATGTGATTATCATGCTTGGGAAGGCCAGATCTATGAATTTAAGGAATAGATCTGACCTCAGGAGGCCTATGGAGTTTGTGCATGGCACGAACTCACTGAGTCCGAAGATCATACTCGGCGAGTAGGATAAGGGTTTCCCGTAATCACTCAGTGAGTAGACTTGCCGAGTTGGGGAAATAACTCGGTGAGTCAGGGAGTGTTAGGGGGACTAGAGTTCAAGGCGGAACTCGCTGAGTTGTTCTTGAGACTCAGCGAGTTGAGTTGGGGTGGCCCCGTGATTCATGCCAGGTGTGACTCGTCGAGTCAGGGGAAGTACTCGACGTGCCAAGAGAGGGACTAAGAGAGTCAGTGGACACATGTAGACTCGCCGAGTCGCCCAAGTGCACTCGATGAGTCGGGTCAAGTTTGACCATTGACTTTTGTTGACTTTTAGGGCTGGTCAACAGTGAGTCCTTTAAGCCAAGAGAGGGGTAAAATGGTCTTTTAGCCTTCTGAGGGTGTTAAGAAGGGTTGAGTATAGTTGTATTTATGAGAGTATTTACTTTATGTGATTAGGCAGAGGCTAGATCACATTTCTACCGAGTCAGAGACTTACCGAGACACTTGAGGTGAGTCTTCTCACTATACGTTACCTAGAGTGGTATTATGTGTTGACCAGAGGGTCTTATGTGTTATGTATGAGATTATGTGCTATGTGATATATGTATGTTGTATGATGCTATAGACCGGACCGGAGGGTCCAACGAGCTATGACCGGACCTGAGGGTCCAACGAGCTACGGGACTGGAGGGTCTCGTTGAGACACATCGACCAGAGGGTCGTATATTAGCCTGAGTGGCGTATGTGTTCTATGCGGTATTTTGGGGAACTCGCTAAGCATTTATGCTTACAGTTGTTGTGTTTTGTGTTTCAGGTACTAGCGAGGGCCGTGGGAAGGTGCCGGCGTGATTCGTACACACGAGAGAAAGGGAGAGAGAGAGAGAGAGAGAGAGAGAGAGAGAATTTGATTTTATGATCTTGGGATATGCTATATTTCAAAAACTAATATTGGAAATATTGTAGAATATTTTTATATGAATTTGGTTGTTGAAAAATGAAAAATTTGTTTTAAAATTTACGTTGTTACACCTTACCTTGAAACAACCTCCAACTGGAGAGTAAACCACATCTCCTCAAGCCTCCTTGATCCAAGCTTCTAACTCTTCAAGATTTCCTTCCTAAATCCACTTATCTAAGCTCCAAAAATGCTCCCAAGGCACTCACTTATGATTTTAGTGCTTCTGATTCTTAGAGGAGTAATAAGGGGCTGAAATGGGGGCTTAAGGCTCCTTAAATAGGGTGCAAACCCTGGGGATTAGGGTTTCTCATTCCAGCACGCACTCGTCGAGTCCGGTCACTTAACATATGCTCGGCACACGCTTAGACTCGACGAGTTCCAGCTCCTACTCGCCGAGTTCCTCTTTTCCAAACTTACACTTTACCCCCTAAACTCTTGATTCTGACTTGGGATGTTACACAATCTAAAGTTAAAGGATGTTGCTGGCAGCTTTGACCCCTTGTTAGTATTTTGACCATATCTCATGAACCGTAACTCCGATTGACGCGATTCAAAATGATCTGGAAAGTGGGAAAAATTTCGGACGTCTTAGAAACAACATGCGATTGCAGGTCGCCTTTATGCGATCGCATGGGGCCTTTTGCGATCGCAGGTTAGGTCGCAGCTCGGATTCGAGGTTTTTTAGTGCGAAAAATTCATCCGGAAGCAAAAAATGAAAACCTGCGATTCCAAGTTGTGTACATGTGATTGCAGGTTGGCCAAAAAGTGTTAAAATAGCATCCTACTTCATTAAAAAGGCATGAGAAGCGTTTTCTTCAAAACCTACGATCGCAGGTTGTGTACATGCGATCACATGCGCATTGTTTTTGTTGTTGTACGTATAAATAGACCCTAATAACCTTCCAATAACCTAGGTTGGCGATTCCAAAGGTTCCAAATGATGGAAATACGATTTTGGAGGTGTTTCTTCTCCAATTTTAACGATTTCTGAAGATCTGAAGACTGTGGATCATCTTCTTCAAGTAGATTAGTAAGATTAGTTGTTTGATGTCTCTTTTCATCTGTTTTCATCAGATTTTGGCCATGTCTGGTTAAACCCTAGTTTTCATTTCTGCATAAGACAAGTACTTTTCATGTGATTGATCATTAGATCTGGTTTTTTATTTGTGTTTCTATCTAGATTCTTTAGTTTTGAGCTTAATGAATGTTTGATTTAAATTCTTGTTAGTCTGATCACCTAGCTAGGGTTTGATCATTCTTGTTAATCAGTTAATAGAATCCGTAATTGTTTTAATAAATTGGTAAAAGTAACATGTATAAGATTGGTTCCGTTTTGCGATTTAACTCTGGTATAAACTATAAAATTCATACCTTTACGCTTCCGAGCTTGTGAGAAGTATTGGGTATTGCTGGGAATTTTACACAGATCATAAAGCTACTTTTCTGATTTAATTAAGAGTTTGTTTAATTGAACAGTAAAAAGTTAGGGTTAATTGAAGAGCTTGTTTTGGTTAACTAATGTAGGTAAAAGAGAAATTACTAGAACTTGTTAGTTTTTCTTAGTACCAGCTTAGATAGAATGCATCTCAAATAATCAGGACTGGGTTAGTTACATGATTAGGAAAGTCACAACAAAACTGAAACCATTTTTATTATTGATTTTCATTTAGTTTAATATTATTGCAATTTTAGTTTTTTGTTTAATTCAAATCCCACTTTTATAATTTTTGTTTTGACTAGATGTACCTGATGCAAAATGGCATTGACCATTAGGCTGTGTCCCTGAGGATTCGACCCTGCTTCCCTGTGCTATATTTTTAGTGCAACCAGCAGTGATAATTTAATTGTTTAATACGTGCGCGATATCGTGTTAACACATGTGAACAATCTCAAAGAAAAGTGTTTATGGAGAAGAAGAAATAGTAAAACTTGAAGGAATGGTGAAGTAGAAATCGATTTTACCTTCAAGAACACCACAAGATGATGAAGATTTTGAGTATGAGGTTTGTTCTTGGACATATTTTCTAGAAAATTTTGTGGGTATAGATAGAGGAAGATAGAGTTTGATAGAAAAACTTGTTCTTGAAGGATGCAAAGAGGTGGAGTTAAGAGTGAGTTAAAACGAGTAGTGTGTGCCTTTTGAGTGTGAGAGAGAGATATGAGGAGAGAGGGATCCGAATTTTAGATATGAGGAGAGACAGATCCGAATTTTTGAGGTATAATACCCTCTATGTCTCTTTTCTCTTTATAATATTTAAATCTTTTATAAAAAAAATATCAAAGTTTTATAGAATATACAACTTAACCTAGCTTTTATCCATAAAACCTTGATTTTTGGCTTATAAATTAAGGGTAAATGTTAATGACTTAATTTTTATTTTCCTTGATTATATTTTCATCAATTTAGTCATTTTAAATTGATATTATGAGGTTCTTAATTATTTAGGATATTTAAAGTTAAAGTTTATAAATATGAGTTTTTATGGCTTTTAGGGTTTTGGAGTTTAATACATCTTTGGATATCAAAATAAATTCAATCTTTGAGACTTCAAATTATTTTTGTGTTTCCTAAGTCTATCAAGTTAGAAATAATGTTTGTAGTTTATTTTTATTGGTTTATTGGCATTCTATGGAGTGATTCCGAGATTCACATGAAATTGAAGAATCAAGTATACTAATCTTAGTTTTCAACTTTGACTTATGTTCCAATGAGACTCAAACCTAATTTCTACTACTAGGTCAAATTCATGATGTGTGTATATGATTCATGAAAAGGTGTTCAAGTCAAGGAATGACCTGAATTTGAATAGTTGTTACAGTTTAAGTAACTATGAAAGTCACGCATCAATGTGGAATCTAAGTATACTATCCTTCAATTCTACTTGTTTCCCAGTTTCTAGTAGGTTATAACTTAGCTTCTGGTTACTAAGTGTAGTATGTGTCGTGAAACTAAGTTTATCAATTCTTGAACCTAAAAAAATTTTGACGGTTGTCACAGTCTCCCCCAGCTGAAAGAATTTCGTCCCGAAATTCAATTCATGACATATTCTATTAGAACTCAGCCGAATATAATTGTATAGTTGGAGAGGTGGTGACTTGAAAAGCTCTTTGATTATTTTGGGTGAATTCCTCAAGGGAAGATACAGTTCTTTATCTATAATTAAATTAATGTTTCCTTAATTCGAGTTCTATAGTCTAGATTGTGGATAACTAGAATCATGGAAATCATGACCTAACCATGGTGACCTCGTCCAAAAAGATTATCCAATTAGATATTATCTAACTTAAAAGAGCATTATAAGTCTTTGTTGAAGCACCAACTACATTGAACATTAAGTCTACATTAATCTTTAGGTCACGTCCTAAATCAACACTAAGTGTGAATTTGACGCCTGATAAAGAAGAGATTAGGAGCAATTTGTTCACTTCTGGCTTGGCTATTAAATATGGAAAAGATATATTGCGAAATAAGAAGGGGTAGCATGAATGAAAGGGAAGCGATGAAGGATAAGTTCCTAAAGATACGTACTAAGGGTAGGCAACGAACTTTTTGGTACATCTCAAATGTAAAGGCTATTCAAGTCCCATCTACCAAAGATATTACGAAATGGCCAAAGATTTCTGAAGCTATATTTACTACTACTATTAATCTTGCTTCAATAAAACCTTATTCGAAGAATAAATATATTTAGAGAGTCATTATTGTAAATGGGGGCGATGAAAGGTTATGATAAATTAAATCACATTGTGTAGATAGCATTTGAGTGTTGAGAAACGATAAGTAATCTCACTATTATCAAAATGTATAATAATTTCAAGAAAATGAAGATACATGTGCGGCGATCAAATGAAGTAGTAAAATAATATAAAGATTAATTAAGGTTAAATGTTTAAGTCTGGACAAATTCAAGTTTACGAGTCAGAATATTAATGAAAACAAGATTGAGAGTTTAGGAAATCACTAAAAATTGCAAAGTAGAATGTTATTTAAGAAATGTGTAAAAATGTCGATCATCGAAAACAATGCATTCTTAATTTAGTGTTTCTACAAAAACAATCATTTAGAGAATAGATAATCGTAAAATTCAAAATTTTTGATGTATTTAAAGAAAAGAAGAAACATAATGAAACATATCCTTCATATATATTTTCCGGATATAGAAAAATGATAAGCATAAGGGTATTCATCTTGTGTATTAATTATATCTAAAAATACAATGAAAATTACATTTTAATTCAAGTTTTCGAATTTAGAACGAAATAGCAAATGTAAATAAGAATTACTTGTTTACAGTAGATTTTAAAACAAAAACAAAATGTATATGATAAAAGGCGTATCTGAATATATCAACGTTGACCAAATGAAAATTATGCCTCAAGACTATACCCATATTAATCACTTAGATCGATAAGGGTAGACTTATAGTCTGTATATATGCGTGGGAACATGGTACCAAGAGAAGCAAAATAAACAAAAACAAAGTTAGACAATGTATTGTGTTATTATTAGGAGTGTGCAAGATCTCAAATCAAAAGGAGAGAAAGTAATCAAGTTTGGGGGAAAGAAAAGGAAGGTAGCAACAATGATTGCTATTGTTAAAATTTTAAGATCAATAATTTTATGTAGATTTAAAGCTAGGATGAGATGTAATTTGAACTTCAATCCTTGATGTATGTTGATGATTAAATAGAAATGTGGAAGTTTTAAATTGTTTGCTAAAAATCATGAGTTATCCATTAAGTTAAACTCCATTTGTGAAAAAAAAGAAACACTAAAATTGGTAATTGAAAATTTGACAGTTTTGATCTTTTAGACTGGATTCTAAGAATGGTAAAATGGATAAGGTAAAGGCTCAACTTATTTAGAAGAATAATTGTACATTGTTGAAAGTGTGTCACTAGAAATTTAAAAGTGAACACTAAGTTTTGCAATACTGTAAATTTTAGAAACTTTATAGATTATAAAACTAATTTGAAATTAAAATAAACAAATGAGGTGTGTTGTAAATTTAGGAATTAGAGATATCTTAGAAGCATGTGTGAAGTAGGAAGTTGCAGAAATATCATATTGGATTTCAAGAAAACACATTTAAGTAAAGTACAATGCCTAAATGAGAAAGTCGTCAAAAAGTCAAAACAAAAGTGGTTTGAAGATCCAATGAAGCTTTTACCCATGTCATGAACATCGATGTCATATATTTAAGTTTTATAGAATAAAGTTTCAACACTTTTATAAAAGCAAATGTTTCTAAGTTTTTCAAAAACATGACAAAATGGTAAGCAAGGTTTAAAATGGTTTATATGCCCTTAAAATCACATCTATCCATTAAAATGGATTTCAAATGAAGTTGAAATAGCAATGTTAAAACCAATATTGGTTAAATTGAGTTGTGAAGAAAAGTGTTAAGTTAAAGCAAGTTGTCAAAAGATTTTTAGTGAGAATATGGCTTTCATTGTTAGGAAATGTCTAGTAGGTAGTATGAAGTGGTTATAAAATATTTTATCGATGATAAAATTTATGAACCGAAATAACTTTTGGATGGAAGATTAAGAAGTAAGAAATAAGTATATTGGTGTAGCTGATCGTACCTAAATACTAAGGAGAGTACAAGACGAGTCTAAGTTGAGTATCGGTGTCTTTTCCCAAAAATAAAGGGCAAGAAAAATTGTTTATAAAATGTTTTATGGTGTCAATGTAGTTTCCCACCTTTTATAGAGGTCAAAGGGATATCCTATGTTAAGTTTTAAGTTCAAGGTGGGAAACAACCTAGAGCTAAATCGTAGCGTAGTAATAAGGTCTCACGTATGGGTTAAACCTCCGTGTCTCCTCGGGAGTTGAATCGGGAATGCTTGCCAATGGTATTCATGTGACTACTCATGCAAACTCATATACCTCCTAATGCGATGCTCCACTTGTCTCCTGTGTCGGTATTGGAACGATTTTCTAGTTGTAACTCTAGTACGAAGACGATGAAGAGGTATTGAGGAATAATTGGTATATGTTTCGACTTAACATTATTACTAGTGTATATCTAGCTACTATCCTTACATATAAAGTCAATAGCTACCGAGGAATACTCATTCTCTGTAACATCCCAATTTTTGAGTCCAAAAATTTCGTTTTTAATTATGTGGTTTATAAATTAGTTTATCAAAACATGGTCAAGATCATGTCAATACATAAAACCATAATATCATATCTCAAAACCAAATCATCTTGAAGTAACAAAATATCAGAGTACAATCCTAGAAAAATCTAAGCGGAAATCATGTGTGTGTGATGCGCTGCTACACCGCCAACTTCTTCTCCTTAGACGAAGAGGTACCTGAAACCAAAACTGAAACTCTAAGCACAAAGCTTAGTGAGTTCCTCCAACGTACCACATACCATACAATCACATAGCATACATACTGTCGGGCAATTCTGGGGTGCCCGACCTACCCATGTTAAGCCATTTTGGGGTGCTGACCTACCCATGTTAGGCCATTCTGGGGTGCCGACCTACCCTTTTCAGGCCGTTCTGGGGTGCCTACTACCCTTGTCAGGCTGTTTTGGGGTGTCGACTACCCTCCGGTCTATCTCACCCGGCATCGGGGACTATTTCACCCCTACCTCTTGATGGGTTTTGATCATTCTAACACTTCCTAAGTGTACATGCAACCCTAATAACCTTGGATCTATGTTTGTCTAATAATCATGCAAAGTTGTTTTCCAAGGTTATGAACTTATCTAGCATACATGGGGTACAATTTTCTTTGTATAAGAGATAGAACTACATACCTTGTTGTTGGAAGTGTTCCTTGAAACCTTGTGAGCCTAACACCTCAAGTGTGATGCCTCAAATGCTTCACACAACACCAAATGCAAAGAATAAACTTGAGAGAATACTCTAACACATGCAAAATCAGCCAAGCCCTCTTGTTTCTTTTTGTGTAACAGATTTTGGGGAGAGATACATTGCTTATATAGTGTGTTGCATTAGGTAAACCTTAATGCTCCATGACTCTTCATTTCTTGATCCATGGGTTAACTCCATGGAGCATCCTATGGGTGGAACCCAACTTGATAATCCATGGATCCTCTTAGCCCACTATATAAGATATGGAAGATTTACATAATCTACCCATATATTTAATTAGTTATCTTTTGATCACTTAATTAATTCTAAATTAATTCTTGATCAAAACTAATTAAACAATATTATTAATATATTAGAACTTATAATATATTAATAAATCATATGTGTTATTTCTCTCACTTAGTTTATCCAATTGCGTGGTGCCATGCAACCCAAATGGACCATGCCAGGTCGGGTCAAGTACTTACCAGAAATAGTTATGGACTTAGACACCTTATCCAACAGTCTCCCACTTGGATAAGTCTAATAACTATAACTGCAATACTTTAGGAACCGATCGGCAATCGTAGCTCTTTCAAGGTCTCTCGGAACTGAGAAGATGTTGATATGCTATTTAAGATAAGTGATCATATAATCCTCTGTTCTAGATATCAGCCGGACAATTACATGGAACAATGTCTTACTTATTGTCCAGCAGTTTGTTTCCAGATTCCTGATTTGTTTGACAAAGAACTTAATTGAACACATCAACTTAGTTATGACCGGGCCCGGTACATAGGTCAAAACAAAATCATCGAGGGGCCCAGATATCAGCTTCTAATCCAAGAAGGAACAAATAAACTTCGACTCATATGTTTGTTCTACCACTCATTGAATTATACACAAAAGCACGCTTTACAACATCGAGTTACCAATGCGTTTTCGTACAATCAATGTATAACCAATTCGTAAGTAACAAATCATATCTCTAGGTTTGAAGACTTATATGATATTACCGTCTCACGATCACTCGAGATAAAATTCCATAAAGTGATTCTAGTGAGCGTGGGTTGAGTCCAATGCTCAGATCTTATGAGCACTCATTATTGTTGTAGCCATGTCCAACACCTTAGACCTCTGCAACCAATCATGATAGTCTTGATTCATACCTACTTCCAACATATGACCGACTGTGGAGGTTCGAATAATATGTTATACCAAACATAATTATTCTGGAAGTCAAAACATGCAAAAGAAATATAGTAAATGATTGACAAAAGATAGTAACACTTTACTCATAAATAAACACTGCTTTTATTCATCATTAAATGTCAATTACACTTTACAAATTTCATAATTTATCTAACTACTAAAACTTATATCATCCTTCAGCCCTATGCTCTGAGCATGCTGGAGATGCTTAACCCTACTCAGTCCCTTCGTGAGGGGATCTGCTGGGTTCTCATCCGATGATACCCTCTTTGCCATGAGGATTCCTTCTTCTATGCGATGTCTGATAAAATGATATTTTCTGTCGATGTGTATGGATCTCCCATGGTCCCTTGGTTCCTTGGCTAAGGCAACAACACTTTCATTATCACAGAAAATTTCCATGGGCTCCTTTATAGCTGGTACTACTCCAAGGTCTCCAATGAAGTTCTTCAGCCATATAGCCTCCTTTGTTGCCTCGCTCGCTGCTATATACTCTGATTCACAAGTGGAATCAGCCACTGTCTCCTGCTTGGAACTCTTCCAAGTGATTGCTCCTCCGTTTAGGGTGAAGACCTAGCCCGACTGAGAGCGGAAATTATCCCTATCAGTCTGGAAGCCAGCATCACAATACCCTACAACTCTCAAGTCATCACTCCCACCGAGGGTAAGGACCTAGTCCTTAGTCCTCTGTAGGTACTTGAGAATATTCTTTACCGCAGTACAGTGAGCCTTGCCAAGATTCCCTTGATACCTACTAACCATGCTCAAGGAAAAGGCTACATCAGGTTGAGTACAGGTCATAGCATACATGATTGAGTCTACTGCCGAAGCATAAGGCATTCGACTCATTTATGCTATCTCAGCCTCAGTACTAGGGCTTTGTGTCTTACTTAATCTGGCATTACTCGGGATGGGTAACTCTCCTTTATTGGAGTTCTGCATGCTGAATCTCATCAACACCTTGTCCAAGTAGGTACTTTAACTAAGTCCAATTAGTCTTTTACTCCGGTCTCTCAAAATCCTTATCCCTAGAATATAGGCAGCTTCTCCTAGGTCCTTCATAGAGAAACACTTCCCAGGCTAGGACTTAACTTCCTGCAGAGTTGGGATGTCATTTCCTATGAGTAGTATGCCATCCACATACAATACCAAAAAGCTAACTATACTCCCACTAGCCTTGACATACACACAAGATTCATCTTCACTCCTAGAAAAGCCAAATTCCTTGACTTTCTCATCAAAGCAAAGATTCCATCTGCGAGGTGCTTGCTATAATCCATAAATGGATTTCTCAAGCTTACACACTCTATTAGGGTACTCGTTACTAACAAAACCTTCTGGATGACTCATGTAAACATCTTCAGTCAACTTTCCATTAAGGAAAGCGGTTTTGACATCCATTTGCCATATTTCATAGTCATGAAATGCAGCTATGGCTAACATAACCCTAATAGAATTAATCTTGGCTACTGGAGAAAAGGTCTCATCATAATCCACTCCAGGAGTTTGAGAGAAGCCCTTTGCAACCAGTCGAGCCTTATAAGTGTGTACATTACCATCCATGTCGGTCTTCTTCTAGAAGATCCATTTGCACCCTACAGTCTAACGACCTAGTACATTCTCAACCAAGTTCCAAACTTGATTGTCATACATGGAATGTATCTCGCTATCCATAGCCTCTTTCCATTTAGCAGACTCAGGGCCTGCCATGGCTTCTGCGTAACTGTTAGGTTTATCCAGACCTACTAATGTCTCATCACTAATAAGTGTCTCACCTTCCGTAGTAATATGGAACCCATAGTAATGCTCAGGTGCATTCCTAACTCTCGTGGAACGCCTCAGAGGTACAGACTCGTCAATTGGCTCAACAGGAGTTTCCTCCTCAAGTTGAGGGCTCGGGTTTGAAGTTCCTTCACCACTTGACTCTTGAAGTTCTTCAAGGTCAATTTGCCTCCCACTGTCTCCTTGGCTTATAAACTCTCTCTCTCGAAAGACTCTTCTTCTTGCTACAAAGACCACATTATCACTAGGTCTATAGAAGAGGTAACCAAAGGATCTTTGTGGGTAGCCGATGAAAATACACCTCTCGCTTTGGGGTTCAAGCTTATCATGAGTCTCACGTCTCACGAAAGCTTCACAACCCCAAATTTTGATGTGGTCTAGTTTGGGTACTTTACCAGTCCACATCTCGTGAGGAGTTTTGGCAACTTTCTTTGTAGGGACTAGATTAAGGAGATGGGCGGAAGTCTCTAAGGCATACCCCCATAATGAGATTGGTAGCGAAGCTCGACGCATCGTGGAACGAACCATATCCAACAAGGTTCGATTACGCCTCTCAGCTACACCATTCAACTGCGGTGTCCTGGGAGGTGTCAATTGTGAGACAATCCCACATTCCCTAAGATAGTCGAGGAACTCTGAACTAAGATACTCACCACGTCGATCAGATCGAAGCAACTTAATGTTCCTACCCAATTGATTCTCGACTTCCTGTTTAAATTCCTTAAACCTTTCGAAAGTCTCTGACTTATGCTTGATTAAGTAGACATACCCATATCTACTATAATCATTAGTAAAAGTCAAATAATAACGATTAGCATCTCTTGTGGAATGTTTGAATGGTCCACACACATCCGTGTGTACAAGGTCCAACAAACCTTCACCCCTCTCACAACAACCTGTGAAGGGTGACTTTGTCATTTTTCCAAGTAAGCATGACTCGCAACTATCATCTGACCTTAGGTCAAATGACTCCAAGACTCCATCCTTTTGGAGTTGGCCTATGCGTTTCTTGCTTATATGTCCAAGACGACAATGCCATAATGATGCTTTATCCAAGTTATTATTATTAAGAGAATCAATACACAAAACATTATTTCCTAAGTTATCAACCACAGATACAGTTTCATACACACCATCACAAGGTAATGCTTTAAAATAAAGAACATTATTAAAGAAAGCATTAATCGAACCAACTTCATTTTCAAATGAAAAGGTAAAACCTTGTTTATACAATGCATGAAAGGAAATAATATTTCTTGCCATTTCTGACGAATAACAACATTTATTCAAATCTAAACTAAACCCACTACTTAGCGACAAAGTATAAACTCTAATCTTGGTGAGAGGTAAAGCTTTCATGTTTCCCATGATCAAGTTTATTCTTCCTTGCTCCACATTCTCACTTCTTCTTAGTCCCTGCACATCATAATAGATATGTATACCACAACCGGTATCAAGGACCCATGAGTTAGAATGGGGTGAGTTATTAGATAAGATAATATAAATACCTGCATGGTTGGGTTTAACTTTCCCATCCTTCATATCTTGCTGGTACATCGGGCAGTTCCGCTTCCAGTGTGCCTTTTCATGGCAATAGAAGCATTCGGCCTCTTTTGGGTCAGAAGAAGGAGTGATGAAACCTTTCTTGGGTCCACTTGAAGAAGAGCCATCAAGGGTCCTAGCCTTGGTACCCTTCGAAGAAATCTTTCTCTTCTTCCCTCGTCCTTTCCCGATTGCCAAGACAGGGGCAGAGTTGGTAGGAGTAGGAATAGTAGCAACCGCCTTACCCTTAAGACCACTTTCTGCGGTCTTTAAGAGTCCTTGAAGTTTGCTGAGAGTGCCCTTTTCCTTATTCATGTGGTATGTCATGCGGAATTGATCATAACATTAAGGTAAGGAGTGCAAAATGATATCTATTGCAAGCTCCTCGGGGAAGTTCACATTGAGCTTCAGCAAACGGTCCACAAATCTTTGCATTTTCTGCATGTGGCCTGTGATGGGTTCACCATCCTTTATTCGGGTTGTTATCATGGAGGAGATGATTTCATACCTCTCCTGTCTTGCACTTTGATGGTATCTTTCCATCAAATCCTGGTGCATTTCAAAAGGGTAGTAGTCCTCGTAGGACTTTTGGAGGTCGTCTGTCATAGTGGCCATCATGATGCATGCGACCTTGGTGGCATCCTTTCATGTGCCCTAAATTCAACGATCTCTTGAGCAGTAGCAACTGTCTCATCAATCTCCTTAAGCTCCTTATCGAGGACATTTTCTTTGTCCTCGTAGCGGGTAATCATTCGGATGTTTCTGATCCATTCATTAAAGTTGGATCCATCAAAAGTGACTTTCCCACACAAGTTCATTAGAGAAAAGGAGCCATTAAGATTAGAGCCAGAAGCAGCAGGGTTTGCAGACATCTGAAAAGAGGAAAAGTTTAGTTTAGCAATAGAGATAGTCCTTAATAAAACACCCAAATGTAGTATTAAGGGTAGGACTCAATCACAATATATTATACTTAGAAGAGGTATGTCGTAATCTAAGTAATAACATATTTGAAAGGTAGGTGAATGACAATTCACTAATTTCCACCAAAGACGAAATATTAAAATATTTAATTTGGTTCTTAGAAACTCTTAGATTCTTT
Organism: Lactuca serriola; assembly: GCF_051521515.1. Lineage (NCBI taxonomy): Eukaryota > Viridiplantae > Streptophyta > Magnoliopsida > Asterales > Asteraceae > Lactuca > Lactuca serriola. Next base: position 23,953,010 of record NC_136412.1, on the reverse strand, counting down.
TGAGATTCAATGAACTTTTCAAAGGCATGTTTCAATCTCGAGTGTGCCCTCCAAGTTTTGTGACTGCGACGCCGAGGATCACAAAATGAGGTGTGAAGTAGCCATGCAAATCACTTGGTACCCTTAATGTGTTACCCCTCAATTGATGTGCCGGTTAACCAGACACGCTCCATCGATACTATGATAAACATTAAATCACCCTTTACCTACCTTGTTAAGTTCAAGTTAGTGTGCTGATTAACCACACACGCTCCACTAACGACTTAAACAAAGTGTAAAGTGCAATTCCATGGATTAGCACCTTATTCACATTTTTCCTAAAGTAACTAAGATTGGGAATTTAATAAAAAATTTAGTTACTTTATAATATTCATCATACTTTTAATGAGGATTTATAAGTCCTTGTCCTACCCGTTCGGCTAACGACCCTCCTGATGGGTTTTGGCTATAAGAACATCCTATGTGCTCATACAAACCCTAATGCTTAGATCTAGGTTTCTCTATTGTACATGCTAGTTATCCAAGACTATAAACCCTAATTCTAGCATTCAAGTAATCATATTAACATGAGAATAGGTTTAAGATATTACCTTGATTGTTATGTAGCAATAACAATCCCAATTCCTCCTTGTATTGACTTTAGAAACCTTAGAGTCACAAATGTCACTCCTCTAATGGTTCACAAACACCAAGAGCAAGAGGATGAAGAGGAGAGAGGATGGAGGCCGCCCAAAACGTGTTCTAACCCTAGAAGAGAAGTTCCTCACGTTTTTGATCCTTAAGGGTTCTATATATAGTGAGGCTATTAGGGTTATCTAGCAAGGAAACCCTAATTTGGATGCTTAAGCCCTAAGCAACCCATGGACTCCTTTTCTTAAAGGCCTTGGACGATTTCTCATGGGTTTCCCCATAGAATTCGTCCACTCCTTAATATAAGGCAATCCATAGCCCAAATTGCAATTACCCTATAATTACAATTCCAGTCCCTTAAGTTTAATTAATCTCTTTTAGTCACAAAACTAATTATCAATTAATTATTGACTAATATTAATTAAACAATATGATTTCTCTTTTAATATATTATTCCCATAATATATTAATAAATCATATTTAATCCTTTCTCTCCATAATTCATCCTATCAAGTTGCTTTGGTGAAGGCAACCCAGAAGGACCATGCACCATCGGGTCAAGTACATACCATTATAGTTATGGACTTAGACACTAATCCAACAGTCTCCCACTTGGATAAGTCTAATAACTATTATGCATATGACTTCAGATCCTGATCTGCAATCGTAGCTTTCCAAAGCCGCTGTCAACTCTGATCCTATCAGATACGTGTTTCCTTTAGATAAGGGATCATATATTCCTCCATTCTAGATATCGTATGAGACATGATTTCAAATCATTCTCTTTGTACTATTTCTCGACTTCCGATTTATGACGAATGACTAATTGAACAAATCAAATTAGCCCTAGCCCGGCCGAGCATTTACGTTTGTCATCATTAAATCATCGAGGGGCCCAAAGATATCGCTTTTATCCTACTTTCGATAAAAGGAACGGATAAACTTTGATTCAATGCTCGCTTGCACTCACTCACCGAATCACACACAACAATATGTTTTATGACACCAAGTTACTGGTGCGTTTACATATTATCAATGTGCAACCGATTTGCAAGATACAACTCACACATCTCGGTTTCAAGAATATAAGATGTTATCGTCTCACCAATCAATCATGATACAATCCATGGAGTGATCCAAGTGAGTGTGGGTTTAATCCAATGCTCAAATCATATTCATAAGCACTCATGAATGTCGCAGCAATCATTTGCTTATGTCTAATACCTTTTAGACAATCCACACACCAATTCACGACAGTCTTCATCCATACCTACTTCCAACATATGAACGACTGTGGCCCGTTCGAATAATTTGACTGTTCTTAACCAATTAAATTATTCAGGAAGTCAAAACATGCAAAGTGAAACACAAGAATAATACCAATCCCATATGACCTCAAACCTTTGAGTATAAATAAAACTCCTTTTATTTATCACCATATCGATTACTCATTATTTGTCGTTTCGGGTAATCAACTTCTTACTTGAATTACAACACTTGTCCCATGCTCCTAGCATGCACACAATGTTTACCTATGGTTCTTACTTTGTGAAATAGATCAAATTGAACACATTTCCAATCATTCTCATTTCACAACTCGTAATCCTTTTTCATAAGTGTAAGAATATCAAATTCTTGTCACTTATGGAATATGTTAGATTCTAACATTTTATGCAATGATCCCTTTCGTAATATCACTGCACTAAAGTCACAATGACTATTGCCAATGAAATTACAAAGTGCTCTATCGGAGATTGTTACAATACAATTCCTTAGATATGATGTCTTTCACTCAAAGTACATTCCTTTGAACATCCTTTTGCATAAAAGTTTCTAATCTAGACATAGATTTTCAATATTCAATTCCGAATATGGAAAACTTTCCATACTTACCATATGACAACTCATTATCAATAGAATAATGTCGATATGGTCCATCCAATACTATACTTCCAACTACTCACAAGCGATCAATCCTCGGCGAACTTTGGATTGTCCTTTGATAGTTGTTTAAATATCTTAGTCAAAAACGATTCTTGTCCTTTTTCCCTCTAAATGCGCTAGACATTTGGAAAATTTTAGAATGGTCAAATATTATAGCATTTGCAATCGATCCTATACCCGAAGTGTATGGGACACGATGCATAATGTCTTACACGAAGATTCGATACTTTATCAATCTTCTGCCATAATATCTTATGTGCTACGTTCTCAAAATTCGAACTATGAAAAGGAATGCCGTAATCATAATCGGATTTTTAAAGAACGCACTATACTTCCTTGACTAAATTATTACCATTCCACAACCTAAGCCTTTATATTTGAAATGAAGCATAATATTCTCTCCCTTAATTATAGCAAAACAACTTTACAACCCTTATGACTTTGCAAGGTGTAACTCTTGTTTTTCTATAATTAATATTGCTAACTTGCAATACTTGCCTTAATAATCATACAATCATAACATTTATGCTCCCACTATCATGATTATTATTATAAAACATAACACTTATGCTCCCACTAGCTTTGACATGTATTTAGAAACAACTTAACTTTCAGAAAAACAATACTTATCGAATTTCTTAAGTTCTTGTTTCTAATACCTAATACTTTGTTAATCCTTTATCTAAGCTTATACACTTTTCCCTTAGATAGCTCATATGTGTGTCTAAATAATTAAGACTAATTGTCAAATCTCACAATTCAAATTATGGAGAGGGATACCGTAACCATAATCGAATTCGAGAATACAATTTCACAATTACTATCTTCTAAAAATCTTTCTTAGTGAAAGTATTTCCTCACAGTCATTTTCATGAAGGAGGAAATTTTATGACACTTAGATTTTAATGGTGTATGCGTTCCTATCTATGTGAATTTGTCAAAACCAAAGTTCACAACAAATTCAAACTCATATGGACCGAACTTTCTTAATCTTGATTTCTTGCCTTATGGTAGCACAGCTGCCCACCATGTCTTCCAAGTAGTTAAGCACCTCACCTTTTCCTATCAATGTACCTTTCATTGATCAAGGTCCTTGCCTTTTATGCATTCAAATGAGAACTCATAGGACTCACATGCATAATTAACTTAACTGGAACAACACAGAAACAAAATAATGTCAACACGATAGGTTGTAAACCTCAACTCATGTGCTAGTGATGATCGATAAAGTGTATTTTGATTTGTTCTTGAAACCTTTCAGGACCATTAAGACTCCCACTGACTTCTTGACATATAAGATTCTCTTGTCAATAACCATTTCTTGACAAACAAATATTTAAGAGTTAGTGTAGCTTTTATCAAAAAACTTCATAAATTGGTTCGAGTTGGTCTTTGTCTTATCCAAGACATCACAACTTTCCACATTTGATGAATGTTATAAACCTTTTAATACTTGTCACTTATTGTCACAATCTTAACTCTAAGACTTGTTTTGGAACGAAGTATGATTGACTTCTTGATTTGACCATTTCTTCAATTCTTGATTCCTATTTTTAGACATACAATTGTACTAAGACTCACTTAGAGGATCAATTGAGATATGGTTCTTAATCATTAAGACCTATCATAAAGCATAAAAGTTACTCTCCCTTCTTCTTAGAATGGAGAAACTTTTATCTTTCTACCTACTTGATTCTTTTTATTCGTTCTGCGATTGATTTAAACCTTTTTTTTAATCAATTCAGAATTACACTTAATCTTATAAGTGTAATCATAATTACTAACCTTTAGTAAACCATGACGAATTTCTTTGTTACTCTTACGGTGGACTTTGATCAACACACAGCTTTGTGTACTTGATCTCCTAGTCCTTCACTTGACACTTTGTCAATGAATTAGTCTAATTTCCAAATATGAAATTTCTCATTCATCGTGCAACCAAGTCGCATGATTCCAAGTTTCTGTCCAATTGAAACTTGGGCGATGAGAAACTCTCCTTATTTGGTAAATTCTCGACCTTTCCATAATTATCATAAATAAGAATCATATCCACTCGTTGTAGAAATATGCAAACATCAAGTTTCATAATGATTTCATTGCAAGGAAATAAATAAGTCAAACCAAAATTTATTTTATTTATAAAAGCAGCGGAAAACATTTGTCCTTGCAAAATCCATTGAAAACTATGTATTCAAAAAGAAAATTCCTAACAACTCTATCATAACTATCTAATATCAAAATCTAATCTTCAAGTCCATGCGATCGAGATCCATTCATTTGTGATTAGACTCATCTTGCTCTTTCATCAAGCTTCCTTTCTTTTCACCGATCCTGCAAAACATTCAAATGCAATCTTATCACATCATGTATTAAGAATCAACGAATAGGAACTTAATGGAGTTAGATAGTGGATTTTACCTGAAGCATAGACATACTCTTTGACTCTCCCATCTTCTGGAATCTTCAGGCTCTTAGGGCAGACTTCTATCCAACGCCCTTTCTCTTGGCAGCAAACGCAGGTCGATTCTCCTAGAACGTCCTCGGAAGCATGGTCGGTTGACTTTCCCAACAAATACGCTCCATTGCTTCGCCAAATCATTTCTGATTCCGCAGCAATGAGCATGTAAGTTAGGTCAATGAGGTTATGGTCATGATCCATCATATAATACTTTCTTTTGAACTCATTATATGATTCAGGCAGTGACTGCAAAACCCAGTTCACAGCCAACTCATCCGGGAATGACACACCCAACATTATCAACCTATCAATGTGTGATTTCATTCCTAGAATGTGGGCACACACGGGTTTACCATCTTCATGTTTCATTTCCAATAGGGCTTTAGTGATGTTGAACCTTTCAATTCTTCGATCTTGTGGGTTAGGGAGAACAATTGGAGGAGGTGGAGGAAGTGAAGCATGATTTCTTGTTCCTTGATCGAATCGTGGAATACCATCTTCATGTGGAATGCTTGTTCCACGGGATTTGGGAAGACCATAGTTGTCGAACTTTGACATCTACAAAACGGGAGAAACAAATTCAAGTTAGTTGATTGATTGAGTCCTTAGTAAATCACCCAAATGAGATACTAAGGCTAGGACCCAACACAATATTCTACAACTCGGGAAAGGGATGCCGTAACCCAAATTGCAGAACATTTGAAGGTAAGTGAATGACGATTCACTAATTTCCACCATGAAAAACGAAAAATAAATTTAGGTTTTAAATCTATGAAAACTCCTAGATCCTTTGAGATTCATTGAACACTTCAATGGCATGTTTAAATCTCGATATGCCCCTCTTGTTTGTGACTGGGATGCCGAGGATCACAAAGCGGGTGTGAATAACCATGCAAACTTACATGGTGACCTCACATGTTTCAGTCACCTATTCGATGTGCCGGTAAACCACACACGCTCCACCGAACTATGACAAACATTGAGTCACCCTTTTCTACCTTTGCTTAGAACCATTTAGTGTGCCGGTAAACCATACACGCTCCACTAACGTCTTCGCAAGGGCACAAAGTGTAATTTCATGGAATTGCATCAATTCACTTTGCCTAAGTAACTAAGATTGGGAATTTGAAAAACATTTAGTTACTTTTATACTTCATTATACTTATAATGGAAGGTTTTGTCCTATCCTACCCGTTCGGCTAACGACCCTACACTAGTCAAGAGTGCAGTGGGTAAGAGTGGATACACATTCAATCACCATTTTATAGGCAATTTCCTTAAACATCCCTTATAGACCAGCTTCGTGAATGAGGCCTACTAACGGTAAGACTGACTTTTACTCATACATATATATAATGTTAGACTTTTAATGTTATATATAGTATAGGGTGTATTTTACACTTTTAAAATATTAGGTGGTCAAAATTAACAATTATACTTTTAATTCAATTAAATTGTAAACCTAAACTTTTATGGATTTGTTAAACCTCTTTTAATTATACACCTTAATTAATTAATAAAACCATAAGGGTGTGATTTGAAATTTTCAAAACAATACTAGGGTTTTAGAATTTAACATTCCTAAATTAAACTTTTAATCAACTTTTAAATTCCAAAACTTGAGGACAATTTTTGAAACATTTCAAAACGTTAGGGTTCAGAATTTAAATATTTCAAAATCAAACTTTTCAATCAAAATTTAAATTCCAAAACTTGAGGGCAAGTTTTGAAACCTTTTTCAAAACATTAGGGTTTCAACTATTTAAATTCTAAACTTACAAGTTCTAATTTAAACTATAAAACCTAAAGGGATTAATTTCAAACTTTTCTAAACTTTGTCAAGAATATTCTAGATCACATAATTCAAATAAGGCAATTAACTATAATTGGTGGTTATCTAATTAGTTCTAGTTCAAATTCTTGCAAGATAATGATCAAATAATTTCCATAACTTAACATTTATCAAATAAGGTAACAATTATCTAATTAGATGACCAAAATCTTATATTTTGACAAGGATAATCATAAGGAATTAATAAAATTCGAATTTTATTAATTTTAAACAATTATGGCAATTAACCTAAGTCAAAATAGGCAAAAATCCCAAAACAGCCTCCTTCTGACGCTCGAACTCGCCGAGTTCCTCTATGGACTCGTCGAGTTGGAGCTACTCGCCGAGTCCACATTGGAACTCGCCGAGTTCATCAGACAGGGGGCAAAAAAATCGATTTTACAGCTTGAACAAATAAACAAGGCATCAATACAATAGAAACCAATCAAGGCTCTGATACCACTGATGGGGTTTGGCTATAAGAACATCCTATGTGCTCATACAAACCCTAATGCTTAGATCTAGGTTTCTCTATTGTACATGCTAGTTATCCATGACTATAAACCCTAATTCTAGCATTCAAGTAATCATATTAACATGAGAATAGGTTTAAGATAGTACCTTGATTGTTATGTAGCAATAACAATCCCAATTCCTCCTTGTATTGACTTTAGAAACCTTAGAGTCACAAATGTCACTCCTCTAATGGTTCACAAACACCAAGAGCAAGAGGATGAAGAGGAGAGAGGATGGAGGCTGCCCAAAACGTGTTCTAACCCAAGAAGAGAAGTTCCTCACGCTTTTGAGCCTTAAGGGTTCTATATATAGTGAGGCTATTAGGGTTATCTAATAAGGAAACCCTAATTTGGATGCTTAAGCCCTAAGCAACCCATGGACTCCTTTTCTTAAAGGCCTTGGACAATTTCTCATGGGTTTCCCCATAGAATTCGTCCACTCCTTAATATAAGGGAATCCATAGCCCAAATTGTAATTATCCTATAATTACAATTCCAGTCCCTTAAGTTTAATTAATCTCTTTTAGTCACAAAACTAATTATCAATTAATTATTGACTAATATTAATTAAACAATATGATTTCTCCTTTAATATATTATTCCCATAATAAATTAATAAATCATATTTAATCATTTCTCTCCATAATTCATCCTATCAAGTTGCTTTGGTGAAGGCAACCCAGAAGGACCATGCACCATCAGGTCAAGTACATACCAAAATAGGTATGGACTTAGACACTAATCCAACACCTCCACCAGTCAAGCAAACGGTGGGTGAGAGTGGACACCAATTAAGTTGCCATTTTATAGGCAACAACCTTATACCCACCTTATAGACTGGCTTCGTGAATGAGGCGTACTAGCGGTAAGACGACTTTGATCTTATACATATATATATATATATATATATATATATATATATATATATATATATATATATATATATATATATTATTAACTTATAATATTATAAGTATAAGGGTTGAATTTTCACTTTTAAAATTCTAAGGGTTGGAACTAAAGTTTTAATCAAGACTTTACTTGTTCCAAAACTTGAGGGCAAGTTTTGTAAACTTTCAAAACTTTTCATTTCTTGTAACTTATGAGTTAATTAGAGTATTAAAAATGAAGACTCTTCATTTTTATAACCCATGTGTTCTTTTAATGGTTTTAAAGCAAAGTGACTTTTGGTTTTCCATAACTTGAGGACATGTTATGGACTCCATTAAAACACATAATGATCATGAATTAATCTACCACATAGGTTACAAATAATTCCTATGATCATCTAAACATCATAAGATCAAGAATATGAATATGAACACTTTCATGAATCAAAAATTACACTTAAAAACTTGTAATTTTGATGATTTGTCATTGTAAATGGATTAACATGAACATTACACCAACTAAAACAAGTTTTAAAACACCAAAACAGTTTAGGGTAATGTTCCTAGTCCATTTCCAGCAACAAAAATCGAAATTCTGAAAACTGCAGCCTCTACTCGTCGAGTGCAAGAACAAACTCGACGAGTAGCTTGCATTTGGTCATGGACTCGTCGAGTCCCCCCATGGACTCGGCGAGTTCATACGGGCAGAAACTAGAAAACTCGATTTTTTTCAAGCAGTTTTCACAAAAATCAAACAAGCAAGCCTAGGCTCTGATACCACTGATGGGTTTTGAGCATTCTAACACTTCCTAAGTGTACATGCAACCCTAATAACCTTGGATATATGTTTGTCTAATAATCATTCAAAGTTGTTTTCCAAGGTTATGAACCTATCTAGCATACATGGGGTACAATTTTCTTTGTATAAGAGATAGAACTACATACCTTGTTGTTGGAAGTGTTCTTTGAAACCTTGTGAGCCTAGCACCTCAAGTGTGATGCCTCAAATGCTTCACACAACACCAAATGCAAAGAATAAACTTGAGAGAATACTCTAACACATGCAAAATCGGCCAAGCTCTCTTGTTTCTTTTTGTGTAACAAATTTTGGGGAGAGATACATTGCTTATATAGTGTGTTGCATTAGGTAAACTCTAATGCTCCATGACTCTTCATTTCTTGATCCATGGGTTAACTCCATGGAGCATCCTATGGGTGGAACCCAACTTGATAATCCATGGAGCCTCTTAGCCCACTATATAAGATATGGAAGATTTACATAATCTACCCATATATTTAATTAGTTATCTTTTGATCACTTAATTAACTCTAAATTAATTCTTGATCAAAACTAATTAAACAATATTATTAATATATTAGAACCTATAATATATTAATAAATCATATTAGTTATTTCTCTCACTTAGTTTATCCAATTGTGTGGTGCCATGCAACCCAAATGGACCATGCCGGGTCGGGTCCAGTACTTACCAAAAATAGTTATGGACTTAGACACCTTATCCAACACCTCTATCATACAATAATCAAATATAATCATACTGCCAGGCATATCTGGGGTACTGACCTTCCCTTTGGTCCAAATGACCAAGTCAGGGAAAAGCTATTCCCTGCTACTACCACTAATTCACATAGCATATCACATAATCATATATCATAAGCATATCACATAATCATGCCAAGATAATTATCACAAAGACAATTATCTACCAGTTACTCATGTTGGTGGGCCGACATTGTGGCCTTAGACCCACCCCTACTGGAAGGTAACTCACATCGATGTTGTGCAATGTCTGTATTATCTCCGACGTACAAGTCGACTACCCTCGACTCCTCGATCCTTACACGACAATACTTCAAAGTTATTCATCAGAGTATGCACCCGAATCGGGGTCATACCAAAACCAGGCAAAGTCAACATTGGTCAAAGTCAACACCCAATTGACCTGACTCGCCGAGTTGGTCTACCAACTCGTCGAGTCCATACCCCACTAACCCGATCCAACCCGACTCCACTCATCGAGTATAGCAAGAACTCGACGGGTTCTCCTTCATTCAAACCATCGGGACCATCTTCATCCAACTCGTCGAGTTCTTCCTTGAACTCGACGAGTTTATCTTCCTCATAAGAATGTGTCCGTTCTACAACTCGCTGAGTTGTATGAACAACTCGTCAAGTCCATCTTCAAAGATTGGGAGATTGGCTTGGACATGCCGAGTCTATTTATACACTCGTCGAGTCCCATGATTCCCAGAACCCTTTTCGCGTCTAAAAATCTACGGGACTTTCCTCCCTAAAAACCGGTCCTTCTATAGAAAGGATTTGGTGGTCCTTACACCAAGACTCGCCGAGTCCAAAGAACAAATCGCCAATTCCATCCTTGGCCAACACTATACAGTCGATTTAAATGGGTCTTAACACACCAAAACCGTAGATCTGGCCTCCTAATGTCCATTTTACACGTAAAGTTCCAAACTTGGTACACATGCAAGGGGTCTTTGGCCCAAAAAGCCATAACAGATGGCCTCCAAGGTGCATAGGGTGTTCATGGCAGCAAAATGGGCACCTTTGTGCCATAAAACCCCCTAATAGACCTGGATGTAAAGTCTTCACTGACTTCCAATACTTAATCCCGAATACAACCTATCTAGGGCTTAGAAAGATGAAGGAAAAGACCCAAAAATCAAGATCTATAGACAAAGGTTCAACTTCATACCTCCAATAAGCTGAAAATGAGCTCCAAACTCTGGATCTTGTTGTTTCCCCTTGATCTCACAAGCTCCTTTCCTCTTCTCAAGCTTCAGAACCCACCAAAAAGCACCAAAATGGCCTTAGATGACACAAAAACGGCTAGGGTTTCGATATGATGTTTTCTGGGAGTATAAGGGACGATGGGGGCTGAGATAAGGTGTTTAAATAGGGTGCAAAACCTCAATTTAGGGTTTCACCCAAACAACACCTACTCGCCGAGTCAGTCTTTCGACTCGTCGAGTAGGTCACTTAAACTGTCTACGGATCTCAACTCTACTCGACGAGTTGGACCTTCAACTCGTCGAGTCCCAGAGAAAAACACAAGAAATGCTTGAATTAACTGTGTACCAAGAATCGGGTGTTACAAATCTCCCCCACTTATCTTAGACTCCGTCCTCGAAGTCTGATGCTCGATCCCGAAAAGCTCGAGGTAATGCTCCCTCATCTCGTCCTCCGGCTCCTAGGTCCATTCCGAACCTTTCGGTGTTGCCACTGCACCTTTACCAGCTCCACTCTCTTGTTCCTCAGATCCTTTGACTTCCTGTCAAGGATTGCCACTGGTCGCTCGATGTAGTTCAGGCTGTTATTAACCTGAATATCGTGCAAAGGCACCACTGCCGAATCGTCCACCAGACATTTCCACAACTGGGAGACGTGGAAAGTGCTATGAATCTGATTGAGTTCAGCTGGCAGATCTAGCCTATATGCCACCTTGCCCACCCGGGCTATAACTCTGAAGGGTCCAATATACCTGGGGCCCAGCTTGCCTTGCTTTCTGAATCGAATAACGCCCTTCCAAGGCGACACGTTCAGGAGTACCATATCCCCGAACTGGAACTCCAGGTCCGATCGACGCTTGTCGGCATAACTTTTCTGCCGACTCTGAGTAGTCTGAAGCTTGCTCTGAACCTGCTGGATCCTTTCTATAGTATTGAGTACCACTTTAGTACTCCCCATGACTCTCTGCCCAACCTCTCCCCAGCATATTGGGGTCCTGCACTTCCTCCCATACAACATCTTGAAAGGAGGACGGTCGATACTCGCATGATAGCTATTTTTATAGGAGAACTCAGCCAACACAAGTTAAGTATCCCAACTACCTCCAAAGTCTAAAATGCACGCCCGCAACATATCCTCCAGAATTTGGATGTTCCGCTCACTCTGGCAACCGTCTGCAGGTGAAAGGCGGTGCTAAAATGCAGTCAAGTGCCCAGCTCGTCATGAAACTTCTTCCAAAACCTGGAAGTGAACCGCACATCCCTATCTGAAATCAATGAAACTGGAACCCCGTGCCGCGCCACTACCTCCTAGATATAGATGTCGGCCAACTTTTCAGCTGAAATACTCTCCTGAATCGGAATAAAATGGGCGCTCTTGGTCAATCGATCAACGATGACCCAAATTGAATCCACTCCTCGCGCGGTCCTGGGAAGCTTCTTAATGAAGTCCATAGTAATATACTCTCACTTCTACAGCGGGATATCCAACGGTTGGACCTTGTCGTGTGGTCCCTGTTGCTCAACCTTGACCTTCCTACAGGTCAGGCACCTCACCATGAACCAAGCTACATCCCTCTTCATACAAAACCACCAATAATCCGGACAAAGATCCCTGTACATCTTTGTCACCCCGGGATGGATAGAGAACCTAGATCTGTGCACCTCTGCCATCAATACCTGGCACACACCCCCATGATAAGGGACCCACACCCTACGGTGAAGAGTCAACAATCCTCATGTATCATAGTCGAAGGAGGAAACCTGAACCACAACTCGCTCACTCTTCTGATGTTCCTCCTTCATGGCCTCCCAATGGGCCTCCTAAGTCTGCTCCATCAACGGAGTCACAACTGTTATACTAAGACAGATGTCCCTGGTCGGCGTTGCCTTGTGGCTAAGCGCATCGGCCACGACATTGGCCTTCCCCGGGTGGTAGAGGATCTCACAATCATAATCATTCACCACATCAAGCCACCAACGCTGCCTCATATTCATATTTGGCTGGTCCATGAGATACCTTAGACTCTTGTGGTCTGTGTAAATGGTACAATGAACCCCATAAAGGTAATGATGCCAAATCTTGAGAGCGAAAACAACAGCCCCTATCTCCAAATCATGCGTCGAATAATTCTTCTCGTGAGGCTTCAGCTGCCTCAAAGCATAAGCAATAACATGCTCCCTCTACATCAATACCGCACCCAAACCCGATATGGACGCGTCGCAGTAACGACAAAATCCTCCATGCCCTCTGGCAGGGCTAAGATTGGCGCCTCACACAATCTTTGTCTCAATGTCTCAAACGCATCCTGTTGCTCAGGACCCCAGCGAAAGACCATAGCTTTCCTCATCAACCGGGTCAGGGGCATGACTATCTTGGAGAAGTCCTGAATGAATCTCCGATACTAGCCTGCCAGTCCCAAGAAACTTAGAATCTCATATGGATACCTCGGAACTTCCCACCTCATCATAGCCTCCACCTTGGCCGGATCAACCGAAATCCTGTCCTAGTTCACAAGGTGCCCAAGTAACTTCACCTTGCGCAACCAGAACTCACTCTTTGAGAACTTAGCTTACAAGCTCTCCCTCCTCAAAGTATCCAGAACCTCCCGCAAGTGCTCCTCATGTTGCTCTCGTGTCTTGGAATAAACCAAGATGTCATCGATGAAAACTATCACAGATCGATCCAAAATCGGTCTGCATAGGCGGTTCATGAGATTCATGAACGCAACAGGAGCATTGGTGAGCCCGAAAGAATCACCACGAACTCATAGTGGCCATAACAGATCAATCTTGGAGAACCAAGACGCTCCTTGTATCTTGTCAAAGAGGCCATCAATCCTCGGGAGTGGGTAACGATTCTTCACCGTTACCTTATTCAACTCTCGATAATCTATACACATCCGATGCGACCTGCCCTTTTTCTTCCCAAACAGAATTAGGGCTCCCCAGGGTGAACTGCTCGGTCTAATGAATCCCTTGTCTAACAGCTCCTACATATGTGTACACAAATCCTGCATCTCTGGAGGAGCCAGGCGATACGGTGCCTTGGCTATCGCAGCCACGCCAGGGACTAGGTCGATCCTGAACTCTACCTACCTCTCTGGAGGTATCCCAGGCAACTCCTCGGGGAATACATCCGCAAACTCTCGTATAATAGGCACATCGCCCACCATCGCCTTATCCGCCTCTTGGGTGTCCATAACATATGCGACAAATCCTGAGCAACCCTGTCGCAAGTAACTCCTACCTCTCGTTGCTGAATATAAAGCTGGTCCTTGCTGTGGCCTCTCACCTTGAATCACCAGCTCTCCCCCACTTGGGGTCTTGATCCACACCAACTACTGCGTACAGTCGATCACCGCCCCATTGGGGATTAGCAAATTCATACCTATAATAACCTTGTTCCCCCGCAACGGTATGGGAACCAATTTTACCAGGTAACGCTCCTCGGACAATCTCAAAACATAATCCCTAAACACCTTTGATGCCCGCACTGACCGGTCGTCCGCAATCTCGACCTCTAGAGGGCAATCCAACATGCCCGAGGACTCAGGAAACTTCTTGCTAAGTACAAGAGCGACAAACGATTGGGTAGCACCCAAATCAAACAACACCTGAACTGGGATACCATTCACATGGAACGATCCTAAACATAATATACATATCACATATCAAAATCATAGCGACATAACATAAAAGATTAGAGAGCAGAAATCATACCCGTCACCACATCGGGTACGGCGTGTGCCTCATCGGATGTCAACTGAAACGCTCAGCTCCGCACCACTGGAGCCTCTGCCTTGACCTTTCGGCCATCCACAACTCGTGTTGTCGTTGGAGTTGACACCAAAACTGGCGCTACTGCTGATACTACTGACAATCTAGGGTAGTTGGCCTTCTTATGGCCCCTCTTATTGCAATGGAAGCAAATTAGGTCTGATGTCTGGACTATGAGGGTGGGAGCAGTACAATCCCTGCCAAAGCGCCCCGTCTTGGTGCACTTGTAGCAGCCCGACGATCCTACAGCGGCTCTGGCCTGGCTGGCCCTTCGACCTAACGTCGGATCCCTTGGGTTTCTTCCCCGAAAACCCTGTCACATGCTCAGTCTCTACTTTCCTCTTCCTGACGTGCTCTAAATCGAGCTCCCTCTCCCGCGCCCTGGCAATTATGGACTCCAGGGTCGGGCAGGCTGAATAGCTGACATGCTCTCGAATATCAGCCCTCAACATATCATGGTAGAGATTCTTCCGCATCTCCTCATCCCCCGCATAATGAGGTACCAATAGGGCCCTCTCCCTGAACTTGGAGGTGATTTCTGCCACTGTCTCAATTGTCTGCCTCATATCTAAAATCTGTTGGATTAGTATCTAAGGCTGTAACTATATTTGGTAAGTACTTGACCCGGTTGTGCATGGTCCTTTTGGGTTGCCTTCACCACAGCAACTTAACAGGATGATTTGTAAAGAGAGAAGAGATATTATTGTTAATATATTATGAGAGTAATATATTAAAGGAATAATAATATTACTTGATTGATATAAGTCATATATTAATTGAGAATTAATTGATGGGTTTTGAGCATTCTAACACTTCCTAAGTGTACATGCAACCCTAATAAACCTTGGATCTATGTTTGTCTAAGATACATGCAAATAATTATTTTTTTTCCAAGGTTCATATCCTAACTAGCATGGCATGGGGAACTTGAATCAAATAAAGCTAGTAGAAACACTTACCTTGTAGTTGTAGTTGATTCCTTGGAGTTTTAGAGCCTAACACCAATAGTGTGGATGCCTCAAATGGAAATCACAAATCACCACAAACTTGTAACTTTGAGAGAATAGTCACTACTATCTTGAAATCGGCCCTCTCCTCAACAAGTGTCAACTAGTGTGATTTCAAGAACCAAAGCCTCCTTTATATAGTGTGATGGATTAGGGTTACATCCATGTAAACCCTAATACCCATGTCTCTTCATTTCCATGAGATCCATGGGTTAAAGCTCCATGGAGTATCCATGGACTTTCCAATGCAAGCCTAGCCCATTCCAAATAAGCATTAGCCCACACTATATAAATATAGAAGCCCATATTTAATTAGTAATATCTTTGATCTCTAAATTAATCCTAGATTAATTATAGATCAATACTAATTAAATAATATGATCTTATATTAATATATTAGAACTTATAATATATTAATAAATCATAACCTGTACTATTCTCAAATATTATCCATAAATTGTTCGGGTGAATTGCAACCCAAATGGACCATGCCGGGTCGGGTCAAGTACATACCAAATATAGTTATGGACTTAGACACTATATCCAACAGTCTCCCACTTGGATAAGTCTAATAACTATAGTTGCAAGTATGAATTCAGGAACCGATCAACAATCGTAGCTCTTTACACTCTGTTGAACTAGAATGCGCCATTTAGATAAGTGATCATATAATCCTCTATTCTAGATATCAGCCGGACAAATACATGGAACAATGTCTTGCTTATTGTCCAGCAGTTTGTTTCCCGATTTCTGATTTGTTTGACAAAGAACTTAATTGAACACATCAACTTAGTTCTGACCGGGCCCAGTACATAGTTCAAAACACAATCATCGAGAGGCCCGGATATCAGCTTCTAATCCAAGAAGGAACAGATAAACTTCGACTCATATGTTTGTTCTACCACTCATTGAATTATACACAAAGGCACGTTTTATAACATCGAGTTACCAATGCATTTTCGTACAATCAATGCATAATCAACTCGTAAGTCACAAATCATATCTCTAGGTTTGAAGACTTATATGATATTAATGTATCACGATCACCCGAGATAAAATTCCATGAAGTGATTCCAGTGAGCATGGGTTGAGTCCAATGCTCAGAACTTATGAGCACTCATGATTGTTGTAGCCATGTCCAACACCTTAGACCTTTGCAACCAATCATGACAGTCTTGATTCATACCTACTTCCGACATATGACCGACTGTGGAGGTTTGATTAATATGATCTACCAAACATAATTATTCTGGAAGTCAAAACATGCAAAAGAAATATAGTAAACGATTGACAAGAGATAGCAACACTTTACTCATAAATAAAACACTTTTTATTCATCATCTAATGTCAATTACACTTTACAAATTTCATAATTTATCTAACTACTAAAACTCATATCATCCTTCAGCCCTATGCTCCGAGCATGCTGGAGATGTTTAACCCTACTCAGTCCCTTCGTGAGGGGATCTACTGGGTTCTCATCCGATGATACCCTCTTAGCCACGAGAATTCCTTCTTCTATTTGATGTCTGATGAAGTGATATTTTCTGTCAATGTGTCTGGATCTCCCATGATCTCTTGGTTCCTTGGCTATGGCAACCGCACTATTGCTGTCACAGAAAATCTCCATTGGCTCTTTTATAGCTGGTACAACTCCAAGGTCTCCGATGAAGTTCTTTAGCCATATAGCCTCCTTTTCTGCCTCGCTTGCTGCTATATACTCCGATTGACAAGTGGAATTAGCCACTGTCTCCTGCTTGGAACTCTTCCAAGTGATTGCTCCTCCATTTAAGGTAAAGACCCAGCCCGACTGAGAGCGGAAATTATCCCTATCAGTCTGGAAGCTAGCATCACTATACCCTACAACTCTCAAGTCGTCACTCCCACCGAAGGTAAGGGCCCAGTCCTTAGTCCTTCGTAGGTACTTGAGGATATTCTTTACCGCAGTCCAATGTTCCTTGCCAGGGTTCCCCTGATACCTGCTAACCATGCTCAAAGCAAAGGCTACATCAAGTCGAGTACACGTCATAGCATACATGATCGATCCTACAGCTGAAGCATAAGGAAGTCGACTCATTTTTGCTATCTCAGCCTCAGTACTAGGGCTTTGTGTCCTACTCAATCTGGCATTACTCTAAATGGGTAACTCACCTTTCTTGGAGTTATGCATGTTGAATCTTTTCAACACTTTGTCCAAGTAGGTACTTTGACTAAGTCCAATTAGTCTTTTACTCCGGTCTCTCAAAATCCTTATCCCTAGAATATAGGCAGCTTCTCCTAGGTCCTTCATAGAGAAACACTTCCCAAGCCAAGACTTAACTTCCTGCAAAGATGGGATGTCATTTCCTATGAGTAGTATGTCATCCACATACAATACCAAGAAGCTGACTATACTCCCAATAGCCTTGACATAAACACAAGATTCATCTTCACTCCTAGAAAAGCCAAATTCCCTGACCTTTTCATCAAAGCAAAGATTCCATCTGCGAGGTGCTTGCTTCAATCCATAAATGGATTTCTCAAGCTTACACACTCTATTAGGGTACTCGTTGCTGACAAAACCCTCTGGCTGACTGATGTAAACATCTTCAGCCAACTTTCCATTAAGGAAAGCGGTTTTGACATCCATTTGCCATATTTCATAGTCATGAAATGCAGCTATGGCTAACAGAAACCGAATAGACTTAATCTTGGCTACTGGAGAAAGGTCTCATCATAGTCCACTCCAGGAATTTGAGAGAAGCCCTTTGCAACCAGTCTAGCCTTATAAGTGTGTACTTTACCATCCATGTCGGTCTTCTTCTTGAAGACCCATTTGCACCCTACAGTTTTACGACCTGGTACATTCTCAACCAAGTTCCAAACTTGATTGTCATACATGGATTGTATCTCGCTGTCCATAGCCTCTTTCCATTTCGCAGACTCGGGGCCTGCCATGGCTTCCGCGTAACTGTTAGGTTCATCCAGACCTACTAGTGTCTCATCACTAATAAGTGTCTCACCTTGCACAATAATATGAAAACCATAGTAGTGCTCAGGTGCATTCCTAACTCTCGTGGAACGTCTCAGAGGTACAGAATCGTCAATTGGCTCAACAGGAGTTTCCTCCTCAAGTTGAGGGCTCGGGTTTGAAGTTCCTTCACCACTTGACTCTTGAAGTTCTTCAAGGTCAATTTGCCTCCCACTGTCTCCTTGGCTTATAAATTCTCTCTCACGAAAGACTCCTCTTCTTGCTACAAAGACCACATTATCACTAGATCTGTAAAAGAGGTAACCAAAGGATCTTTGTAGGTAGCCGATGAAAATACACCTCTCGCTTCAGGGTTCTAGCTTATCATGAGACTCGCGCCTCACAAAAGCTTTGCAACCCCAAATCTTGATGTGGTCTAGTTTGGGTACTTTACCAGTCCACATCTCGTGAGGAGTTTTGGCAACTTTCTTTGTAGGGACTAGATTAAGGATATGGGCGGCAGTCTCTAAGGCATACCCCCAAAATGAGATTGTTAGCGAAGCTCGACTCATCATGGAACGAACCATATCCAACAAGGTTCGATTACACCTCTCAGTTACACCATTCAACTGTGGTGTCCTGGGAGGTATCTGATGAGATTTAAAACACAAAAGCTTTTAATCTATAAAGATTGATTAGATCTTGAACAAGTGTGTGAATGTGAAACTGTATGAACACAATATAAATAACAAGGAAGAACGCAATATTAAGAACAAACAGCTTGAATCAAACGTGTCGAATGATTAAATAAAATACTTAGAAGAGCTCGATTAAGAACATCAACTGTAAAGGATTAGAAGATTACAAGAGAGCAAATACGTAAACTCTGTAGCGCTAAAACAGAAATCTTGAATCTTAATCTTAACCTAATATGCATGAAAGCGATAACTTATATACTATACATAAAAGGCTCTCGGTTGGACAGGCCCAAACCGGAGAATACAAGGCTAATCTACGAGCCCAAAAGACGCAATACAAAACAGAACTTCAGCCCAACAATCTCCCCCTTTGCGTCAATTTGGAGCGAGACCATCACTTCTTACTTGGGCCGGCAGCTGAAGCTGGTACCTTCTTCTTCACGGTACTAAACAGACATTTGGTAATGGAAAGAATGGTCTGTCTAAACCGGATGTACCAATTGATCATGTCTTCAAAATATTTGATGTCATCGGCCGAATTGTCCTTACACCGCTTGATGATAGATAGGACGTGTTCCAAGCAGGTAGTGGTGTAGAGGTGCTTGTCAGCTAACGCGAACAGACATTTCTGTCCTTCGGCTCTGGTGAACATCACAGAGTTTCGCCTCGAATCTATCTTGCCCATTTTCATCGTGTTTAGATCACTGGCCGATCCCACAGGCTTGACTTTCGGTTTCTTCTTAAACACTGTGGCAACCTCCTGATCCATTAAGGCCACCTCCATGATATAGCATGCCAACATCCTTTTGACATGGTCCAAGATGGGACTATATTCAGCTTCGTTTGTCAGCAAGATGTTGTACAAGACTATCCAATCATGAGGGTTCAGATTGGGCAGATCCGCCAGAGAGATCATGTGAGCAGTTCTTGCAGATCCTCGGATAAGCTTGAACTTGACGTTGGTGAATCTCCCCACGGCAAACGGCTTCATCACCCGAACATTGACAATCTTCTGGGCGCTCCATGTAAGGTATTGAGGGCGAGCGGCCTCCAGATAAAAGTCAATGAGCTCCCTGTCAAGCTCATCGTTCGGATGCGGGACTTTATAAATGTTCGAGAAGGCGTGGAAGATGAACGCCTTTCGAGTCAGCGGCATATCAAATTGCGAGTCGACCGAGTTGTTGCAGTCGAACGATATCACCGGCTCGAGCCATAGTATGCTTGGAGTCTCTATGGCCTCTTTTATCAGTCGATCCCTGGTCCAGGCAGGGAAGAGCAGCTTTCGGCTCTCAAGGAGATCGTTGGCTTCTTTTTGTTTACGTTCGGCTTCTTCAGCTTCACGTGCCACACGACTGACATCGTCATCTGTATTGCGACTGTTCTTTCTCTTCAACATGTCCGCAATAGTCTCCTTGTCTTCATCTTCATCTTCATCTTCATCTCCTCCCTCTGCAATGTTTTTCCCTTTGTCCTTCACACCCGAACCCGAGGCATGACCAGTTGGGGGTGGTTCGGTCGTGTGAGTTGCTTTCGAGGAAGGAGGTGGTTTCGATCCTTTCTTCTCATCTCCCCCTTGTTTCGGAATGGACACGAAGCTGGGTAGACCTTCAATTTTATTCAAGAGGGCCAGGGCCGGAGAGAGTTTCTCAGCGAGGGTACGCCTCACCGAGTAATTGAGGATTGGATCGTGTGCTTCCAAGATGTTGGATAGAACGGCGTGGACATCCGAAACACACGTCTTGATGATTTCCCTTTCGGATCGAAGAGCCTCCAATTGTTGTTCGGAGTTGGAAAGTTGGGTGCTCTTGACCTTGAGGGCAGTAGTCTTACTCGCCAGGACGTCCATCAATTTATTTTCAGCCGCAAGATCCTCTTGTAGCTTTGCCAAGCGGGCTTCAATGGAGGCACGGAGTGCCGAGTTGTCGTCGCTAAGGTGTTGTCTGAGGGTAGCGAACGAGGATAACTCCGTCTTCACAAACTGGGCCAATTGATTAACAAGAGGTTCCAGTATTGTTTTGTTGGCTTCGGCGCTTTCCTGCATAGACTGCATCAGGAGAGAAGCGTCGTGGAATAGTTTATCGACTTTTGCGGTCGCTGCCTCACAAGCTCGGGTGGAGGCGTCTATAGCAGCAGTAGCAGAGGCCACTGAGTCATGTTGAGCCTGAGAGAAGGCATCAACAATTCTCTGAAGGGCAGCTTCAGATAATGATGACTGCTGATTGGAAGAGGAGGCGAGAAGTTGATCAACCTTCTCGTTCAGCTCGCGAAGATGCTTCTTAGTAACAGGAGCATCATCCTCCTCATCGCTTTGAACTTGAAACGGACTATAGTAGACCGAATCAAAGTTCAGGTGATCACCACCTAGGTATTGATCATCGCCATCGGAGGCGGCTTCTGGAGATGGAGGTGGTGGTGAAGCTGGGGGTGTTATAGGTTTGGTTGGTGCAGGTTGAGTGGGTGGGGGGTGAGTTTCGGGTGGTGGTTGTGTATGGGTTTCGGTTTGTGGAGGTTCGGTTACAGGAGGGGTTTCGGTTACAGGTGGTGTTTCGGTTGAGGTGGTGAATATGGGTGGAGGTTTAGGGAATGAGGTTGGTGGTATAGTGGGGGTTATGGTGGGAATGGAAATAGGTATTGTGGGTGGAGGTGAAGGAACTGGGGATTGGTGAAGTTCCATGTCCGGGGTTGGGGAACGAGGAGGTGTGTTGCCTCTTTGTGGAGATTCGTCTCCTTGTGACTCCTCATAGCCCGAACTCCCACCTTCGGATTCGGTAGAGGATGATGAAAGGACGAGCGTCCGTTTCGGTTGGGTCTTCCTCCCTTTTGGTTTTGGGGATGAAGCAGGCTTTGGTTGTTTGCGTTTCTTGGGAGTAGGTTTTGGGGCTTTGGATGGTTTCTTCCCCTTGTCTGCTTTCTTGCCCCTGGCCCCCGGTTTGTCGGCATCATGGATCGATCTCAACATGTCCGGAGTCAGTTCCCTCGGACCAGATGGCCCTAACTCCTTGATCGCCTTGATGAAGCTGCTTTCTGATGGCACACTCCCGTACATCGACTCCGGAATAGAGCCAATGAAGGAGAATTTCGATGCAGCTGATACGATGATCTTCGTGGTGTGGAACGTACCAACCGAAGACATCGGTGCACCGGCAGCAGTTTGGACATCAAATTTGTCCATAGCCCACCTTGTGATCAAGATCCAGAACCGGGCTAGTGACACCTCGGAGTGTCGGGAAGTGGAAGAGAGGCTCTGAATCAGTTGTTGCCAAAGAACAAATCCGTAGTCCAGATTGATCCCGTTGTACACCCCATACATGATTGACAGAAACAGACGACTGGCCCCGTCCGATCCTGAGCTTCGTTCTGACAGTCCCTTGAAAAGAACTGTAAATAAGCCATTCCATTGGGGCGGTAGGCATGATTTCTTGAATCTGGCGACGGAGGTGAGAACTTCCGTGTAGCCCATGTTGTAGAACATGCTGTAGAGCATACCAACTGGAATTGTCTCCGGGTGAACACGCGATGGGTCAGCAGCAAACCCAAGCATAGAGCAAAAGCGGGGACGAGAAATTGACGTCTTGTGTTCCGCCACTTGAAAGAAAACTCTGTCAACGGCCTTGTCGTAATAAGCCGTTGCGTAGACTTGAGATAGGGCGACCATTGGCACCGTTTCAATCCGTGACAGTGCCGGAGCAAGCTGGGAGTATTTGAGACACTCGATAACCGGCGACATGTAGGGATCATAGGCCAGTGGGTTCAGATCAATCACGAGGCATTGCTGAG
This sequence comes from Lactuca serriola, assembly GCF_051521515.1. NCBI lineage: Eukaryota > Viridiplantae > Streptophyta > Magnoliopsida > Asterales > Asteraceae > Lactuca > Lactuca serriola. The sequence goes on along the minus strand of NC_136412.1, from coordinate 23,929,764 downwards.
GGCGGATTGGAAGAATCTGAGAAGTAGCATGGACGGAAGAGGATTCAGCCATTGTTGCAGGTTGGAGAAGAAGATAACCGGGAGAGAGTTTGAAAGTATTTTTACTTTGGAAATTATGGGGGCAGTAAAGAGGTAAAAGGTGGTCTGGCTGGGGTTTTATAGTAGGTGATAGGAGAGAGAAAGATGGATTCAAATCTTTTATGGAAATATGGAAGGGTTTTTGAGAGACTGATTGGTGACAGTTGGGACGTGCGATGATCACGTAGGAGAGAGAGTGTCAGATTCCTAGGATCACGCCGCCCAATAAGCGCCGGTTCAGAGAGAGGAACCGTTTCTATTTCCACACGCGCCATTAATGCCTGATGGATGACGCTTCAATACTTGCACACGCGTCCAATAGTGTCAGAAAAAGCGCGACCTCTTCAAATTCACGCGCCTGCTTTTTACCGTCGTTTGAATTCCTATCTTTTTAACTTCCGCCGCGTCAGCATTTTTTGTCTTTTCCCCTTTTAAACGGTTGTTTGGAATTAATAATCCACGTGGCTAATTTTTGACCACAACCTCATTTGTAATCATCCAGTAAATATCCAGCCTGTAAAATAATTAGTAACGGAATTTTTGAAAATTTTGGATTTTCGTGCAAAGAGTGTAAAAGAAAAAGAAATAAAGCAACTCTTTTTAGGATAATCTGTGATGTCCATAAGAACACGAAACTGATGATCCCGGGCACGAATCTCTTCCTTCAAGGTCAAGAAAGACCTCAAAGTGTTAGTGTGGAATCCCGTTAAATTACGATCAAACATTTATTAAGAAATGTTGAAAGGCTTCTTTTAATAAGGCAAATTAAGGGTGGTTTCTCTTTGATGCATCAATTCAATTCTTGATATAAGAACGAATGTGAACAAAGTACTTGTGAGACCAGTGTAGTCTGTTGAACAAGTAGGTTTGGAGTTGATTTTTAAGTGGCTTGGATAAAGATGAAATCTCAGATAAAAATTTAAAATTGGATCCCTTGGGAAGAAATGTTATGGTGTGTAACAATTTCATTGGAACCACGCAAAGAGAAAAGAAACTGAGATTTCATGAAGGTACATTCGTCAATTCATTGGTGAAAACTTGATCAAGTTAATTGGTCACCGTCAATTCTTTGGTGTTGAATGTTGGGTTTCACTTAGTTCGTAGTGGCACGAAACTAAGATCATAAACACAGAAGTTGTGTAACCATAAACCTCAGTGGCAGTTTCTGAGAGTCTCAAGGGTTACAATGATGAAAGGAGTGTTATGGAGAATTTGTAATGGAGATGGTGAAAGAAGACATAGTACCTCTGCTGCGAACAGAAGGACCAAGCAGGAAACTCTCATCCCGTGTGAGAATAGAGTGAGGTAGCTCATGATTAGAACAAATAAGTTAGCCTTATTGGGAAGACAAGGTTTGTGTATACCAAGTCGTGAAGGCTATTATTCAAAATCTTATGAGGCTTGGGACACATACAGCAGCATGCTTCTAGGGACACTTAAGTAATTCAGCAGATATATTCCCATAAACAAACGAGCACACAAAGAAAAATAAAAGAAAATATTTTTGTAGTTTTTTTTGAAATTTATATATATATAAAAGAAATTAAAAATAATGAAAAAAAAAAAAATTATGGAAGAGTAAAAAAAATAATTAAAAAAAACTTTGAAAAAGATTGAAAAACCGAACCCGAGCGTTCGGTTGGTTTCGGTTGGAAAAAGGTGAAAAACCGAACCCGAACCTTCGGTTGGTTTCGGTTCTTGAAAATTTTGAAAAACCGAACCCGAACGTTCGGTTAGTTTCGGTTCTTGAAAATTTTGAAAAACCGAACCCGAACCTTCGGTTGGTTTCGGTTCTTGAAAATTTTGAAAAACCGAACCCGAACCTTCGGTTAGTTTCGGTTCTTGAAAATTTTGAAAAACCGAACCCGAACCTTCGGTTAGTTTCGGTTCTTGAAAATTTTGAAAAACCGAACCCGAACCTTCGGTTGGTTTCGGTTCTTGAAAATTTTAAGAAACCAAGGAATTTAGATAGCAATAAAAAAAAACTTTATACATAATGAAAATAAATTTTGCACAAGAAATATACAACACAGAAAGACTACCTTTGAAGTAATGAGCGAGTCAGATAGTTGAACCGAACCCGAACGTTCGGTTAGTTTCGCTTCTTACTGTTGAGATTGAGCGGTAGTGTTAGGAACTGATTCTGATTCCATCATACCGAGCCCTTGCAATATTTTGTTGAATGATGCTTCAGGAAGAGCTTTGGTAAAGACATCAGCCAGTTGATCAGTGGTTCTTACGAAGTGAACTTCGATATTTCCATCTTCCACATGATCTTTAATGAAGTGATACCGTAGTGCTATGTGTTTGGTTTTGGAGTGTTGCACCGGGTTATGACAGATCCTAATTGCACTTTCAGAGTCACAATATAGAGGGATCTTCTTCATATTGAGTCCATAGTCTCGAAGTTGACTCTGAATCCAAATCACTTGTGATGTGCAAGATGCAGCGGCAATGTATTCCGCTTCAGCAGTAGACAGCGACACACATGTTTGTTTCTTGGATTGCCAGCTGACCAACTTCCCATCAAGAAATTGACAGCCACCAGTTGTGCTTTTACGGTCGAGTCCACATCCTCCAAGGTCGGCATCAGAATAGGCTTGAACGAAGAAGCCAGAATTGGATGGATACCATAGACCCAAGGAGGCGGTTCGCTTGAGATAGCGTAAGATGTTCTTCACTGCCAGCATGTGAGGTTCGCGTGGGTTAGCCTGAAATCGAGCACAATAACATACAGAAAACATGATATCAGGCCTGCTAGCAGTTAGATACATCAGTGAGCCAATCATTTGACGATAGAGCGTGATGTCGACGGCCGGTTTATCGAGTGAAGGAGTAAGTTTGGTGCCGAATGCCATAGGGACTTTGACTTTTGAGTCTCCCATCATGCCAAACTTTGCTAGGAGAGTCTTCGTGTAAGCTTCCTGATTGATAAAGATGCCTTCGGGTCCCTGTCTTATATTTAAACCAAGGAAAAAATTAATAGGACCCATTGAGCTCATTTCAAACTTAGTCTCCATCAACTTTCTGAATTCAGCTGTTAAGCTGGGATTCGTAGAGCCAAAGATGATGTCATCGACATAAATTTGAACTATCATAAGGTGGTTACCTTCCTTTTTGCGAAAGAAGGCGGGGTCAACCGAACCTTGTTTGAATTTGGACATCTTTAAAAATTTTGTAAGCGTTTCATACCAGGCCCTCGGAGCTTGTTTGAGGCCGTACACAGCTTTATCCAGAATGTAGCAATGATGTGGATACTTTTCGTTCACGAACCCAGAAGGTTGCTCCACATACACCGTTTCTTCAAGTTCTCCATTGAGAAATGCGCACTTGACGTCCATTTGGAATACCTCAAAGTTTTTGTGAGCAGCATAGGCCAGAAATATTCTAACCGATTCTAGCCTAGCTACTGGAGCGAACGTCTCTTCGTAATCTATCCCTTCCTCCTGACAGTATCCTTTGACAACCAGGCGAGCCTTGTTCCTTTTGACATTACCTTCCTTGTCCATTTTGTTTCTAAAAACCCATTTGAGACCAACAACTGAAGCATCCGGAGGAGTTGGAATGAGGCGCCAGACTTTGTTCCTTTCAAACTCATTTAGTTCGTCTTGCATAGCTTGAACCCAATCAGAGTGATCGAGGGCAGTGTTCACTGTCTTCGGTTCGACTTTTGATACAAAAGAGTTAAACATACAAAACTCAACTTTTGAGAATAAGGATGTCTGTTTTGCCTTCAGTTGGGATCGGGTCAGAACATTGTCAGATACATCACCAACTACTTGAGAGATAGGATGATCTCTGGTCCATTTTGTAAGAGGAGGGTAATTCGGATCAAAGGATGGATCTAGTTCAGCGTTGATCATCTCTTCAGGCTCAGATTGGCTATCGAAATCAAGCGTCATATCATCATGCTCCCCCTCAATGGATGAGTCTCGAGAAACATGAGGTTCAGGGGTATCTTGCGGTGCTAAACTTTCAGGCATTGAAGCACCTTCGTTTGGAGGGGCATCTTCGGTTGGAGAGGTACCTTCGGTTGGTGAAGGACCTTCGGTTGAAGTAGTAGAGTTCGGCTCCCCCTGGACTTGTGAGCTTGGCTCCCCCTCGACTGAAGCATTGTTGGTTGAAGATTCAACAGTAGGCGTTTCTCCTTCATGCATTCTTCTTGCAGCATCTTCGACAATCTGCTTCATATGATCTATTTTGTTGTCGGCTGCTCCTGCTTCTGAGAGAGAAGCTTTTTCCGGTTCATCAAAGAGATCCAGAAAATTCTCGTACATATTGGCGATTGAGACAGTGACTTGACCAGTTTGAGGGAAGATTTCCCTGGCAGTGTCATTTATGGCCTGTAGCTTCTTGACATAGCTGTCGTCGAAGGTCACATAGTATGTTTCTTCAATTCTTCTTGATCGTTTGTTTAGGACCCTGTACGCCTTTGAAGTGAGTGAGTAACCCAGAAAGATTCCCTCGTCGGCTTTGACATCAAACTTGTTGCGGTGTTCTTTAGAGTTAAAGATGAAACACCTTGAGCCAAAAACGTGGAAAAATTTCACATTGGGCTTCCTGTTGTTCAGTATCTCATATGGTGTGAGCGTGAATCGCTTGTTGAGATAGGACCTGTTTTGTGTATAACAAGCAGCAGAAATAGCGTCAGCCCAAAAATAAAGAGGTAAGGAAGCGAAACTTAACATAGTTCGGGCAGCTTCACACAGAGATCGGTTTCGTCTTTCGACTATTTCGTTCTGCTGTGGTGTGTAGGGAGCTGAGAAATTATGGCTGATTCCCTTTTCTGCAAGAAACGCTTCAAACTCCCTGTTCTTGAATTCGAGACCATTGTCGCTCCTGATGTTGCGAACGACCTTCTTGAGCTGGACTTCAATTTGCTTGATAAACACCTTCAGCTTTTGAGTCGCTTCAGATTTGAGCTTTAGAAAGAACACCCATGTAAATCGTGAAAAATCATCAACGATAACAAGAATATACTTGCTACCACCGATGCTTTCTATAGATGAAGGACCACACAAATCGATATGAAGCAATTCGAGTGGTTCAACAACTTTTGTGTTGATTATAGATGGGTGACTTTGTCGACTCTGCTTTCCCATTTCGCATGCAGCACACAAATGTTCTCTGTCGAACTTGAGCAATGGAAGACCCCTAACATGACCTCCAGTGACAAGTCGGTTGATATCTTTGAAGTTGAGATGAGAGAGTCTTCTGTGCCACAACCAGCTTTCGTCGGATTGAGCTTTTGATAGCAGACAGATTGCTGGGTTCCCTTTGATGGGTTTCATGTTCAGCGGAAACATTTCACCCTTTCGCTCTGATTTCAGAATCACTTGCTTTGTTGTTTTCTCTATGATTTCAGAACCTTCATCATCGAATGAAACTTTGAGACCTGTACCTCCAACAAGCTGAGATACACTGATGAGGTTGTGTTGAAGTCCTTCCACATAAGCCACCTTTCTGATGGTAAAATCACCATTCGTTATCATCCCATATCCCTTTATGGTGCCGTAAGAGTTATTTCCAAACTTAACGTTGCCACCATTTGCAAGAGATCTGTATTCCCTGAGTTCCTCCTTCCTTCCTGTCATGTGACGCGAGCAGCCACTGTCGATGTACCATTCTTCGTCAAACTGCTCGTCACTTATAACCTGCAAAAATTAAGCAGATTTAGGAACCCAAAGTTTCTTGGGTCCATGTGAGGATTTCATGGGAACAGGAATAGTTAGAGAGATATCAACAAGATATGTTCTTTTAATCAAAGTTGTTTCATCTTTCCTTTTAATGGTGAAAACTTTTATTTTGTTAAGATTAGGTTGGTTTCCTTTGGGCTCAGGCTTGGATTCATCGACCTTTTGCTTTCCCTTCTGTTCAGCTGATGAATGAGATTTATGAGGAAAAGTGGGATTAGCGTTAGAGCAAGATGAAGATGAGTGAGTAGGATTAGAATGACGAGAAGAGTTAGATCGAGAGAATTTGGATGGGAATGGAGGTGTCTTCCTTGCTGATGACTCTAGGTGACCCTTTTGCTTTTGATCGTTGGTGGGTTTAACCTTTAAGTCTTGTTCTCTTCTGACTTCAGAACCGAACCTCTGAGTTCGGTTGGAGTTGTTCTTGGAACCGAACCTTTGGTTTCGGTTGAAATCCTTTTCAGAACCGAACCTTTGCTTTCGGTTGGTATTTTCATGCGAACCGAACCTTGGCTTTCGGTTGGTATCTTCATGCGAACCGAACCTTGACTTTCGGTTGTTGGAATCATCATGCTTTCCTACGGGATTATGTTCATACTTCAGATTCTTCTCCTTGTGTGAATAGTATGCATTCTGGGAGTGCCAGAATTGTTTCCTTTCAGAGAGGTTTTTCCTGTATCTTAGGTTCCTTTCTATCTTTTTATCCCTCATCTGTTTGGGTTGATGATGAACGTTCGCTTTCGCTTTTGATGTTACCTTGGCTGGTTCCTTTTGATCTTTAGGAGTTTTTCTTTGAGCTGAGGGTGCAGAGGGAATGTTTGATGAAGACGCAGTTTGCCCTGAGGAAGTGGAAGGAGTATCTGATGAAGTTTCACTTCGAGCTGTTGGCGTTGAAGGAATGTCTTCTTTTGCCGAATGATCATCCTTTTGAGGAGTGTCTTTAGTACCACTTGTGCTTGGTTCACTGAAATTATCCGGCTTGTTCAAAGGTTCAGGTATGTATCTCCCTTTCTTCATCCAAGAGGTTCTTTTAGATAGGCCAACGGTTTCGTTTCCATTGTCAATAGGAGCTTCCCAGAAGAACTCATCACAGCCGTCAGCATTGTCTTCATTAACAATAGCCGTGAGTTCAGCTGTCTGATGTTCGGTTACTCCAGTCACTTTGTATACCTGATTCGGAGTGGTTCTGACCTTTTGATAGACAACAGCCGTTTCTACCAAGATCGGGGACTTTTGTTGGGACAATCTAGCGAATTCCACAGAATTTTCAGAAATAAGATTTTTGTGGTTTTCAGTTTCGCTTTTCACAAATTCTGAGCAGTCAACCGTATCCTCTACAGAAATTTCACTCATGTTTTCGTCCTCGTTAAGCTCAGATGCATTTTCAACATCAATTTTATTTTCTGAGCTTACTTTGGCATTCAGAGAGTCAAACTTTTGTATGGTTTCGGTTCTCAGTTTAAGTCTATCATTTTCATCCAAAAGATTTTTGAGCATGTCCTTATGGTCTTTGGATTTAATGAAGGACTCAATTTTGTCCAGTCCAATTTGATAAGATGGGTTAACATCATCAGACGAAATCACATTCTCACAATTGTAGGCTTCGGCATCGATTTCATCCTCCTTAAATTCAAGGAATGGCAAAATCATACGGTGAATCTTTTTGCCTATCTCACAGTCCAAATGCAGCTGAGTAATATTGGAATATAAACGTTTAGCTATTAAACAAAAAACATTTCGTTGTTTTAACAATTTCAAATTGTCTCTCTGCAAATAAATGTTTTCGTCTTTGACTTTAATTAATTCCGACTCTTTTAACTCAATCCACATACGCCGCTCCTCACTCTTCGACGCCACCCTGCTTAATTGATCAGTCAGGTTAGAATTGGTGACTCTAGTTTGAGTTAAGCTACTATCTAAATGAGAAATTCTTGTGTTAACGCTTTTTAGTTCTTTCTCATATGAGGATGATGGTACTTTAGATGAAATAAAAACAGATTGTACCTTCTTTATTAGTTCATCAAGCTCATTGAACTGTTGGCTGAGTGGTTTGGCTGTGAAGCACATATCTTCCTGCACTTTCGGTCCAGTGCTTCCTCCATCGGTGTTGTATCCCCTCATTTGAGATGCGCTTGACACCATGAAGCATTTTCCACCACTGCTTTCCTCCTTAGCCGTATAAGCCTTTCCATGAGTAGGCTTCCTCACTTCTTCGTCTTCTGAGTCAGTAGACCAAACTTCGGTGCTACCGAACTCATCGTTATTAACCGAACCCTGCACAATAAGAGCATTAATAGAAGGGTTAGCGGTAGACTTTTTCTTCCTCAACTCGTCCAACCTCTTCTGCAGTACGGCTTCCTCATCTTTTCCGTCATCCTTTTCAGCCATCTTTTTAAGGACACAGTCCTTAGCATAGTGGTTCTTGCCACCACAGTAAAAACAGCTCACTCCGGAATCACCATCTGCCTTCGGTTCCTTCTTGGACTCCTCAGCCTTCGGTTCATTGTTTGCCTTTTCAGAGCTATAGCTCCCCTGCCAGTTTCGGTTTTTGTTGCTGGGGAACCTCTTCTTTATGAACCTCTTAGGATTGGATACCATCATGGCATAATCCTCAGTTGTGAGGTCATATTCTTCCAAGTTGAGCTCTTCATCCTCCATCACGGCTTTACTTTTAGATAGGAGGGCCAACGAACCAAGACTAGACACCACGTTCTTCTCTTGAACAACAATCTTCTCTTGGGACTTTAGAATACCCACCAGTTTCGCCAAAGAGTATGATTTAAACTGTTCATGGGCTTTGACTGTGGAAACTACTGCTCTCCATTCCGATCTCAGTCCGTTCAAGAAAGTAACCTTCTGTTCGATGAGCTTCCTTTCAATGTCGTGTTTGATCATCTTGCTGAGAAGATGATTGAAGCGATCAAACGTCTGGGTCACGGTTTCTTCGGCTCCTTGCCTGAATTCTCCAAACTCAGATAGAAGCAAGGTTTGGATGGAGTGTTCAAGGTCTTCGTCTGTTGAATACAGTTCGCGAAGTCTATCCCACACTTCCTTCGCCGTAGTGCATGAGCTGACTAGTCTGAATGTGTCGGACTGAAGGGCGAATCTGATCAACCTTAGTGCCTTAATGTTGCACTGGAATTTATCTTTCTCATCATGTGCAAGATTCGTCACGTCCTTGAGCAAATCATTGTATTCTTTTTGCGTCTTAATAACCCTGGATGTCGCTGAATGAGAAAATGGTCCATTGATAATGGCTTCCCATATGAGAAAGCCATTGTCCTCCGATCCAATCACGTAATCTTCAAAATGATGTGCCCATACTTCATAGTCATGGGTGTATAAGATTGGAATCTTTGTCGTCGAACCAATGCTGTTGGAAATATTAATGGGGTTTGATTGCGTTGCGTCCATAATGATCGTAATAACCTGTTCAAAGATCAGACTTGTAATAAAGCAGATTAGGGCAAAACAATAAATACTAAGATATGTCAATTAAGATGACGGCTCAATAAATATCGATGATTGCGGAAAACCCTAATGAAAATCCTTTTCACAGAAAAGAAGTGTATCGATTACACAGCCTCCTGCTCTGATACCAATTGATGAGATTTAAAACACAAAAGCTTTTAATCTATAAAGATCGATTAGATCTTGAACAAGTGTGTGAATGTGAAACTGTATGAACACAATATAAATAACAAGGAAGAACGCAATATTAAGAACAAACAGCTTGAATCAAACGTGTCGAATGATTAAATAAAATCCTTAGAAGAGCTCGATTAAGAACATCAACTGTAAAGGATTAGAAGATTACAAGAGAGCAAATACGTAAACTCTGTAGCGCTAAAACAGAAATCTTGAATCTTAATCTTAACCTAATATGCATGAAAGCGATAACTTATATACTATACATAAAAGGCTCTCGGTTGGACAGGCCCAAACCGGAGAATACAAGGCTAATCTACGAGCCCAAAAGACGCAATACAAAACAGAACTTCAGCCCAACAGTATCAATTGTGAGACTGTCCCACATTCCCTTAGATAGTCGAGGAGCTCTGAACTAAGATACTCACCACCATGATCGGATCGAAGCATCTTAATGTTCCTGCCCAATTGATTCTCGACTTCCTGTTTAAATTCCTTAAACCTTTCGAAAGTCTCTGACTTATGCTTGATTAAATAGACATATCCATATCTACTATAATCATCAGTAAAAGTCAAATAATAACGATTAGCATCCCTTGTGGCATGTTTGAATGGTCCACACACATCCGTGTGTACTAGGTCCAACAAACCTTCACCCCTCTCACAAGAACCTGTGAAGGGTGACTTTGTCATTTTTCAAAGTAAGCATGATTTGGAACTATCATCTGACTTTAGGTCAAATGATTCCAAGACTCCATCCTTTTGGAGTTGGCCTATGCGCTTCTTGCTTATATGTCCAAGTCGACAATGCCATAATGATGCTTTATCCAAGTTATTATTATTATTAATAGAATCAATACACATCACATTATTTCCTAAGTTATCAACCATAGATACTGTTTCATACATGCCATCACAAGGTAATGCTTTAAAATAAAGAACATTATTAAAGAAAGCATCAATAGAACCAACTTCATTATTAAATGAAAAGGTAAAACCTTGTTTATACAATGCATGAAAGGAAATAATATTTCTTGCCATTTCTGGCGAATAACAACATTTATTCAAATCTAAACTAAACCCACTACTTAGCGACAAAGTATAAACTCCAATCTTGGTGACAGGTGTAACTTTCCTATTCCCCATGATTAAGTTTATTCTTCCTTGCTCCACATTCTCACTTCTTCTTAGTCCCTGCAAGTCACAACAAATATGAATACCACAACCGGTATCAAGGACCCAAGATTTAGAATGGGGTGAGTTATTAGAAATGATAGTGTAAATACATGCATGGTTGGGTTTAACTATCCCATCCTTTACATCTTGCTGGTACTTTGGGAAGTTCCGCTTCCAATGTGCCTTTTCATGGCAATAGAAGCATTCAGCCTCTTTTGGGTCAGAAGAAGGAGTGATGAAACCTTTCTTGGTTCCACTTGAAGAAGAGCCATCAAGGGTCCTAACCTTGGTACCCTTTGAAGAACTCTTTCTCTTCTTCCCTCGTCCTTTCCCGATTGCCAAGACAGGGGCGGAGTTTGTAGAAGTAGAAGTAGTAACAACCGCCTTACCCTTAAGACCACTTTCCGCGGTCTTTAAGAGTCCTTGAAGTTTGCTGAGTGTGACCTCTTCCTTGTTCATGTGGTATGTCATGCGGAATTGATCATAACATGAAGGTAAGGAGTGAAAAATGATATCTATTGCTAGCTCCTCGGGGAAGTTCACATTAAGCTTCAGCAAACAGTCCACAAATCTTTGCATTTTCTGCATGTGGCCCGTGATGGGTTCACCATCCTTCATGCGAGTTGTTATCATGGAGGAGATGATTTCATACCTCTCTTGACGAGCACTTTGATGGTATCTTTCCATCAAGTATTGGTGCATCTCATAGGGGTAGAAATCTTCATAGGATTTTTGGAGATCCGCGGTCATTGTGGCCATCATGATGCATGCCAATTTGGTGGCATCTCTTTCATGTGCCCTAAACTCAGCGATCTATTGAGGAGTAGAAATTGACTCATCAATCTCCTTAAGCTCCTTATCGAGGACATATTCCTTGTCCTCGTAGCGAGTAATCATTCTGATGTTTCTGATCCATTCATTAAAGTTGGATCCATCAAAAGTGACTTTCCCACATAAGTTCATAAGGGTAAATGAGCCATTGGGATTAGAGCCAGAGGCAGTAGTGTTTGCAGACATCTGAAAAAGAAGAAAGAAGGTTTTAGTTTAGATATAGAGATAGTCCTTAATAAAACACCCAAATGTAGTATTAAGGCTAGGATCCAATCACAATATATTATAACTTAGAAGAGGTATGTCGTAGTCTAAGTAATAACATATTTGAAAGGTAGGTGAATGACGATTCACCAATTTCCACCAAAAAACGAAATATTAAATATTAAGTTTTTGATTTGGTACTTAGAAATTCCTAGATTCTTTTGAGATTCAATGAACTTTTCAAAGGCATGTTTCAATCTCGAGTGTGCCCTCCAAGTTTTGTGACTGGGATGCCGAGGATCACAAAACGAGGTGTGAAGTAACCATGCAAATTACTTGGTACCCTTAATAAATTACCCCTCAATCGATGTGCCGGTTAACCACACACGCTCCATCGATACTATGATAAATATTACGTCACCCTTTACCTACCTTGTTAAGTCCAAGTTAGTGTGCCGGTTAACCACACACGCTCCACTAACGACTTAGACAAAGTGTAAAGTGTAATTTCATGGATTAGCACCTTATTCACATTTTTCCTAAAGTAACTAAGATTGGGAATTTAATAAAACATTTAGTTAGTTTATAATATTCATCATACTTTTAATGAGAATTTATAAGTCCTTGTCTAACCCGTTCGGCTAACGACCCTCCACCGATCAAGCAAGCGGTGGGTGAGAGTGGACACCCATTAAGTTGCCATTTTATAGGCAACAACCTTATACCCACCTTATAGACCGGCTTCGTGAATGAGGCGTACTAGCGGTAAGACGACTTTGTTCTTATACATATATATATATATATATATATATATATATATATATATATATATATATATATATATATATATATAATTATTAAATCATAATAATATAAGTATAAGGGTTGAATTTTAACTTTTAAAATTCTAAGGGTTGGAACTAAAGTTTTTAGCATGACTTTACTTGTTCCAAAACTTGAGGGCAAGTTTTGTAAACTTTCAAAACTTTTCATTTCTTGTAACTTATGAGTTTATTAGAGTAATAAAATGAAGACTCTTCATTTTTCTAACTCTTGTGTTCTTTTAATGGTTTTTAATTCAAGTGACTTTTGGTTTTCCATAACTTGAGGACAAGTTATGGACTCCATTAAAACACATAATGATCAAGAATTAATCTACCACATAGGTTACAAATAATTCCTATGATCATCTAAACATCATAAGATCAAGAACATGAATATGAACACTTTCATGAATCAAAAATTACACTTAAAACTTTGTAATTTTGATAACTAGTTGTTGTAAATGGATTATCAAGGACATTACACCATCTAAAACAAGTTTTCAAGTACCAAAACAGTTTAGGGTATTGTTTCTAGTCCATTTCCAGTAATTAAAGTCGAAAATCTGCACTTTGTGGCTCCTACTCGCCGAGTGCATGAACCTACTCGGCGAGTAGGTTGAAGATACACATGAACTCGGCGAGTCCCCCCATGGAATCGGCGAGTTCATCAGGCAGACAGCAAGTTTTTCGACTTTTTCAACTATTTTGCATCAAGTATCAAACAAACAAGCCTAGGCTCTGATACCACTGATGGGTTTTGAGCATTCTAACACTTCCTAAGTGTACATGCAACCCTAATAAACCTTGGATCTATGTTTGTCTAAGATACATGCAAATAATTATTTTTTTCCAAGGTTCATATCATAACTAGCATGACATGGGGAACTTGAATCAAATAAAGCTAGTAGAAACACTTACCTTGTAGTTGTAGTTGAATCCTTGGAGTTTTAGAGCCTAGCACCAATAGTGTGGATTCCTCAAATGGAAATCACAAATCACCACAAACTTGGAACTTTGAGAGAATAGTCACTACTATCTTGAAATCGACCCTCACCTCAACAAGTGTCAACTAGTGTGATTTCAAGAACCAAAGCCTCCTTTATATAGTGTGATGGATTAGGGTTACATCCATGTAAACCCTAATACCCATGTCTCTTCATTTCCATGAGATCCATGGGTTAAAGCTCCATGGAGTATCCATCGACTTTCCCATGCAAGCCTAGCCCATTCCAAATAAGCATTAGCCCACACTATATAAATATAGAAGCCCATATTTAATTAGTAATATCTTTGATCTCTAAATTAATCCTAGATTAATTATAGATCAATACTAATTAAATAATATGATCTTATATTAATATATTAGAACTTATAATATATTAATAAATCATAACCTGTACTATTCTCAAATATTATCCATAAATTGTTCAGGTGAAGTGCAACCCAAATGGACCATGTCGGGTCGGGTCAAGTACATACCAAATATAGTTATGGACTTAGACACTATATCCAACATTAATTTGGTGACTTAAATGGGTTAATTGAATAAAGGGGCATAAACTGTCAAAAGTTTGATAGTTGTGTTTTGGGGTATGTATCCTTATGGATATTAGGGTGGACAGATTTTAGGGTTAGGATACCTTAAAATCGTCCAGCCTCATATCTAGGAGGATCTTTGGATTGCTTAGGGCCTAAGTTATTCAATTAGGGTTAAGGGTGTAACCCTAGTATCTCATAGTATAAATAGACCCCTTGGGTGAGGAAAATCGGCCATACTCTTGCAAGGAAGAACTCTAGAGCCAATTTCTCACCTCCTCTCTCTCTCAAGATCATCCTCTTGCTAGTTGGTGTTTGTAAGCCATTAGAGGAGTGACAATTGTGACTCTAAGCTCCAAAAACAAGAACTTTCAAGCAAGCAACTCAAGGTATTCTTTTAGATCTGATTTCATATGATATGATTCAATTGTTTGCACTAGATCTAGAATTGTAAGCCTTGGATACATTGCATGTTCAATTAGAAAAACCTAGTTCCAAGCATTAGGGTTTACATGTGCACATAGGAAAGTTCTTATGGCTCAAACCCATCAGTGGTATCAGAGATTTGATTGATTTCTATTTAATTGATGCTTTGGTTAATTGCTTGTTGCTTAAAAAATTTTGATTTTTGTGCTTCTGACTGGTGGAACTCGGCGAGTTCCAATGTGGACTCGGCGAGTAGCTCCAACGCGGCGAGTTCACAGAGGAACTCGGCGAGTTCTAGCGCCAGAAAGAGTCAATATCGGGATTTCTTGCTGTTTTGCTTGAGGATACTTGCCTTAATTGTTTTGGGTCATTAAAATCCGAATTTTATGATATATTGGAGTATACTCATGACCAAACAAAATATAATTACCATTTAATTGAATAACGATTTCCTTATATGATAATAATTGATTATTTGAATTAAATTGGTGAATTGTCTTGCAAGTAATATTGATTAGATCAAATTTAAATAATCTAATTAGTTGATTTGTATTATTTGCTATTTGATCCTTATGTTTTAAAAAGTTTAAAACTTGTCCTCAAGTTTTGAAATTTAAGTTTTGTGATTAAAAGTTTAATTTGAATAATTTAAATTTCAAACCCTAGAATTTTACAAGTTTAAAATTCAACACTATACTATTATATTATTACAAGCTTAATATATATATATATATATATATATATATATATATATATGATTTAAAAGTGCTAGTCTTACCGTTAGTAGGCCTCATTCACGAAGCCAGTCTATAAGGTTGCTGCCTATAAAATGGCGCTTAATGGGTGTACACTCACACCCATCGCTTGCTTGACTGGTGGAGGGTCGTTAGCCGAATGGGTAGGATAGGGCAATCCTCTCCTCATTAACAAGTATAATGAATCTATATGTAACGTTCCAAAATTGAAGTCCAAAAATTTTGTTTTTAATTAAGTTGCTCATAAAACATTCACTAGAAAATATTGAATCAACACGTCATCTCATAAAATTAAGTATCATGTTTCAAACCCATGACATAAGCCAATAACATATCAGAGTACAATCCGAGAAAACACCGTGCGGAAAATCAAATGTGTGTGTGTGTGATGCCATGCTACGCTGCGGGCTCCATCCCCTTAGATGAAGAAGCACTTGAAACCAAAAACTGAAACCATAACCACAAAGCTTAGTGAGTTCTGTTGGATTAAGTGTCTAAGCCCATAACTATAATTGGTATGTACTTGAATTGATAGCAGCACAGTCCTTTTGGGTTGCCCTCAAACCTAGCAACCAAACAAGGAAATTATGAAAGGAGAGATATTAATTTATTATAAGATTAATAAATTAATATAAATGAATTTATTAATATGTTAAAAGATTAATATATTAATTAGAAATCATTACGTTTAATTAATTGTTAGCCAGAAATTAATTAGAATTAATTTTGGGGTTAAAAGAATTAATTATAAAGTGCAGGGACTAGTTTGCAATTATCTAATAGTTGAGTGGAAGGCTCTAGAACCCCCTTGGAAGAGAGTGGACGAAATCTTTAGGGGAAACCCTAATAATTTCGTCCATAGGGGCTTGGATAAGGCCCTTGGGTTTGCTTACGCATTAAGCAAAGGATAACTAGGGTTTCCCCTAAACCCTAGATCCCTCAGCTATATAAGGAGCCTCCTGGTTCATAGTTTGGTCACTCTTTTCTTTTGAAGAAACCCTAAGGGCCGAAATTTTGAATACTCCCTCTCCCCTCTCTCCTCTACTTTCCTTCTTGCTAGTTTGGGTGTGATTCCATTAGAGGCATTACACTTGTGGTGCTAAGCTTCCAAGAAGATCAAGATCAAGATCAAGCGAATTATCAATTGTTTGCTATAACAATTGAAAGGTATGTTAATGTTAAACCCTAGTTTGTTAATTTCGAAATTAGCCTCTCTCCTCTAGGGTTCTTGTTTTGCAATTCAAAGTTGTATGTTCAGTAGTTAAAACATAGATCCAAAGTAGGTTGCATGTGAACTTAGGAATTGTTTTCTAGTTTATTTGTTTGACCTAAAACCCATCAGTGGTATCAGAGCCTTTGTTTGTTTTAAATTGAACTGCTATAATGGTTGAATTCCAAATTAGGGTTTATAGCTATTAAACCCTAAAGACCATTTTTTCGATTTTTTGGGTTGTGGATCAAAGGGTTTTTCAAAAACCCTAGCCTCCAAAGAACCCTAATCGAAATTAGGGTTAGGGTTTTGAAAAACCCTAGCCTCCTCCCTTGTAAATTTCGAAATTACTAGATATTTTAGGGTTTCTTGCTTTGGATAATTGTTACTTGATTAGATTAATTGGATAATTATCCTTTACCCTAAATTTTCGAAATCTAGAGGGATAAGGATTAGGATTAAATTAATTGATTAATTTGATTGGATAATCCTTACAAGATTTAATAAATTAATTAAAATTTAATTAATAGATAAATATTAAATCTAATTAATTGGTTTATTTAAATTTAAAATTTAATAGTTTAAATTTCGAAATTTATATAAACCCTTGGAATTTTAAAATGTTTTAAACACACCTTATATATATATATATATATATATATATATATATATATATATATATATATATATATATATATATTATAATTAAAAGTTAAATATTATATATGTATAAGAATATGGTCAGTCAAATCGCTAGTATGCCTCATTCACGAAGCTAGTCTATAAGGGGGTATAAGGAAACTGCCTATAAAATGGTAGTTGAATGGGTGTCCACTCTCACCCACCGCTTCCTTGACTAGTAGAGGGTCGTTAGCAGAACGGATTTGATAGGAAAACTACCTCTCATTAAAAGTATAATGCTATTAAAGAAAGTACTAGAATATTATTTTTTTAAAAAATCCCAACTCTAGTTACTTTAGGAAAAATATGAAAAGTATGCTAATCCATGAAATTGCACATTATGTTTTATTAGTCGTTAGTGGAGCGTGTGTGGTTTACCGGCACACTAAAAGGAACTAATAAAGAGTAGTAATGGGTATCTTATAATTATCATTTTGATGGAGCGTGTGTGGTTTACCGGCACATCAATAGTCAAGGATAAAGACAATAAGGTTATCAAGCACATTTGCATGGTTATTCACATCTAGTTTGTGATCCTCGGTATCTCAGTCACAAATAGTAGAGCATAATCCGAGATTAAAACATGCCATTAAATAGTTTTAATGTATCTCAAAAGAATTAGGAATTTCACTTCGTTTATTTTGTCTAATGGTGGAATTGGTGAATCGTCGTTCACCTACCTTTGTGAGATTTGAACTTGGATCTCGGCATCCCATTTCTAAGTTGTAAATCGTCATAGTTGGGTCCTAACCTTGATATGATATCTTTGGGTTATTATATTGAGGTGTCTTGAAATCTAACTAAAACTATCTTTCTTTTCAGATGTCTACTCCTGGAAACACTTTTGCTTCATCATCTTCCAGCCACAACTTCTCTCTACTAAACATCTGCTCCAAAGTCGTTATGGATGGCTCCAACGATAACGATTGGATGCGTAACATCAAGATGGCGCTTAGATTCGACGACAAAGAGTATGTCCTTGAAAAGGAGCTCAAAGAACTTGATGAGTCCAAAGCCACTCCCGAAGAGTATGTTGCCTACAAGAAACACTATGATGATGCTACCAAAGTGGCATGCATCATGGTTGCAACCATGTCCCCAGAATTGCAGAGGTACTATGAGGCCTACTGGCCTTTTGCGATGAACAAGGACCTTATGGAAAAGCACCATAAGCGAGCTCGTCAAGAAGAGTTTGAGGTAGTCAAGTCACTCATGGCTTGCAAGGTGAAAGAAGGGGAATCGGTTGTATCGCATGTACAAAGAATGCAACGCTACATAGAGCGTTTGATCAAGCTCAACATTCACTTCGATGAGGAATTGGCCATAGACATGGTCTTGAACTCATTGCCTGATTGTTATGATCAGTTTATCCTAACTTACCATTTGAACAACACTGAGCAGACATTGGCCCAATTGCACAACTTGTTGCAGACTGATGAAGTATGGATGAAGGGTAAAAGTATAGCCTCCACTCCTGCAAGTGCTCCTGTTCTAGCTATTGGACAGGGAAAGGGGAAAAAGAGGAAAGGTCCTCTTAAGCAAAACCGGAAGGCAAAGGTCCAAGTCGGGTCATCTAGCAATGCCCCGAAAGCTAAGCCTAATGCTTCCATTCCCCATGTCTCTGATCCAAAGGAAGTTGTTTGCTTTTATTGCAATCAAAAAGGGCATTGGAAGAGAACCTGCCCACAATATCTGCAGGATATCAAAGATGGCAAAGTGAAGCCATCTTTGGTAGGTATTTACACTATTTCTTCTAATAACTCATTATCTTCTCGTTCATGGGTCCTTGATACAGGATGTGGTTTTCACATCTATTCTGATTTGCAGGGGCTAAGGGAAAGTGAGGAGATAGAGCGAGGAAGGATAAACTTGATCATGGGAAACAAGAAGTCTTCACCAATGACCAAGATCGGAGTTTATCAACTTTTGCTTAATAATGATGTTAGATTACACTTATTGAATTATTGCTATTCGTCTGAGATGACGAGAAACATTATTTCATTTCATGCATTGTTCAAACAAGGTTTTAAGTATTCTTTTAATAATTTGAATGGTTCAATTTCAGTTTATAAGAATGGTGTTTTTATGTTTGAAGCTTTACCTTGTGATGGTGTGTATGAAACAGTGACTTGTGTTGATAGCTTAGGAAATAGTGTACTTAATATTGACTTGTCTAATAGTGTAGACAAGGCATGCTTGTGGCATTGTCGACTTGGACACATTAACAAGAAACGCATAGCCCAACTCCAAAAGGATGGAGTGTTGGAATCATTTGACCTAAAATCAGATGATATGTGTGAATCTTGTCTTTTGGGAAAGATGACAAAATCACCATTCATAGGGTCTTGTGAAAGAGGTGAAGGTCTGTTGGATCTCATACACAAAGATGTGTGTGGGCCCTTCAGATCAACCACAAGGGATGCTAATCGATTCTATGTGACTTTCACTGACGATTATAGCAGATATGGTTATATCTACTTGATCAAACATAAGTCAGAAACCTTTGAAAAGTTCAAAGAGTTTAAGCATGAGGTCAAAAATCAATTGGGTAGAAAGATAAAGATACTTAGATCCGATAGAGGCGGGGAGTATCTTAGTATCGAGTTTAACGACTATCTGAAAGAATGTGGGATAGTCTCACAATTGAATCCTCCTAGGACACCACAATTAAATGGTGTAGCTAAGAGGCGTAATCGAACCCTGTTAGACATGATTCGTTCTATGATGAGTCGTGCTTCGCTTCCTATTCACTTCTGGGGGTATGCCTTAGAGACAGCCGCCCACATCCTCAATCTTGTCCCTACAAAGAAAGTTGCCAAAACACCTCACAAAATGTGGATGGGGAAAGTTCCCTCGTTAGCACATATTAAAGTCTGGGGTTGTGAGGCTTTCGTGAGACGAGAGACTCACGACAAGCTAGCAGCTAGAAGTGAGAAATGTATTTTCATTGGTTACCCAAAGCGGTCTTTTGGATATTTGTTCTACAGGCCTAGTGAAAACGTGGTCTTTGTAGCTCGAAGAGGAGTCTTTCTAGAAAGAGAGCTCATATTCAAAGAGGACAGTGGGAGTACCATTGACCTTGAAGAGATTCAAGAGTTAACCAATGAAGGAACCTTAGATGACACTAGCACTCAACCAGAGGAAACGGTTCCTATTGAACCGGTTGATAAATCATTACCTCTTCGAAGATCAACTAGGGTGAGTGTGCCACCTGAGTTTTATGGTTTTCATATTACTTCGGATGGTGACACATTCATAAGTGAAAAAACATTGGTAAACTTAGATGAACCAGTCACTTATAAGGAAGCAATGGCAGGCCTAGAGGCTTCCAAGTGGAAAGAGGCAATGGATAGCGAGATTAAGTCCATGTATGACAACCAAGTTTGGAATTTGGTTGATAGTGCACCAGGTTGTAAGACAGTTGGGTGCAAATGGATCTTCAATAAGAAGATAGACATGGACGGGAATGTGCGTACATTCAAGGCTCGACTGGTTGCAAAAGGTTTCACTCAAACCCCAGGGGTTGACTATGATGAGACCTTTTCGCCAGTAGCTAAGATTAAATCTATTAGGATATTGCTCTCCATAGCTGCCTTTCATGACTATGAAATATGGCAGATGGATGTCAAGACTGCCTTCCTTAACGGGAAGTTGGCTGAAGATGTTTACATGAGTCAGCCATAGGGTTTTGTTGATGCAAAGTTTCCCAATAGAGTGTGCAAGCTTGAGAAATCCATCTATGGATTGAAACAAGCATCTCGCAGTTGGAATCTTTGCTTCCATGAGAAAGTCAAAGAGTTTGGTTTCTCTAGAAGTGAAGATGAGTTTTGTGTGTATATCAAGGCTAGTAGGAGTATAGTAACTTTTTTGGTGTTATATGTCGATGACATATTACTCATTGGTAACGACGTTCCAACCTTGAATGAAGTTAAATCTTGGCTTGGAAAGTGTTTTGCCATGAAAGACCTAGGAGAAGCCGTCTATATTCTTGGGATTAGAATATTGAGAGATAGAAAGAAGAGACTAATTGAACTTAGTCAGAGCACATACTTGGATAAGGTACTAAAGAGGTTTAGTATGGAAAATTCCAACACTACTAGAAAAACAGCCTTTTACGACACTCATTGTGCGTCGTAAAAGGCTCAGACGACGCGCAAATGCGCGTCAAGGAAGGCCCTGTCATAAAGAGAGACGACGCGCATTTACGACGCGCGTATACGACACGCAATGCGTATCAAGGAAGGCCCTATCATAAAGGAAGATGACACGCATTTGCGTGTCGTAACCTTACGATGTGCGTGTTAATGACACGCAATGCGTATCAAGAAAGCCCCTGTCAAGAAAGGCCATGTCATAAATGAAGATGACGCACATTTTTGCGTATCATAATTTTAAATGTTTAAAAAAATATTTTTTATAGATTTACTAATTTTCAAATTAAATAATACATTAAAAATGTCATAATACAAAATAAAATACCATAAATAACAAAGATAATTCATTTCACTAATATGTCAAATACAAATAATTATTCCTTAAAGTGAGTAAATGTTATAAAAAATGAACTCATTTATATACAATTGCATCATCTAGCTTACTATGTGCCAACAACTCTCTGTGTGTTTACTTTTGCTTGAGTCTCGTTTCCTCCAAAGCTTTTAGCCATGCGAAAATATGATATCTTGAGTCTCGTATGAATAGATCGCGCGCAATAGATCTAACTTGTATCATTCCAAATAATTCCAATGCTGGTCTCTATACAAGCCAATAATTTGAGAACTTAATTTTACCATTATTTTATAATTAATCAAATAAGAAAACAATAAATACCTTCTGCCATATATGAAAGAGAACAAGATAAACAAGATCAGTATCGACACTTTCAGTTGCCTTAGTTAGGGCTGTATCTTCTTCCCCAATGCCTAGTAACAAAGGAACCTGGAAAGGTGCTAATTTCCTCATGCTAGTCTGATCTGCATGAGCAGCAACTGCAGCATAAGAAATGCTTCTGCACAATTTTAACTGAAAAATCCCAAAAAGTTAGCCATTGACATTTTTTAGTGTACTTTAATCCTATAAAACTTTGAACAAACCTTATCAAGTATGATATATCCTGATAACCACTTCATGTAGAATAAGCCTAAAAAATAATCAATCCACCAATCAAAACTTGTAAGTTTTTTTAAGTTTGAAGCTCCATATTTCAAGTACGTTGCTATTTTCTGCAATTTGATGAAATAACACTTACAAGACAGCCTTGTTGTTGTTGATGATCAAATTTTCAAAAATAAAAATAAAAACCCTCTCCTAACTGTTACTATTTCATCATGTGGAAGAAAGCCAATTGTAAACAGGTTACAACAACAAAGATATCATGTAATGTAACACAACATTGATCTGCATGCATTTACACACTAAAACATTATTCTAATCTCTATTGTGGTTTTGTTTTGTATTGTAAGATGGATATGCCACCCCAAGACCTGCAAATTTGAATCATACAACCTTTAGATTCATATAAACATGATGAGTTAACACTATTACAAAAAATTAGCATTTATTGGTAAGAAAAATTGGACACACCATAAGATAATTTCCATACAAACACTTTAAATGATGAGTTAACACTATTACAAAAAAAATTAGCATTTATTGGTAATACAGAAAAAAAAATTAACATACCGGGGGTATTTTAGTCAATACCTTGGTTTAGCCTTGATTCATAAGATAGAAGGGATGAAATATGCCTAAAGTTAATAGACAAAACCTATACTAATAGAATAATCAGTCCAAAAATATACACAAACACTAGCACACACTTACACATACTCACATATCTTTAAATGGGATCTAATTATGACCTTATATCTCTATTTATTTTTATTTTTCCGGGATAAAATATTAGTTTTCTTATCATTAGCTAGTTTTATTTTCGCTAATTACCATAGGTGCTTACTGAAATTCTTCAAATTTATTTTTATTTTTCAGGGTTATAATATTAGTTTTCTTATCACTAGTTTTCTTATATATATATATATATATATATATATATATATATATATATATATATATTACCTCCAATGGCTATAGTAGCATCCTTAAGGCACCCAGAAAAGTATTGTTGTAGAACACTTTAACTACAGGGTGATTGACGCGATTGACTACACGATATATGAAAACTGCTAATGCATCAAGAGAAAATGGATTTGATTCACTTCCTACAAAAAATTTAAATAACAACCAATCAAATTTATATCCATTTATAAAAAAAATAATAAATAATAAATAATAAAATAAGAACCTTCGGAATCTGGAACAATTGGTACAGCAGATGAAGGAAAGAAGAGATAAAGTTACATGCCTCCATACTTCTTCATTAGGGGCATATTGTTCAAGAAAAGGCTCAGCTTCACTCAAGTAGATTGATGATGACAGCTGTTTGTTCCCGTATTTCCTTCTTATGTACACTGCCCTAAAAATTTATATAATTTATAAATTCTTTTCTTATTAAAAAAAAATACTAAATCCTTCTTCCTTCATTACCATTCATCCAACATCTTACTGAGTTGTCTCTGCTTTCCTGGTGATGTATTCCATATCTTCATTTGCCTACATCATGCAATTTGGTCTGATTATGACACAATGATATCAAAATGACATAAATGCCCTTGTGTGTGAAGGTTACCTGAGGTAGTAGGTTTTATAGGGATTTGGACCTTCTTTGAAAAGAATCGACAACCCGTTGCGAATCAAGAAAGTTCGCAGCTGTGTCATAAGTCATAACTGAATTATGTCAGAAGGGTATAAAAGTAATTTCGACCACATAACTAGGGGATAATATATATAATACCTTATATGTAAGAAATTTCAGCTTGATCATTAGATTTGCATCGTCATCTGCTAAACTGTTTTTTGTAGATGTTTCATTGCCATCTTTGTAATTTTTTCCAATGTCGGGGGTATTTTTGGAAATCTCTGCGGATTTCTCTTTACTTGCCTTGAACGGATTAATTTCAACAAAAAAAACGTCGATATAGTGGCCATAAATCTGGCTTGAATCTCATCTTTTTTTGGTATCTCCTGAAGGTTGAATCACTATGCACATGGATCACCATTTTATAATGAAGATTATCACTAGATATTGAATTAATTTTGTGGAAATTATAGTAACACTTGAAAGTAGCAGGAAAACGTTTTTCTTTCATCAATCTGACCATTTCCTGAATAAAAAATATATATATCATGCAATTAAAATACTGTTTGTGTGTTATTTATACTAAAATTTGATAAAAGAGTTTGGATTACCTTTAATTTAAAGGTAGTATGATCAGAAGGATTTGTTTGTAGAAATTTGGAAACAACTGATTTATTAGCACTTATTGGAGGTATATCAGCAGCTTCAAATCCAAACCAATCCACATAATTTGGACAAAAAGATTTCCCAACATTTTCAAGAAGTGTCTTTATTTGCTTCATTGTATATCAAGATTATTAAAAGTCTCTATAAAGTATTAAAAAGAGATTAAAAGATTAAAGATTACTTATTTCTCATCAAATCTATTTGCAGCACATATTTCCCTTAGACCTGGTCCTAAATCTTGATCAACTGCCACATAAGCAAAAGAAAAATAAATGATAATGTATAGAAAACAAAATATATAAATGAAATTAGGTGAAAAGGGTAGCAAACCTTCCTCTATGGGTGAAGGGCAATCTTGTAAAGCAAGCTCCATTTGTTTTGTGCTTTCATGGCTTACAAAATCTCACCCTGCAAAATCTCACCCTGCACCTTTATGTGGTCTATTGATCCTGTAATCATTCAACATTGCATATGTTTTAGGATTCTATATTGTATATAGTCATACTTATTGTCTAGATACATTAGTGTTTCCATCTATCTATTCATGCTCTTTTCTTAGTTGCACACCTAGCACAGAGATATCTACCACCTCATCAAGAGCTTTACATACAGATGTAGTTGTGCCTTCCTTGCTAGTTCTCTTGTGGGACAAACAATAAGAACACATATTGGTGGGACCCATTTTCTCTCATTGCTAGCTGAAGCCTTTAAAATTGTTACAATTGTGGGGAGTGGTTTGTGTTTAACAATATTGCATAGCCAAATATAAAAAGCACAAGAAAGTAACAAGCTGAATGTAATCAAGAATTCGGATTTTAGCATACCAAAAAAACAGCACTTTTCCCTGTTCCAGTTTTAGCTTTGACCAAAGCATCGTTCCTTATTAGGAAGAAATTAGATTGAGACATAACAAGTTAATGAGTAAAACATTACACAAACAAAAATCATACCCTCGAGGCAAGCAGATATTGCACTTATCAAACCTGAAAAAAGAACAACCCCAAAGCGATTGTCAACATAAAGCCTATGAACCTTATAACCATTATGATTTGCCCAAAATTACAACATTATCAGATTTAGCAGTTCCATTACATCAAGAAAACCAAAATGCAAACCTCTTTGGACTAAGGATGGAGTCATCATCACCCACTCCAATGCCTTTTTCAGCCATACGCCTCTTATTGAACTCATTCCTAATAGCCTGTACATGTAGAGACAAATCATCCTCCTCTTCCAAGAATTTCAATGGTATCCTTTTTGTCTTCTCTATATCATATTTTCCCAATGTAGCACTGCTCTCTTCTTCCCATTCCCCTTCCTTTCATCATCATCACCACTCCCCTCGACATCTGATGAGCCAATCAAACTCAATCTTGATCCTCTTAAATCCACACCCTTCATCTTCGTCATTAAAAGAGCTTCAGGTTTTAGCAATATATTGAGTATATAGATGGCGGAATTGAACCTGTTTGACAGAGGTTGCGATCTCGGGACCAATACCGTCGCCAGGGAAGAGAGTGGAGCGAATGAGATCAGAGGAGCTAGAAGAATGGCTTCGATCGGTCGGCGAGAAAATCCTGTTGGTAGGGTTCCTGAAGGTGGTCGTGAATACCTCATCTGCTGTGTGGATTCAGAGGAAACGTCTCCCAATCTGCAAAGCCATGGTTAACGACTTGCTGAAAGGAAACGCCAAGTGAAACGCCAGTTCCAAAGAAATCGAAAAAGTCAAAAAAAAAACGCTAGTTCCAGGGAAGCGGAAGCTTGGAAGAAAATAAAACCCTATCACGTGCTAGAGAGAAAGGAGGTGGCGATGGCTTAGGGTTTACAAGGAGACGAGAGGTAGAAAATGAAGGGAGATCTAGAGGAGAGAGTATCAGAGAGGAGAGTCGATTGCGAATTCAAGATGAAAGATAGGTAAAATGTAGAAAGAACGAGGCAGGTTTTCAAAATTTTAGGGATTTCGTTTCCCCCCTTGTCTATTAAACGCGCGTTTCATTAAAACTATAAAGCGACACTTACAGACGACCCGCGTTTAAGATAAAGCGCCCTCCGTGTTTTTAATTTTTTTTCTTTAGACACTAAATTAAGGGCGCGCAATAATGCGTGACGTAAATCCTTAAAATTTTTGAAGAGATGACGCTATTTTAAGGGCGCTCTCTTTTGCGTAACATAAATCAGTGTGTGTCGTAAATTGCACGTCGTAAAAGGCTATTTTTCTAGTAGTGCAAGAAGGGAGAGCTACCTATCCAGAGCAATACTAAATTGAGTAAGACTCAATGCCCGAGTACAGATGAGGAAATAGATGACATGAGTCGTGTACCTTATGCTTCTATTGTCGGATCGATCATGTACGCTATGACATGTACTCGCCCTGATTTTGCCTTTGCTTTGAGCATGGTCAGTCGCTATCAGGGAAACCCAGGTAGAGCACATTGGATAGCCGTAAAGAATATACTCAAGTATTTGCGAAGGACGAAGGACTGGGTCCTTGTGCTTGGTGGCAATGATACTTTGAGAGTAGATTGTTACAGTGATGCCAGCTTTCAGACGGATAGAGATAACTTTCGTTCTCAGTCGGGCTGGGTATTTTTATTGAATGGAGGAGCAGTTACTTGGAAGAGTTCTAAGCAAGATACGGTGGCTGATTCTACTTGTGAATCAGAGTACATAGCAGCAAGTGAAGCGTCGAAAGAAGCAGCTTGGTTGAGGAACTTCTTCGGAGATCTCGCAGTTGTTCCAACCATCCATGAGCCTATGGAACTGTTCTGCGATAATGAAGGAGTGGTTGCCTTGACAAAGGAACCGAGAGATCATGGTAAAACCAGACATATCGACAGAAAGTACCATTTCATCAGACATAGAGTAGAAGAAGGCCATCTTATAGTGAAGAGGGTGTCATCTGAAGATAACCCAGCAGATCCCCTCACAAAGGGTCTGAGTAGGGCTAAGCATATTTAGCATGCTCGGAGCATAGGACTGAAAGATGATATTAGTTTTAGTAGTTAGATTAGTTTTCTGAAACTTGTAACAAAGTAAATGTAATTGACTTTTGGTGATTAAATAATAAAGTATTATTTATAAGTTTGGGTTCTACCTTTTGTCAATTGTTTATTATTGTGTTTCATTTTTCGCATGTTTTACTTCCCGAATAATAAGATTATTCAAACTCCACAGTCGCTCGTACTTTTGGAAGTAAGTAGTGAATCAAGACTGTCATGAACTGGATTGTAGATTGTCTAAGGATAGACATGGCAATGTATTTGCTGCAACGTTCATGAGTACTCAGAAATTGAGATTTGAGTACTGGATAAACCCTCGCTCAGAGTATTACTTCATGGAATTCATCACGAGTAATACTGAGATGATAATATCTTATAATCTTGAAACCGAGATATATGAGTTGTGATTTGCAAGTCGGCTATGCATTGGTGATACGAAAACGCATCAGTAACTTGGTGTTATAAAACGTATTATCATGTATGGTTTGATGAGTAAAAGATACAACCATATGAGTCAATGTTTATTCGTTCCTTTTTCCCTAACGGAAAAAGCGATATCTGTGGGCCCCTCGATGATTTGGTGTTGACTTATGTGCTGGGTCCAGCCAGGACTAAATTGATGTGTTCAATTAGAAGTCCTATATCATCACAAATCAGAAATCGGGAAACATAGATTCTGGACAAAGAGATTGATTGTATTCCATCTCTTTTGTCTAGGGATATCTAGTAGAACGAAGGATTATATGATCACTTATCTTAGGACACGTAACTGACTGGGTCAGAGTTCGGCAGCAGCTTTTTGGAAGCTACAATTTGCTGGTCAAATTTAGAAGGCATACTAGCAATTATAGTTACAGACTTATCCAAGTGGGAGACTGTTGGATTAAGTGTCTAAGCCCATAACTATAATTGGTATGTACTTGAATTAATAGCAGCACAGTCCTTTTGGGTTGCCCTCAAACCTAGCAACCAGACAAGGAAATTATGAAATGGGAGATATTAATTTATTATAAGCTTAATAAATTAATATAAATGAATTTATTAATATGTTAAAAGATTAATATATTAATTTAGAAATCATTATGTTTAATTAATTGTTAGCTAGAAATTAATTAGAATTAATTTTAGGGTTAAAAGAATTAATTATAAAGTGCAGGGACTAGTTTGCAATTATCTAATAGTTGAGTGGAAGGCTCTAGAACCCCCTTGGAAGAGGGTGGACGAAATCTTTAGGGGAAACCCTAATAATTTCGTCCATAGGGGCTTGGATAAGGCCCTTGGGTTTGCTTAGGCCCTAAGCAAAGGATAACTAGGGTTTCCCCTAAACCCTAGATCCCTCAGCTATATAAGGAGCCTCCTGGTTCATAGTTTGGTCACTCTTTTCTTTTGAAGAAACCCTAAGTGCCGAAATTTTGCATACTCCCTCTCCCCTCTCTCCTCTACTTTCCTTCTTGCTAGTTTGGGTGTGATTCCATTAGAGGCATTACACTTGTGGTGCTAAGCTTCCAAGAAGATCAAGATCAAGATCAAGGGAATTATCAATTGTTTGCTATAACAATTGAAAGGTATGTTAATGTTAAACCCTAGTTTGTTAATTTCGAAATTATCCTCTCTCCTCTAGGGTTCTTGTTTTGCAATTCAAAGTTGTATGTTCAATAGTTAAAACATAGATCCAAAGTAGGTTGCATGTGAACTTAGGAATTGTTTTCTAGTTTATTTGTTTGACCTAAAACCCATCAAGTTTCCCCATCATACCACATACCATACAATACCATTGGTATCTTTCAACCGGTAAACATCATCAGTATCTTTCAACCGGTAATCGCCATCGATATCTTTCAACAGGTAATCGTCATCGGTATCTTTCAACCGGTAATCGTCATTGGTATCTTTCAACCGGTAATCGTCATCGATATCTTTCAACTTGTAACTGGGGACTATTCCACCCCTACCACTAGCATACAATAGCAAGATATAAGCACACATCCAGACATATCCGGGTACTGACCTACCCCTTGGTCCTAAGGACCACTATCAGGGAAACTATCCCTAACATGTAACATATCATACATATATAACTCATAACCAACGAATACCAGACCAAGATAAATTATCACAAAGACAATTATCTTCTAAAATACTCTTCAATGGTGGGCCGGCATTGTGGCCTTAGACCCACCCCTACTGGAAGGTAACTCACCTCGTAGCAGCTGTTGAACGGTGCGGAAATCCTCTGATTGCTGCCGCTGCTGTTCCAGAAATCCTCCGGCTATAATTCCCACAAAACACTAAGTCAGAAACTGACATCTACTCTTAGGGCAAAATGACCATTTTACCCCTTGACCAAGTCAAAGTCAAAGTCAACTTCTAGTTGACCTAACTCGCCGAGTTGGCTCGCCAACTCGCCGAGTCCCTATCCTTCCATTAGACCTTATACCCGTCTCTACTCGTCGAGTTAGGCGATTACTCGACGAGTTTTTCTTCTAAATGAACAGCGACTGAATCCTCATCCTACTCGTCGAGTTATATGAACAACTCGTCGAGTTCATCATCAACAGATAGTCATGACCTTCCTTGACTCGCCAAGTTGTATGAACAACTCGTCGAGTTACTCTTCATCCTATGAACACGTTCTGTCCTCGACTCGCCGAGTTGATGAACAACTCGCCGAGTTCTATGAAGATTGTCTTGGATTCGCCGAGTGCATGAATTTCCAGAACAATTTGCTTAGTCCAGAACGTTGGGTCACTCCCCGGGACTCCCTAAAACCCTTCCACACTCATCTGGTCCTTATAACCCTCACTGATATGGGACCAAAACCCTTGGACTCTCTGAGTCCAAGAATGGACTCGCCGAGTC
This sequence comes from Lactuca serriola, assembly GCF_051521515.1. Classification (NCBI taxonomy): domain Eukaryota; kingdom Viridiplantae; phylum Streptophyta; class Magnoliopsida; order Asterales; family Asteraceae; genus Lactuca; species Lactuca serriola. The sequence goes on along the minus strand of NC_136412.1, from coordinate 23,899,484 downwards.
GGTCACATCCCCTCTCTAAAACTTCGATTTCTAATGTACAACACTTAACCAAAGGATAGATCCAGACCCCTAAAATCGACCTAGCACGTAAAGTTACAAACATTACGTGCATGCATGGGACTTTTGAGCTTAAAAGGCTCTAAAATGGATCTTTTGTTGCATGGTGCCTTCCTTGAGTGCAAAAGCATCCCAAATCTGACTTGTAACTCCAATAATGACATGGACCAGAAGCTCAAACCCCCAACCATGTTTGCAAACATGGTTGGCCACCAAAAATGGCTTATAAAAGCCCGAAATCACCCCAAAGAGGGATCTAACAAATGAATGAGCAAGGTTCAGACTTTATACCTTCTGAAGACTGCAAATGGTGAACCAAACTCGAATCCTTCAGTCTCCTCTTGATCCAGCTATGCTCTTCCTTCTTCCTTGAGGTCAAAACTCACAAGAATCACTCAAAGGCCTTGGATTTCCTCAAAAACGGCTAGGGTTTGCTGTGAAAAGTGTTTGGGAGCATAAAGGAGGAAAGGAGGTTGCATAAGGTTGTTTAAATAGGGTGCAAACCCCTTGATTACGGTTTTGGTCCAAACAGCGGCTACTTGCCGAGTCCGGGACCCGACTCGCCGAGTCCATAGCTTAAACTCCGTGCCTCATCCCGCTTTTACTCGGCGAGTCAGTCCTTCGACTCGCCGAGTCCAAGGCTAAAAATGCAAAAATAAATGAAGATTTAATAACAGAATATGTACCAAGAGCTAGGTGCTACACTATATAAAGTAACTAAATGTATTTCATAAAATTCCCAATCTTAGTTACTTTAGGAAAAGTGAATTGATGCAATCCCATGAAATTACACTTTGCACCCTTGTTAAGATATTAGTGGAGCGTGTGTGGTTAACCGGTACACTAATTGGTTCTAAGCAAATATGGCAAAGGGTGATTCAATGTTTGTCATAGTTCGATGGAGCGTGTGTGGTTTACCGGCACATCGAATAGGTGATTGTAACAATGAAGGCACCATGTAGATTTGCATGGTTATTCACACCCGCTTTGTGATCCTCGGTATCCCAATCACAAACTAGAGGGGCATATCGAGATTTAAACATGCCGTTGAAAAGTTCAATGAATCTCAAAGAAATCTAGGAATTCTCAATACATTTAAAACTTAAGCTTGTGTTTTTCATGGTGAAGAATTAGTGAATCGTCATTCACTTACCTCCAATTTATTTGCATGTTGGATTACGGCATCCCTTTTCTATTGTGTAAATAATGTTGTTGGGTCCTAGCCCTAATTTTCTATTTTGGGTGTTAATTAGGGACTTAACTCTAATCAAACTTTGTTCCTTTCTATTTGTAGATGTCTAACGCGAACAACGTTGTTGCTAGCTCATTCACACTAATGAGCCTTTGTCAAAATGTGACTTTTGACGGGGAACTTTAGCGAATGGATAAGATACATTCGCACGATCGCGCGTTATGAGGAAAAAGAGTATGTTCTCGATGAGAAGCTCAAAAAGATCAATCCAGAAATTGCTACTCTCGAAGAAATGGTTATCTTTTAGACCCATGAGCATGATGCAACGAAAGTCCATTGCATCATGCTGGCCACGATGAACTCCGAATTCCAAAAGTCCCATGAGGACATGTATCCTTATGAGATGCATCTAGACTTAATGGAGAGATACCACCAAAGCGCGAGGCAAGAGCACTATGAGATCATAACGAATATGATCACTGCTAAAATGGGAAGTGGAGAGTCTCTAACCGTGCACTTGCAAAAGATGCAAAGGTATGTTGATCGTCTTTGCAAGTTGAATGTCAACTTTGGGGAAGATTTGGCTATCGACATTGTTCTTCACTCCTTCCCTCATGCTACAACCAATTTAGGATGAACTACTACATGAAAAAGGAAGAGGTCACCCTAAGCAAACTCCAAGGGCTCCTAAGGACTGCTGAGAGCAACCTCAAGGACAAGTCTGTTGCACTAACTCCCAATCCACCCGCTGCTCCGGTTTTGGCTATTGAGCAGGGAAGGGAAAAGAAGAGGAAGGCTTCTTCAAAGAACCACTGCAAGGGAAAGTCCCAAGATGGTTCCTCTTCTAATGGGACCAAGGTTGATCCTGCTAAGCCCCACCCAAACCCAAAGGAGGCAGAGTGCCATCATTGCCACAAAATAGGACATTGGAAGAGAAGTTGCCCGGAATATCTGCAAGCCATCAAGGATGGGAAGATCAAGCCATCTTTCGTAGGTATTTACACAATTAAATCTAATGATTCATCTCATGCTATTTCTTGGGTTCTTGATACAGGATGTGGTTATCACATTTGTTTTGATTTGCAGGGACTAGGAAGAAATAAGGATGTGGGGCGTGGAAGAATAAATCTAATCATGGGGAACAGAAGATCGTCGCCTGTGACCAAGATTGGAGTGTATTCTTTAGTGCTTAGTAATGGATTGAATTTAGATTTAAATAGTTGTTGCTACTCGCCAGATATGGCAAGAAACATCATTTCCTTTCATGGTTTATTTAGACAAGGATTTAGATATTCGTTTAATAATGAGAATGGTTCAATTTATGGTTATCTAAATGGTGTTTTATATATTGAAGCAATGACTTGTAATGGAATTTATGAAACTGTTATGGTTGTAGATAACCTAGGAAATGATGTGTTGTGTATGGATTCTTCCAATAGTATGGATAAATCATCCTTGTGGCATTGTCGTCTTGGACATGTCAACAAGAAGCGCATAGCCCAACTCCAAAAGGATGGAGTGTTGGAGTCATTCGAACTTAGGGAAGATGACACGTGCGAATGTTGTTTACTTGGAAAGATGACCAAGTCACCCTTCACTGGTACTTGTGAAAGGGGTGAGGGTTTATTGGATCTCATACACACCGACGTGTGTGGGCCCTTTAGATCCACCACAAAGGATGGGAACCGCTTCTACGTGACTTTCACCAATGATTATAGTAGATATGGGTATATTTACTTAATCAAGCACAAGTCAGAAACGTTTGAAAAGTTCAAAGAGTTCAAACATGAAGTGGAGAATCAATTGGGCAGGAAAATCAAGATGCTTCGATCCGATCAAGGAGGAGAGTACCTAAGTCTTGAATTCTACGACTATCTCAAGGAATGCGGAATAGTTTCGCAATTGACGCCACCTAGGACACCGTAGTTGAATGGTATGGCAGAAAGGCGTAATCAAACCCTATTAGACATGGTTCATTCTATGATGAGTCGTGCTTCAATAACTATCTCATTCTGGGGGTATGCCTTAGAGACTGCCGCCCATATCCTTAACCGAGTCCCTACAAAGAAGGTTGTCAAAACACCTCACGAGATGTGGACAGGGAAAGCTCCCTCGTTGGCACATATCAAGGTTTGGGGCTATGAAGTTTTTGTAAGACGAGAAACTCACGACAAGCTTGAACCTCGTAGTGAGCGGTGTATTTTCATCGGCTACCCGCATAAATCCTTTGGATATCTCTTCTATAGACCGAGTGACAATGTTGTCTTCGTTGCGAGGATAGGGGTTTTCCGAGAGTGGGAACTCATAAGCCAAGAGGACAGTGGGAAGCAAATCGATCTTGAAGAGATTCAAGAGTTGAGCGATGAAGGAACCTCTAACGCTGGCGCTCAACCCGATGAGGAAACGCTGGTTGAACCAATTGACGAGTCCTTACCTCTTAGACGTTCCGAAAGAGTTAGAGTTCAACCCCATTTTTATGGATTTCATATTACTACCGAAGGGGACACGCATATTAGTGATGGTACACTAATAAATCTAGATGAACCAAATAGTTATAAGGAAGCCATGGCAGGCCCAGAGTCTGCAAAATGGAAAGAGGCAATGGACAGCGAGATTAAGTCCATGTATGACAACCAAGTTTGGAATTTGGTTGACAATGTACCCGAACGTAAGACCGTTGGGTGCAAATGGATCTTCAAGAAGAAGACCGATGTGGATGGGAATGTACACACATATAAGGCACGTATAGTTGCAAAGGGCTTTACTCAAACTCCCGGAGTTGACTATGATGAGACCTTCTCGCCAGTTGCTAAAATAAAGTCTATTAGGGTGATGCTAGCCATTGCTGCATTTCATGATTATGAGATATGGCAGATGGATGTCAAGACTGCTTTCCTTAATGGGAAGTTGGTTGAGGATGTTTACATGGCTCAGCCAGAGGGTTTTGTCGATCCGAAGCATCCCAATAGAGTGTGAAAGCTTTAAAAGTCCATTTATGGACTTAAGCAAGCATCTCGCAGATGGAATCTTTGCTTCGATGAGAAAGTCAAAGAGTTTGGATTTGTACGAAGTGAAGATGAATCAAGTGTTTATGTCAAGGCCAGTGGGAGTATAGTTAACTTCCTCATTTTGTATGTCGATGACATACTACTCATAGGAAACGACATCCCGACTCTGCAAGAGGTTAAGTCCTGGATCGGGAAGTGCTTCGCTATGAAGGACCTCGGAGAGGCTTCCTATATTTTGGGAATAAGGATAGTGAGAGAATGAAGTAAGAAACTAATAGGACTTAGTCAGAATACTTACTTGGATAAGGTACTAAAACACTTTAGTATGGAAAACTCGAAGAAGGGAGAACTACCGATACAGAGTAAGGCCAAATTGAGTAAGACTCAAAGTCCGAGTACAGAAGCCAAGATAGCTGAGATGAGCCGAGTACCCTACGATTCTGCAGTTGGCTCAATCATGTATGCTATGACTTGTACTCGTCCTGATGTGGCCTTTGCTTTGAGCATGGTCAGTAGATATCAAGGGAACCCTGGCAGAGCTCATTGGATTGCGGTCAAGAATATATTTAAGTACCTTCAGAGGACCAAGGAATGGTTTTTAGTATGTCGATGACATACTACTCATAGGAAACGACATCCCGACTCTGCAAGAGGTTAAGTCCTGGCTCGAGAAGTGCTTCGCTATGAAGGACCTCGGAGAGGCTTCCTATATTTTAGGAATAAGGATAGTGAGAGAACGAAGTAAGAGACTAATAGGACTTAGTCAGAATACTTACTTAGATAAGGTACTAAAACATTTTAGTATGGAAAAATCGAAGAAGGGAGAACTACCGATACAGAGTAATCCCAAATTGAGTACGACTCAAAGTCCGAGTACAGAAGCCGAGATAGTTGAGATGAGCCGAGTACCCTACGATTCCGCAGTTGGCTCAATCATGTATGCTATGACTTGTACTCGCCCTGATGTGGCCTTTGCTTTGAGCATGGTCAGTAGATATCAAGGGAACCCTGGCAGAGCTCATTGGATTGCGGTCAAGAATATATTTAAGTACCTTCAGAGGACCAAGGAATGGTTTTAATCCTTGGAGGGAGTGATGACTTAAAGGTGCGAGGGTATAGTGACGCAAGCTTCCAGACCGACAGGGACAACTACCGTTCGCAGCCGGGCTGGGTCGTTACCCTTAATGGAGGAGCAGTGACTTGGAAAAGTTCTAAGCAAGAGACCGTAGCTGATTCAACGTGCGAATCAGAGTACACTGCAGCGAGCGAAGCGTCAAAGGAGGCGATGTGGTTGAAGAACTTCATTGGTGACCTTGGAGTTGTGCCTGCCATGAAGGAGTCTATGGAATTTTCTGTGATAATGAAGGAGCGGTTGCCTTGACCAAGGAATCGAGGGATCATGGTAGATCTCCGCATATCTACAGAATATATCACTTTATTAGACATCGAATAGAAGAAGGACACCTCGTAGTAAAGAGGGTATCGTTAGAGGATAACCCAGCAGATCCGCTTACGAAGGGACTGAGTGGGGTTAAGCATTTGCAGCACGCTAGGAGCATTGGGCTGAAAGACGATATTAGTTTAGATTAGATAGTTTGGAAACATGTAATAGATAAATGTAATTGACATTTGATGATTAAATAAAGGAGTATTATTTATAAGTAAAGCTACTGTCTTATATTAATTGTTTAACTATTGTTTCACTTTGCATGTTTTGACTTCCTGAATAATTGAGTTATTAAGAATAATCGAATTATTCGAATGGTCCACAATCGTTCATATGTCGGAAGTAGGTATGAATGAAGATTGTCATGAATTGGTGTGTAGATTGTCTAAAAGGTATTAGACATAGCAAAGGTTTGCTGCAACGTTCATGAGTGCTTATGAACAAGTTTTGAGCATTGGAATAAACCCGCACTTGCTGGAATCACTTTATGGAACGTAACGCAAGTGATCGCAAGACGATAATATCATATGGTCTTAAAACCAAGATATATGGTTTATTGTTTATTAATTGGTTGTACATTGACAATGCGAAACCGCATCAGTAAATTGATTTCATAAAACGCATTGTTGTGTATAGTTGATTAGTAAATAGTAAATGCATATAAGTCAAAGTTTATCTGTTACATTTATCCTAAGAGGGTAAAAGCGATATCAGGGCCCCTCGATGATTTGATTTGACTTATGTTTCGGGCCCAGTCAGGACTGAATTGATGTGTTCAATTAAGTTCTATGTCAAATGAATTTGAGATCGAGAAACCAACTGTTGGACAATAAGTTCCATGAGATTGTCCACACAATATCTTAACAGAGGACTGTACGATCCCTTATCTAAAGGATAGGATACAGATAAGATCGGAGTTTGACAGCATCTTTGAGAGCTACGATTGCTAATCGAATTGTGTTTACATATATAGTTACTAGACTTATCCAAGTGGGAGACTGTTAGATTAGTGTCTAAGGCTGTAACTATATTTGGTAAGTACTTGACCTGGTTGTGCATGGTCCTTTTGCGTTGCCTTCACCACAGCAACTTGACAGGATGCTTTGTAAAGAGAGAAGAGATATTATTGATAATATATTATGAGAGTAATATATTAAAGGAATAATAATATTATTTGATTGATATAAGTCATATATTAATTGAGAATTAATTTGGTGACTTAAAGAGGTTAATTGAATAAAGGGGCAGAAACTGTCAAATGTGTGATAGTTGTGTTTTGGGCTATGTATCCTTATGGATATTAGGGTAGACGGATTTTAGGGTTAGGATACCTTAAAATCGTCCAAGCCTCATATCTAGGAGGATCTTTGGATTGCTTAGGGCCTAAGTTATTCAATTAGGGTTAAGGGTGTAACCCTAGTATCTCATAGTATAAATAGACCCGTTGGGTGAGGGAAATCGGCCATAATCTTGCAAGGAAGAACCCTAGAGCCGACTTCTCACCTCCTCTCTCTCTCTCAAGATCATCCTCTTGCTAGTTGGTGTTTGTAAGCCATTAGAGGAGTGAAAATTGTGACTCTAAGCTCCAAAAAACAAGAAGTTTCAAGCAAGCAACTCAAGGTATTCTTTTAGATCTGATTTCATATGATATGATTCAATTGTTTACACTAGATCTAGAATTGTAAGTCTTAGATACATTGCATGTTCAATTAGAGAAACCTAGATCCACACATTAGGGTTTGCATGTGCACATAGGAAAGTTCTTATGGCTCAAACCCATTAAAAATTCCCTGGAAAGCTGCTGAAGCTCCACAGCCAGCGCAAACTCAGCCCTGAATCTGGTCACGAAATCTGATCACGCCATAGCCTCGACGGCTGGGGCTCCCAACGAATCACCAACCGACTCCCACCAGTATCTAGCTCTATCCCTCAGACATCCCACAGCAAAGCGGACCTTCGACCCTTCCAGGTAGAAGCTCGTCAACTGCGCAGACTCGATGTCTGTGATCCATCTCCTGTCAGCAATGGGGTCCTTAACCCCGTGAAAATCCAGCGCACCACTCCCTCTAAAGTCCTTGAAGGACAGTGTGCGCGTACCCGACTGGCTTGACACCAAGTCACTCCTGAATGCTCGAAGGAGATCCTTCATCAGCTCAACAATCCCTTCCTTGATCGACTCGAAAATAATCGGGTTTGCCTCAAGGGTACCTCTCGTGATCTCAGACGCGTGAACTTGCATAGCCCGTCATCAAAGTGCTCGGACCCTGCACCCGAGCCTGATCATGATCCGGATCCAGATCCTGAACCTCCTGCTCCATGTCATGTGACCACCATACTGAAAATAAAACACGTAAACTCCAGGATTATACATACTCCCGAGAGGTCTCACACACTCTCTCGGTTTCCTGGTTCCATCTCGACCCTCCTTCACTTAAGTACGGATCCTCTGCTTCTAGTAGTACAGGCCCATACTACCTTCCACATCTATCCGTAATTTCCTCAAGGATTGCCTCAACTTCACCAAGTCCCCTTCCCAATATCCCTTTCTAACTGATCTCATCCTAGGCTTTCCTAAGGCACCCTCCGACCTACTCTCCGCCATCAGTTGCACTAGGAGTCCCTACTTCCCTTCCCTAATTAGCTTGTGAATACTATTACATATCCGCTCACTAGTTAGTTAAAGTTACCCAAGACCCCTATAGCACAAAGCAAGCAGCATTTGTGCATTAAGTAACCACATCAAGCATAACCTAATCAGGCCATCCTACTGCTGACTAGACAGCCCTGGCATACAACTCATACAATAGGCATTCAAGGCATCCTCCTAGATCCTTAGCCCTAATCTAGCATGCAGTTCTCAAAATCATATATCAGGCATACAAGGCATCCTCCTAGATCCTTAGCCCTAATCTAGCATGCAGTTCTCAGAATCATAAATCATACACATAACATAACAAGTATGGGTATCTTGGGGAAAACTTACTTGAGCTCAGCCGGTTGCACGCATCACACACCTTGTCCTTTCTCCAAATTCTTTAACTTAAAATTTTAGAAATTTTTTTCTTTTGTGAAAAATCTCTTAGTCCCTCGGTTTATGTCTAGACACCCCCCGAGGGTGTGTTCGAATCCCTCAAACCAAGGTTCTGATACCAACTTGTAACATCCCAATTTTTTAGTCCAAAATTTTCGTTTTTAATTAAGTGGTTTATAAATTAGTTTATCAAAACATGGTCAAGATCATGTCAATACACAAAACCATAATATCATGTCTAAAAACCAAATCATCTTGAAGTAACAAAATATCATAGTACAATCCCAGAAAACTCTAAGCGGAAATCATGTATGTGTGTGATACGCTACTATACCGTCGGCTCCTTCCCCTTAGACGAAGAGGTAGTTGAAACCAAAATTGAAACTGTAAGCACAAAGCTTAGTGAGTTCCTCCAACGTACCACATACCATACAATCACATCACATACATACTGTTGGGCAATTCTGGGGTGCCCGACCTACCCATGTCAAGCCATTCTGAGGTGCTGACCTACCCATGTTAGGCCATTCTGGGGTGCCGACCCAACCTACCCTTGTCAGGCCGTTCTGGGGTGCCGACTACCTTTGTCAGGTCGTTTTGGGGTGCCGACTACCCTCCGGTCTATCTCACCTGACATCGGGGACTATTTCACCCTTACCTCTATCATACAATAACCAAATATAATCATACGGTCATGCATATCTGGGGTACTGACCTACCCTTTGGTCCTAACGACCAAGTCAGGGAAAAGATATTCCATGCTACTACCACTAATTCACATAACATATCACATAAGCATATCTAATAAGCATATCACATAATCATGCCAAGATAATTATCACAAAGACAATTCTCTACCAATTACTCCTGTTGGTGGGCCGGCATTATGGCCTTAGACCCACCCCTACTGGAAGGTAACTAACCTTGATGTCGTGCAGTGTCTGAACTATCTCCGACGTACAATTTGACTACCCTCGACTCCTCGATCCCTACACGACAATACTTCAAAGTTATTCATCTGAGTATGCACCCTAATCGGGGTCATACCAATACCAGGCAAAGTCAACATTGGTCAAATTCAACACCCAGTTGACCTGACTCGCCGAGTTGGTCTACCAACTCGGCGAGTCCATACCCCACTAACCCGATCCAACCCCAACTCCACTCATCGAGTCTAGCAAGAACTCGACAGGTTCTCCTTCATTCAAACCATCGGGACCATCTTCATCCGACTCGTTGAGTTCTTCCTTGAACTCGGCGAGCTCATCTTCCTCATAAGAATGTGTCCAGTCTACGACTCGCCGAGTTGTATGAACAACTCGTCGAGTCCATCGTCAAAGATTGGGAGATTTCCTTGGACTCACCAAGTCTGTTCATACACTCGTCGAGTCCCATGATTCCCAGATCCCTTTTCGCGTCTAAACATCTATGGGACTTTCCTCCCTAACAACCGGTCCATGCATAGAAAGGATTTGGTGGTCCTTACACTAAGACTTGCCGAGTCCCAATAACAACTCGCCGATTCCATCCTTGGCCAACACTATACAGTCGATTTAAATGGGTCTTAACACACCAAAACCATAGATCTGGCCTCATAATGTCCATTTTACACGTAAAGTTCCAAACTTGGTACACATGCAAGGGATCTTTGGACCAAAAAGCCATAAAATATGGCCTCCAAGGTGCATGGGGTGTTCATGGTAGCAAAATAGGCACCTTTGTGCCATAAAACCCCCCAATAGACCTGGATCTAAAGCATACACTGACTTCCAACACTTAATCCCAAATACAACCTCTCTAGGGCTTAGAAAGATGAAGGAAAATGCCCAAAAACCAAGATCTATAGACAAAGGTTCAGCTTCATATCTCCAATAAGCTGAAAATGAGCTCCAAACTCTGGATCTTCTTGTTTCCCCTTGGTCTCACAAGCTCCTTTCCTCTTCTTAGGCTTCAGAACCCACCAAAAAGCACCAAAATGGCCTTAGAACACTTAAAAACGGATAGGGTTTTGATATGATGTTTTCTGGGAGTATAAGGGACGATAGAGGCTGAGATAAGGTGTTTAAATAGGGTGCAAACCCTCAATTTAGGGTTTCACCCAAACAGCACCTACTCACCAAGTCAGTCTTCCGACTCGTCGAGTAGGCCACTTAAATTGTCTGCGGATCTCGACTCTACTCGACGAGTTGGGCCTCCAACTCGTCGAGTCCCAGGGAAAAACACAAGAAATGCTTGAATTAACTGCATACTAGGAATCGGGTGTTACATTCTCAGTACTAAGTGCATTGCTCCTAGAGCAGCTAGTGATATAACCTAAGTGGTTAACCTAGCACTTGATAAGGGATAAGAATATCAAGTTGTGGAGTTTGGAGGCTAAGGAGGGCTGAGTCTAGACCAGCAGTTCGAGTGTGGGATATATTGCTTTACTCTGCAAGGTGAGTCTTCTCACTATACATACCTAAGTGGTAATACTGTGTGACCGGAGGGTCTTATTTAAGTTATCAACCGAAGGGTCCTATGTGCCTATATTGAGTTATGTGATATTATGCATTTTGTCTTTGTGATATATGCTATATTATTTTGTGCCATACTATGTTAGAACCGGAGAGTCCATCTGAGTTGTGAGGCTGGAGGGTCTTCACTGAGATACAGGACTGGAGGGTCCATCACGAGTTGTGAGATTAGAGGGTCTTCACTGAGACACATGATCGGAGGGTCCACACTAAGCCGTGAGACTGGAGGGTCCTCACTGAGACGTGTGATCGGAGGGTCCATGCCGAGGTATAACCATGAGATGCTTATTATTTGTGTATGTGGTATTTTGGGGAACTCGCTAAGCTTCGTGCTTATAGTGTTGTGTGATATATGTTTCAGGTACTTCTTAGGATTGCGGGAAGGCGCCGAATTGATTGTACACATCTGTTCGAGATTATCTTTAAGGATTTTGGGATATTATCAGTCAATTTGTTGAATTATGTTTTGACAACTGATACAATTTGGTTTTTGAGAAATGTGATACTGAGGTTTATGTGATTTAAAAATGGAAAATTTTGCTGAAAATTTAGAGTGTTACAAGTTGGTATCAGAGCCTTGGTTTGAGGGATTCGGATGTACTCTTGGGTACGTCTGGACTTAAACTGAGGATTGGAGAAAAAAATTCTAAAAAGAAATGATTTTCTAAAACGAGTAAGAGGTTTTAAGGGAAAACAAGATAGTGTAGTGTGTACAATCAGCCAGAGCCCGAACGGAGATTTCCCAAAATACCATTACTTGTTTACATTATGAGATAGTTATAAGACATTAGAGTTGTATGATAGAGGATAGGCTAGCTATTTCAGGAATTTAGAGCTAGAGTTTCCTGATTCATGATGGCTTAGCCTAGGTGATGCTATTGATAACATGGTTCGGGTACCATGATGCATAGCAGAGTGTGCTTCTGTTCCGTTGTGATTGTTCAAACTGAGAGTGGACATGGTAGATTATAGGGCCAGAGGGCCAGGTCGGTCGAGCTTCAATGGAGTATACCTTGCGAGGAGAATTAAGTTTAGATCCTGAGGGGTTTGACTGGTGAGGTGCCAGTTGGAGTCACATGACTCAAGGAAAAATGGAGATGGTGCCTTGTGGAAGATTGCAGACTGGATTGAGTGATCGACCAATTGTTGAGATGATACTTTATGTGATGAGAATTACACTATTTCCGCTTCCCGTGCAGTGCGAAGGAGATAACAAGCTTCTAGTTTCAGAGTTTGGAGGTAAACCCCGTGGGGTAGCATATAGTTGCGATACTTTCACCATAATATTTTGTAGTATGTCTGCTTCGAGGTATTTCTTATACCATAAGAGAGTCATCAGTGGGGACTGAGATGGATGAGGATAAGGATATGCCTTAGTTGAGTGTGGTAAGGCATATTTTAGCAGCAGTTCTAGGTAATCCCTTTGGAGCAAGCTTTCCAAATGAAGATGATGTTCCGAGATACGATCAAGGAAATGAGAGTCATGCTTCACTTCCTCCACCTCCTCCAATTGTTCTCCCTGACCCACAAGTTCAAAGGCTTGAAAAGTTCAAGCTCACTCAAGCCCTTTTGGCAAGTAAACAGGAAGATGGGAAACCTGTGTGTGCACACGTCTTAGAGATAAAGTCACACATTGATAGGTTAAGCATGTTGGGTGTCGAGATTTCTAGTGAGTTAGCTGTTGACTGGGTTCTTCAGTCACTTCCTGAATCATATAGTGAGTTCATTAGAAAGTACTATATGATGGATCACGACGTGACCCTCATTCATCTCACCTATTTGCTTATAGCTGCTGAATCAACAATGACTTGGCGTGCTGGTCAAGCAAATTTGTCTGGTGAATCAAACTCCAAAACTTCAAGGGACACTGGCAACATTGGAAGTCCAGAAAGACCTGAGTCTATGATTGTCCGATGTGATGTGCCAAAGGAGTCCATTTGCTTTTATTGCCAAGAGAAAGGGCATTGGAGACGAAGCTGCCCTAACTACCTGAGAGATCTAAGAGATGGGAGAGTCAAGACGTATGGCTCTACTTCAGGTAAAATCCATTAACTAACTCTTTTAAGTTCCTATTCTAGATTCTTAATACATGATGTGATAAGATTACATTATGATGTTTTGTAGGATCAAAGAAAAGAGAGGAAGCTTAAGGGAAGAAGTGAGCTGAATCTAATCGTGAAGAAATGAATTTCGATCGCATGACTTAAAGATTGGATTCTTGAGCTACTACTTGAAGTTAGAATAGATTGTTAAGAAATATGTAATAACATAGTTTTTCAATTGAGTTGCATTGTATGGACAAATTTTTCCGCAATAAAATGAATTTTGATTTTATCTCATTTATTTATCCTTGCAATGGCATGTATGAAAAATTGATGTTTAAAGGTTTCTATTATTAGCAATAATGGATTTGATTCTTAATTGTATTATTTGTGGAAATATCAAAAGTTTACCAAATACGGAGAGTTTCTCATCGCCCAAGTTTCAATTGGACAGAAACTTGGAATCATGCAATGTGTATTGTATGATGAACGAAAAACTTTCACATTTCAGAAACTTAGACTAATTCTTTGACAAAGTGTCAATTGAAGGACTAGGAGATCAAGTACACTTGGTTGTGCGTTGATCAAGTCCACCACAAGAGTGACAAAGATATTCGTCATGATTTACTAAAGTTTAGTAAATATGATTATACTTATAAGATTAAGTGTAATTTTGAGTTGATTGAAAGAGTTTAAATGAATAGTAGAACGAATAAAGAAGAATCAAGTAGGCAGAAAGATAAAAGTTTCTCTATTCTAAGAAGAAGGGAAAGTACCTTTTATTGTGTTTTATGATATGTCTTAATGATTAAGAACCATGTCTCAATTGATCCTCTAAGTAAGTCTTAGTACAATTGCATGTCTAAAAAGAGGAATCAAGAATTGAAGAAATGGTTAAATCAAGAAGTCAATCATACTTCGTTCCAATATCAAGTCTTAGAGTCAAGATTGTGACATTGAGTAAAAAAGTCTTTAGTAGGTTTATAACACTTAACAAATGTGGAATTTGGAAAAGTTTTATTATTCTTGCACATTAGAAATTGGTAAGTTGTGATGTCTTGGATAAGACAAAGACCAACTAGGACCAATTTGTGAAGTGTTTTATCTTGATAAGAACTACACTAACTCTTGAATATTTGCTTTGTCAAGAAATGTTTCTTGACAAGAGAATCTTATATGTCAAGGAGTCAGTGGGAGTCTTAATGGTCTTGAAAGGTTTCAAGAACAAATCAAGAATAAACCTTATAGATCATCACTAGCACATGACTTGAGGTTTACAACCTATCGTGTTGACATTATTTTGTTTCTGTGTCATTCCAATTGTGTATGTGAGTTCTATGAGCTCTCATTTTGAATGCATACTAGCGCCTTAGTCGATGGAAAGTACATTGATATGTAAGGACAAATTACTAAACTACTTGGAAGACATGGTGGGCACTCGTGTTACCATAAGGCAAGAAATCAAGATTAAGAAAGTTCAGTCCATATGAGTTTGGATTTGTCGCAAACCTTGGTTTTAGCAAATTCACATGGATAGGAACTCATACACCATAAAATATAAGTGTCATAAGATTCCCTCCTTCGTGAAAATGACTGTGAGGAAATGCTTTCACTAAGAGAGATTTTAAGAAGATAGTGATTGTGAAAATTGTATTCTCAAATTCGATTATGGTTACGGCATCCGTTTCCATAGTTCGAATTGTGAGATTTGGCAATTAGTTTGAACATTTGGAACTTAGTAACATAAGACCTAAATTGTTTAAGCACACATATGAGCTATCTAAGGCAAAGGTGTATAAGTTTAAGAAGCTTAGATAAAGGCTTATCGAAGCATCTGGTATTAGAAATATGAATTTCAGAAATTCAATATGCATTGTTTTCTGGAAGTTCATTTGTTTTCTAAATACATGTCAAAGCTAGTGGAAGTATAAGTGTTATGATTATACGATAATCATGATAGTGGGAGCCTAAGTGTTATGTTTGGCGAGTATTGCAAGTTAGCAATATTAATTATAGAAAAACAAAGATTCAATTTTGCAAAATTGCATGGGTTGAAAAATTGTTTTGCTATAATTAAGGGAGAGAATATTATACTTCATTTCAAAATCTAAAGCTTAGATTGAGAAATTTTGATATTTTTTAGTCAAAGGATACATTATGTGTTCTCAAATTTCGATTATGATTACGGCATCCCTCTTCATAGTTCGAATTGTGAGAACATGACACATAAAATATTATGGCAAAAGTATCATATCTTTATGTAAAACATTATGCATCGTGTCCCATACGAAGAGGGTATAGGATCGATTGCAAATGCTATAACTATTTTACCATTCTAAAATTTTCCAAATGTCTAGCGCATTAAGAGGGAAAAAGGACTTGAATTGGTTTTGACTGAAATAATTAAACAACTATCAAAGGACGATCCAAAGTTCGCTGAGGATTGGTCGCTTGTAAGTAGTTGGAAGTATGGTATTGGATGGACCATATTGACATTATTATGAATAGATAAGAATCTATTAAGAATGAGTTGTCATATGGAAAATGTGGAAATGTTTCCATATTGGGATTTGGATATTGAGATTCTATGTCTAGATTAGAAAACTTTATGCAAAAGGAAGTTTGAAGGAATGTACTTTGAATGTGAGACTTCACGTCTATAGAATTGTCTTGTAACAATTTCTAAGAAAGTACTTTGTAATTTCATTAGCCAAGTCTTGGTGACTTTTGTGCTATGACTTTATGAAAGGATCGTTGCGTAAAATGTTAGAATCTAGCATATTCTAGTAGTGGCAAGAACCTTGTGTTCTTACACTAACAATGGGGATTAAGGAATTGTGAAATGAGAATCATTGGAAAAGTTTTCAGTTGATCTATTTCACAAAGCATGGACCATAGGAAACAAAGTGTGCATGTTTAGAGCATGGGACAATTGTTGTTGTAATTCAAGTAATGAGTTGATTATCCGAAACATTAAATGATAAATAATGAGTAATCAATATGGTGGATAAATAGAAGTGTTTTATTTACTCTCACAAGTTTGGGGCCATATAGGATTAAGTATTATTGTTATGTTTCAGTTTGCATGTTTTTGACTTCCAGAATAACTAGGTTATTCAAACATCCACAGTCGGTCATACGTTGGAAGTAAGTATGAAGGAAGACTGTCATGAAGAGTCTGTAGATTGTCTAAAAAAGGTTTAGACATGGCACAAGTTTGTTGCAGAGTTCATGAGTGCTTTGATAAGATTAGAGTATTGGATTAAACCCACGCTCACTTGGATTACTTCGTGGTTTTATCACGAGTGATTAGTGAGACGATAATATTATATATTCTTGAAACCGAGACATGTGAGTTGTTATTTGTTGGTTGGTTTCACATTGATAATAAGTAAACGCACCAGTAACTTGGTGTTATAAAACTTATTGTTGTGTGTGATTCGATCAGTGAATGCAAGAAAGCATTTGAGTTGAAGTTTATCCATTCCTTTTACCCAAAGTGGGATAAAAGCGATATATGTGGGCCTCTCAATGATTTAGTGATGACACCTAAGCGCTTGGCCAAGCCAGGACTAAGTTGATGTGTTCAATTGTAGTCTGTTATCAGTCGTCATAAATCAGAAGTCGGGAAACAATATAGAGAGAATGATTGAAATTCATGTCTTATGTCTATACGATATCTTAAGAATGGAGGAATATATAATCTCTTATCTAAAGGACACGCTATCTGATAAGATCAGAGTTGACAGCGGCTTTTGAAAGCTACGATTGCTGATCATGTTCTTAAGTCATACGGAAAATAGTTATTAGACTTATCCAAGTGGGAGACTGTTGGATTAGTGTCTAAGTCCATAACTATTTTGGTATGTACTTGACCCGATTATGAGCATGGTCCTTTTGGGTTGCCTTCGCCATAGCAATATGTAGGATGAATAAAGGAGAGAGAGGTTTAAATATGATTTATTAATATATTATGAGAATAATATATTAAAGGAGAAATCATATTGTTTAATTAATATTAGTCAAGAATTAATTAAGAATTAATTTTGTGGCTAAAAGAGATTAACTAAATTTAGGAGACTGGACTGCAATTATTGGATAATTGAGTTATTGGGCTAAGGAATGCTAAAGGAACAAGGGGTGAACGAAATTATGATGGGAGCCCATCATATTTTTGTCCATGCATGGCCTTATCCAGAAGGTTCCATGGGTTGCTTAGAGTTTAAGCTGTCCATTAGGGTTTTGACTAAAACCCTAGCAGCCCACACAAGTATATAAAGGACCCCTTAGGCCCCAAAAACGTGGACAACTGATTCTCTAGGGTTTCTAGCCGTTTTAGGGCAGCCTCCTTTCTTCTCTTCTTCATCCAAGTTGTATATGGTGTTTGTGACTCCATTAGAGGTGCAGCACTTGAGGCACTAAGCTTTTGAATCTAATCCAAGCAAGGAATTGATTGTTATTGCTATATAACAATCAAAGGTAATTCTCAAAACCCTAATTCAGTTTATTATATGTTAGATCTAGGGTTTATTAGTCTTGGATTCATTGCATGTACAATAGAGAAACCTAGATCCAAGCATTAGGGTTTGTATGAGCACATAGGATTGTTCTTATGCATAAAACCCATCAAACAATTGATACAATGTGTTTTGACAATGTTTTATGAGTGAATGAATGTTGTAAAAATGAAAATTTGTTTTGAAAATTTACGTTGTTACAAGTTGGTATCAGAGCCTTGGTTTGAGGGATTCGGATGCATCTTTGGGCGTATCTGAACTCAAACTGAGGATTTGAGGAAAATTTTGATCATGAAGTAAAATTTTTGAAAAGAGTAAAAAGAGTTTTGAGACAAACAGAGCAGAGCCGTGTGTACAATCTACCAGCGCCCAAATGGTGAATCCCCAAAGTACCCTTACATTATGTGTTATGAGATATGTTATGTTACATTATGCATGCTAGAGTAGGCTAGGTATACATATTAGGACTAGCGTGGCCTGATTTGTGATGCCTTAGCCTAGGAGATTTCTGCTGCTGAGATGCTTTGAGAGCGAGTAGATAGCAGACAGGAGCTTATGAGAATAGAGTACTTGTAATCCAAGATCCAAGGAGGAGGACTTGGAGTGAATGTTGATGCGGTGTGGTTAGTAGTATTGGGCCCGTACTACTGAAGACACCGGATCAGTGGGCATTCCAAGTAAGAATCTTTTGGACAAAGGAGGACAAGCAGGGTTGCATCATCGAGTATGTGTATGCTCGATCGAGTCTCTGATAATTTTTGTTGTATTTCAGAGGCATCATGGCTGGGACTCGACACACACCTGAGAGTAATGGTGGCAGCGACGAGGACATCCGTCGATTGATTCATGAAGAGGTGGCTGCTGCCATCCGGGCTGAGATTCCTGGGATGTTCGGGGACATCAAGACCACGTTGATTGAGACTTTTGATGAGCGGTACGCATCGCTGACTGAGGCTGCTGCTGCTGTTGCGGCTGCCAGACCTCAGGGAGGTGACTCGTTGTTGTTCCGGGAGTTCAGCAACACGAAGCCACCATAGTTCGACGGGACGCAGGACCCGATTGCCGCTATGAGGTGGATCTCTGAAATTGAGGGATGTTTCTATACGTGTTCTTGTCCAGAGCACTTGAGGGTTCGGTTCGCCTTAAACTAGCTCCGCCTGGGAGCGAAGGATTGGTGGAAGTTCGTGACGGCGAACTTCACTTTGGCTGAGATTTCCGAGGTGACCTAGGAGAGGTTCACCGCTATGTTCAGAGAGGAGTATGTTCCCCCGGTGGAGAGGGAACGGTTGATTCAGGAGTTCTTGACCCTCAAGCAGGGTACTGATTCTGTGGCAGTGATCACCAGGAAGTTTCATGAGAGGGCGATGTTTTGCCCTAAGCAGGTGTCATCTGAGCAGGCTCGTATGAGCCGTTATCTGAGCGTGCTGAGGAGGGATATTCGGGAGTTCGTGGAGAACTTGACTTACCGAACATTTTTTGAGCTCCAGGAAAATACCCGGAAGAGGGAGATTGAGTTGGAGACTTAGGCCAGGGAGGAGGCCGAGTCACAAAGGGCGGATCGGCGACCGGCTTAGTCTCAGCCGGTAGCCAAGCGGGCTAGACCCGCTAATTCAAGATCTGGGGGCGCGAAGGGCCGCACTTGTGGGAAGTGCGGCAAGAGTCACGAGAGGTCGTGCATGGCTGGAATATGCTACAAGTGCGGGAAGGAGGGGCATATCGCGAGGGATTCCCCAAAGGATTTTCGGTTTGCTTTCATTGCAACCAGACCGTCCATCGGAAGGCCGAGTGCCCGCAGCTTCTTCAGGGATCAGCGCAAGGATCTGCGCCTGCTGCTAGGGTTACCGAGGTTCGGCCGGTGAAGGTCGAGGCCCCGAAGGCTCGTGGGAGAGCATTTCAGTTGACTGCAGAGGAGGTCTGCGCGGCGCCCGATGTTGTAGCTAGTATGTATTCTCTTTTCATCTTTTACTTGAGTTGAGTTTTTATGCTTATATGATGATATGCGTAGGTACTTTTCTTGTGATTTCTGTGCCTGCGTTGGTATTATTTGACTCAGGTGCGAGTCGGTCGTTTGTTTCCTTAGCATTTAGTCAGCATATTAGTATCCGTCAAGAGGCGTTGGATCGGCCTCTGCGAGTTTCCATAGCTGATGAGCGAGCAGTGTATGCTTCGGATGTGATTCGAGGATGTGTCCTTGAGATCTGCGGTGTGGACTTCCTGATAGATCTGGTTCCGATCGCGATGGGGGACGTGTGTGTTATAGTGGGTATGGATTGGTTGAGCCGATATGGAGCTGTGATAGATTGCGAGCGTCAATTGGTGACAATTCGAGACCCTAGGGAGGGAGTTCTTACGGTGTACGGCAAGGGTACACGTACGGGGTCAGCATTTTGCTCGACCGCTAGAGCAAGACAGAGTCTACAGCAGGGCTGTAGGGGATTTGTGGCATATGTGATGGATGCGAGGGTTGATTCAGAGAGACCGAAGTCAGTTGATGAGGTCCCGATAGTGCATGAGTTTCCGGATGTGTTTCCAGAGGAGTTTCCGGGTGTGCCTCCGGAGAGGCAGGTAGACTTCGGTATTGAATTGGTTCCGAGAGTTGTGCCTATCGCCAAGGCGCCTTATCGCCTTGCGCCTCCGGAGATGCAGGAGTTATCCTCGCAGCTTCAAGAGCTGTTGGGGAAGGGGTTTATCAGGCCGAGCAGTTCGCCATGGGGGGCGCCTATTCTTTTTGTCAAGAAGAAGGATGGTTCGCTCCGGATGTGCATTGATTATTGTGAGTTGAATAAGCTAACGGTCAAGAACCGTTACCCATTACCGAGGATCGATGATTTGTTCGATCAGTTACAGGGAGCATCTTGGTTCTCCAAGATCGATTTGAGGTCTGGGTATCATCAGGTGAAGGTGCGGGAGGAGGACGTCAAGAAGACAGCATTCCGGACTCGTTATGGGTATTATGAGTTCGTGGTGATGCCTTTCGGACTCACCAACGCACTGGCGGTGTTCATGGATCTCATGAACAGGGTGTGTAGATCGATGTTGGATTGCTCAGTGATCGTGTTCATCGACGACATATTGGTGTATTCGAGATCCAGAGAGCAGCATGAGGAGCATTTTAGGGAGATCCTCAGAGTTCTGAGATCGGAGAGGCTTTATGCCAAGTTCTCCAAATGTGAGTTCTGGCTACGAGAGGTTCAGTTTCTAGGGCACCTCGTTAACCAGAATGGGATATTGGTCGATCCGGCCAAGATTGAGGCGGTCATGAGATGGGAGGTGCCGAGATCACCCACCGAGATCAGGAGTTTTCTGGGTTTGGCCGGCTATTATCGGAGATTTATTAAGGATTTCTCCAAGATCGTCGTGCCACTCACCAAGTTGACCCGGAAGGGTGTTGCGTTTTCTTGGGGTCCGGAGCAGCAGACCTCGTTCGAGACACTTCGCCAGAAATTATGCGAAGCCCCAGTGTTAGCCCTTTCGGAAGGGATGGATGATTTTGTGGTATATTGTGATGCATTGATATCCGGATTGGGAGTGGTGCTTATGTAGAGGGGGCATGTGATTGCATATGCATTGAGGCAGCTTAAGCCTCATGAGTCGAGATATCCCACTCATGATTTGGATCTGGGAGTGGTAGTGTTCGCTCTCAAGATCTGGCGACATTATCTGTATGGGGTTCGGTGTACGATATACATGGACCACAAGAGCTTGAAGTATTTGATGGATCAGCCCAACCTGAATATACGCTAGAGGAGGTGGTTGAACGTGGTAAAGGATTATGATTGTGAGATCCTGTACCACCCGGGCAAGGCTAATGTGGTAGCCGATGCATTGAGCCGTAGGGCGTAGGACGCCCCATTACGAGATGTTTGTTTAAGATTGACAGTGATGACCCCGGTGTTGGATGCTATTCGTAGGGCCCAGGCTGAGGCCATGAAGCCAGCGAGCCAAAAGAGAGAGCGAGTTGTCGGGCTGGTATCGGAATTAGTTACCGATAGCCGGGGGCTTATGACATTTCAGGGTCGGATTTGGGAACCGTCCGTGGGCGGCACGCGTACCATTTTGATGGAGGAGGATCATCGATCGAAATTCTCGATCCATCCCGAGGCCACTAAGATGTATTTGGACCTGAAAAAGGATTATTGGTGGCCCTGTATAAAGAGGGATGTCGCATGGTTTGTAGAGAGATGCTTGACCTGTCGTAGGGTGAAGGCCGAGCACCAGCGTCCACATGGTAAGTTGCAGCCATTAGATATTCCCAAGTGGAAATGGGAACAGATTACCATGGATTTCATCACCAAATTGCCAAGGACCGCGAGGGGTGTCGATGCAATTTGGGTGATTGTGGACAGGTTGAAAAAGAGTGCTCACTTCCTGGCCATCAGTGAGAGCTCTTCCGCGGCGAAGTTGGCAGAGATGTACGTGAGAGAGGTGGTATCACGACATCAAGTGTCGATCTCGATTATCTCAGATCGAGATGTACGTTTCACTTCCAGATTCTAAAAGAAGTTTCATGAGGAATTAGGTACGAGAATGCATTTTAGTACCGCATACCACCCACAGACTGATGGCCAGAGTGAGCGGACGATTCAGACGCTCGAGGACATGCTCCGGGCATGTGTGTTGGATTTCGGCAGAAGTTGGGACACGTATTTTCCCTTGGCGGAGTTTTCTTATAACAACAGCCATCATTCGAGCATTGGCATGCCGCCCTTTGAGCTGTTGTATGGGAGGAGGTGTTGAACCCCTATTTGCTGGGGAGAAGTAGGGCAACGTGTGATGGGCAACACCGAGATTGTGCTTCAGATGACAGAGCAGATCCAGCAGGTCAGACAAAGGTTGTTGACCGCTCAGAGTCGTCAGAAGAGTTATGCGGACAGACGCCGGTCCGAGCTCGAGTTTCAGGTCGGCGACTTCGTACTCCTGAAGGTCTCTCCTTGGAAAGGAGTGATCCGATTCAGGAAGAGGGGCAAGTTGGGGCCCCGATATATTGGTCCTTTCAGGGTGATCGCGAGGGTAGGCAGGGTAGCCTATCGTTTGGAGTTTCCAGCAGAGGTGGGTCAAATTCATTACACTTTCCACATGTCGCATTTGCGAAAGTGTATAGCCGACGAGTCGGCAGTGGTGCTATTAGAAGATATTCAGGTGGATGCGAGCCTGAATTATGCTGAGAGACCGGTGGCGATCAGGGATCGGAAGATCAAGGTTTTGAGGAACAAGGAAGTGCCTCTGGTGCAGGTCCAGTGGCAGCATCGGAAAGGGTCAGAGTTGACTTGGGAACCAGAGCGTGAGATGCGGGAGCAGCATCCAGAGTTGTTTGCAGAGTGAGACTTCGAGGGCGAAGTCTGATTCTAGTGGGGGAGAATTGTAACATCCGGATTCCCAGGTATTATATTTTTGTTCTTTTATTTTTTGGGTATTGTGGGGGGACTCGGCGAGTTAGCGTCTAAACTCGCCGAGTATGGTCGCGGATTCGTATGCGAGTTCACAGCTGGACTTGGCGAGTTCACGAGTGGACTCGGCGAGTCCACGCTGTTTAATGAAACCCTAATTTCCAGGGTTTGAGACCTATTTAAAGGCCCTTAGGGCCGTCATTTGCGGCCACCAACCCCCATAGAGAAACCCTAAGAGATCTAGAGCGTTTGTGAGGAAGGAGAGGCCATTCTTGATCCTTTTGTGGGTGTTTTTGCAAGAAGGAAGTGACCAAGGCAAGAGGAGGCTGAATGAGGTGCGCTTTTGGTGGTTTTTGAGCTCATAGAGATTGTATTGAGGTATTATTCTCGGACCTTCTTCAGTTTTGGTGTTGATCCTTTGTGTTAGGGTTTTCTAACCCTTTTAGAGGTTGATTAAGTAGAACATTTGGTCCCTTCTTGAGTTTGTGTTCTGGATCTGGACCCAAAGAGGTCCAGAGGCCTTAACCCTTGGAGCTTTATGAGTCATTTTGGGAGTCATGAGCTTGGGATGTCATTTTTGGGGCTAAATCACCATTTTGGACCATTTAGATGTTATATGAGTGCCAAGGTCCGAACTTTACGTGATTATCAGGCTTGGGGAGGCCAGATCTATGATTGTATGGAACAGATCTGACCTCAGGAGTTGTATAGAGTTTGTGCATGGCATGAACTCGCCAAGTCCAAAGAACAGACTCGGCGAGTAGTATGAAGGTTGCCCGTTAATCACTCAGTGAGTGGACTTGCCGAGTTGGGGAATAACTCGGTGAGTCAGGGAGAGTCAGGGGGGTCTGAGTTCAAGTTGGAACTCGCCGATTTGTTCTTGAGACTCGGCGAGTTGAGTCGGGGTGGCCCCGCGATTCATGCCAGGTGGAACTCGTCGAGTCAGGGGAAGAACTCGACGTGCCAAGAGAGGGACTAAGAGAGTCGGTGGACACATGTAGACTCGCCGAGTTGCCCTAGTGCACTCGATGAGTCGGGCCAAAGTTTGACCGTTGACCTTGTTGACTTTTAGGGTTGAGTACAGTTGTATTTATGAGAGTATTTACTTTATGTGATTAGGCGGAGGCTAGATCACATTTCTACCGAGTCAGATACTTAGCAAGACATCGAGGTGAGTCTGCTCACTATACGTTACCTAGAGTGGTATATTGTGTAGACCAGAGGGTCTTATGTGTTATGAATGAGATTATGTGTTGTGTGTTATATGTATGTTATAGACCAGATCAAAGGGTCCAACGATACAGACCGGGCCGGAGGGCCCAACGAGCTATGACCGGACCGGAGGGTCCAACGAGTTACGAGACTGGAGGGTTCTGCTGAGACACATCAACCGGAAGGTCGTATTGTAGCCTCGAGTGGCGTATATGTTGTTTGCGGTATTTTGGGGAATTCACTAAGCATTTATGCTTATAGTTGTTGTGTTATGTGTTTCAGGTACTAGTGATGAGCGCGGGAAGGCGCCGACATGATTCGTACACACACGCATTGGAGTTTATGTTTGAGATTCTGGGGGAGATGTTTTGTGATGATAACAATTGATACAATGTGTTTTGACAATATTTTATGAGTGAATGAATGTTGTAAAAATGAAAAATTGTTTTGAAAATTTACGTTGTTACAGGGATTTTCTGGATTGGCAGACCGAGATTTTATTTGAGAGATTCAGCCACTAGAGGTGAGTTTCCTCACTGTGTTTAATGGGTCGAAGACACCAATGTCGGCCCATGGTTTATTATGTTTAGGATGCTAGTTGTCTGTGTGACTCTTGCATGTGTTATGTGTTTATATGTATATCGGGCGGACCCGATGTCAGGCGGGGCCTGATGATTATATTGTATGCTATTTTATCTTTGTGATTTTTGCATGTGTTTATATGTTTGTATGTATATCAGGGTAGGTTCTGATGCCATGCGAGGCCTGATGACCAAAAGATCTATTTCGAGCGGGGCTCGATGTCGGGCGAGGCCCATGGTATGTGGTACTTTGGGGAACTCATTAAGCTTGGTGCTTACGTTTTTCAGTTTATGTTTTTAGGTGCTTCTATTTCGAATGGGGAGAGCTCAGGATCACCGCATTTCACACACCATATTGTTCCACATATTACATGACTATGATATACTTGGATGTTTACTACACACTGATTCACTATGGTTTTTATGATATTGTTTTGGATATTGGTTTTATTAATCTAAAAATTGAAAAAATTTAGTATTAATTTTTGGGACGTTACATTTGAGCTTCCAAAATTCAACAAAAAATCATGTTTTTAAGTTGTTAGTATAACGTTTTTCAGATGTGATAAAATTTGTGTTTTTAACATGTAAAATTATGTTAAAAATAACTATTTTACGCCCAAAAAACAACTTCTTTTATCCCAATAAAAAAATATCCCAAAATCAGTCGGGGGCGGATGGGGGGGGGGGAGGCTGGAAATTTCGGAGGCGGGGACTGGGCTGGGAAAAGGGGAAATATTGAGGGTGGGGGCGGGGGATACAGTCCTCATCCCGTTTGTCCCCGTTGACATCCCTGTATCCATGTGAAAAAATGACAAATGTTTTAAAATATTATTAATTTTTATCAAAATGTGACATTTGTCACCATTTCACATAGGTAAGAAGATAAATAGGGAGAAAAAGTTAGAGGATATTTGACTTCTATTATTAAAATAGTTAAAAGAAAATATTAAATTGTAACATCCCGAGACCAGCTATATCTCATTAACCCTTGTATTATTGTAGTTGTCAAGTTTGGCCCTTTATTTGAGAAAAGGTGGTAGCTGAGTACGCAGGGCGTACGCACGTGTACACTCAGCGTACTCATGTGCATGATTTAGACGCGGAAGCCACCTAGTACGCTGGGCGTACCAAAGGGTACGTTGGGCATACTAGGCTCAGAAAGAAAACCCTAATTGTGGGGTGAGTCCCTATTTAAGGAACATGATGGCCACCATTTCCAGTCTTCAACCCCCTCAAAACCCTAATTTCTGTTCTCTTAGCTTGAGTGACCATTTGTAAGCTTCTAAGTGTTCTTGTGGGATTCTTTGAGTGAAGAAGGATCCTTGAAAAGAATAGAGTTGGAGTCCAAGCCTTGGATTTGAGCTTCCCTATGGATGGTGCATCGTTTGAAGGTATCAAGCTCAAAGCTTTCTCATTCTTTTGATTTGTGCATATTATGGTTCATTTTAGGGTTTTTGTCCCAAAACTTGAAGCTTTATGAGTTTTTTGAACTCTAGAGCCTAATACATGTCCCTTTAAGTGTCTTTAGTGGAGTGGACTCATAAAAATGGGATCTTGGACGTAAAAATCACCCCATGCATGAGATATGAGCACTTTTGTGAGTAAAGAGTGAGAGTTTTTGGGTTTTAGACTTTCTCAGCCATGCAAAGGCTTAAAGTCACGAACTTTATGGAGTATGAGCCTTTAGTAAGTCCAAATATGAGAGTATATCTTTGGTCTTAACGAAATAAGACCAAGAGATGGGAAAAACAAGTATGGGATGTACGCCGAGCGTACTCCGAGGTACGCGCAGTGTAACGTCGAAGATCCTCGATGTATGCATGGCGAAGTAGTACGCCCGACGTAAAAGGGTTGTGCGCCTAACGTACGCACTACTGTTGATTTTTGTTAACATTTAAGGTTTGGTCAAACTATAGACTATAGAGGCCATAAAAGGGTAAAATGGTCTTTTATCCTTCTAAGAATTAGTAGTGGGTTTAGCCTAGCGTCTTTGAGGGTTGTTTATTAATTAGAGATAATTATGGTATATGTTAGGTGGAGGCTAGACCGGTGATTTGAGTACGAGACATATTTGCTTTACTTACGAGGTGAGTCTTCTCACTATACTTCCCATGAGTGGTGACATTGTGTGACCGAATGGCCTTGTATGCTTATATTGAGAATCATGATATCCTGCATTATGTCTTTGTGATTTATGTTGTGTATTGTTCCGAGTTTTATTGAGTTAGAACCGGAGGGTCCAACCCAAGCTGTGAGACCGAAGGGTCCTCACCGAGACACATGGACCAGAGGGTCCTTATGAGATATAGCCATGAGTGGCCAATGAGATGTGCGTGGTATTTTGAGAAACTCATTAAGCCTTATCCTTACCGTGTTATGCGTTATATGTTTCAGTTACTTCTCAGGATCACTGGAAGGCGTCAACTTGATTTTACATACGAGATGAAGATTATGTTTTGAGGATCTTGGATTTTATCAAACAATTTATGAATTTATGTTTTTGACAATTTGACAAGTGTGGTTTTGAAATGTGGTATTGAGAATTATATGATTTTGAAAATGATAAATTTGTTTCAAAATTTACGGTGTTACATAAATAGGAATTATCAATAGGATATATTTAATTTGTTGACTTCAATATAACGTTAAGTACATAACCTAAATTAGTATATCAAATAAATTTAAAAATATAGTGTAAAATTTAAAACCTAAAATAAAATATCAAATAAAGTTTTAAAAAAATTAAACCTTTAAAATAGTTAAAAAAAAGTATTAAATACGATAAATATAAAGAATCTAAATCTAAAAATCGAATTAACTAAAACTGTTCTGTTTTTTATAATAACTAAATTAATTAAGTTGTTTTTAAATTAATTATTAAAAGAACATAAAATGTTATATTACAAAGAGTAATTGATAATTTAAAGAGTCATCATGAAATGAAATTAAAACATCGTTAGAAAGTTTTAAAAATTATAAATCAAAACGATAGTTATTTAAAATAGTTGAAAAATATAATTAATTTTATACATACGTAAATATGAGTAGAGATTATTAAATGATTTGGTTTAAATAAATGTTATTTTCTTTATCATTCAAATTAGTTATAATTTTACATCAATTAAACATAATAATTATTATTTTATAGTTAATATAAATGACATAAATATTTTTTTCAATAACATATGATTACTAGAAATTTAAGGACATAATTTTATAAAAATGAATAAATAGTCATTTCATAAAACAAACTTACAAATTAGGTATTTTTAAGACTGTTTCATATGGTGGCTTGCAAAATTTGCAATGCAAACATAGAAATTTAACAAATTAGTTATTTCACAGTCAAAACAGTAAGATATCCTACAAAAATTGTCGCTGTTTTTTAAAATGATTTTTCTGTTAACATCTTAGAAAAATGTTAATATTTTTGGTTAGATATATAATGAGATATAAAATATTCTCATATTTTTTTCTACTATCTTTATATTTAAGATTATGATTATGATATTTATTATATTTAAGAAAATTAATAAAATTTTATTATATTTATCGATATCTAAAAATAATAGGAGAATCGATTAAAAAAAATGATATAAGAAAGGTAGTAGTATATAATTTCTCATATTTTTCTATTTAATAGTAGTATTATATTTTGACCAAGATGTGAAATTTATCCAAAAGTAGTTTTCGTCGGCCGTTTCATTTGACGCTTCCATTCATTCCATTAATGGAGTCAAAAATCCGCCACCAGTAGCCGTCCCCATTGACCTCTCCCTCTCTAGACCTTTCCTTTTAGAGAGAGAAACAAAACTTAGAGAGAGAGAGAGAGAGAGAGAGAGAGATGCATGTGGTACACCCTCCCAAGACTCCGGATTCCGCCGGCGATGATGATCAAGCGCCGGAACTTCTCCGGACATACCAGACTTGGAAAGGAAGCAACGTATGTTAACTTGCTTCTTTTGAATTTTAGCGTTTTTGCTTCATGTGATTCTGAATTTTGTTGTTAAGGTTTTTTAGATCGCAGTAGTTGAATTATGATTTGCAATTGGAATTTGATGATTTTGTCTCCGAATCTACGACTCGGTGCTTTAGTTGTTGAAGTTGTAGCTTTTTTCAAATCTAGGGTTTTGTTTGCAATGAAACTGACGATTACAAGTTTACTAAGAGCATATTATAGATACCGATCGACACACGACAAATAAGGAGAATCAAATTGCTATGCATGCCCTAAATTTTAGGTAATCTTATAGCCGGCGAACTATGTGATACCGTTTGAATGATTACTAATAGGCTATACATAATTTCGAATTGATGTGCTTTGTGTGTGAATAGTTTACTCAATGACGGCGAAAAAAGTATACTTGATTGTCATAATTTTGTGCATTTTTTCTCAATCAATTGCTTTCTTTCTTCTGTGCAGATATTTTTTCTTGGTGGACGGTTTATATTTGGACCGGATGTCAGATCTATTTTCCTATCCATATTCCTAATTGTTGCCCCTGTTTCAGTCTTCTGTGCATTTGTTGCCAGAAAGCTGATTAATGATTTTCCTCATCATCTAGGAGTGTTGATTATGGTCGTTGTAATCTTGTTCACATTATATGTAAGTTCTCTCATCTCACCAAGATATCAAATCCGTACAGAATTGTTTGGTTCAACTTCCGAATTCTGATCGAGTGATTGTTAGATGAAACTACGAATTGATAATGTTGCTATTTCTTGCATTTAACCCTAAAATATATGCACATTACAAATGCTATTTTCAGGTAATAATCTTGCTTCTAATGACATCGGGAAGGGACCCGGGTATAATCCCCCGTAACACACACCCGCCACAACCCGAAACAACCGATCAGAGTCCAGAAGTTGGTCCAGGTCAAACTCCACAGTTACGTTTACCTCGGATCAAAGAAGTAACAGTCAATGGGATGATAGTAAAAGTCAAATACTGCGATACTTGTATGTTGTATCGACCCCCACGTTGTTCTCATTGCTCGATATGTGATAACTGTGTGGAAAGATTTGATCATCATTGCCCGTGGGTCGGACAGTGTATTGGACGGGTAAATAGCATCCTACTTCAACTTTTTATTTAAACTCATCTATTTTGGTAACTTTTTTTGGCAACTTTTGATCTAAGTTGATGCATTTAATTCAAAATAGCCGTTATAGTTTGGAAAAATCCCTAAAAAGAATATATTTTAAATATTAACATGTTTCGTGACAATAATGTTTTTGGATGCAGCGAAACTACCGGTTTTTCTTTATGTTTGTATCTTCGTCGACTTTGCTTTGCATTTATGTGTTTGGATTTTGTTGGGTGTATGCGATAAAGATCATGCACAGTGAGGACGTATCAATTTGGAGGGCATTAATCAAAACTCCTGCATCAATCGTGCTAATAATCTACACTTTTTTAGCAGTTTGGTTTGTGGGTGGCCTCACCATCTTCCATTCATATCTCATCGGTACAAACCAGGTACCACATTATTTCTTATTAGCCCTGATTCTATTAGTTATGCAGGACAAGACAGGACAGAACAGATGACCTTGTATTGTGTTTGACATGTATTTATGTTTGTGGGGCAAAAAGATGCAACTTTTTAGCCCCAACCAAAAAGGTGATGGGACAGGGATAAGGGATTCACTCTAGATTTCTTCTTTGTGAAAATGACGTGAATGCCCTTGTAATCCTCGTCGTTGAAAAGAGCCTTATCAAATCTTTTAAAATAGAGTAAATTACACGAATGGTCCCTATGGTTTGGGGTAATATGCACGCTTGGTCCCTAACTTATTTTTTTTAACCCGGAAGGTTCCTACAGTTTGTTTTCGTTACGTGCTTGGTCCCTACTGTTTGTTTTTGTTACATGTTTGGTCCCTATCTTACCTAAAAAGACTGTTATTTAAATAGTGAAAAATAGTGGGGTAGGTAAAGTAAGGTGAAGGAGTGGGATTGGAGGTGTGTTTATTTAAATAAATCGAAAAGTCAAGGGTAAAATAGTATTTTTTAGGTAAGACAGGGACCAAGCGCGTAACAAAAACAAACAGTAGGGACCTTCCGTGTTAAAAAAATAAGTTAGGGACCAAACGCGCAAATTACCGTAAACCATAGGGACTATTCGTGTAATTTAATCTTTAAAATATTTAAACCGTTTTTTTTGTTTGATCGTGCAGTCGACATATGAGAACTTCCGATACCGATACGATCGGAGCGAAAATCCATACAACAAGGGTATTTTTGGAAACTTCAAGGAGGTTTTCTGGGACACCATTCCTGCATCAAAGAACAACTTCAGGGCATTTGTGAAGAAAGAGCTCGAATTTCCAACTAGAGTCACCGGAGGTAATTATATAAATTCAGATGTTGAGAAAAGTCCAATCGATATTGAAATGGGTGAAAGAAAGCCAATTTGGAAGAACGGGCCGGCAACCGGAGACAGTGGCGGTGGTGGCGGTGATTTGCAGCCTCATCCACGGCAGTCTAGCTGGGGAAGGAGGAGCGGAAGCTGGGACCTACAAAATGAGATGGGTTCAATTGCATCAGGAATTGGGTATTCAGATCGAGTGAGTGGTCGTAGTAGTGACAGCTTAGGTGGCAGTCGGGACGTGGTAGTCAAATGACAGCTCAGCTTTGACTGTAAGAATACATTGAGTGAATTTGGTTGTACCCTTTAAATTGGGGTATAGTTATAGACTTATAGTGGAGGCCTTGCGTTGTGTATATTTTCTCTGACGAGTATTATTTATGAGAATCATCAAAACTTATGATTGGGTTTTTTCGATACAAAATGTGATTATAAGAAAAAAAAAATGTGGCAACTCACATATATAAATGTGTTCGTGTGTGTGTTGTTGTAGATGTATTTTTATGTGTATATGCATGTGTATGTACATTGGAGATGGCGAAATAAATGAAAGAGTATTAGGACATCATATAGGGCTGATTTCAAATATATTTTGTATATAGATATTCTTTTAGAAAACAAAAAGAA
The DNA here is from genome assembly GCF_051521515.1 of Lactuca serriola. NCBI lineage: Eukaryota > Viridiplantae > Streptophyta > Magnoliopsida > Asterales > Asteraceae > Lactuca > Lactuca serriola. The sequence goes on along the minus strand of NC_136412.1, from coordinate 23,867,499 downwards.
GAAAATTTGACTAATCTCTAACCGTGCTTTAGTACATAGATAATATAGGTCATTTGCAAAAATTAAGGGTATGAATGTGACAGTTTGGTTCCGTTATTGGTCAAAACCGAACTATAATAATTATATGTGGTTAATGTATTTCAATAGTCACTAAATAGCAATTAATATTGGTTTTGATTGACGGTTTAAGTGGGCTAATGGTTATGGTTAATTGTTAATATTGGTTAATCATAATGGTCTAAAATGACACTATAAAATTGAAAACCATAAAGTCATTGTTATAAGAAATTGAAAACATAAAATCAATTGCTATAAAAAATGAATGATTATGTATATATAATTGTATTGATAGAAAATTACTTATACTATCTAATTTTAAATAATTATCTGTTAAATTTACAATTTCTGATATGCTAAATACCATATTTTTATTATTATATTATATTAAGAAACATTTATTAATATGATTAATTTGGTTTGTTTTATAATGATTCAGTTTTAAATGAAAACTATAACTAAACAATATGTATTAACCTATTCTGTTAACCAAAACTAAATAAAAGTCATGTCATAATTTTTAGTAATGATTTTGATATATCGATTAATTTGTTTTTGTTTCGTTTTTTTGGTTACTATGTTCACCTCTAGCAAAAATAATGGGCTTTAAAACCATAGTTCTGGAACTCGGTAGGGCTTCAATATGACTCAAAAGTAGGGATGTTATTCGGGTCGGAACCGAACCGAACCGACCCGAACCCGAATAAACCGAAAACCGAATAAGGGTAATTGTATGAACCGAAAACCGAACCAAATAAGCAATACGGGTTCGGTTCGGTTCGGGTATTATTCGGTTCGGTTCGGTTCTGACCCGGATAACCCAAATAACATGTAGAAGATGATTAAGGAGCCAAATAACCCGAATAAACCGAATAACATTTACAAATAACATTTACAATGTGATTATAAATATTTTATTTTGTATGACTTGAATGGAGTTTGATCATAGTAGAAACTAGAAAACAACGATGATGAGACGATTATTTTTTTCCAAACGCAAGGGCCGGCTTTTTTTTCTTATCGTTAATGGACTTTGAAGTTTGAACTTTAAACCGGTGATGATCAATCAATGAGTCCAGGTTATCATAAGTCGCAAGGGCAGTAGCCGCAACTGTAGATCAAAGAGTAATGCCGCAAGGATGAGAAAAACCTCAATCGATCAAAGAGTAATGTTGTCGACTAGTCGATTTGGAGTAATACGAATGATCGAATTCGATTGCGTTGATTTTTTTGGTGTATTACGTGGGTTTTGTTGGGTAACGATTGACAGAAAAGAAGATCGAATAAGCAATCATGTTAGGAAAAAAATGTGACTTTTCATATTCGGTTCGGTCCTTTTGGACCGAATAAGCCCTTATTCGGGTAACCCGAACCGAATAACCCGAAAACCGAATAAGCCGTGTATAGATACCCGAAAGCCGAATCGAATTGCTTATTCGGGTCTAATTCGGTTCGGTCCGGTTCGGTTTTCGGTTCGGTTCGGATTTTCGGGCCAAATTCTCATCCCTACTCCAAAGTTTGTACCAAACACCAACACCATATATCGAGAAAATTCCGCTTTATGTCATATATATACACACACACAAAATTCTCGATTTCAGATACGCCTTAAATATCTCAAAACTCATCACAATTTATAAAGCTTTAAGTTTGATATTGCCGACTCGTAATACTTCACATGAATTAGAACCTTGTCTAAAACTATAATAGAAAGAAAAAAAATTTACAAAAATTAACTTGCCATTTGCAAAAATGATGGGTTCTAAAACTATATTTTAAAATGAAATTAAAAAAAAAATCACAAATAACATCTAAAAAATGCATATTTCAATTTTGACAATGACTAATACCATAAAAGTCTCATGTTTTACACATGTAATTGGGAAATGCCCTAACTTTTTTTTTTGCTATGGCCACAATTTTTACGTAAAATTATCGTTCTAGCCCATTTAACTAGTTTCATGGTTAACTCTGTCAGGTTTAACATCCAAATTTGGTCCCTGTAGATTGCAAAAAATTACACCACATGATTCTAACTTTATGTAAAGTTATCATTATAGCCCATTTAACTAGTTTCATGGTTAATTCTGTCAGGTTTAAAATCCAAATTTGGTCTGAATAGATTGCAAAAAATTACACCATATGATTTTTTAATTTTATTTTCTGTTTTTTAGATACTTATTTCTTTTTGTTATTTATTTTTGTTATATATATATATATATATATATACTACCTAATAAATAAAAATCACTAAATGTCAAGTACCATCTTTCTAAAGAATGATTTTAATGATGCAATCTGACATCCTTAAAAATTCATTCACATTTAGTACTTCAAAAAAAATATAAATATCAGTATTCATATTTTAAATTTTAAAAGCCGAATATATATATATATATATATATATATATATATATATATATATAATTTACTTATTTTTTTACTTTATTTTTCAAAGTTTTAATTTTTTTTAACTTTTTACCCTTTGTATTCTAGTTCTTTTAATTATTAGTGATTTATGGTTTTTCTAATTCTATTATTTATTTTGATTCTAGTAAATGAACTTGAATTCAATTTAAAATATTATAGAGTTTTTTTTATAGAGAGCAAATATTATTATTTATTTTAGTCTATTATCAAATTGAAAAATATTTTCTTGAATTAAACTACTGATATCACATATAAAAATATGATTTAATTTTGTGGCACCCTATTTTTCTATAGTCGTAGGTTGTAATTATTATAAAGATACGAAAAAAATATATTACTCTAGAGCAAAAATAATTGTCAAAGATACATACGAAACATCGATACGATTTCCGTAGATATATAGAATGCCTAAATTCAACTTCGTATGAAGAAGTTATGTTACTTCGAAGTTTTTTGGATTAAACTATTAGCGCTCTTGAACTAAAAATACTCTACGATATGGCCCACCAGGATGATAACCTCATTCCTCATTATGGCTCATTCATTTGCAATAAGCTCACCCACCTTAGCAAATCACGATCCAAAAAATTTGATTGTGGTGTCATTGTCAGTTTGTTTGGAAAAGTGCTCCAGTCCAGGCCCCATCTCGTAAATCACCTACCTCTCCCGGTGAGCCCTACCTCACCACAGCCGTACTCAAGTCCATGAGAATGTTTCGGACAGAGAACGGAAATTATAATTAAACTGTGGGCCAAAACCACGACCCAAGACTCCTAATTGCACTCGATAACCGAAACATCCTTGCCCGCAGGCATCCTACTAACTTTATCGACTGGAAAATCACCCCTATATTTTCCCCGTCTCCTCTTCCGGTGAGGAAGATGAGGAGGGTGAAGAAAGTGACGATGATGATGAGGGTGGCGAGGAGGCACCACAAAATCCTCCTCCCATGGGTGGAGATAGTTTATCCCAGGATGCTCGACATCCGCCATACCACCAACAATACATGGATCAATTTCAATCGATCCACACCCGCCTTGACTCCTACCATCAAGAACTCACGAGCCTAACACAAAGTTTTTCCTTCTTCACCACTACATATACTCAAGATAAAGAGCGTCATCATAAGCATGAGGAGGACTTTTGGGCTTGGACCCGAAACTTCGGGTACTATCCTCCTCGTCCTCCTTCGCAATAGGTTGTTCCACCCTCTCCATGCATCGGGAATGATGCTTATCTTTAAGCTTGGGGAGGGGTAGATATGTATATTAGGTCCATTGTAACGTCCCAAAATTTCAGACTAAAAATTTCTTTTATAAAACATTACTTAAAACATGATTATCAATCCATAACATAATCAGGGTATTAATTTCCAAAACATATGTTCATTATCAAAGTAAACGTCCCAGGCGGTTTAATCTATGGTGTGTGCCATGCGATCACCCCGAGCTCTTCCCTCTGCTGCCGGAAGTACCTGAAACCAAAACTGAAAACCGTAAGCATGAAGCTTAGTGAGTTCCCCAACCTACCACATACCATGTATAACCACATACTACACATATTGGGCAACGCCCGCTATTCTGGGCCTCGCCCCTACCCCGGGCCTCGCCCACTACAACGGCCCCGCCGCTCCAGGCCCCTCCTGGCTTCGAGCCCCGCTTAGACACAGATCTGTTTCACTTAGGCCTCGCCTGTCACTGGGCCTCGCCCGCTAACATATAATAGGACATAAACATATCACAACACATAAGCTAAACATATACTAATCGATCCTGTCCTAAGGCCTCGCCCTTGTCTTGCAACTGATGAGTCATGGAACCCCGTCCACGCTCCTACTGATAGTGAGATACGGGCCCAGCCCACACTTACTCTTTCCCTAACTTGGGTCTCGCCCCTGTTCTGCTGCTAATGAGATGTGGAACACCATCCACACTCTGCTATTGGTAAGATACGGGATCTCGCCCACACTCACCTCCCTACCAGGCACATACATGTATCACACATACAACAAGTATAAACTATCATATAAACCATTCCTTGGGCACCCGCCCGCTATCATTGGACCTCGTCCTGAATATCATACTAGCATACTGTGCCTAGGGCTAACCCCCGGGTCTTCTACTCATAACTACATGGGCCGGCATTGTGGCCTTAGACCCATTCACACAAAGGGAAACTCACATGCACTTGCTGAACTTGCTGATAACCCCTCTAGCTGCTGCCCAACAACTCTCTGAACTTTTGCTCCACAAGCTCCCCGAGCTACCAATATCAATGCAACACTTAGTCTAACTGTTCCCCGAAAGTCAACTAACTCAACTATGGTCAAATTCAAAGTCCTGGTCAAAGTCAACCTTCCAGGTCAACCCTACTCGCCGAGTCTGCCTACTGACTCGCCGAGTTTATATGTACAGAGTCCTTCCATTCTCGAATCGACTCGCCGAGTCCACCGATTTTCGAGTCCTGTCCTGTCCAACTCACTTAGTCTCCACTCGAATCACTGATTCGAGTCTCAACTCGAAGGGTTCGGGGTTTCGCGACTTGACTCGCCGAGTCCAAGGCAATCTTCAACAGATTCGCCGAGTGGTTCTTCCAACTCGCAGAGTTCCTGCCCAACTTCATCCAACTCGCTGAGTCGCTCCAGTTCTTAATCCATTCTGTGGCTTTTTGAGCCATGCAGGGGCTCCAAATCATAGATCCATTCTTCCAAGGCCAATTCCTCACGTAAATTTGCAAACTTTACGTGTAGCTAAGGATATCTAGGCCCAAAACACTCCATACTCGGGTTTAAGACAACCATGCTTCACCTACACCCCCAAGACTGATACTTTATGACTCTCTAGGCCAGAATACACTTAGATATGAAGGGATCCATCTTGAGGACGTCCAAATCCCGAAATGCATCATACTAGGTCCAAAATCTCATAAAGAGGGACATGAAGAGATCTAACAATTAACAAGACAAGGAAGGAACTTGATTACCAAAATGAGTAGAAAAAGAGATGAATGTTCTGGATCCACAACCTTCCTCTTGAACCCTCAACTCCTTCTTCTCCTTCTGGGCTTCAAGAACACTTAAATCCTTCAATATTGGCTCACACGCTCAAAGAGAGCACTAGGGTTTCGTGGGTTAACTTCTGGACAAAGGGGGCTACAACTGAGGCTGATAGATGTTTAAATAGTGCATAAAGTCCCGGATTTAGGGTTTCCCTCTTCAGACCGGACTCGTCGAGTCGGTCACTTACTCCTTGACCCGGATCCCGCTCGGACTCGCCGAGTTCCTCCGTGGACTCGACGAGTTGGCCCTTTAACTTAGGGTTTTCCTTTACTTTCTTGGTCTTTCTGATTAAGGGTGTTACAACTCTCCCCCACTTAAACTAAACTTCGTCCTCGAAGTTTCTCTTTGGCCAATCGCCCCACAATCTGCTTTCTATACTCTACTTATTAATCCAACACCAGCTGCCTACCTTCGCTGGCCTTTCGCTCGGTCATTCCGACTAACATTAATCCTTGCGGATAATAATCTCGGGTCAAACCTTACCCTGAACATTCTGGAAACACAACTTACTAAATTGACAATCCTGCTGGTACTCTCCGAGTACTGCACTGGACCCATAGGGGTTCACCCCCACCCTATCCTTGTGCGTTTTCTTACCTTCCCAAGGCAATGTTCCATAACCAACTATTTCCCTTGACACTGTGAAGGTCCTATCCTTCACCAAATCCATTACTCCTGCTACCTCCAGTACGGGTCATTACCGCCAGTATCCACTGGGCATTTCTCTCTACTATAATTTGGTGCCGAGCACCCCATGATCAACTAACTGAATTACACCATAGACCGCTTACCAGCACTGCTAATGACTGAAAATTTCTGCTATTCCTTATCTGCCTTCCGGATGAACTGAGACCACCTTGGTCCCCACCAATCTATCAATATCTGGATTACCGGCTCCCACTGGTCGCTAGCCCCAACACAACTCCTAGTCGCTCCCAGCGACTTTTGAAGAAACTTCGACTACCTATAACCGCTCAATATATTCTACCATTCAGGCACTACCATCCTGGGATCCTTGATCCCCTATCTTGACACTAAGGTCCTTACCAGGTCCCACCTGTGCTACTAAAACTCACAGGCCTCGTCCACGGGTCTCACCTGCCTCTATCCTTCTATTCTCACTTGTCTAACCACTCCCACACGGGCCTCGCCCACGGGTCTCACCCAACCATACTACTGAGCAACCCTGCTCTCAAGTCTCACCTATACTGCTACTCTCATACAGGCCTCGCCCACGGGTCTCACCCAACTACATCTTGGAGTGGCCTCTCCCAAGGTCTCACCTCTCTAGGGATATACATGCAAGCTCCCTACTATTCTCATTCACTACCCATTCATGATCCCTATCTGATCACTAGGAGATAAGGGCCTCACCCTAACTCCGCTAACGAAGCTACTATGGAATGTTACGGCTTACCCGTCGTTTTACAACATCTTCCATCTCTGACAGCTAGTGAATGCTACGGTTGCCCCGTAGTCTTATAACACCTTCCACCACTGACCGCTGCTGGAGGAAGCTGCGGCTCTCCCGCCTCTCTACCATGCTCTACATGCTGCCTCTGCCACTGTCTACTAACACGGAAGTACCCCATGCTATCTGTCCTCAAGATCTTCATTCCGACCCACTCGAGTCCTACAGGCGATCCTCCAACCTGAATTACCAACCACGTACTAACCATCACCATTATACGCACTAACTGATGGGGAGTTTCTCAAACTCCCAACCCTGAACTCCTCAATCCATCAAACGTTGTACTACTTCTTTTCCTTCTCAAAGATCGCGTACTCATTTTGGATCTGCGTGGTCTTACCCTTGTACACTCGGAGCATTATCCCCCACTTCGATCCTGCTTACACCTTGCTGCTCAATGCTCGAAAAGAAATCTCAATCCTTGCTACCATTCCATAGTCAATCTGCTGAGGAACCCCAAGCTTACCATAGCTAGGGATCTAGCCAGTCCATTTCTAAATCTATATAGTTCCGAACTAGCGAGACATACCAAGTCCCTCCCAGGCATGCTACAGTTACTGCATCCTAAGAAACCTTCCCCAATAGAGCCCATCCCTTAAAAAATATCCAAGGTATGCAGACGACATATAACTCAATCACAAGCAAGCCACACAAAATTTAAATACTCATACCGATAATGATGCAGAACCATAACAATATAATCATGCACAAATAAAGACTGAAAACGGAATTCACATACCTACAACGTCCAACGCTGCTTGCGTCTCCAAGGTAGTCATCTGAAAAGCCCTGCCTCCTACCGCAGGCTCCTCTGCACGGCCCTGACGCCCGTCTATGATCTTCAAAGTTGCAGGGGCAGGTGCCATCACCCATCCTGCTGGAAGCAAACTGGGGCACTAGGCCTTCTTGTGGCCCCGCTGATTGTAGTGAAAACATGTCAAGTTTGATCCTTGTGTGGTGGTAACAGTACAATCCCTGCTAAAATGACTAGTCCGACCGCACTTGAAGCAGCCAGACTCACCACCGCTACCACTCCTGCACGCGCCCCCGTGCGCCCTGCCGCACTTCCCGCACCGGCTGCGGTCCTGATAAGCGCTCGATCTCGAATCCGATCCCTTGGGCCTTTTGCCCGAGCCTGCGGCTACCTGAACCTCATCCAGCTTCCTCTTCCGGATCTGCTCCATCCCTCTAGCCCGAGAGATCATATTGTCACACCCCGAAAACCGAAGGTGGAAACATTTCCGGGATTGACTCCACGTTGAGTATCAAATCCAATGTACATAGTAAGTAAAGTAAATCAACCATTACATTACATATATGAATGTTTTACATTTGTTTCAAAAGCATAAGTTATACAAGTGATACATAGTATATATGAACAACACGAAACAAGTCTTCTGAGAACTCCGTCATCGCACAAAAGGATCTTCGGGTACCTGTCTAACACGGACCTAAGAATACAAGCGGTTTGAAAATCAGCATAAAGCTGGTGAGTTCATAAGCGGTTAGTTTTTCTGAAAATGTACGAGTTCCTTTGGTTTCCTGAAAAAGTAGTTATCCAAGAAAATCCCATATTTTCTTATGTAAAGTTAGTTTCCAAATCCGAAAGTAAAGTAAACAATATACAATGAAAACATGATTATTCTTGTGAATTGTAGTTCAGTTGTTTAACTTGTTACACTTTTCTAGTTACTTACTACTGTTACTCAGGAAGAACCCCATGTTCTCCTAACTGTGAGTGTGTGTGAATTATTACCATTTCTGATTATGTTCGGTGTCCTTCCCAGGAAAACCCCATGTTTCCCTGACTGTGTGTGTGTGTGCCTGACATTCTTGAACATACATTAGCTTTACTACTCACTTAAAGCTAGCAATTTAGTCTAAAACATTAATAATCTAAATTGCGAGTCCTTAACCATACTCAGACTAGATATGACTCGCGTCGGGGCCAATATCTTATTTATGACTTTCGTCACCCTTGAACCTTGCGGTTCAGCTGTAGCTAGCAGCCAGGTGCGGGATTGTCAGTCCCGTATAGATCTATACACTCAAGCCACGCTCTCCTACATTAGGAGATTCTGGTTACAGGGGTAGTCCTCCACTCTCGTGCCAAGGGACGTGTTACCAAGGACGTGTCTCCAATCTTTAAGATTACTCATCACTTCTCGCCTAGGGAAGTGGTATTTACGACTGGCTATGTTCTACGTACCTGTCCTTTACACTCGAGCCTAGGTGTTATTTAATGATGACTGTCCTTTTACACTCGATCCTAGGTGTATTATTAAGGACATTACACTCGAACCTAGGTGTTATTTAATGATGACTGTCCTTTTACACTCGATCCTAGGTGTATTATTAAGGACATTACACTCGAACCTAGGTGTTATTTAATGATTACTGTCCTTTACACTCGATCCTAGGTGTATTATTAAGGACATTACAGATGTTCTTTGTTTTCTGACGACGACTTTCCATTTACACTCGATCCGAGGTGCATTATTAAAGACATTACAAATGTTCTATGTTATCAAATGACTGATGTCCTTTACACTCGAGCCTAGGTGTATTATTAATGACATACCGAAGTTTTATGTGTTCTTTATGGTGTCTGATTTCTATACTCGTGCCTATGGTATTTTATTACAGACTTTACAATGTTTTATGTTTTCTATCAATATAAGTATGAACAATCAAATATGAAGTATACAATATGACAATATACAATAAGAATTGAAAATCGGTTTTTAAACAAATAACTCTGCAAGCTAAAACAGTTTGTTAAAAGGGTTTGCAGTCCTTAAAAATGTACAAGTATGAAACCATTTAACTAAAATCATAAGTTTAAGTACAAGACATTCTTGTACCCTTGCTTGTATTCCCCCCCTGAAAACATTGAAAAACCATTGAAAAAGGGTAGGGGTATGAACTCACCGGATGCAGATATGTGTCAATTTCGGATGCTAAATGTCGAATCGAGGCCTGATAACACGCGGGGTTCCTATGTAAAATGAAATGGCATAAAAATATATCTAATTAGATTTACAATCTCTAATTAGATATGAAGATACACTCCAACGAACGAAAACACCTCAAAACGGGTGTTTGGAGTGACCCGGGTGACATCTACGGACGAGAATTGAAGCGAGGGACTTGGGATTTGAGTTTACTCCCCAAGAGTAAACTCCCTAATGATGTTTACGGCCTAAACACCCATTCCCCATGAGTTTACGGCCGTAAACTCATGGTGGGGTGGTTTATGGTGTTTAATGGGTCACAAATGGATAATAACACTTGGAAATGCTTGGAATAATTTTACCTAAGGCTTGGATTGAATTAAAATCATCAAATACAACACTTTAAGGGAGTTTACGGCCTAAACATGGGGTCTATGGCCGTAAACTCTCAAATCCTCTTGAATAAGTGTTTTTAAGGTCCCAAAATTAATCACATGTGATTCTAAAAATTCCCACAAGCCTAGAAATGAGTTTGGGGCACCAATTGACATTCTTTTAGGAGTTTACGGCCATGGGGTATGTTCTATGGCCGTAAACTCTCAAATGTGGGGTTTTGATGTTTTTAAAGCCCTTAAACTATTTTTGGTTGGTCCTATGATTTATTCTAAGGCTTTTGGTGGTGTTGGGTGGCTTTCTAACGCCTTAGAAGTGAATTTATACCCATTTTTGAGGAGTTTACGACCCAAGCACAAGCCTTGGCTGTAAACTCATACAAACCTCACAAAATTCATGTTTGAAGTGTTCTAGGTCAAATTCCAATATTCTAAAAATCATATCTAAGTCTTGTTTGTGTCATGGAAGGGTTAATTGGCTTAAAACCCCCTTAAATATGTGTTTACGTCCTAGGTACCTTCCAGGGCTGTAAACTCATATACAAGGCTTTAAATATTAGCTTGAGGCATTCTAATTCCCTTTCATAAAGTCCTCTAGCCATATCCAAGGTCCAATTGAGGTTTGGAAGGGTTTTGTTGCTCCAAAAACCCCTTTTATATGAGTTTACCGCCTAGGACTGTTCTAGGGCCGTAAACTCATGATAATGGTCCTATTCCATGGTTTGAACTCGAATTTGAAGGCTAAAGATGTTGCATAACAAATTAGGGAAGGTACCTTGGTGATTTGAAGCTCTAAACTTGAGATTTTGACCCTTAAATCTAGTTTGAGGAGAGAGGTTGGAGTGATAATTGTAAAATGGAGCAAAAGCTTCAAAATGGAGACTTGGATCACTTTAAATAGTGTCCAAGTTCGGGACACGGTAGAATTCTACCCGATACCGGTGTTAGACGGGGCTTTTGGTCGCACCCGGCCAGTTTGCCGTAACCCGATATGGCTGATTCTAGAAATGTTCCGATCATTAATATGAGGCGTTATAATGAGTTCTAAGGGTATTAAGACACTTATTAAGTCATAAAATAAAATTCACATTGACGACATAATAAAAGGTCGGAAACGGAAACAAAATCGGAAACGGCGATTGGATGATCGGAACGGGTCGCGAGAAGGGTTACATTTAGGGATATGAATTTCGGGTTGTTACACATATCTTCCAGCGTCTTACAGCCGAACCTGCTCATGAACTCCCTGATGTCAGCCCTCAACATCTCGTGATATCGGGCCTTCTTCATCTCCTCATCCGGGACATACTGCGGAACAAGAAGGGACCTCTCCTTAAACTTGGCGGTGATCTCCGCCATAGTCTCAGTAGTCTGCGTCAAATCCTGAAACTCCTGTGTCAACTGCTGCACCTCAATAATCGGCGAAAACTCCGCCCTGAACCTGCCCGAGAAATCCATCCATGTCATCGCGTCCAACGCGACATCATCACCAATGGCATGAACAACCTCCTCCCACCAATCCCTCTCTCTATCCTTTAGAAGACAGGAAGCGAGTCTGACCTTGTCCCCCTTAGGACACCGGATCGTACGAAAAGCGTTGGCAACATCAGCCAGCCATCTGTTACTAGTAATGGGGTCCCTTGCCCCATGATAATCTGGTTCCCCGCAAGCCCTGATCTCTCGGAATGTCAAAGTACGAGCTCCCATCAAAGCCATCATCTCGGTACGGAAGGCTCCCAGCCTCTCATCCAAGATCTACAGTATACCCCCCTTGATCGTGCCAAAGATCACAGGAGTCTGGTCTAGTATGCTGCGCGTAACCTCAGCTGATATCAACTCCCTCATCCTCTTCTCGAGCTGCTCGGTTCTTGAACCCGAGCCTGATCCCTCTTCGGCACCTGATCCGCCCCCTGGTCTCTCTCTCAACGTCGCCATGCTGAAAATATAATACATCCACTTATCAGAATACTTATCACTGTTGCGAGACCAAACACACGCACTACCAGTTTCCTGGTCTCATCTTGGTCTTTCCCGAATCGAGTACGGATCCTCTGCTTTCAATAGTACGGGTCCATACTACCTTCCACATCTATCCGTACTTTCCTCAAGAACTGCTTCGACTCCACCAAGTCCCTTTTCCACTACTACTGCTCCCAGCACTACCTCATCCTAGGCTTACCCTAGGGAAAAATCTGACTCTAACCAAACCAATCCTCAGCCGGTAAAGGCCTCCTTGTGATGCCAATTAGCCATCACCTGAATACCATCACCTGTGATGAGGCTCAGATAATCCTTCGAGTAAAAGACTCATCCCTACAACGGCTGGACTCAGACAAGAGCTGTGCAATAGGGCCAAATCTAGTACTCTAAGATTATTCAACCCTGATCACATGTGATGTGACGTATTCACCTAATAGCTAAATCCCATCACTCAGAATCCCACCATGCACAAAGCAAGCAACATTCAGATAAGGGAAAATCTAACCATAACATACTCAAGCAATCATATCTACATAGAAAGAATCTGTACTAGCATGCAACATAAAAGCACATATAACAGGAACATAAGGCATCCTCCCTAGATCCTTAGTCCTAGTCTAGCATGATGTTCTACTAACTAATAATCATAACATAAACTTGTATGGGTATTTTGGGGGTACTTACTTGAGCTCGGCTGATTGCATGCACCACACCCTTTTCTCTTATCAAAATTCTTTTCTTTCTGAATTCTTTTTGATTTTCTAAAACTGTTTTATTTCTCAACACTCTTTTTACAAAACTGTCTTTTCATTTTAAAAAAACTTCCATACCAATTCCTTAGTTTGAGTTCAGACACACCCGAGAGTATGTCCGAATCCCTCAAACCAAGGCTCTGATACCAACTTGTAACGTCCTAAAATTTCAGACTAAAAATTTCTTTTATAAAACATTACTTAAAACATGATTATCAATCCATAACATAATCAGGGTATTAATTTCCACAACATATGTTCATTATCAGAGTAAACATCCCAGGCGGTTTAATCTATGGTGTGTGTCAGGCGATCACCCTGAGCCCTTCCCTCCGCTGCCGGAAGTACTTGAAACCAAAACTGAAAACCGTAAGAACGAAGCTTAGTGAGTTCCCCAACCTACCATATACCATGCATAACCACATACTGCACGTATTGGGCCACGCCCGCTATTCTGGGCCTCGCCCCTACCCCGACCCCGCCGCTCCAGGCCCCGCCTGGCTTCGAGCCCCGCTCGGACACAGATCTGTTTCACTTAGGCCTCGCCTGTCATTGGGCCTCGCCCGCTAACATATAATAGCATATAAACATATCACAACACATAAGCTAAACATATACTAATGGATCCTGTCCTAAGGCCCCGCCTATCCTGGGCCTCGCCCTTGTCCTGCTACTGATGAGTCATGAAACCCCATCCACGCTCCTACTGATAGTGAGATACAGGCCCAACCCACACTCACTATTTCCCTAACTTGGGCCTCACCCCTGTTCTGCTACTAATGAGATGTGGAACACCATCCACACTCTGCTATTGGTAAGATACGGGACCTCGCCCACACTCACCTCCCTACCAGGCACATACATGTATCACACAGACAACAAGTATAAACTATCATATAAACCATTCCATGGGCACCCGCCCGCTATCATCGGACCTCGTCCTGAATATCATACTAGCATACTGTGCCTAGGGCTAACCCCCGGGTCTTCTACTCATAACTACATGGGCCGACATTGTGGCCTTAGACCCATTCACACAAAGGGAAACTCACCTGCACTTGCTGAACTTGCTGATAACCCCTCTAGCTGCTGCCCGACAACTCTCTGAACTCCTGCTCCACAAGCTCCCCGAGCTACCAATATCAATGCAACCTTAGTCTAACTGTCCCCCGAAAGTCAACTAAGTCAGCTCTGGTCAAAGTCAAAGTCCTGGTCAAAGTCAACCTTCCAGGTCAACCCTACTCGCCGAGTCTACCTACTGACTCGCCGAGTTCATATGTTTAGAGTCCTTCCATTCGCGACTCGACTCGCCGAGTCAGTCCATGACTCGCCGAGTCCACCGATTTCCGAGTCCTGTCCCGTCCAACTCACTGAGTCTCCACTCGACTCACTAATTCGAGTCTCAACTCGAAGTGTTTGGGGTTTCGCGACGTGACTCGCCGAGTCAAAGAACAGACTCGCCAAGTCCAAAGCAATCTTCAACAGACTCGCCAAGTTGTTCTTCCAACTCGCCGAGTTCCTACCCAACTTCATCCAACTCGTCGAGTCCACCCATGTGACTCGCTGAGTCACTCCAGTTCTTAATCCATTCAGTGGCTTTTTGAGCCATGCAGGGGCTCCAAATCATAGATCCATTCTTCCAAGGCCTATTCCTCACGTAAATTTGCAAACTTTACGTGTAGCTAAGGAGATCTAGGCCCAAAACACTCCATACTCGGGTTTAAGACAACTATGCTTCACCTACACCCCCAAGACTGATACTTTAGGATTCTCTAGGCCAGAATACAATTAGATCTGAAGGGATCCATCTTGAGGACGTCCAAATCCCGAAATGCATCATACTAGGTCTAAAATCTCATAAAGAGGGACATGAAGAGATCTAACAATTAACAAGACAAGGAAGGAACTTGATTACCAAAATGAGTAGAAAAAGAGATGAATCTTCTGGATCCACAACCTTCCTTTTGAACCCTCAAATCCTTCTTCTCCTTCTAGTCTTCAAGAACACTTAAATCCTTCAATATTGGCTCACACACTCAAAGAGAGCACTAGGGTTTCGTGGGTTAACTTCTGGACAAAGGGGGCTACAACTGAGGCTAATAGAAGGAGAATGAGATGTTTAAATAGTGCACAAAGTCCCGGATTTAGGGTTTCCCTCTTCAGACCGGACTCGCCGAGTCGGTCACTTACTCCTCGACCCGGATCCCGCTCAGACTCGCCGAGTTCCTCCTTGGACTCGACGAGTTGGCCCTTTCACTTAGGGTTTTCCTTTCCTTTCTTGGTCTTTCTGATTAAGGGTGCTACAACCATCCTCATGCATCCATCTTCATGCATTTTCATGTATCCATCTTCATGCATTTTCATGTTCATTTTCACATTTAATAAAAAAAGATTTTCCTTCTTCTTATTTTCTTCTTTTTTATTGCATTCTGCATTTTAAAATCTATAAAACCCAAAAATATTTTTCTCTCTGGTTTAGTTTTTAAAAATATTTGCCCCACACTCCCCCCCCACATTTTCACCATATATATATACACACACACACACGCGCTCGCGATGATGACACTCTTTACATTCAATAGCTTAATGAAGTGGAAAAGAAAAAAGTCAAAATGAAAAAAACCTGAGGCGATTGGATTGTCACTGGAAGTGTAGAATCAGCTGTCATAACTAGGGGACCCAAACAACATAATTCGAGACCCCAACTTTAGATAATAATAAAAACTGCATACTGAAACGTTTTTGTGGGCGGTAATAACAGCTTTAGGATGATTTGCTTCTAAATGTTTAAAAAGAATCTTTATCGATAACTCTGGACCCACAGAACACGGACCTATTTGTTGACACGCGTTACCCTCGCGGTAACAGAGAGCTTAAGTATCAGATCCACACAGTCAAGATGGAAGAAAGGGTACAACTGTCACACCTGGTACTCAAATCAAAATTTCAAGCACTCGATCGAAGAAATTTTAAGAGATTCAAAAAAAAGTTGAAGAACTTAAGCTCAAAACGAAGACACAAATCCAAGTTCAATCACATCAGAAGTCATCTCAAAGTCAAATCTGGCAAATGAAGAACTATGTGATATGATACTTGCGGCTCTCGAAAAAGTGAAAGCATAGGAGCTGGGCCCCTTTGGGTGGACTCACTGCTTCAGCAAAAGCTGATTTGTCGTGACAGGTTCTTAAGGATGCGTCGATTCTGATTTTCACCATCTAGTCTTAAGGACATGAGATCCCAAACTGTGTTATTTTCGCTGACAAAAGCTAATTAAGTTATGAATTTTAAATAAAACTATGGTTGAATTATTGGGTTACACCGTTCCTTGGTCTTCCTCACTTTGGGAGCCTGTGATATGTTGAAGGTAGCAGGATGGTCGCGTAGGTATTAGTGATTGGAGCCCCAACGATGTAAAGTCTGATAGTATATATATATATATATATATATATATATACAGAGAGAGAGAGAGAGAGAGATAAATTACTTGTTTGGTTTCTTAAATGTCTGTTGTACATGTATTTTTTTCATGGTTTTCATTGCATGCATTCATTCTTAGCCTTTAGGATATTTCTGTCCCCTTTTGCTCTATATTTCTTTTGCTATCTAGAAATTGTCATGTTCATCCGATTATTGTTCTTTCTTAAGGACAGAAAGGTCTAAGCTTGGTGAGATTTGTTAGGTGCATTTTGTGCATCTTTTTACACACTTTTTAGTCCCTTTTATGCATCTATTTAGTATAGTTGTTCTCCATTTTTCTTGCATTTCATCATATTCATGTTAGTCTCTAGGACAATTTTATTTGCACACTTTCATGTTCCTTTCAGGTAAAACGGAGGTTGGAACGCGCTTTGGGAGGTGTCGGGAGCATTGGTGAGGATTTCAGGATAGTCGGGTGAAGAACGGAAAAGTTCAAAAAATCAAGTTTAGATTCGGAGTCAGAGGGGTACATGGGTCGTGTTGGATTTACTGTAAAAAGTGGGCACGAGTCGTGTTTGGCCAGAAAAGAAAACGTTAACCTTGTTGAACACGACCCATGTCAGTTTAGCCCATTTTAACATGGGTCGTGTTGGCCCAACTGAGCAACTTTGAGCATTGTACTTTGGAATGAAATCAAGGATTGAATGCCATTCTCCACTCAACACGAACCATGTTGATTTGCTCTATCTTGACACGGGGCGTGTTCGACCCTAAAACCAATTTTTGGCTGTTTTTCCTATTTTTCATATTACGGGATTAGGGTCATTTTACAGGGAGGCATCATATCAGAGCACTATTGGTGAGAGGATTTTAAAGGTTTTTGCAAGGATTTTATCATTTGTCATTTGGAAACATTATTTCTCTTATTTGTAAGTTGTGATTGCACATTATTTCCATCCTTTGACTTGTGATCATATTCTAGCAATATGTGGCTAGAACCCTAGTTTCTCCAACTTCATGTTTTGACTTCTTGGTTGTGATTTCACTCATATGACTTGATGTTTGCTTTTAAATATATTTAGTGAATTTGATTTTGATTTAATCACATGTTTGATAGTAATTATGATTCTTATTATCCATTTGAACAAGGGTTAGGTCATTCATGTTATCTAGTTGCAAATTGCGTAATTGTTTTGTGAATTGGACTAAGTAATAAGCACTAAACTGATTTCCATTGAATGAATTTAGTGTAAATCTTATTCACACATTCTTACACTCCCGAGCCTTGTGAGGAGTATTGGGTGTTGTTGGGAACATTCATATAAAGTTTAATGCAATCTTTTAATCTTATTCTAAGAGCTTGTTTAGATTAGGTTAGTAAGGTGAGGGTTAATCAAAGACCTTGTTTTGGTTACTTAATGTGGTGAATGGGAAGTGTTAGAGCTTGTTAACACTTTCAAGTAAGGTTAAGGTTAATCACATAGCTAAGTTGCCATACATTGAGTTGGAGTCCTTACAATTTCTGAATTTAATCCATTCATTTAGCTGATTCTTGTGCCTTTAATTGTCTATTGTAAGCAATTAATTCACCCCCTATTTATTGTTGGTGACCAAAGTACCTTGCACAAAGAGGTATAGACTGATTGTCCCGTGTCTCTGTGGATCGACCCTACTTGCTATGTACCCTTTTTTTACAATATAGTAGTGTTCTTTTGGAGTATATCATACCCCTTTATTTGTTAGGCTTGACACACCTAACATAGGCCCTAGGTATATCGGACCTTTCTGAGTCATTTCTCGAGTAGGCAAGGTTTCCTATCATTTGGATCTTCTGGAAGAACTCAATCGGATCCATAATACCTTCCACATCTCCCAATTAAGGAAGTGCATTATGGATGAATCCATAATTATATTTGTAAAATACATTCACTTAGACGAGTGTCCGAACTACGTGGAAAAACCAGTGGCAATCTTGGATAAGAAGATCAAGACCTTGTGTAGCAAGGTAATCAACTTAGGAAAGGTTTAATGACAACATCGAAAAGTTTCGGAATGGACTTGGAAGCCAAAAGAAAAGATGATGAGCACCTATGAAGATTTATTTAGTTAGATTTCGCGGACGGAATCTTTGTAAATAACACCCTATTTTTCCATAGTTGTAAATTGTAATTCTTACAAAGACATGAAATAATATATTACTCTAGAGCTAAAATAATTATCATAGACACATAGGAAACATCGATAATATTTAGAATGCCTAAATCCGACTTCGTATGAAGAAGTTATGCTTCTTTGAAGTTTTTCGACTAAACCAAAGCAACGTATCATAAACAGCGAGTTTAAGATAGGTGGCTTATTAGCTTAACCAGCCTAAATGAAATTCGTAGTAGTCACTAATCCGAAAGCATACATATAGAGAACGTCTAAATCTAACTTCATTGGAGGAAGTTATGGTTTTTCTAAGATTCAGCATAGCAATGTACAACTCAAAAATTTAATTTTAGATCGATCAATTTTTAGCCGACACAATCTAAACAAGAATTGAATATCTCATTAATAAGAGTTAAAAAATATAAAGACAGTTGAAAACGGACTCCAGATGAGAAAGTTACACATTTTATGCGGGCTTTAACAGTCTAAGCCAGTGTGAAGAAGATGAAGTCAAAATTAGCCGACGTAGTCTAAACTAAGTTGTAAATCTCATCAAGTGATTTCTGTGGATATAAAAAAACATCAAAACGGAGCTCGTATGAAGAAGTTACACAATTTTGAAAATTTGAAAACCATCGTGTGCACATGTGCAGTGAGTAGCCTGCGCCCAAAGCTAGCCACATTGCCCCACCACTTTTTGAACATGTGTCAGCCATCTAGAGGAACCACCTCACCCATACGTGCGACTCGCACATGGCCTTGCGCAGCGTACATCATAAGAAAATCCCCTATAAATAGGCTTCAGCTCTTCAATTACTCTCCACACTGTAACATCCTGTTTAATCAAATATTAGTTTTGAGCTTTGATTCATAGAGCCTTAAGACTGTGACAAGTTCATATAAGCATAAAGCTTCTCGTCTCCTCTCCGTGGAAGAAAGAATCGCTGGAATCGGACTTGTACCAAAGAAGCTATGATAGTTTGAAAGATATGACAAATTTAGTCCTTATTAAGAATGGGTGGCAATCGGGTACACTGGGCGTAAGTATGGGAACGCTTAGCGTACCTATGAGCGTGGAATAGACGCAAGGACCACTTGGTATGCTGGGCGTACCAAGAGGAACGCTGGGCGTTCTAGTCTATGAATGAAACCCTAACATTTTAAATGACCCTTTATAAAGAATGAGATGGCCTCATTCCTGGCCACCTTCTCAGAGAGAAAACCCTCTAAAAACCCTCAGCCTTCGTCTATATGAGCTTGTGAGTGCATGAGAGCCTTTGGGATGATCTTGTGAGTCCTTGGAAGTGAAGAAGGAGCCTTGAAGGGAAAGGAGTTGGAGTCCAGGCTTTGGATCTGAGCTTTTATGGGGATGAAGTATCATTGAAAGGTATAAAGCTCGAATCTTTCTTATTCCTTTTTGTGTTGTGCATAGTATGGTTCATTTTAGGGTTTTTGGTCCCAAAGCTTGAAGCTTTATGAGTTGATAAACTACAGAGCCCATTATCTGTCCTTTTGAGTGTTTTTGATGGAGTAGTTTCATAAAAATGAGATCTTGGATGTTAGAATCAAATCATGCATGAGATAAGAGCTTAATAAGAAAAGAGAATGAGTGTTTTGTGTGATTATGACCACATCAGCCATGCAAAGGCTTAAAGTCCCTGACTTTATGGAGTAAAAGCTGTTAAGGAGTCTAGATCCAAGAGATGAGTTGAGGTCTTAATGGGTTAAGACTAAGAAAAAGGACTAAAGCAAGTTGTATGTACGCCCATCGTAAATCCTAATACGCCCCGCGTACTGGGTTGGTGCCCTGATCAGTCACATGCATGAGTGTGTACGTTGCACGTACTAAAGGGGGTATGCCTCGCGTAACCCCACTGTGGGCTTTTGGGTTAAGGGTCGTGTTGGGCCTTGAGTGATGGGCTTGAATTTTTGGGCTTGATGTAATAGAGTCTTGGACCAGG
This sequence comes from Lactuca serriola, assembly GCF_051521515.1. NCBI lineage: Eukaryota > Viridiplantae > Streptophyta > Magnoliopsida > Asterales > Asteraceae > Lactuca > Lactuca serriola. The sequence goes on along the minus strand of NC_136412.1, from coordinate 23,846,876 downwards.
AAATTATATGTTTATGCTTTGGGCCCTTGGGTTGGGCTTGTCATTTAATTTGAGAATTGGGCCTTGGTGGGCCCAATAGGTTTTGGACATTGATGGGCTAGTTATTGATCAACCTCTAGACCCAGTGAGGGAGAGTTTGGATTTAGTTCTAATTAATATAATTGCGGGTTTAGCAAAGAGTTAGTAGTAGATGCATAGCAGCAGTGTTTATAAGGGTTGTTCATCATTTGAGGTGAGTCTTCTCACTATACCTTACCTAGAGTGGTAATTATGTGTGACCTAAAGGTCTTATGTGCTATTACGAGTATGTGATATATGAATCTATGTTTCTATGTATATGTTATGTATGTTATGAGTGGCATGGTATAGACTGGAAGGTCAGTATGATATGGACCGGAAGGTCAACGGGGTATGGACCGAAAGGTCAGCTGTGTATGGACCGGAAGGTCAATATGGTATGCACCGGAAGGTCGACAGAGTAGGACTGGAAGGTCCACTTAGATTATTGGACCGGAAGGCTCCTGAGACACATTGACCAGAAGGTCTCTTAGAGCTATTGTAGCACCGGGTTCTTGGTATGTATTCTATTATTAAATATTCATTTATTTTGCATTTTTTGCCTTGGACTCGGCGAGTCGAAGGACGGACTCGCCGAGTAGAAGCGGGATGAGGCGCGGAGTTTAAGCTGTGGACTCGGCGACTAGCCGCTGTTTGGACAAAAACCCTAATCCAGGGGTTTGCATCCTATTTAAAACGACCTTATGCAGCCTCCTCTTCCCTTTATGCTCCCAAACACTCCTCATAGCAAACCCTAGCCGTTTTTGAGAGGATCTAAGGCCTTTTGAGTGATTCTTGTGAGTTTTGATCTCAAGGAAGAAGGAAGAGCATAGAAGGATCAAGAGGGGACTGAAGGATTCGAGTTTGGTTCATCATTTTCAGTCTTTGGAAGGTATAAAGTCTAAACCTTGCTTATTCTTTTGTTAGATCCCTCTTTGGGGTGATTTAGGGCTTTTATAAGCCATTTTTGGTGGCCAACCATGTTTGCAAGCATGGTTGGGGGTTTGGGCTTCTCTATCATGTTATTCAATGAGCAACAAGTTAGATCTAGGATGCTTTTTGCACCAAGGAAGGCCCCATGCAAGAAAAGAACCATTTTAGAGCCTTTTAAGCTTTAATGTCCCATGCATGCATGTAAAGTTTGTAACTTTACGTGCTAGATCGAGTTTAGGGGCCTAGATCTATCATTTGGTTAAGTGTTGTACATCAGAAATCGAAGTTCTAAGTAAGGGATGTGATCGAATCGGCGAGTCCATTCCTGGACTCGGCGAGTCCAAGGGTTTTGGTCCCATATCAGTGAGGGTCTTAAGGACCAGTTGGGTGTGGAAGGGTTTTAGGAGTCCTGGGGAGTGACCTAACGTTCTGGACTAAGCAAAGTGTTCTGGGAATTCTTGGTACTTGGTGAGTGCATGAACAGACTCGGCGAGTCCAAGACAATCTTCATGGTACTCGGCGAGTTGTTCATACAACTCGGCGAGTCGAGGACAGAACGTGTTCATAGGATGAAGAGTAACTCGACGAGTCAAGACAGGACATGAGTATTAGTCGATGATGAACTCGACGAGTTATTCATACAACTCGGCGAGTCGGGTGTGGATTCAGTCGGTGTTCATTTAGAAGGAAAACTCGTCGAGTCATCGCCTAACTCGAAGAGTAGAGACGGGTATGAGGTCTGATGGAAGGATAGGGACTCGCCGAGTTGGCATGCCAACTTGGCGAATCAGGTCAACTGGAAGTTGACTTTGACTTTGACTTGGTCAAGGGGTAAAATGGTCATTTTACCCTAAGGGTAGATGTCAGTTTCTGACTAAATGTTTTGTGGGAATTATAGCCGGAGGATTTCAGGAGCAGCAACGTCAGCAGGTAGAGGATTCCCGCACAGTTCACCAGCTACGAGGTGAGTTACCTTCCAGTAGGGGTGGGTCTAAGGCCACAATTCCGGCCCACCATTGAGGAGTATTTAGAAGATAAATGTCTTTGTGATAATTTATCTTGGTCTGGTTTGCGTTTGGTTATGAGTTATATCTGTATGTTATGTTACATGATTGGGATAGTTTCCCTGATAATGGTCCTTAGGACCAAGGGGTAGGTCAGTACTCGGATATGTCTGAATGTGTGCTTATATCTTGCTATTGTATGCTAGTGGTAGGGGTGGAATAGTCCCCTGTTACCGGTTGAAAGATACCGATGACGATTACTGGTTAAAAGATACCGATGATGATTACCAGTTGAAAGATACCGATGATGATTACCGGTTGAAAGATATTGATGGTATTGTATGGTATGTGGTATGATGGGGGAACTCACTAAGCTTTGTGCTTACGGTTTCAGTTTTTGGTTTCAGGTACCTCTTCATCCAAGGGGAAGGAGCCGGCGGCATAGCGTGGCATCACACACACTCACATATGATTTCTGCACAGTGTTTTCTGGGATTGTACTCTGATATGACAATTGTTCATGGTTGTGGGTTTCAAATATGATACTTGGTTTTGAGATTACGTGTTTATATAATATTTTCTAATGAATTTTTTATGAATTAATTAATCAAAAATGAAATTTTTGGTCTTGAATTTTGGGATGTTACAAGTTGGTATCAGAACCCTGGTTTGAGGGATTCGGACACGCCCTCGGGGGTGTTTGGACACAAACTAAGGGGCTAAAAGATTTTTACAATAAAATGGTTTTCTAAAAATCTAAGCGAATGGATTTTATGAAAGACAAGGTGTGTGATGCATGCGACCGGCCGGGCTCAAGTAGGTTTTCCCCAAGATACCCATACATGTTATGTTATGCTATATGGATTGATTCAGAATTGCATGCTAGAATTGGACTAAGGATCTAGGAAGATGCCTTGTGTGACTGATATATGATTCTAATAATCGCATGCTAGTTAGGGCTAAGGATCTAGGAGGATGCCTTATATGCCTATTGTATGAGCTGTATGCTAGGGCTGTTTAGTCAGTAGTAGGACGACTTGTATAGGTTATGCCTGATTTGGTTACTCGATGCACGGATGCTGCTTGCTTTGTGCTACGGGGGTTCTGGCTATTTCCAACTAACTAAGGAGCGGATATGTAACAGTACCTGCAAGTTAGTTAGGGGGAAATGGTAGGGGCTCCTGTGCAGCTGATGGCGGAGAGTAGGTCAGAGAGTGCCCTTGGGAAGCCTAGGATGAGGTTAGTGGGAAGGGGTATAGGTAAAGGGACCTGGTGAAGTCGAAGAAATCCTTGAGGAAAGCATGGGTAGATGTGGAAGGTAGTATGGGCCCGTACTAATGAAAGTAGATGACCCGTACTCGAATCAAGGAGGGCCTAGATGAAATCGGGAACCTTGGAGAGTGTGTTAGATCTCTCGAGTATATGTATGATCCTGACTTTTATATGTGTGTTTTCAGTATGATGACCACACGACTTGGAGCAGGAGGTTCCGGATCCGGATCAGGATCAGGCTCAGGTTCGGGATCCGAGCAGGTTGATGACGGGCTACGCGATTTCATTGCGTCTGAGATCACGAGAGGCATCCTTCAGTCGACCCCTATCATCTTCAGGTCGATCAAGGAGGGGATTGTTGAGCTGATGGAGGATCGTCTCCGATCATTCAGGAGTGATTTGGCGTCTAGCCAGATGGGTGCGTGCACACTGTCCTTTAAGGACTTTCGGGGAAGTGGTGCGCCGAATTTCCAAGGGGTGAAAATCCCACTGCTGCTAGGAGATGGGTCGCAGACATTGAGTCTGCGCAGCTAACAAGCTTCTACCCAGAGGGGTCGAAGGTTCGATATGTAACAGGATGCTTGCGAGACAGGGCTAGGGATTGGTGGGAGTCTGTTGGTGACTCATTGGGAGCCTCAACTGCTGATGCTATGACTTGGTCAGACTTTGTGACCAGATTCAGGGCGGAGTTTGCGCCAGCTGTGGAGCTTCAATGGCTGGCTAGGGAGTTTTTGGATATGAGGCAAACTACGGAGACTGTGGTGGAGATCACCGCCAAGTTCCGGGAGAGGGCATTGCTGGTGCCCCATTATGTGGGTGATGAGGATATGAGGAGGACCCGCTACCACGACATGCTACGAGCCGACATTCGGGAGCATGTTAGTTTTTCGGCTTGCCCTACCTTGGATTCCATGATTGCCAGGGCTAGGGAGAGGGAGATTGATATGGAGCACGTCCAGAAGAGGAAGGCAGTGGAGGGGTTGACGACTGGGGCTTCGGGGAAGAAGCCCAAGGGATCTAATGATAGGCCGAAAGGCCAGGCAGGACGGCACCGCTGTGGGAAATGCGGTCGGTCACACGAGGGAGCTTGTCATACTGGCCCGGGTTCGGGCTGCTATAAGTGTGTCAAGGTGGGGCATTTTGGCACGGATTGTACTGCCCTTGCCCCTGCAGTACAGATGACAGACCTGATTCACTTCCATTGCAATCAGAGGGGCCACAAAAGGGCCAATTGCCCGAGATTGATAGCAGCATCAGCGGCAGCGCCGGTCTCAGCAACGGCGCGGGTTACAGATCACCGGAAGGTCAAGACAGAGGTTCCAGTGGTGTGGAGCCAGGCATTTCAGCTGACAACCGAGGAGTAACGCGCTGCACCTGATGTGGTGACGGGTATGATTCTTTCCCTTTGATCTTCTTTTGTTAATGATTATGTTAGTGATATGCGCTATGTTTAGGATCGTTCCATGTGAACGGCATCCTAATTCTGGTGTTGTTTGACTCGGGTGCTACCCGATCATTTGTGTCTCTTGCGCTTAGCAAGATATTTTCCGAGTCTTCGGGAATGTTGGATTGCCCTCTAGAGGTAGAGATTGCAGACGACCGTTCGGTGCGGGCATCGATGGTATTTCGAGATTGTGTGCTGAGGTTATTTGAGTAATGCTGTGACAACCCGATATTTCAACTCTTTGTAATGACCAAAATGGGTCAAGTATTGTAACCACTTTTGAGTAATAAAATTTACTTTCATAATAAAATGTACAAATAGTTCTATTTAATTTCCTTCTATGTTTAAATGTCTTTGAACCATGATCGTACGTGAAAAGAACGCCCAAATCCGACTTCATATAGCAAAGTTATGATTTTTCCAAGTTCGGCTTAGCAACAGACAGCTAAAAACTCGAATCGGAGATCGAGCGACTTTTGGCCGGAATGACCTAAACGAGAATCGAAGGTCTCGACAATGGTATTCCAGCGGTAAAAAGTCTGGCAAAAACCGACATCAGATAAAGAAGTTATGAATTTTCAAAGAAATTCCTTAAACACGATGAGTTTATAATAAATAATAAAAAAATAATTTCGGCATTTGCCGACGGAGTCTAAACGAAAGTTGTAAAGCGTAGTCTCACCTACGCGTGGATATAAAGACCGTCGAAAACGGAGTTCGTATGAAGAAGATATGAATTTTTGAAGTTTATTAAATTAATTAATTATTTATTTAAATCAAAATTCGGAGATTATCCGAAGGGGAGTCAGCGTCCTCATCCGAGGTACGTGCTGCGTACTCCTGTACGCCCAGCGTACCCGAATGACTTGGCCTCTGATCGTCCACGTCGCCCTATCCGAAGAATCCGACCCGTCCGACCCGTCCGAAGCGCCGACCCGTCCGACCCGCTGTCCCGTCCGACCCGCCGTCCCATCCGACCCGCGTACCCAGCAACCCGTCCCATCCGAAGCCGAGGCAGTCGAGGCTTCGGTCATGCATGACGTACGCTTACGCGCTGCGTACGAGCGTACGTCCCGCGTACCGAGGCAGACCAGCCTTACTATAAATAGGATGCGAGGGCTTCCAAGAAAAGGGCTCATTTCTCTCCTCTCTCTCACAATCTTGCCTCGTTTTCTATGCCCGTTCAAACCCGAAGCTCTGGTCTTTTTGGCTCAAGTCCCGAGGGTCGATTTTACTCCCGAGATTCCCGAGAATCCCGAGGAAAATCCGTTTCCCGAGACGAAACTCTGCCCGGTTTTCCATCTCGCTATCTTCAAACTTTCAAGTGAGTTTCATACCCCTTAATCAACCTTTTAAATATTCTAAATGCTTTTATATGCTTTCAAGGGGGGGATTACAAGTAAAATACACGAGTATTATCGTGTGTTACATAAAGAAACTCTTTTATATACTGTTATATATCCAAATCACATGCGATTTATAAACTTTTAAGGAACTTTCATATATATAACATATGTTAAAATAGCATTCTATCTTTTGAAATATAAATTTGTTGTAATGCATGTATAAACTAAACTTTTCTTAGATTATTCTTGTCTATCATAGACTCTACACCAAAAATCTATGCTTTCATAAACAAGTGATTCCTTTTCTAGGTATTTCTAAACAAACAAGACACACTTTTAGAAAACTATAATAGGTATAGTTTTACGAACAAATTTCTAACTCCTATGTACTAGAAACATGAATTTCAAGAAGTTTATTTTCGTATACAAGAACAAACGTAACAATTTAACAAATCTGTTTTTATACCACGGTTTTGTGAGACACTAACTTCATGTACGTTCGAGTACACATTTCAAGTCCTGTATTATATACCAGAATCCCTTGGAGGGGGAGCATGGTGTTTGTGTATAGATCTATACGGGCTTGACAACCCACGCCCTGACTGTTAGCTGCAGTCCACCGTTTGGGGTGACAAACGTCATAACATTCCAACGCCTGAAGAACGTTGTGTATAGGCATTCTGAGTTAATAGTATGGTTATAAAACTCACAAGGGGTATTAAAAATGCATTGATTTACAAGGTTTTCAAACTCATTGGTTATTTTACACTTACATACATTTTGGAGACAAACATTGGTCTTGAGTGAAGGCTACTTTTATACTAGTAGAAAATATAGGATTTTCTAAACACAAACAAACAAAGATAAAACATTTCATTTCATTCAAACATTGTCACTTAAATACTTATGAAATTCACCAGCTTAAATGCTGATCTACTCTTTCAAAATTTACTTGTATGTCCCAGGAAATCAGTAATTTCAGGTATTCATTACGCTTTTGATGAAGGGATGCTGCGGCGCCAGTTTAATCTCGTATTTTTGACATCATATTGTAATTGAGTTTTGAACATGTAACTTTTGACAAATGTAAACTTTCAATTATATATATGATGGTTGTATTGCTTTCTTTACTATGTATTCATTTGTTACGTTACCACATGAAGTCATCCGCCCCCGAACGTTTCCGCCGTTCAGGTTTGGGGGTGTGACAAATGCTACTTGGTAGACTTGGTTCCCATTCCATTGCGTGGGAACAAGGTGATTATAGGCATGGATTGGCTCAGCCTTAATGGGGCAGTGATCGACTACGCGCAGCAGTTGGTGTGGGTCAGGACCCCAAGTGGGGGAGAGCTGGTTATTCAGGGCGAGAGGCCACAGCGAGGACCAACATTATGTTCAACATCGAGAGCTAGGCGTTACCTCCAACAGGGCTGCGCAGGTTATGTCGCGTATGTTATGGATACCCGGGAGACGGGTCGGGCGACGGTGGACGATGTACCTATGGTACGAGAGTTTGCGGACGTATTCCCTAGGATTTGCCTGGGATACCTCCAGAACGACAGGTGGAATTTAGGATCAACCTATTCCCTGGTGCGACTCCGATAGCCAAGGCGCCGTACCGGTTGGCTCCTCCAGAGATGTAGGAGTTGTCTACATAACTATAGGAGATGCTAGACAAGGGTTTCATTAGACCGAGCAGTTCACCCTGGGGAGCCCCGAATCTGTTTGTAAGGAAGAAGGACGGGTCGCATCCGATGTGTATAGATTATCGGGAGCTGAACAAGGTAACGATGACGAACCGCTACCCACTCCCGAGGATTGATGACCTCTTTGACCAGCAACAGGGAGCATCTTGGTTCTCCAAGATTGATTTGCGTTCCGGGTATCATCAGATGAGGGTCAGAGAGGAGGATGTGCAGAAGACTATGTTTCGGACGCGTTATGGCCATTATGAGTTTGTAGTGATGCCTTTTAGGCTCACCAATGCTCCTGCCGCGTTCATGGACCTCATGAACCGCGTGTGTAGACCGACGTTGGATCGGTCTGTGATAGTATTTATTGATGACATCTTGGTTTATTCCAAGACGCAGGAGCAGCAGGAGGAGCATCTGCGCGAGGTTCTGGAGACTTTGAGGAGGGATAATTTGTATGCTAAGTTCCCCAAGTGTGAGTTCTGGTTGCGCGAAGTGCAGTTTCTTGGGCACCTTGTCAACCAGAACGGGATTTCGGTAGATCTGGCCAAGGTAGAGGCCGTGATGAATTGGGAGGTTTCGAGGTCTCCATCTGAGATTCATAGCTTTCTAGGTTTGGCAGGCTACTATCGGAGATTTATTCAGGACTTCTCCAAGATAGCAGTTCCGCTCACCTGACTAACTAAGAAGTCGGTGGTGTATCGTTGGGGGCCTGAGCAGCAGGCCGCATTTGAGACGCTGAGACAGAGATTGTGCGAGGTGCCAATTTTATCCCTGCCAGAGGGCATGGAGGATTTCGTTGTGTACTGCGATGCATCCATCGCAGGATTGGGCGCGGTATTGATGCAGAGAGGGCATGTCATCGCGTACGCATCAAGGCAGCTGAAGCCTCACGAGGCGAACTACCCGATGCATGAGTTTGAGTTGGGGGCTATTATGTTCGCCCTCAAGATTTGGTGTCATTACCTATATGGGGTTCGTTGTATGATTTACACGGAGCACAAGAGTTTGAGGTATCTCATGGACCAGCCAAATCTGAATATGAGGCAGCGTCGGTGGCTTGATTTGGTGAAGGATTATGATTGTGAGATCCTCTACCATCCAGGGAAGGCTAATGTCGTGGCCGATGCGCTTAGCCGCATGGCAACGCCGATCAGGGATATCTGTCTAAGGATGACAGTGGTGACTCTGCTTCTGGAGCGGATCCGGGAGGCTCAGCAGGAGGCTATGTAGGAGGAACATCGAAAGAGTGAGCGGATTGTTGGGCAAGTTTCCTTTTTCGACTATGATAGCCGAGGGTTATTGACTCTTCACCGTAGGGTGTGGGTCCCTTATCATGGAGGAGTGCGCCAGGTCCTGTTGGAGGAGGCGCACAAATCCCGATTCTCCATTCATCCCGGGGCAACGAAGATGTATAGGGATCTTCGTTTGGACTATTGGTGGCCCTGCATAAAGCGGGATGTGGCATGGTACGTGGAACGGTGCTTGACCTGCAGGAAGGTCAAGGCCGAGCATCAGAGACCTCACGGCAAGATGTAGCCGTTGGATATCCCGCTGTGGAAATGGGAGGATATTACGATGGATTTTATCACGAAGCTTCCCAGGACAGCGCGGGGGATTGATTCGATATGGGTCATCGTGGATCACCTGAGAAATTGGCCGATATCTATATCAGGGAGGCGGTGGCGCAGCACGGAGTGCCAATTTCGGTGATTTCAGACAGAGACGTGCAGTTTACTTCCAGGTTTTGGAAGATGTTTCATGACGAGTTAGGTACTTGTCTGCGTTTTAGCACCGCTTTTCACCCACAGACGGATGGCCAGAGCGAGCGAACCATCCAGACTATGGAGGATATGCTGCGGGCATGCATTTTAGATTTCGGAGGTAGTTGGGATACCTACCTCCCGTTGGCGGAGTTCTCGTATAATAACAGCTATCCTGCGAGTGTCGACCGTCCTCCCTTCAAGATGTTATATAGGAGGAGGTGCAGGACCCCGATATGTTGAGGCGAGGTTGGCCAGAGAGTCATGGGGAGCACCGAAGTAGAGCTCAAGATGACAGAGAAGATTCAGCAGGTCTGGAGCAGGCTCCAGACTGCTCAGAGTCGGCAGAAAAGTTACGCCGATAAGCGTTGATCAGACCTGGAATTCTAGGTCGGGGATATGGTTCTCCTAAAGGTGTCGCCATGGAAGGGCATCATTTGATTCAGGAAGCGGGGCGAGTTGGGCCCAAGGTATATCAGACCGTTCAGGGTTGTAGCCCGGGTGGGCAAGGTGGCGTACCGGCTGGATCTGCCAGCCGAACTTAGTTAGATCCATAGCACTTTCCACGTTTCTCAGCTGCGGAAGTGCCTAGTGGACGATACGGCGGTGGTACCCTTGGAGGACATTCAGGTAGATGGTAACCTGAATTACATCGAGCGGCCTGTGGAGATTATAGACCGGAAGTCGAAGGATCTAAGGAACAAAAGAGTGGAACTCGTGAAGGTGCAATGGCAGCACCGGAAGGGGTAGGAGTGGACTTGGGAGCCGGTGAGTGAGATGATGGAGCACTACCCCGAGTTGTTTGAGCGGCAGACTTCGAGGACGAAGTCTAAAATAAGTGGGGGAGATTTGTAGCACCTGGTTCTTGGTATGTATTCTGTTATTAAATATTCATTTATTTTTCATTTTTAGCCTTGGACTCGGCGAGTCGAAGGACGGACTCGCCGAGTAGAAGCGGGATGAGGCGCGGAGTTTAAGCTGCGGACTCGGCGAGTCGAGTCCCGGACTCGGCGAGTAGCCGCTGTTTGGACAAAAACCCTAATACAGGGGTTTGCATCCTATTTAAAACGACCTTATGCAGCCTCCTCTTCCCTTTATGCAACCAAACACTCCTCATAGCAAACCTTAGCCGTTTTTGAGAGGATCTAAGGCCTTTTGAGTGATTCTTGTGAGTTTTGATCTCAAGGAAGAAGGAAGAGCATAGAAGGATCAAGAGGGGACTGAAGGATTCGAGTTTGGTTCATCATTTGCAGTCTTTGGAAGGTATAAAGTCTGAACCTTGCTTATTCTTTTGTTAGATCCCTCTTTGGGGTGATTTAGGGCTTTTATAAGCCATTTTTGGTGCCCAACCATGTTTGCAAGCATGGTTGGGGGTTTGGACTTCTCTATCATGTCATTCTATGAGCCACAAGTCAGATCTAGGATGCTTTTTGCAGCAAGGAAGGCTCCATGCAAGAAAAGAACCATTTTAGAGCCTTTTAAGCTCTAATGACCCATGCATGCACGTAAAGTTTGTAACTTTACGTGCTAGATCGAGTTTAGGGGCCTAGATCTATCATTTGGTTAAGTGTTGTACATCAGAAATCGAAGTTCTTAGTAAGGGATGTGATCGACTCGGCGAGTCCATTCCTGGACTCGGTGAGTCTAAGGGTTTTGGTCCCATATCAGTGAGGGTCTTAAGGACCAGTTGGGTGTGGAAGGGTTTTAGGAGTCCCGGGGAGTGACCCAACATTCTGGACTAAGCAAAGTGTTCTGGGAATTCTTGGTACTCGGCGAGTGCATGAACGGACTCGGCGAGTCCAAGAAAATCTTCATGGTACTCGACGAGTTGTTCATACAACTCGGCGAGTCGAGGACAGAGCGTGTTCATAGGGTGAAGAGTAACTCGACGAGTTGTTCATACAACTTGGCGAGTCAAGATAGGACATGAGTATCAGTCGATGATGAACTCGACGAGTTATTCATACAACTCGGCGAGTCGGGTGTGGATTTAGTTGGTGTTCATTTAGAAGGAAAACTCATCGAGTCATCGCCTAACTCGACGAGTAGAGATGAGTATGAGGTCTGATGGAAGGATAGCGACTCTGCGAGTTGGCAAGCCAACTCGGCAAGTCAGGTCAACTGGAAGTTGACTTTGACTTTGACTTGGTCAAGGGGTAAAATGGTCATTTTACCCTAAGGGTAGATGTCAGTTTCTGACTAAATGTTTTGTGGGAATTATAGCCGGAGGATTTTCGGAGCAGCAGCGGAAGCAGTTAGAGGATTCCCGCACAATTCAGCAGCTACGAGGTGAGTTACCTTCCAGTAGGGGTGGGTCTAAGGCCACAATGCCGGCCCACCATTAAGGAGTATTTAGAAGTTAATTGTCTTTGTGATAATTTATCTTATTCTGGTTTGCGTTTGGTTATGAGTTATATTTGTATGTTATGTTACATGATAGGGATAGTTTCCCTGATAGTGGTCCTTAGGACCAAGGGGTAGGTCAGTACTCGGATATGTCTGAATGTGTGGTTATATCTTGCTATGTATGCTAGTGGTAGGGGTGGAATAGTCCCCAATTATCGGTTGAAAGATACCGATGACGATTACCGGTTGAAAGATACCGATGATGATTACCGGTTGAAAGATAACGATGATGATTACAGGTTGAAAGATACCGATGGTATTGTATGGTATGTGGTATGATAGGGGAACTCACTAAGCTTTGTGGTTACGATTTCAGGTTTTGGTTTCAGGTACCTCTTTATCCAAGCGGAAGGAGCCGGCGGCATAGCATGGCATCACACACACTCACATATGATTTCCGCACAGTGTTTTCTGGGATTGTACTCTGATATGACATTTGTTCATGGTTGTGGGTTTCAAATATGATACTTGGTTTTGAGATGACGTGTTTATATAATATTTTCTAATGAATGTTTTATGAATTAATTAATCAAAAATGAAATTTTTGGGCTTGAATTTTGGGATGTTATAGCTATAGCCTCGAGTGGCTAGTTGTATGTACGTGGTATTTTGAGGAATTCACAAAGCTTCGTGCTTACCATGTTATGTGTTATGTGTTTCAGGTTCTTATTAGGATCCTGGGAAGACGGCGACTCGATTTTACACACACATACACACACATACACAAGAGGAAAGAGTCATGAATATGGATCCTGGATTTTGATAATAATGTTTTGAAAACTTTGTTGACTATTAAATGGTGTTTATTTAAAATACATGTGTTTTATGGAATTAAAAATGAAAAAAAAATTGGTTTGAAAATTCACGCTGTTACATACACCCTCAAATCTCTCTCTCTCTCTCTCTCTCTCTACTTCTAACCTTTTCTACCCTATTTTCCTCCATTTATGGCCTGCGAAGAAGCCCTGCAAAACCCATGAGTACTCATCTGAGTAGTAACCTTCAAGTAGGAGATCCCGAGTCAATATTATGCCCGCTTAGATCTCGATTCTCATCAATGGGATTCTGTAAGTGAGCTACACTTATTCTGCCTCTGTGTAACTTATAATTATAGTTATAAGTCGTTACTAGGAACCTATAATTAAGATTTATCAGTAATTCTAAGTCTTTATATTAATTGATCTACTTATGAGAGAGGTGTCTAAAATAGTTACGTTGGCTTGGTTGTTGGATTTCAAAAAAAACTATATGCTGAAATGATCATGCCTCCTAACTGTCCAGCCTAGCCGATCCTTATTTAGTAGAACTATTGGTTTTCATTGGGATTAGTGTTATGTCTAACCTACATTATAAATTCTAATAGAACTAATAAACTATAATAATATAGGTTAATCCTCGTTGAAGTGTTGCTCGTCAGCTAAACTATTTGGTTAATTGTTAAGCCTCTGAAAATATGTCTAGGTGAGTTCTTCTCACTATATTGTATACTCCAATATGTATCCTATGTATGTAAGGAAATAGTTACCCTATAGTATGCACTTATATAGGCAATTAGACTAGGATATTTAGTTGCATGTTATTAGGAATGTTAACGGGGGCAAACGGGACGGGGAGTGCATCCCCCGCCCCCGCTCTCGAAATTTCCCTGTTCCCCCGCCCCCGCCCCCGGAATGTTCAGCCTTTCTACCCCCGTGCCCCCAAATCTCCTTTATTACCCCCGCCCCCGTTCCCCCGCCCCCGATTGATTTTTGGCTACCTTTTTTTGGGCTAAAATAAGTTGTTATTTAGGCTAAAATAAGCTATTTTTTAGGTAACAAATAATTATTTATAGTAGAATTTTACATGTTAAAAATAAAAAAGTTATAGCAATTTAAAAAATTATACTAACAACTTAAAAACATGTTTTTTGATGAATTTTGGAAACTCAAAATCATGTTATTGTTTATTATATTTATATAATTAACATATGTAAATATTTGTGTAATTTATTAACGGGGTCCCCATGGGGGTTTTGGGACGGGATTGCCTACCCCGCCCCCGCCTCCAAAAATAAAACGGGGGCTAACCTTGCCCCCGCCCCCATCCCCGCCCCCGATTTTTTTAAAAAAAATCCCCCAAACGGGACGGGGTCCTATGGGACTTTTTGACATCCCTACATGTTATATGGATTGTTGCTATATGTATATTGATATATGTATGTGGAGTTGAGGGCCGACCAGAACTATGTTGAAGGCTATTACTCTTGGGCGGACTAGCTTTATGCTAAAGGCCAATGTGTGGTCCAGCTATATGTTGTAGGCAAAGATAGGGCGGACCGACTTTATGCTGAAGGCTAGGGGTGGACCAACTATATGTTGAAGGCCACTATGTGTATGCGTTGTATATGTGTTGTGATATGGAATATTTTGAGGGAATTCACTAAACCTCGACTTATAGTTGTCGAATAATTGTTTTGTAGGTTGCTCATCAGACCGTGAAAAGGTTTACACATGACAGTATCAACATCGATGCATAATAAAGTTTTATAGTCTTCCGCTAAGATATTCTTTTATATAATAATGAATTGTAAAACTTATATTTTTAAAAATAAAAATGAAAATTTTACTTTTGAATTTCAAGACGTAACAAAATTTCAAGTTATGTTATATATTTTTTTGTTTTCTTCCCCTATTTTAATAATTATAAATCGTAAATATCACACATTAAAACACTAACTCTCAATAAACAAGTTGTTTGTTTTTCTTTAGCTTATTTATGGTGACACAAATATAATAGAACTAAATAACAAAATAATATAAAGAAAACAAGTTTGACCGAAATTACAAATATAAATATAACTTTTTTATTTAGTTTAATAAAAATAAAAACATATTACAAAAATAATAAATCACGAAAATTATAAATAAAAAATTGAAAACTCAAAAAAATGAAACACCAAAATTGTGAATTATAATATATTAATATATTTTGTACTTTCTGAAAAATATCAAGAAAAAGTTATCAAATTCATGAAAACTAAAACAAAAATTGAAAACAAAGTAAAATATGAAAAAAAAATCAAAAAATAATAAAAAATTGCTAAAAGAATATGAAAAAGATGAAATGTATGAATATATTAGAGTATAGAAAAAGGAATATATATATATATATATATATATATATATATATATATGTATATATATATATATATATATATATATATATATATATATATATATATAAAACGAATATAAAGTAAAAAAGAAAATAAATAAAGTATATAAAAAATGAAAAATAAAGTTAAAAAATCATGTGCTGTAATTTTTTGCAAACTACTGGCACCAAATTTGGACTTCAAAATCTGATTTCAGGTCTGATTCTGTATGAAAGATAAAATAGTTAACCATAAAACTGATTAAGTGGATTAGTATGATAACTCTGTATAAAAGTGTGGCCATAGAAATATATATATATATATATATATATATATATATATATATATATATATATACTTATAAAGCTAGCATTTTTTCTTGAATCTCATGCATTTGAAGCTCCCATGACTTTTCAATTTCTTTATAATAATAGTTATAATTTGGTAATTAGGTTAAATAAATATCAAATTTAGAGTGTATTCATATATAAACTAAATTTCAATATTAAATAATATCTTTAATTCTACTTATAAAATTATGTTTATTAACTTTTAACATGTTATACTTAATTTATTAGTTTTAATATATTGTTGAATGTAAACCATTATCATTTTAAAGGTATAATTTTTGAACAATTTGTATAAAATACTTAAATTATTAATTAAAATATAACATTATAGGTTCAACTTAAATATAAATTTTATTTAACTTAAACAATCCAAAGATTATTTTATAAATAATTAAAAGTGATAAATTATAGTGTCTCTCTAATAATGATTGTAAGTTGGTTAATAAGGTTAAATAAATATCAAACCTAAAGTGTAATCATTAATAGACTAAATTTCAATTTTAAAATAATATCTTTACTTCTATTTATAAAGTTATGTCTTTAAATTTTAACATATTATACTTAATTTATTAGATTTTAAATGTTGTTGCATGTAAACCATTATCAGTTTAAAGCTATAATTTTTGAACAGTTTGGACAAAATACTTAATTTGTTAATTTAAATATAATATTATAGTGTCAACTTAAATATAAATTTCAGTTCCACTAAAAAACCAAATAATATTTTCTAAATAGTTAAAAGTGATAAATTATAGTGATAAATGCAAAAACTAAATTGTAATATCAGTTTAACTAAAATATTTCCTAAATATATTTGTATAATGGTTAAAATTTTTCAAATTAGTAGCTTAAAATAACTTATAATAACAATAGTTAAAAATAACTCTATATAAATGATTATATTGTTACCTTTAAAATCAAAAAATAATGTTTGATGTTTTAAATAATTATAATAATAGAAATTAAAACATTAAGCAAATATATTTTAAAAGATTAGTTAAGAATAACAACTATAAATAATATTAAACCATATATAATATTTAATTTTATTGATGTGTAGCTCGCGAGTAGAAGTCATTCAAACGATTGAGATTATGATGTTATAATAGATTTATATATTATCATATAATTCAAAATAGTCAATATATTATATCAAATAAGTAACTTAAAATAACTTACAATAACAATAGTTAAAAACAACTCTATATAAATGATTATGTTGTTAGCTTTAAAATAAAATAACAATATTTGATGTTTTAAATAATTATAATGATAGAAATTAAAACATTAAGCAAATAAATTTTAAAAAATTAATTAACAATAAAAACAACTATAAATAACATCAAATCATATATTATATTTAATTTTATTCATGTGTAACTCGCGGGTAGAAGTCACTCAAACGATTAAGATTAAGAAGTTATAATAAATATATAGATTATCATATAATTCAAAATAATCAATATATTATATCAATTTAGTATATACAAATTATTATCTCAAATTTAACAACAACATTATTGTTATATTTAAAAAATCATATATTTGTAAAGACTTCAACTATATAAGTGTTTCTGCGCAACGCGCAGGCATTCGCCTAGCGTGTGTATATATATATATATATATATATATATATAAAGAGAGAGAGAGAGAGAGAGAGAGAGAGGGAGAGCTAAATTCAAATGTTTCTAGCAACTATTTTGTGCATGAATGCACCAATAGGAGTTTAGGAAAAAATAAATAATTCAATAAATTATTTAAGGGTATTATAATAATCTTTGCATATTTAATTATGGTAGATAATTAATATGTTTATTATTCTTTTAAGAGTAAATTACTAAAATTGTCCCTGTGGTTTGGTCAAAATTGCACGTTTGGTCCCTAACTTTTTTTTTGCACTCGGATCGTCCCTATGGTTTAATTTTGTTGCGTTTTTCGTCCCTATGGTTTGGTAAAAGTTGCATGTTTGGTCCCTAACTTTATGTATGTAAGGGACGAAAAATGCAACAAAATCAAACCACAGGGACGAAAAACGCAACAAAATCATACCACAGGGATGATCCAAGTGCAAAAAAAAAAGTTAGGGACCAAATGTGCAATTTTGACCAAGCCACAGGGACGATTTCAGTAATTTACTCTTCTTTTAAATATGGGATGTCAAAGTCAAAATTTGTTGAAAAAACCCCTAGCTGATTCTTTTTCTCTTTCTCTGAAATTCATCTTCACGCTCCAAAAATTACCACTGACATCAAAATTGAACTACCATTCAAGTTGATTTTGTAATTTGGTGGTGAAGTCCAACTGCTGAATCGATGGTTTGAAGGTTGGTCTCTGCCACCAACGTAAATTTATTTGATTTCTGATTTTTCTACTTCTTGATTGCTTGCTATTCTTCCTCTGAATACTACTGATTTACGATTCTTCACATGAATTTTCCATTTGATTTATTCATTGATTTTCGATTCTTTGATTTCTGATTATCCTTCCTGTTGATTTCCGATTTCACTAGTATACCCATTGGGCTCTCATTATTCTTTAATTTTAAATATCCATCATTCAAGTTGATATTGTAATTAAGAATCAGACTTAAATAATGATATATTGTTTGAAGGTTGGTCTTTGCTGAATCGATGGTTTAAAGGTTGGTCTCTGCTGAATCGATGGTTTGAAGATTGGTCCCGGCCTGTTAAAATATAACTTTAAAAATAAAGTTAGAATTAGCCGATGAAGTCTAAAAAAAGTTATAGAGAAAAATTTCACCTACGTGTGGATATAAAGAACGTTAAAAACGGAGCACGTATGCAAAATATATGAAATTTTGAAGTTTCGGCCACAAACTTTGAGGCTGGAATAATGCCCAACATACCAAGAAATACGCTTAGCGTATATATGTATGACCAGTATACAAGATATGTATGCCCATCATACTATTGTGTTCACAGTCCGAAATTGGCCACGTAGCCCTACTCCATTGCATGGTGCACACATGTTTGTAGCGTTGACGCGTCCGCCTAACATACTGATGTATGCCCAGCGTAGAGTTTGGTGAAGTAGTATGCCCCGCGTACCAGGAAAGTCACACCCAACGTAACTCAAGGCATCAGCTACTATAAGTAGTGAGCGAAGCCATCCGATTTTAGTTTACAAACTTTACATCCTCTCACCCTCTACTTTCCATTATGTTACACTAAATATCCCTAAACCTAAAATACTATCCTAGCATCATAAGAAAGCCCCAAAGAGCCCGAAGAACCCGAGAAACAGAGTTTCGAGTCGAAACTCTTCCCACGTAAAGCCCGGTTTTTGAGAAAACATCACGGTATTATCGGAAACGATTGTTTTAAGAGACGAAGTACTGTCCAATTATCGTTAAATCAAGTGAGTGTGTGGTCACTTTCATCTTAAACATAGATATGAAGTATTTTCTATAAAATACGTGCTATGTGTATATATATTGTTTGTTTACTTAAGATGGGTGTTGAATGAATGTTTGATTACAGGTTTTAAACTGTATATGTACTTTTATCTACAAATATGTTGGATAAAACATGGGTAGATGAAATAGATGATGTGTGATAAAATGATGAGAGGCCTCGATGTTGTTGTTGTTGTTGTTGTTGTTTTCATCTAGCGGAGTATAGATGATGACCACGAACCTTTCTAGATAGTCCAGTGGAACGCTAGCAGGCTCGCAACTTATAAGTGTTGGCGAACTAGTTCGCTGGTGTACTCCATCCCCCTCAAGGTTGCCTTACGGACATATATGGTTGAGGAATCCCCTTAGTAGTAAAGTCCATCCGGATGATGATCCTTAAGCTAGGTCCCTTGTGATAGGTGTTTAGGGACGTAAAGTGAGGATAACGGGAATGGGTAATCAGGGATATTGTTGGTTGATAAAATTAATAAATTTATTGTTTGTTGATGAAATTAATAAATTTATTTATTGTGGGTTAAATCCCCTATATGCTCACTAAGCTCCCAAGCCTGACCCACTCAGCTTTCTATAGTACAGGTAGTGGTCCCAGAGCATAGTTGGATGATGACGAAGGATTTTTGGATTATAGACTATTAGATGTATAACTGTTGTAAGGTCTATAACATACTGTTTATGCTTTTGGTCTGTATCGATGTGGACATCTTGAGTTTTGTAATGAAATGAAAAATACATTTCTTTAAGAAATGTTTTGATAAAATTTTGTCATATTTTGTTTTGGGAAAAATTCCGCATATTTTTATTGTCACACCCCGAAACCAGAACGGCGGAATCGTTTGAGGGCGGATGACTTCATGTAGTATCGTAACAGTTGAATATATAATAAAGAAAGTAAAACAACCATCATATATATAATTTAAAAGTTACATTGTTGAATGATACTTGTTCAAAATAAATTACAATATGATGACAAAAATGAGTTTTAAACTAATGCCTTAGCGTTCCTTCTCCAAAAGCTGGGGTTTACCTATATTACTGAATCCCTGAGAAATACAAGTAGTTTTGAATGAGTGTCAGCAATTAACCTGGTGAGTTCATAAGCATTTATGTATAAAATTTGTAAGTTTGGTATAAAATCACTAAGTTTATTTCCGAAAAATCCAATATTATTCCATGAGTGTGTGGTAGTTTCAAAGTTCCAAAACTGTAATGCCTTAGTAGTTTTTCATGTCTAGGATAACATATTTAAGTATGTATAAAATTACTAAGACATTTGATAACCCCGTAAATCATCATGTTTTTAATACTCCATGTGAGTTTCATTTCCATGCTATTGACCTAGACTGCCTGTAACAACATTCTTCAAGCGTTGAAATGTTATGACGTTTGTCACCCCAGACCTGCCGGTCTAACTGTAGCTAACAGTTTAGGTGCGGGATTGTCAATCCCATATAGATCTATACACAAATATCACGCTCTCCCTACAAGAGATTATGGTATATAATACAGGACTTTAACTGCATACTTGAAAGTACGTGAAGTTGAATGTCTCACAAAACTTAGTATCAAATAGATTTACATATGAAAAGTCAATTTGTTCTTGTATATGAAAGTATTTCCTTGATATAGTACTTATAGTATGTAAAATCTCATGAATATCTAGTAAACTATACCTATTACAGTTTTTCCAAAAGTATGTTTCGTTTGTATGGTAAACCCTAGTGTAGTGTCAACTTTGTATGTAAAGTATAACATTATTCAAAATTTATACTCAAAATATAAATAAAGTGTTTGATATTTATATAACAACATGTTTCATTCCAAAAACACAAAGTGTTATCACGATATGTTGTATGAGAATGTTTTCGTATGGTAGTTATAAATCACATATGATTGATTATAACAAAAAGTATATCAAGAGATTGATGTTTTTCACACGAGGATAATCGTGTGTTTACTTGTATTCCCCCCTTAAAAGTGTATAAAAGCATTTACAAAGCATTTGAAAACGTAGTTATATGGGTATGAACTCACTTGATAGAGTGAAGATGGTGAGGTGAAAACTGAGCAGAACTTCGACAGGAGAAAATGGATTTCTCGGGATTCTCGGGAATCTCGGGAGTGTAAAACCTTCCGTCGGGACTTGGATGCGAAGCCGGGGCTTTGAGATATTTCTTGCATGCAAAACGGGGTAAAAACGCAAGAGAAGGAGATAAAATGAGCAATTATGCCCGGAACCCTCACCTCCCTTTTATAGGGGCTGGAAACCCTCGATACGCGGGGCGTAACTCCGGGTTATGCGGGGCGTACCAGACATTATGCATGACCGCATCCTCATGTTCCGGACTTCGGATGGGACGAGGCATAGAGGTGTAGAAGGGCGAAGTGGACGATCCGAAGCCTAGCACCCGAGTACGCTCGGCGTACGAGGGTACGCTGGGCGTAACTTCTCCCAGTTTGTGTACCTCGAACTTGTAAAATCCGTAACTTTCGCATACAAGCTCCGTTTTTGACGTTCTTTATATGCACGCGTAGGTGAGAATGTGTTATACAACTTTCATTTAGACTCCGTCGGCTAATTTTAATTATATTTTAATCATATTATTTTTAACATGACGGGACACGAAAGGTCCGTTAAAAATACGTAACTTCTTTATCCGATGTATATTTTCGACAGACTTTTTACAGTTGTACTACCATTATTGAGGTCTTAGATTCTCATTTAGATTGTTTCGGTCAAAAATCCCTCGATCTCTATTTCGAGTTTTTACCTGTCTGCTGCTACATCCGAAACTTCGAAAAATCATAACTTCCCAATACGAAGTCAGATTTGGGCGTTCTTTTTATGTATGTTCACGATTTAATGATATCTACGATTTTCATTTAGATACTTAAGGTTAAAAAGTATTTTATTAAAACTTCGTGTTTTACGTTTAATCGTATTGACGGTTTTGTTGTGAATCTTAGGTTAGTCATAACTTTTTCGTTATAACTCGGATTTAAGTGTTCTTTATATTTTTCAAAACCTTGATATGATAACTATCTTTTATGAAATCCAGTAGATGACTTTTGAACATTTTATTTTCAACAATAATTTCATTATATTAAAAGGGGTTACAATTCTTGACTTTTTAGGTCATTACATTGATTCGAAATATCGGGTTGTCACATCATCCCCCCGTTAGAGGGAATTTCGTCCCGAAATTTAATGTAAGATAAATATTTGTGGATTAGGGAAAGAGATGCAAATACTTTTGTTGTATTTGATCTTCGCGCTCTCAAGTGTATTCAGGTCCTCGTTTTGCATTCCAGCAGACCTTCACAATGGGCATGCGACTCTGTTTTGTTCTTTTGATTTCCTAATCCATGACCTCAATTGGATCCTCTATAGAGTGGAGACTCTCGTTGATTTCAATTTCGTCTAGAGGGACGATGAGGGTCTCATCAGACATACATTTCTTCAAGTTTGACACACGAAAGGTAGGGTGTACGTTATTGAGTTCCTGCGGTAGTCGAAGTTTTTATGCTACCAGACCGATCCTTGAAAGGATCTCAAATGGTCTGATATACCTTGGGTTTTGTTTCCCACGTTTTCTGAAATGTATTAACCCTTTCCAAGGTGAGACTTTTAATAGTAATTGGTCCCCGACCTGAAATTCCAAAGGCTTACGTCTTTTTTCCGCAAAACTCTTTTGTCTATCTCTGGAAGCCTTTAGTCGTTCCCGGATCTGAACAATCTTCTCAGTTGTTTGTCTTATGATTTATGGGCCCGTGAGAGCGTTGTCGGGTACTTGTCCCTTGGCTAGTTGTGTGTCACCCACTTCATCCCAGCACAGTGGTGATCTGCACTTGCAACCATAAAGGGCTTCGAATGGAGCAACTTTAATGCTAGAGTGATAGCTATTATTGTATGAGAATTTGACAAGTGATAAATGGGTATCCCATGCTTTACCAAAATCGATTACACAAGCTCTTAGCATATCTTCCAAGGTTTGTATGGTCCTCTCACTTTGACTGTCGGTTTGTGGATGGTAAGCGGTACTCATGTCTAGCTTCGTTCCTAGAGACTTTTGCAGCGACTGCCAGAATCACGAGGTGAATCTACTATCTCTATCGGAAATGATGGATATTGGTACACGGTGTAGTTGTACAATTTCTCGGATGTATGTTCGAGCTAGCTTCTCCATCTTGTCGGTTTCCTTTATGGGTAGGAAGTGTGCGGATTTTGTTAATCTATCGACGATTACCTAGATGGTGTCTAGTCCACCTGCTATTTTGGGTAACTTGGTTATGAAATCCATGATTATCCGCTCCCACTTCTACTCGTGTATTTCGAGTTGTTGTAGTAATCAAGATGGATTTTGGTACTCTACCTTGACTTTGGCACAAGTCAGACACTTTCCCACATAGGTAGCGATCTCTGCTTTCATGTTCGGCCACCAATATAGTTTCTTGAGGTCCAGATACATCTTGTCCGAACCTGGATGCACTGAGTATCGAGTTTTATGAGCTTTGTTCATGACAACGTCTCTGAATCCACCAAACTTCGGTGTCCAGATCCGATCCACGAAGTAACGAACTGCATTGCCCTTGACCTCATGATTCTTATCCATTCCCCTTAAGGCTTCACTCGTCACATTCTCTGATTTCAAGGCTTCCATCTGATCTTCCTTGATTTGCGCAGACAGGTGTGAATGGATCGTCATGGTTAAGGATTTCACTCGGCGGCCCAAGTATTCCTTTCGACTAAGAGCATCAGCCACCACATTCGCTTTTCCTGGATGATAACGAATTTCACATTCGTAGTCATTCAATAGTTCAACCCATCGTCTTTGTCACATGTTGAATTTCTTTTGATTGAGGATGTGTTGAAGGCTCTTGTGATCAGTAAAGATTGTGCATTTTGTGCCGTAGAGATAGTGTCTCCAAATCTTTAACGCAAAAACGACTGCCCCCAGTTCGAGGTCGTGTGTAGTGTAGTTGACCTCGTGCGTCTCGAGTTGTCTTGAGGCGTAGGCGATGACCTTTCCTTGTTGCATTAGAACACATCCAGGACCTGTAGATGCATCACAGTAGACCACGAAGTCTTATGTTCCTTCTAGCAAGGATAATATAGGCGCGCTGCATAGTGCCTGCTTCAGTGTTTGGAATGCAGCGTCTTGTCTTTCTTCCCAATTGAAAATTAAACCCTTCTGCGTCAAAGTGGTAAGTGGTTTAGCAATCATTGAGAAGCTTTGTATAAATCTTCAGTAATAGCCAGCAAGGCCCAAGAATTGTCAGATTTCCGTTGGGGTTCTTGGTGCTAACCAGCTCTCTATTGCCTTGATTTTGGAAGGGTCCACGTGTATCTCGTCTTTGCTAACCACATGACCTAGGAACTCTACTTTCCGTATCCAAAATTCGCACTATGAAAATTTTGCGTATAGTTTCTCTTTTCTTAGAGTTTCCATGATTTGTCGGAGGTGTTGACCATGTTCCTCTTTACACTTTGAATAAATAAGTATATCATCTATGAACACGATCACAAATTTGTCAACAAATGAACGACACACTCGGTTCATTAAGTCCATGAATACCGACGGTGCATTTGTTAATCCAAAGAGCACCACTACAAACTCGTAGTGACCATAAGGAGTTCGAAAGGCTGTTTTGGGAACATCTCCTTCCAAGACTCGTAGTTGATGATACCCAGATCTCAAATCGATCTTTGAGAAATAACTCGCTCCTTCGAGTTGGTCGAACAAGTCGTCAATGCGTGGTAGGGGATATCTGTTCTTGATAGTGAGCTTGTTGAGTTCCCGGTAATCGATGCACATGTGGAAAGACCATCCTTCTTTACGAATAGAACTGGTGCTCCCCAGGGTGAAAAGCTCGGTCTGATGAATCCTTTGTTGAGTAGTTCGTTTAATTGGATGGATAATTCTTGCATCTCAGTTGGCGCTAGATGATACAGCGACTTAGCTACTGGGGTAGCTCCGGGGATTAAATCGATTCTGAACTCGACTTGTCGTGCTGGTAAAACTCCTGGAAGATCTTCAGGGAAGACATCGGGAAAATCGCATACCTCTGGAATGTCTTTGAGGTCTTTCTCTTCTTTTTCCTTATCTACTACGTGGGCTAAGAAGGCATGGTACTCCTTACGCAGTTACTTTTTAGCTTTGACGCAAGAGATGATTTGTAAATTGGTACCGTGTTTGTCACCATAAACGACAAGAGTTTCGCCGTTTGGAAGATTTAGGCGAACGACCCTTTCGTAACAGAGTATATCGGCATGGTGTAGGCTTAACAAATCCATACTGATGATGACATCAAAGCTCTTTATAGTGATCGACATTAGATCGATTTGAAATGAATGTTCGTTTAGAGTTAACGTGCAACCTATGTACATATCGTTTGTGCTTTCTTTTCTATCATTTGCCATTTCTATTGTAAACATCTTATTAAGTGATTGTGGATTATGTGTTTGAATTTATGACTCACGAAACTCCTCTCCGCACCACAATCAAAGAGTATGCATGCATAAGCGTTATTGAGGAGAAACGTACCCGTAACCACCATGGGATCAGCTATTGCCTCGTTCTGCCCTATTGCCAGTACTCTTCCTAAGCCGACAACATTCCTTGCCTTAGGAAAGTCCCTCTTGTAGTGTCCAGCCTCCCCACACCCATAACATGCCTGACCCACACCGAATCCAGGGACTTGGGTGATTGGTCGTGTCGGTGCATTACAGAAACGGTCAGTGTGCCCTTTCTTGTTGCAGTTCTAGCAGTGCATCTCCCGACAATTTCTGTTGTGATGGAAATTGCATTTGCTGCACTTCGGTAGGTTCCTAGCGTATCGCTGTGACAACCCGAAATTTCCATTCTGTACAAACCATATCAAGTCAATAGAAGTTAGAACAGTTGCAGTAAATTTTCAGACTTTTTGGTATAAGTTGGAATATTTCAGGATTTACACTTGATGAGATATCAGGATAGAGGATGCACTAGGGTATTGTGCAACTCTGTTATTCCAAAGCTTCATGATATTAGAATTCAATGCCTGAATAAAATATTTTCTGCCAAAAACTCCAGGAGCATATATAGGATTTTGAGCCATAATAATTCATTTGTTACATTTACAACTAGAGAAAAGCCGAATTCTCTCTCACGGATCTTCGGGCTTTCATCCCAAAACGTGAGTACCTCTCTCTAGTTGTATTATATGGCTTATTAGGTGCTTATTAACCTAGAAATCATAACAAAACTCCAAGATTTAAGAGTTCACGGCCCAAGAACATTTTGGACCGTGAACCCTTCTTTAAGGTGCAAAAATGGTGCCTAGTCCTTTCCTTATGCAATGAAAGTATATTAGGCTTGCATCTTAGTGTGTATAGGACTAGAAATCACCCAAAAACACCAATAGTAAGGTGTTCACGGCCCAAGAAGTTCTTGGACCGTGAACTCCAAACTCAAGGGCCAAAAGGTGCTTTACAATCTTCAAGAGCCTTGGACACTAGCTTAGATTAGTTCCTAGTTAATTTAGGGACTTGGAATCACCAAAGACCCCTCCACATGAGAGATTATGGCTGTAATCTCTAAGGGAAATGGTCCCAGGGCCGTGAACTCCTCAAAGGAGTTGAAAGGAGCCCTAATCTCTTCCACGGACCAAACCATCAAGTAGGAATGCTTCTAGGGAACATTTAGAACTTGAAAACACCAAATAACATAAGGCTTAGGAGCTTACGGCCGTAAACTCAAGGGTTTACGACCGTAAACTCCTTGTGTGTAGGTTCTTGGAGAGTAAACTCATGAATAGGGTCCTTTGGAACCCTAAAACCCCTAGCCTTGGCCTATAACAACTTAGATGCAATCCTTGAGGCTTAAAACACTTGTTAAAAGTGTTTAACATGTCCTAGGGTGTCTTGACTTTGTTTATTAGTTGTTTATAGACTAATTTGATACATATATGTGATATTATATGTTAACTAGGCACATAGAGTGTGTTCAAGACTTCACTTGACACCAAGCAATCCTACTTCTTCAGTTCATCCATACCACTGACAACCGGTGAGTTCATACCCCTTAATCAATGGTTTAAAGGTTTTTAAAATTTTTATGGGGGGGGGGGGAATACAAGTTAAATACTTATAGTTATTACATTAATCACATGTGATTAATAACTACAAATCCAGTGATTTTTCTTACTGTTCAAACTATTTTACTAATCAAATACGTTTACTTAAGCTATGTTATACTTATTATCAATTGCATGTCTACGTATGTATAGCTATATAAGCAATGTTTAAAAGTCTTAGGAAGGCTTGCCCGCCCTATTTCTTTTTCGCGCTTGAGATGTGGTCTGGTGGGATATCAGGTACCTGTCCGAAGGTCGTTTAAATATTAGTTATATATCATGTGTACATATATAGTCATAAAGGTTCTTCCAGTTCATTTAATACCCTTGGGTAGCAAGGGTATACGTCCATGTCCATACTTACCAGATACATTACTAGTAAGCTTCCATAGGGGTAGTTCAGGAAGATACTAGAACTATTACTAGAACACGATATCATACAATGAGTCAGTTCATTCATGAGTCAATACTTGCTAGATAGAGAGAGAACACACATTACAACTAGCACACACAGAACATTACAATACATTACTAGACATTTACATGAGTACATTTACATGATTACATTTACATGAGTACATTTACGTGATTACATTTACATGACTACATTTACATGAGTACGTTTACATAGATAATATATGATGAGTTATTATTACATCTTATATGTATAAATTCTGTTATATAATCCTCATTCTTACCTTTACTTTGTGATACAATCACATAATCGACGAGATAGATTGGATTTAATATCCTAGTGCCAAAGGATACGTTGCGAGATTAACCATTCCTAAAATCTCTGTTAGCTACACAGGTAAAAGCACATCCACGGATGTCTACGGTTGATACCATTACAGGTATACTTTAAGGGACTAACTATTCCTACACCCAACTGTTAGCAACAGAGGTAAATGTACATCTACGGATGTCTTCAGTTAACACTGTTAGTTATCCTAGTACAAAAGGTTAATACTTAGATTATTTGTATTATTTACCTTTATTTTGTGACTCGTTCACATAACCGATGAGGTAAATTATATTTGAGTATCCTAGTACCAAAGGATACAATTTCTTATAATAATAGTAATAAGTAGAATAGTCGGGTATTGGTAGAAGGCTACATTCAGAGCAGTTAGGTCTTGGTAGAAGGCTACATTTAGGTCTTGGTAGAAGGCTACATTTAGAACAGTTAGGTCTTGGTAGAAGGCTACATTCAGAACAGTCGGGTCTTGGTAGAAGGCTACATTCAGAATAGTTAGGTCTTGGTAGAAGACTCCATTTTATACTAGTAGGAATCATAGGGATTTCTTGGATGTTCAAACGTTTTCAATACTTACATTTCATTCGTACAAGTACTTACATACAAATTAAAGAAACATTAATACTTATGATCTCACCAGCTTTAAAGCCGATACTCGTTTTCAAAATAACTTGTATCCTCAGGTCGACCATAGACAGGTACAGATGCAAGGTTCAGAGAAGATGGTGCTCATTCAAGACTCATCTTTCATTTTGATTTATGCTTTAGTGTCTATTATAATTTGACATAACACACTTGTATTGAAATTATATTATTAATGCAATGGATGATGTTGTTTCTTGTTTACTACTTTTCATTGTTGTGATACTGTACATGACGTCCTCCGCCCCAGAACGTCTCCGCCGTTCATGGTTTTGGGGTATGACAGATTGGTATCAGAGCATTGTTTATAGTGAATTAAGTATATCAACCCATAAAAGATATACTAACTATAAATACATAGGGATTAAAAATTACTCAGACCAAGAGTTTATACTTTAAATAATAAAATATTTAAGTAAGTATACGTGCCTGCTTTCATACTAAAATCAGTGTCACTAGGACAGTACAAAAGAATTACGATTGTTGGACAACACAGATGGACTTAGAGACATATAGTCAAAACTGGGAAGATATAG
This sequence comes from Lactuca serriola, assembly GCF_051521515.1. Taxonomy (NCBI): domain Eukaryota; kingdom Viridiplantae; phylum Streptophyta; class Magnoliopsida; order Asterales; family Asteraceae; genus Lactuca; species Lactuca serriola. The sequence goes on along the minus strand of NC_136412.1, from coordinate 23,817,994 downwards.
CCTGATCAACTATATTATCCAAGGGTTGACTAGCATGTGCCTAAGTGTAGTTGTGTAGTTGCAACAAGTCTAAAATCTTACCAACAATACCACAATGAGAACAGTACAACATAACATTAAACTTAAAATACTATAGCAGTATTTGGTGTTACTATAAGTACTTTATACTTGAGAAATAAAATGGGATCTTCATTACTAAGTTGATAGTTTCTAAGTGGATACACTAATGTTATATGTAACTAGGATGTTATAGACTTAGAATCTATGAAAATTTTGCTTTACCCCTGTTCTTTGTGAGTTTGGAGTTAAGATCACTTATTCGAAGGCCTATCCTGTTTCGATTACATATAACTGGTATACACTTCACAAATAGTGATGTAACTAATGAAGATTTTCTAAATAGTTATCTAGATAGTTCGTCTAATAATTATTTTCTTACCCCAATTCTCGCGTAGATAACATGGCTGGACTCCATCCCTACGGCAACCAATACCTTCCGAACGAAGTCATTGCTGGTTGGTTTGGAGAAGAACCAAAGAATGATCATCCTATCCCTGTGAATGATCATCATGATGAAGACCTTTCGGACGGTGCTAAGTCCGAACCCGAGGTTGAGAACCTACCCCAGGCAGCTCCCGTTCCAATTCCTAAACCTCGTCTGGCTTTTCATGGCCCGACGCCTGAGTGGGTTGAATGTTTAGAAACATGGAGCCAATGACAAGATCAGCCCATGCCATTTAATGGTGACCAAAGATTTTATGACCTGAGCAATAGGGGCTCAGCAGACAGAATCTTGCCAATCTTGGTCCGCAGAGTGGCCCGAAATGAGATTCAAGGCAGGACAACCCTACATCAGATCACAGAAGTTGTTACCAATGCAAGAATGCATACCCTCCGCACCATTTGTATAGAAGATGCTCGCGAGAGATCTGAGAGAAACCATGAAACCCTGCTGCAAGCATTGGCTGAATCAAGAGCCGAAGTCATAGAGCTCCTAGTACGCCAGAGGGTGTACGAAAGACACCTACTTGATGTGGAACGCCAACTGGCTGAACTGAGAGTTCACCAGAGGGATGAACGTCGCCAGTAGTAGATGCCTTACATTATTATTCCTTGTTAAAAAGGAATCGTTTTTCTGTCTATGCCCGATGTGGCATTTTCTATGAAACTATCTTGTACTGTAAGTACTTTAGTTAGGCCTTTAAACTATTAAGGACTATCTTCTCTGGATATGATGTAAGACCTTTACAAGGTCATTTTCACAAATTTTTACGTCATGAATATCAAAGATATTGACAGTCGGCTAACTTCTGTTTTATTCTTATTTAAGTACTCGTATCATACTTTCATTTGAGTATACCTGAAACATGCTTTAGTCAAGTCATTGGACTATAGCAATTTAGCTCCGGAGACATTTCCAAGTCTCTTTTAGTGGTTGGATCATGTTATTCACCAACCAACGATACCTCAGCTTGAACGACAAACGTCTTGAGACCATTCTACGAACTTATTTCCACTCCGTACTCGGACTGCATCATGGGGATGTAGGTCAAACCTTCGCGAACATACTTCCATTCCGTACTAGGACTGCATCATAGGGATGTAGGTCAAACTTTTGAGAACATACTCTTACTATTTACTTGAAGAATCGAAGTACATCTAGGGTCAACCAAAATCGCTCACAAAATCCTTATCTTTCGTATTGCAGAATCATGCCTCCATCTGGAAATAGTCACCTGAACAAAGAAACCCCTACCCTTTATATTGATGCAGCTACCTTTATAGTTTATAGTCGCAGTCTTAACTGCCGTGGCAGCTATTCTGACCCACCTTAACGCTAACAATGCAAATGTTAGCGGAATGAGTATCAACGATTCCAATCCAAGTGACAACCAAGTACACCCAGGAGCAACGAACTACCGCAACACTCCGACTCGTAAGCCCAAGAATAGCAAACGAAAGTTAAGGGATGGAGTCAAGGGAAAATCACACCAAGGGACGAGCAAAAGACAGCAACCAGTGACAGCCTTCACAGCCACGAAGTCTGCACCTTCCACTGCCATTCTTTCTGGTATCCTAGTTAACCCAGTCAGACCTTATGCTGGAAAACTCCCAAAATGCATTAAATGCAATTACCACCACCATGGACTCTGTTGGGAAATGCAGTGCTTAAACTGCAACAAAAAGGGACACACCATCCGTTACTACAACACTCCGATCTAACACATTACTTCAATCGCAAATGTTGGAACTTCTCGGATATGCCATCTATGTGGGGTAATGGGACACCTCAAGAGGGAATGCCCATCAGAGAAGAACAACGGGGGAACAGGAGGAGTTTGAACCCCGGACCTTGCTATAGAATAGGTTCACTTCCTTTTGGCAGTATTTAAGTATGCTTTCAAACGGTTTAAAACTAGTGCAACCAAAGTCTTATCTTTTGCGGGATCCTGTCGGTATAGGGATGCTATTGATGCGTACACTTGTCTTTTGTAGTATACCTTGTTTGCAGCAATAGTCTTGTAGTAAGTCTAAACTATTGTAACTCTGTTGATGGTTGCATGGTTGTGTTTTGTCTGTAACGCCTTATGTTCAAATCTAATGTCTTTAAGTTTCTTTATGATTCCGACATTACCATATGACTAGATTCAATTTGATCCGCACAAAACCAGCTTCATGCGTACATCTCTTTCTCCGTAAACGTCTTTCTAGCGAAACCGTCACATCAGATCACCGAAGTACTCATGCATGGAGTACCTCATAGTTCTTCTTCTTTCCGAAGAAATCCCCGAAGTACCACTCGTACATACGTCAAGTTCAATCCAAAGATTCATACAGTTGATTTATCGCTGAAGAATGTATACATAGGGCTGATGTATAACCAAGGTTCTACAGGTTTAGAATTGATGATTCCACTTTAACTTCTTTTCCTCGATGGGGAGTGAGCTTAAAGAAGAATCAGTTATTCGACTCCCTTTTCAATCTTAATTATATACGACTCTTATACACGATACTGCGAATGATGAGCCATGTATGACTTCTAATATGAACTTCAGGACGGAGACTGCCTAAGACTACGAGTGATCGCATCGTTATGCGAATAAACTTAGAACCCAGTACGACTGCTGTAAACAGATCGCCCTACATTCTAAACACCTACGGAGATACAAGAATAGTCCTAACAACTTAGCGAACTACACATAAATAGAACTGGAAGACTAAGCTTCTCACCCTGGAGAGCTCCGGTCTTATTCATTCAGAGGTCGACGGATTGCATCCTATGTACCTCGGCTATCAAGGACTCCGTCAAGATTTCCATTAGAAATCGTTATCTCTGCCTCGCATAGATGAATTGGTTGAGCAAACACAAGGAAATAATTACTTTCAGAAATGGACTTGAGATCCGAATATCACCAGTTTTAGTGTTAGGGAAGGATGTACGGAAGACTACCTTCCGAACTCGATGCGGACACTTCGATTCCGTAGTGATACCCCTCAGATAGGACCAATACGCCCATAATATTCATGAGCTGAATGAGTAGGGTACGCCATTCTTACTTCGATCAGTTCGTCATTCCCCTTGTAATGACTTACTTATCTACCCTAGTAGTAAGAAGGAATCCATGGAAACATTACCTTCAGAGGAACTTTCACGAAGTTCTCTAAGCATGAGTTTTGAAATTGAAGAGTCAGATTCCTAAGACACACTATTAGTGATGTGGGAATTCTTGAGTACTCTTGCAATTTATCAAAACCGTTGAGAATTTGTCGACACCGAAGACGCCGACAGAAATTCGCCAAATTCTAGGTCTTACAGACCTACTGTCATAGTTCATCCAGAACTCCTCGCATATTATAGAAACCCGTACGAATTTGACCCAGCAGAGGGTGGCCTTTGATTTGGAAGTTAAGAAAGAAAAAGAAACCTTGGAAATTCCAAGTGAGAGACCAAGTTCTTTAGGAAAACTCACTCTGGGAATGGCTTAATATGCTTCGTATCGCGTGAAAAGCTTAATCCAAGATAGTCAGGGCCTTCAAGATTCTTACCAGAATCGGTCTTGTATCTAACAAACTAGATCTACTCCGCGAACTCATAAATGTACATTTTACCCTCCGCATATCGATCTTAAAACCGTGCCTTTCCGTCAGGACTCTCAAAATTCCACTCGACGAAATCAAGATTAACGAGATCCTCGCCTTCGTGAAAGAACCGTAGTGACCCTTGACTGAGAGGTCAAGCGGACGAAGCAACGCCGTCGCCCGTTAGTGAAGGTTCGTTTGGATATCAACCGAGGACCCGAATTCACTTAGCAGCGTTAGAACCAATCAATTTGGAAGCTCCCCACCTCATGACTCGATCATTCATACTTACTTCCTTACCTAAATTCTAATTTCGGGACGAAATTCCCTTTAATAGGGGGATGATGTGACAACCCGAAATTTCCATTCTGTACAAACCATATCAAGTCAATAGAAATTAGAACAGTTGCAGTAAATTTTCAGACTTTTTGGTATAAGTTGGAGTATTTCAAGATTTACACTTGATGAGATATCAGGAGAGAGAATACACTAGGGTATTGTTCAATTCTGTTATTCCAAAGCTTCATGATATTAGAATTCAATGCCTGAATAAAATATTTTCTGCCAAAAACTCCAGGAGTATATATAGGATTCTGAGCCATAATAATTCATTTGTTACATTTACAACTAGAGAAAAGCCGAATTCTATCTCACGGATCTTCGGGCTTTCATCCCAAAACGTGAGTGCCTCTCTCTAGTTGTATTATATGGCTTATTAGGTGCTTATTAACCTAGAAGTCATAACAAAATCCCAAGATTTAAGAGTTCACGGCCCAAGAACATTTTAGACCGTGAACCCTTCTTTAAGGGGAAAAAATGGTGCCTAGTCCTTTCCTTATGCAATGAAAGTATATTAGGGTCCTTTGGAACCCTAAAACCCCTAGCCTTGGCGTACAACAACTTAGATGCAATCCTTGAGGATTAAAACACTTGTTAAAAGTGTTTAACATGCCCTAGGGTGTCTTGACTTTGTTTATTAGCTGTTTATAGACTAATTTGATACATATATGTGATATTATATGTTAACTAGGATCATAGAGTGTGTTCAAGACTTCACTTGACACCTAGCAATCCTACAGTTTTAGTTCATCCGTACCACTCACAACCTGTTAGTTCATACTCCTTAATCAATGGTTTAAAGGTTTTTAAATGTTTTATGGGGGGGGGGGGGGGAATACAAGTTAAATACTTATAGTTATTACATCAATCACATGTGATTAATAACTACAAATCCAGTGATTTTTCTTACTGTTCAAACTGTTTTACTTATCAAATACGTTTACTTAAGCTCTATTATACTTATTAACAATTGCATGTCTACATATGTATAGTTATATAAGCAATGTTTAAAAGGCTTAGGAAGGCCTGCCTGCCATATTTCCTTTTCGCGCTTGAGATGTGGTCTGGTGGGATATCGGGTACCCGTCCGAAGGTCGTTTAAATATTAGTTATATATCATGTGTACATTACTAGTAAGCTACCATAGGGGTAGTTCAGGAAGATACTAGAAATATTACTAGAACACGATATCATAGAAAGAGTCAGTTCATTCATGAGTCAATACTTGCTAGATAGAGAGAGAACACACGTTACAGCTAGCACACACATAACATTACAGTACATTACTATACATTTACATGAGTACATTTACATGATTACATTCACATGAGTACATTTACATGATTACATTTACATGATTACATTTACATGAGTACGTTTACATAGGTAATATATGATGAGTTATTATTACATCTTATATGTATAGATTCTGTTATATAATCCTCATTCTTACCTTTACTTTGTGATACAATCACATAATCGACGAGATAGATTGGATTTAATATCCTAGTGCCAAAGGATACGTTGCGGGATTAACCATTCCTAAAATCTCTGTTAGCTACATAGGTAAAAGCACATCCAAGGATGTCTACGGTTGATACCATTACATGTATACTTTAAGGGACTAACAATTCCTACACCCAACTGTTAGCAACATAGGTAAATGTACATCTACGTATGTCTTCAGTTAACACTGATAGTTATCCTAGTACAAAAGGGTAATACTTAGATTATTTGTATTATTTACCTTTATTTTGTGACTCGTTCACATAACCGATGAGGTAAATTATATTTGAGTATCCTAGTACCAAAGGATACAATTTATTATAATAATAGTAATAAGTAGAATAGTCGGGTATTGGTAGAAGGCTACATTCAGAGCAATTAGGTCTTGGTAGAAGACTCCATTTTATACTAGTAGGAATCATAGGGATTTCTAGGATGTTCAAATGTTTTCAATACTTACATTTCATTCGTACAAATACTTACATACAAATTAAAGACACATTAATACTTATGATCTCACCAGATTTAAAGTTGATGCTCATTTTCAAAATAACTTGTATCCTCAGGTCGACCATAGACAGGTACAGATGCAAGGTTCAGAGAAGATGGTGCTCGTTCAAGACTCATCTTTCATTTTGATTTATGCTTTAGTGTCTATTATAGTTTGACAGAACACACTTGTATTAAAATTATATTATTAATGCAATGGATGATGTTGTTGCTTGTTTACTACTTTTCATTGTTGTGATACTGTACATGACGTCCCCCGCCCTAGAAAGTTTTCGTTGTTCATGATTTTGGGTTGTGACAATTGCCTTGTTGGTACAGAGGTAACAGGAGCGGTAGTGGGGGTAGTAGCGGCATGGACTGCCACTATTTGTTGCTTCTTGGAAGGTTCCTGTGAGAACTGACTCTTCCTCTTGTTCCAAAACTTCTTCTTGCTGTTGTTGTTAGTACTGATGTTGGTGTCGTTGTTTCCTCTGGTCTGCTCCGGGTTAGTAGTTGCAAGGCCTTGACAGATTCCATGGTCAACTAGAGCTTGTGCCAACTGTTTGGTGCTATCGAAAGTGACTGGTTTGGAAGCTAGTACACTTCCTCGAATCTGGGGTGACAGTCCCCAGATGTATATTTCGATATTCTTGCTCTTTAGAGCAACCATGCCTGGGCAAAGGATTGCCAAATCACTAAACCCGTTGGTATAGGTTGTGATTTCCGAGCCTACCATAGTAAGGTCCCAAAGTTCCTGCTCTAGCTTTTGTACTTGGACCCTTGGATAGTACTCTTGCATTAACATTTGCTTTAGATTCAACCAGCCCATAGAATTTGCCACTACCAGAGTTAGTGACTTGACGCGGCCATTCCACCATGTTAGAGCTCTCTCGGAGAATGTACAAGCAGCAAATTTTACCTTGCTCACTTCCAGACATGCACAGATCTCGAAAACCGCTTCTATTTTCTCTATCCATTGTGGTAGAGCCATTATCCCTCTGGATCCGTTAAAAGTTATGGGCTTGCTATTGGTGAAGTCCTTGAAAGTGCAATCCCCAGAACAACCCTGGTGTTGGCCATTTGTAGAGCTATTTACCCCACTTCCGGACCCATTATTACTCATTGGTGCCATTGCTTCTGTCACTGTAGCTGTTACAGCAGCTATCAAGGCGGCATTATCCGTTGATGGAGGTGGTGGTGGTGGAGGTGTTGCGTTGTTGACACGGCGTGTAGATCTGCGGGGCGGCATCATGCTGCTAAAGAAATAGAATGAAGAACATAAGGTTTTTTTTTATGATTGGAAGTTGTGTGTTAATACATTTGTTATGTTATCAATTTATAAATTCGACTGTCCTACTCAATGTCTTAGAGCTTGACTCATAACAAAAGTTTGCATAGTGATAGATAAACTTATGAATCTGAGGGGTATTCAAAGAATTAACACACAAAGGAATTTCTTCATATATATTAAACATACGTTAAGTTACATTCGAAGTAAGGAAAATTTCGACCCTTCTAAGGATTCCGATACAAAAGTTAAAGAAAAGTAAGACTTTTAGCCGAGTGCCTATTCTATAACAAAATTTTGGGATTTGGGCAACTTCTACTTGTGACGTAGGTTGCGCTTGGAGCTCGAATCCATGTCTGATTGCTTTGCTTCCATAAAGTGCCTATCGAAGGTGGCTTGCTGTTCCCTTATCTCAGAGAGGTCTGCAATCAGTTGTGCTTAGAATGTGTTGGCACGAAGCTGGGCGTCATCCTGCAACCTGTCCAGTCGACGGATGTCGGAAGTGTGAATTTGTTCTTCCACGTTGACTTCACGAATCTGGTTTGCTTGGACCCCGGATTGATAGGATTGGTTAACTAGTTTTCCTACCATGACTGGGAGTGCTCGGTCGGCTGAACCTCCATCCCTGACGTCGTAGATGTCCCGAAACATACTGTAGGGAGGGCGTACTCCTTGCTGTTGGCTCCAATGGTGAAGGTGACTTCCCCAAATAGGAGTTGGTCCCTGAAAGTTCCTCCTAACTGCGGGAGGTTAGGCGACTGGTGGGTTGATTAGTTCTGGTTCTGAGTCTGTCCCAGATTCATCCCCTTCCTCCAACTCTATGGGTTCTTCGTCCTCTTCGGGGTCCTCCTCTACCCATCCTCCATCGCCTTGATTTGGGTAGTAGGGGTCCCCTGGTGGGTGGAATCCAGCCATTGTGTATGTGCAAGAATAGAGGTATGAGAATTGTCTAGAATTTAATACATGTACATCTAAATACGTAAGCTAAACTATTGTATTTACCAAATACTCCTATAGTATTTAAGTTTGTATGTTTAATACTAGTGTTATTTTGATAAGTTTTGACTTATTGCTTACTACGACCGTTCCTCGACATACATTAGTCCAATCTCGGATAAATATAGTTGATCAGGCTATATTCGTCCCAAATCCGATTACATATTACGAGGCCTATTCGTAGTGTCCAACTTGTCTTAATACTTCTTGTATTGTTCTAACTATGAAAATGACTCGTTGTATGCATGTATTTGTGCTTTTACAACCCAAATAACTTAAGCTAAATGAAATGCGGTTTAGGTGTAAAAACGTTTTGTCAGAGATTTTTAGTCCCTATGCATTTATAGTTTGTATATCTTATGTGGTTCGATATACTTAGTTCACTACAAACAATGCTCTGATACCAATCTGTCACACCCCCAAACCAGAATGGCGGAATCGTTCGAGGGCGGATGACTTCATGTAGTATCGTAACAGCTGAATATATAGTAAAGAAAGTAAAACAACTATCATATATATAATTAAAAAGTTACATTGTTGAATGATACTTGTTCAAAATAAATTACAATATGATGACAAAAATGAGTTTTAAACTAACGCCTTAGCGTCCCTTCTCCAAAAGCTGGGGTTTACCTGTATTACTGTGACAACCCAAAACTTTCCATTATGTTCAACCATTCACTTCAATATGAGTTAAAACTATTTCTGCTAACTTTCAAGCTTTTTGGAATAAGTTTGAGTGGTTTAAAGTTAGTGTTTCAAGAGATATCAAGAGAGTGGATACCCTAGGGTGTACTATGAAGCAAAACATGCCCAAAACTTCAAGAGTTCTGAGTTTACGATTCCAAAATGGTATTGGGACCGTAAACCCAAAAGACTATATAAGTGTGACTTAGTTATTTTTATCACTTTTTCACAATTCCAAAGACTAGAGCCATTTCTCTCTCATGTAGCATCCTGTTTTTCTTCAAGATCTTCAACTAGTAAGTGTTTCTAGCCTTAGTATGTTAAGATCAAGTGTTAAACTCCATGAAATCATCAAAATACCTCAAGAACAAGGTGTTCACGGCCCAAGAATCTTCTTGGACCGTGAACACTAAATATGGGGCTTAAATGTGCCCTTTGTCCCTTTAGACCTTTGAAACAAGCATAGAAACAAGCCCTAAAATTTTTAAACCATAAAAGCCTCAATAAAACACCCAAATATCACAAGGATGAGGTGTTTACGGTCCAAGAATCTCCTTGGACTGTAAACCCTAAAAAGAGTGCTTTAAGTGTGCCAAAGTGCCCCTAAACTCTAGCCAAACCTTAGAAGCAAACATGGAACCTTCCTTGGATGTGTTTAGCACATGAAAACCACAAAAATGTCCCATATATATGTGTTTACGGTTTGGGGATCTCCCAAAACCGTAAACACCTCTTAGACATGTTTTTATGCCCCAAACTCATTCCTTAATCTTAGAAACTAGCCTAGATCTTTACCTAGAAATGTTTAGGACTTGAAAACTTCATTTGACCATAAACCATTTGATTTTACTACCGTAGACTCAAAGTCATATGGTCCAAAAACCGTAAACCCTATAAAGGGGTGATATGTTGCCCTAATCACTTCCTAAAGCTAAAACTTGAAGTTAGGATGCTTCAAAAGGACTTCTGGGACTTCAAACCACCACATGGTCAAGGTACCATGAGTTTACGACCGTAAACTCATGGGTTTACCACCGTAAACTCAAGTGGAGTTGTTTCCAAAACCATAAACACCATTTAGTGCCATTTCACTTCCCTTTGTTGAATCACATGTGATTCCAACACTTAGCCAAGGTGTTTCCTAGTCCCGGAAGGTGTTATCTTTCATATAGTTGTTTATAAACACTATATTCATGACAATATGTGCCCTTATATATCATTTAGGACTTATTGTGTCTCGGGACTTCATTCGTGGAACTTCTCATCCGTACACGCATACCCGTTTGAATCACCCACATCAGGTGAGTTCATACCCCGTAATGAATCATTTAACTATTTTAAACTGTTTTAAGGGGTGGGGGGAATACAAGTTGAACACAATGATAATTGTGTAATTATTTGTTGTTAAACATTCTTCAAAATGTTACTTATGTCATTTATAAGTCGTCTTTACATTTCAAAACTCTTTTAAAGGTTGTGTTACTTTATAGTTGTACATAACTCCGTTTTGAAAGTATATGCATAACTTGGTAGACAAATGAGCCTTTTCATCATCAGTACAATTTAAACATTAGTAAACTATTATAGGTATAGTTTAGGAGAATACTATTCATTACTTCTAGTACAATGAAGCACACAAAGAAACAATACCAGAACAGAACAAACAGAGAAGAGAATCAAACAACACCAGAACAAAACATAACTAACAAGTTAATTTGCTATAGCATGACAGCACGCAGACAGGATCTAACTTTAATGTGAATTACACGGCTTGCATGGATTTGCTCGGGTCGCGTTTGGTTCCCTCAATCTCCATACATGAGAGCGGTTAGTAGGGGTTCCAGCTTTCACATTATGACCGTAATAAAACAAATATGTTTTTAGGTTGATAGTACCTCCGCATGTCATAATAAACGACATCAAGGGTACTCATTTCTCCCATTACTTTCATAAAGTGTCGGTAACAATTGAAGGTTAATCTATTCTCTATTCGAGATGGGTTATAAACTAGGGAGAATGTACTTTACAGTTAACAAAGGAACAGTAGAGTCTTGGTAGAAGACTGCTTTCATAACATTAGGGTCTTGGTAGAAGACTGCTTTGATAACAATCGAGTCTTGGTAAAAGGCTACTTTAAAAAGTTAGGATCATGATGCTAACCTTATGATTCCGTAATGTATACACTATAAGATACATATATGCTAAGTAGATTTCGACAGCTAATAGGATGTGTGTTCTTTGTTGTACGTCCTGTTCCCATTGGATGTGGGTTTACACCGAGGTCACCCAATCTATTATCTACCCGAATCTATATATATTTATGCTTAGTATACATTAATTCATCATAAGGGTACCAGGTATGGATCAGGCCATAGGATACAGGGTCAATGTACAGTTTTTCTAGTACAAAACTTTCGTTTCAAGGTCAGTACTTTTCGTATACAAAACTAGCGATTTCCCAGTTAAGGGCTTAATCCATTTTATCAAGCCAGTACAATTTTAAAGACTTTAAGTGAGTTAACTCTATAACACCTTAGTTTATACACCATGTTTATATATAAAACTAGTATCCGACAGCTAGTAGGATGTGTGCTCTTCGTTGTACATCCTGTTCCCGTTGGATGTCGGGTTACACCGAGGTCACCCAATCTACTATCTACCCAATATTAAATTATATATAGCAGTATAAACAAAGCTATTATAAAATTAATCTCCATAGTCAATATTTTATTATAAGAAATATAGGTTTTCTTAAAAGGAACTCTCCATTAGATATAAAGGAACCATTACAAATAACTCCATGAGTAACAATTGAATACACCAAGGTTATATATGACAACGATCTAACAACCAATGGAATGTGTGCCATCCGCCTTACTTACTGTACCCCGTTGGGTTGTGGGTTAAGGGCAGATGCGCACAATCGATTGTTTGTTTATTCCAAATATATATAACTTGTACCCACTTATTACGCATAGAAAGGCTTGTAGTGTCATTTTACTCAACTCCCATTTTAAGTAGGAAATATATGATTTTCTAGAGGAACAGGCAAACTTTACAAAACAACACCTTACAGTTTACAGCACTTTACATATACATTTTCAACCACATTTTTACAGCTTACTCACATCACTAAAATCTTATGAACTCACCAGCTTAATTGCTGATCAATTCTTTCAAATAACTTGTATTCTCAGGAAACTATTAGACAGGTGCTCGTGCTGGGACTTCAGAAGATGGAGCATTATAGCTTCAATTCTTGTTCTGTTATTTGTTTATGACTTCTACGTTTTGTGAACACATACATTGTAAACACTTTCTTTCTCAATGAAATGGTTGTTCATTACATGCTTACCATATACATATCTCGTGATACTTGACATGACGTCCTCCACCCCCGAACATTTCCGCCGTTCCAGTTTTGGGGTGTGACAGATTGGTATCAGAGCATTGTTTATAGTGAACTAAGTATATCAACCGATAAAAGATATACGTCTATAAATACAATGGGGCTTAAGTGCTCTGGATAATGATATATTTTAGATTATAACTTCAAGTTATAAAAATATACCTACTTGCTCATACATGTACATAATAGAACTAGGATCACGAGGAGAACAGAACTAAAAGTATTTAGAGGTTGGACACTGTCGTTAACCTGAAAAGTTATGTAATCATAGCTAGGATCAATATAGCCTGATCAACTATATTCGTTCGAGATGTGACCGACATGTGTTTGGGAATGATGTAGTGTTGCAATAGGGTTAAAACTTACCAAAAGACCAATCAAGAGAACGCCAGAACAAGTACAGTTAGAGTTAAAGTACTATGGGAGTATTCTATGATACGATAGCGCGATAACAAGTTGAGAACATAACAAGTACATTACGTTAGGATACTATAGGAGTATTTTAGTCCGGATACATAACTTATGTGATAACTTAAAAGGCCCTTGCGGATAGGTCTATAATCTTACAGGGTATATTCATAAAGTTTTATATATAATCAAGATCTTATAGACATAGAATATGTGACCGACGCTTCGCTATCCATTCCTTTTAAGGAAGTAGTGTTGAGGTGGGATCAATTGTTCAAAGGTCTATTTGATCTTCATTTATATACAATACAAACTAGTATACCTAGTATAATTATAGGAAGATTCCGTAAGCATCACCCTATAAAGTTACCTTAAAGCTCATAGGTTCTTTAGTCACTTTCATTCTCGCACGACAAGCTCAGATAAACGTAACCACTTCCTCATAGTAGACAACAGAAGAGTTCCGGAGGAACGAGGACAAGTTCATGAGAATTTTTCAAGGAAAGATCAGCCGAAGTAACCAAAAACGTCTTACGCGTCACACTAATTAATATTAACTAGGTTAATTTAGCGAGCGAGTGGAAACACTGCTCACATTACATGTGTTAGAATTATTTTCATACATGCAGCTGGTAACAGTTATTCAGGAAACAGATATTCATTCGAGGATAGTTATTTCAAATTCATAGAGTTTATTTAGTATAGACTCATTTATGAATTGTTTCTAGAACCCTGTGGAAGTCAGGACTCGATACATCCAGAACTAGGATAACCTTGTCTTTTCAGCTTTCGGCTTGTGTCCGTTACTATAGACTTATTCCGTATCATCTTTGTTTTCTTTTAGCAAGGATGCCTCCTCGCAGATCACCCAGACACGCCACTCCGATAACTCCAATACCTTCTCCACAAATCGATGCAGCAACTTTGAACGCTGCAGTGGCTGAGACTGTGGCAACAGCCATGGCACAATATCACTCCACCAGTACAGGTGGAGGCGAAGCGCCTACCGATTCTACTCAAGGTGTGGTCCCTGTGCACTAGGGAGAGTTCTCCTACAAGGACTTCACCAGATGCCAACCACTATCCTTTAAAGGGACTGAAGGAGACATTGACCTCCTGTAATGGTTCGAGAAAACAGATTCGGTCTTTGAAATCTGTTTATACCCCGAAGGAAGCAAAGTGAAGTTTGATGCCTGCACCTTCGATGGCAAGGCCCTAACATGGTGGAACAGCCATGTTAAGTCACTGACCCTATCAGTGGCAAGCTCAATAGGTTGGGAAAACCTAAAAGAGTTAATGCGGGAAGAATATTGCCCTTTAGGCGAGATACAAAAGCTGGAACAAGAGCTGTGGGATCTCACTATGGTCGGCTCAGACATAGTGACCTACACGGACCAGTTCAGTGAACTAGCAGCTCTATGCCCCGGGATGATTACCTCGGAAAAGAAGAAGATAGAGAGATACATTTGGGGTCTAACTGCTCCGACCCAAGGAAATGTGTTATCTTCTAACCCAGCCACGTTCGATAGTGCTAAACGCTTGGCTCAGCGACTCATCGATCATGGAGTCCGCCACAGCGTAAAAGTCCCTATTCCCGAGTCGTCAAGGGAAGAGGACTATAATCAGGAGCCAGAGAAAACGAGAAAGAAGAAGCGGACAACACAAGACACCCCCAAGAGAAACAAGCGAGTACTATGTACGCCGCAACGACGCCTACTGCTTCAGCATCTGCTAGTCGTTATGTTGGAAACCTTCCAAAGTGTGGAAAGTGCAACTTTCACCACACTGGAGTGTGCCGAGAAATGCAGTGTCTAAACTGCCACAGAAAAGGACACACAGTCCGTTACTACAGGGCACCGGCTCAACCGATCTCCCAAGTCCTCGGAGCTGAAGAAAACCAAGCCTGTTATGGCTATGGTGAGAATGGACACATTAAGAGGGGCTGCCCAATAATCAAGAACTCAGGTGCGGATGGACGTATTCTGATGATCACCGCAGGAGAATCTACCTCGGAGTCGTCGACGAGTAGTGGTACGTTTTCAAAATAGTATTTACTTTTAAAATTAATTTATATTCACATAAGATTAAAATTTGGGGCTGACAATTAAAAGTAACTATAACAACTCACATGTTGAAATAGGTCGTAATATTCAAGAGAATTAAAAGGTCCCTTAGAGAAGCTATTATGACTCACCATATACATCAGGGTTGTGCGCAACTGAGATGTTGCAGACTTAGAGTGAGTGACTCCGCTTAGGTCCCCTTTCCTTAATTGGTTGAGGATTTGAGGCAGAGATGCCCAGTCGACTGCCCGACTCATCTTAAGTATTCACAACTTGTATATGACGGGCGATGGTAGTGGTACCATGGGGGATCATAGTATAAAAGTATCCTTCCAGTAAGTAAAGCAGTTTTATTTGTATGTATGCGCACATAGCGGTGTGATACATAGGAGTGTTAATTTCAAAATAGAAAACAGGAAACTTGAGATTAGTTACAAGGAGTACATTGTTGAACATACTAAGAGTACAGTACCAAGCATACCAGGGATACATCGTCGTTCATCAGACGTTTCTTTCATTTGACCAAAACTTTGTTCAATATAGAGTCCGTCGTTTTTCTTTTGTCATGAATTGGCGTGGTCCTCACCATACTAAATTCATATATGTAACGCTTGTGTTTCCGGGCTTGCCATTTTTAGCAATGTAATAGTCTAGGTTAACCTTTGTAACCCGTTTTGAAATAATAAGAATGTATTATTTGAGTATTATGTGTTTTGTGCTTAATTGCTTAATTATGTGGTCTGATTAATTAAGAATAAAAATAAGTGTCAAAATTTAAGTGTAAAATAAACTTAATATCTTTGGTTAATGTTGTAGTAGTTGAAACGAAGTTTCCGAATATATATAGAGCGCCCAAATCTGACTTCGTATGAGGAAGTTATGATTTATCGAAGTTTCGACTTAGCGGTGTGCAGCCTGAAATACTCGATTTGAGATCGAGCGGTTTTTAGCCGAAGCAATCTAAATGAGAATCGAAGATCTCATTGTTGGTATCGAAGCGATAAAAAGTTAGGCGAGAACGGACGTCAAACGAAGAAGTTATGAATTTATAACGAAGTTTTTTTTGTCGCGGCCTATTAAAAATAAATAATAAAAATAAATTCAAAATTAGCCGACGGAGTCTAAACGAAAGTTGTAGAGTGTAGTCTCACCTTTCCGTGGATATAAAGAACGTCGAAAACGGATATCGTATGATGAAGATATGAATTTCCGAAGTTTATTAATTATTTTGTATTTAAATTAAATCATTAATTCGGAAGCATTATCCGAAGGCGAGTCACCGATCTGATCCGAGGTACGCGCCGCGTACTCGAGTACGCCCCGCGTACTCCGAAGGTGTCGACATCGCAGCAAGTGGCTTCGGATACGTAAGCAGTGACGTTTCTTGGACCAGTACGCCCCGCGTACTGGCGTACGCCCCGCGTACTCTGAGGCTCCAGCCTCCTATAAATAGGATGCAAAGGCAGCCGAGTCTTTTGCCAATTTCTTCTCTTCTCTCTCCCGTTTTGCATCGTTTTGCATGCCAGAAATACCCCGAAGCCCCGGTATTATTCTCTAGCCCCGAGGCAAGTCTCAAGATCCCGAAGATCCCGAGAAGTGTTGTTTCCGAGCCGAAGCTCTGCCCGCGAGAAGTTCGATTTTTGTGGAGATCTTCCAGATCTGCTGTGGATTACTACTTCTGCAAGTCGTAGGACTGTCCGATCATCTTCTGATCAAGTGAGTGTATACTACCTTTCATAAACACGATAATAATACAAGTGCGGTTTGAGTGTATTAAGTAAATTGTGGTTTATATGTGTGAGGGTGCAGTTACTTTCTTCTAACAAGTAACTATGAAGTATTTTATGCGATATACTTGTTATGTGTATATTTTGTGATTGTATGCGTGAATGAAAATGATATACAGGTTATTAACTATGTATGAAAATTATATATTTTTATCTACTAGTATGTTGGGTAGAACAAGGGTAGATAGTTGGTGTGTAATAAACAGATGAGAGGCCTCGATGTTGTTGTTGTTGTTGATCTAGTTATTCAGCGGAGTATGGATGACGACCACGGACTCCGTCTAGACAGTCCAGTGGAACGCTAGCAGGTTCATAACCTGTAGGTGTTGTGAACGATGTGTTCACCGGTGTACTCTATCCCCCTCATGGTTGCCTTTAGGATGTCTATTGTTGAGGAAACCCCTTAGCAGTGATGTCCGTCCCGATGAAAATCCTAGATTAGGTCCCTTGAGATAGATGTTGTTTAAGGGACATAAAGTGAGGATAACGGGAATGGGTAATCGGGATAGTGATTGGTTGGTGAAATTAAATATAACTTATTTATTGTGGGTTGAAAACCCTATATGCTCACCAGGCTCCCAAGCCTGACCCACTCAGTTTTATTTGTATTACAGGAAGTGGCACAAGGGCGTAAGATGGATGGATCATCTTGTTGTTTTGTTTACAAGTCTGTATATGTATATATTTGTTGAATGACTTGTAATGTTATCGTTTATGCTTCATGGTCTGTATCGGAACATGACATCCCGAGTTTTGATTATATAATGAAATGCATCTCTTGAT
Source organism: Lactuca serriola (assembly GCF_051521515.1). Taxonomy (NCBI): domain Eukaryota; kingdom Viridiplantae; phylum Streptophyta; class Magnoliopsida; order Asterales; family Asteraceae; genus Lactuca; species Lactuca serriola. The sequence goes on along the minus strand of NC_136412.1, from coordinate 23,800,159 downwards.
GAAATGCTTTGATAAGTATTATTTTATCATGTTTTGTTTTGGGAACAAATTCCGCAACTCTTTCAAATCAAAAGGATTTACTCTGAAATTATTTAAAAGCATAAATGAAAATCGGTCTTTTCTGGCCGAGATTTTGGGGATGTCATAATATGTTTCTATCGCCTCGATCGGCAAGTTCTCGAAACTTTCGTCTTTTCGTATCGAAAGTCCGGCCTGAATCAAAAAATTTATCTTTCGCATTCTAAACCCCCGAAGTACTCTTGCGAAGAGTACTTTGTCCTCCGAAGACTTATCGTCAGATGTCCGCAGACCGTCACGAAATACCTATCGTCCAGTAGACCAAGTTCTAGCATAGAGGCTATGGACGAATACAGCCCGCCTATTGTTTCGAATGTATATGAAACGGCGGTATATGAGAGTGATTACGCAGATCTAGTATGTGTGTTTCCACCATATCTCATGTTTTCCCCGTGGGTTGTGGACCTGGGGCAGAGTCGCACATCCGACAGTCCTACTAATCTTAATCATATATGGCTTGTATACACGAGGTAATGATAAATGAACCAAGTGTGAATACTATCAATAACACCAGGGCAACTTGCCAGGTCTACGAGTGTTACACCCCAAAACCGAGAACGGCGGAAACATTCTGGGGTGGAGGACGTCATGTAATGTATCACAACAAATGTAAAGTAGTAAACAAGCAACAACATCGTCCGTTGCATTAATAGTAATAGTTTAATACATGTGTGTTCTTTCATAGTAATAAGATATTACAACAAATAATCAAAAATAAAAGATGAGTCTTGACTTCTCTGTCTTCGCAAATCCTGGTCATCATACCTGTCTACTGGTGACCTGAGAATGCAAGTTATTTTGAAAGTGTAGGTCAGCATTTAAGCTGGTGAGTTCATATGTATTTAATGTCATTGTTCGTATAAGTTTGATGATAACATTTGAAATCTTTCAATGGAATCGTTTGTATATGTTTTGAAAACTCCTAGAAAATCCCATATTTTCTACTAGTATAAAAAGTAGTCTTCTACAAAGACCTGAATGTTTTGAAAGTAGTCTTTAACCAAGACCTGACTGTTTTGAAAGTAGTCTTTAACCAAGACTTGTATGTTTTGTTGTAACAAAGATGGTTTTCCCCTTTATGACTACTATTAACAATATATATAGTCTACTTCATCGTTTACGTGAATGTATCACGAAGTAAAAGTAATAGGGAAAATATAGCCATATAAGTATTATCCTTTGGTATTAGGATAAACACGACATCGCGACTGCCGAAACGTTCTCACCTTGAATATCCGTAGATGTTCATTTTCCTCTGTAGCTAACGGCAGGTGGAAGGAATGGTTTGTTCCTTAAATGTCTTCCTAGTATAAGTATTAATTGTAGACATCCGTAGATGATCATTACCTCTGTTGCTAACAGCCGGGTTTAGGAATGGTTAGTCCCTTATTGTTTCTTACCACATAGTATCTATGTAAAAGTATCCCTATAAGTGTATCCATGTAAGAGGAATCTCTATAAGAGTATCCATATAAATGTATCCATGTAAGAGGAGTCTCTGTAAGAGTATCCCTTCATATAGCATGTAGTCTAGACTCATGAATGAACTGACTCTGGTGTAATTTCTTGTAATAGGGATAATGTTTTGCATCCCCTAAACTATTCCTATAATAGTTTACTAGAATGTAATTGATGAGTGTCCAAGTAGGTTTATACACCCTTACTACCTAAGAGTGTCGGAACTGAATTAACTGATGGAACATTTATGACTATATATGTACATATGATATATAACTAATATTTAAACGACTTTCGGACGAGTACCCAATATCCCATCAGACCACATCCAAATCGAGGAAAAGGAAACAGGGTGGATAGCCTTCCTAAGTCTTTTAAACATTTCTTATATAACTATACATATAGAGGCATTCAATTTATAATATAAAAGCATAAAAGAAGTTTTGTATAACCTTTGAAAAGTTTAATAGATAAGAATTTATGACTTGATGTCAGTTTATAAATCAAATCGAAAACCGTTTGACAAAATAGTTTAAGTGTGAGAAAACCTTTGTTTGAAGTACAACTATAACAGATTCAAAAAGGAAATCTACAGTTTGTATACCAGTTTCTAAAAATGTTTTAACATGTAAAAGCGTTTGTGAAAACTAATTGAAGTACATATGAAAATGTTCGTTTGTTCTTGTATATGAATGTATCTCCTTGAAATAGTATTTCTAGTATGAAAAAGTTCGTGATGTTCTCGTAAAACTATACCTATTATAGTTTTCTAAAAGTGTGTCTTGTTTGTATAGTAATCCTTAGTGAAATGCTCACTTGTTATGAAAAGTATATTTTTTTTTGTAGTGCCTAAGATGGACACATATACATACAGTATAAGCAGAGTGTTTGATTTATACATATATAACAACATTTTTCATCTCAAAAGATATGATGTTATCGTGATATATTTTGCATATGAAAGTTTCCTTATATGTTATAAATCACATGTGATTCCATTCATAAAAAGTGTATAATGAAACTTTATATAACACACGATAATAATCGTGTGTTTTACTTGTATTCCCCCCCTTAAAAGCATATAAAAACATTTATAAAACATTTAAAAGTGTGGATTATAGGGGTATGAACTCACTTGATAGATTGAAGAAAGCGAGACGAAAACCGAGCAGAACCTCTACTCAAGCAAGCAGATTTCTCGGGATTCTCGGGAATCTCGGGAGTGTAAAACTTCCCTCCCAACTTGGATATGAAAACCGGGACTTTGGGATGACTCTGAGGGTTGAAATGCAGAGCTTCGGCGCGAGAAAGTGAAGAATTGAGCAAGAATGGCCGGCATCCTCGCACCCTTTATATAGGGTCTGAATCCCTCGCATACGATGGGCGTAAGCAACGTCAGGCATGACCGCATCCCCGGTTGAAGCATCGGAGCGACGTGAATGAGCCGGAGCCTAGCATCCGAGTACGCTGGGCGTAACCTGGATTGGTCCGATGACTCCTCCTTCAGATAATACCGGATTTTGAATTTAATTTATATATTCATTATTTAGTAAACTTCAAAAATTCATATCTTTCTCATACGAACTCCGTTTTCGACGTTCTTTATATCCACACGATGGTGAGACTATGATCTACAACTTTCGTTTAGACTCCGTCGGCAAATCTTGACTTTTTTTATATTATATTTTAATAGGTCGGGATAGGAAAAGTCCGTTAAAGTTCCATAACTTCTTCATCCGACGTCCGTTTCCGTCAGACTTTTTAACGTTGCGCTTCTATTGCTGAGACCTTCGATTCTCATTTAGTTTGTGTCGGCTAAAAGTCTCTCGATCTTTATTTCGAGTTTTTAGCTGTCTACTACTATATCTATAACTTAGAAAAATCATAACTTCCTCATACGAAGTCAGATTTAGACGTTCTTTTCATGTACGTTTATGGTTTAATGATATCTAAAACTTTCATTTAGATACCAAAGGCTAAAAATTATTGTATTGAAACTTTGCATTTTACGTCTATCAGTGTTGCCGGTTTTGCCGAGAATCTTCGGTTGGTCATAACTTCTTTGTTATAACTCGGATTCTAGGGTTCTTTATATGTACGAAAACCTTGATACGATTCCTACTACTTTATTTAAACCAAATAAGATTTTAGGAAAGTTAAATTTTGACGTAAATTTGACTTGTGATCCATCATATTGTCTCGAAATATCGGGTTGTCACAACGAGTGAGTGTTCTACAAAGAAGAAGAGCTCAACCCCAGTAGTAATGTTAAGAGAGCTAATTTCGGGACGAAATTCATTCTAACGGGGGGATGATGTGACAACCCAAAACATTCCATTATGTTCAACCATTCACTTCAATATGAGTTAAAACTACTTCTGCTAACTTTCAAACTTTTTGGAATAAGTTTGAGTGGTTTAAAGTTAGTGTTTCAAGAGATATCAGGAGAGTGGATACCCTAGGGTGTACTATGTAGCAAAACATGCCCAAAACTTCAAGATTTTTGAGTTTACGGTTCCAAAATGGTATTGGGACCGTAAACCCAAAAGACTATATAAGTGTGACTTAGTTATTTTTATCACTTTTTCACAATTCCAAAGACTAGAGCCATTTCTCTCTCAAGTAGCATCCCGTTTTTCTTCAAGATCTTCAACTAGTAAGTGTTTCTAGCCTAAGTATGTTAAGATCAAGTGTTAAACTCCATGAAATCATCAAAATACCTCAAGAACAAGGTGTTCACGGCCCAAGAATCTTCTTGGACCGTGAACACTAAAAATGGGGCTTAAATGTACACTTTGTCCCTTTAGACCTTTGAAACAAGCATAGAAACAACCCCTAACATGTTTAAACCATAACAGCCTCAAGAAAACACCAAAATATCACAAGGATGAGGTGTTTACGATCCAAGAATCTCCTTGGACCGTAAACCCTAAAAAGAGTTCTTTAAGTGTGCCAAAGTGCCCCTAAACTCTAGCCAAACCTTAGAAGCAAACATGGAACCTTCCTTGGATGTGTTTAGCACATGAAAACCACAAAAATGTCCCGTATATACATGTTTACGGTTTGGGGATCTCCCAAAACCGTAAACACCTCTTAGACATGTTTTGATGCCCCAAACTCATTCCTTAAGCTTTGAAACTAGCCTAGATCTTAACCTAGAAGTGTTTAGGACTTGAAAAACTTCATTTGACCATAAACCATTTGAGTTTACTACCGTAAACTCAAAGTCATATAGTCCAAAAACCGTAAAACCTATAAAGAGGTGATATGTTGCCCTAATCACTTCCTAAAGCTAAAACTTGAAGTTAGGATGCTTCAAAAGGACTTCTAGGACTTCAAACCACCACATGGTCAAGGTACCATGAGTTTACGACCGTAAACTCATGGTTTTACCATCGTAAACTCAAGTGGAGTTGTTTCCAAAACCGTAAACACCATTTAGTGCCATTTCACTTCCCTTTGTTGAATCACATGTGATTCCAACACCTAGCCAAGGTGTTTCCTAGTCCCGGAAGGTGTTATCTTTCATTTAGTTGTTTATAAACACTATATTCATGTCAATCTGTGTCCTTATATATCATTTAGGATTTATTGTGTCTCGAGACTTCATTCGTGGAACTTCTCATCCATACGCACATACCCGTTTGAATCACCCACATCAGGTGAGTTCATACCCCGTAATGAATCATTTAACTATTTTAAACTGTTTTAAGGGGTGGGGGGAATACAAGTTGAACATAATGATAATTGTGTAATTATTTGTTGTTAAACATTCTTCAAAATGTTACTTATGTCATTTATAAGTCGCCTTTACATTTCAAAACTCTTTTAAAGGTTGTGTTACTTTATAGTTATACATAACTCCGTTTTTTAAAGTATAAGCATAACTTGGTAGACAAATGATCCTTTTCATCATCAGTACAATTTAAACATTAGTAAACTATTATAGGTATAGTTTAGGAGAGTACTATTCATTACTTCTAGTATAATGAAGCACACAAAGAAACAATACCAGAACAGAACAAACAGAGAAGAGAATCAAACAACACCAGAACATAACATAACAAACAAGTTAATTTGCTATATCATGACAACACGCAGACATGATCTAACTTTAATGTGAATTACATGGATTGCATGGATTTGCTCGGGTCGCGTTTGGTTCCTCAATCTCCATACATGAGAGCGATTAGTAGGGGTTCCAGCTTTCACATTATGACCGTAATAAAACAAATATGTTTTTAGATTGATAGTACCTCTACATGTCATTATAAACGACATCAGGGTACTCATTTCTCCCATTACTTTCATAAAGTGTCGGTAACACTTGAAGGTTAATCAATTCTCTATTCGAGATAGGTTATAAACTAGGGAGAATGTACTTTACAGTTGACAAAGGAACAATAGAGTCTTGGTAGAAGACTGCTTTCATAACAGTAGGGTCTTGGTAGAAGACTGCTTTCAAAACAATCGAGTCTTGGTAAAAGGCTACTTTAAAAAGTTAGGATCATGATGCTAACCTTATGATTCTGTAATGTATACACTATAGGATATATATATGCTAAGTAGATTCTGACAGCTAATAGGATGTGTGTTCTTCGTTGTACGTCCTATTCCCGTTGGATGTGGGTTTACACCGAGGTCACCCAATCTATTATCTGCCCGAATCTATATATATTTATGCTTAGTATACATTAAGTCATCATAAGGGTACTAGGTATGGATCAGGTCATAGGACATAGGGTAAATGCACAGTTTTTCTAGTACAAAACTTTCGTTTTCCAAGTCAATACTTTTGGTATACAAAACTAGCGATTTCCCAGTTAAGGGCGTAATCCACTTTATTAAGCCAGTACAGTTTTAAAGACTTTAAGTGAGTTAACTCTATAACACCTTAGTTTATACACCATGTTTATATATAAAACTAGTATCCGACAGCTAGTAGGATGTGTGCTCTTCGCTATACGTCCTGTTCCCGTTGGATGTGGGCTTACGCCGAGGTCACCCAATCTAATATCTACCCGATATCAAATTATATATAGCAGTATAAACAAAGCTATTATAAAAGTAATCTCCATAGTTAATATTTTATTATCACAAATATAGGTTTTCTTAAAAGGAACTCTCCATTAGATATAAAGGAACCATTACAAATAACTCCATGAGTAACAAGTGAATACACCAAGGTTATATATGACAACGATCTAATAACCAATGGAATGTGTGCCATCCGCCTTACTTACTGTAGCCCGTTGGGTTGTGGGTTGAGGGAAGATGCGCACAATCGATTGTTTGTTTACTCAAAGTATATATAACTTGTACCCACTTATTACGCATAGAAAGGCTTGTAGTGTCATTTTACTCAACTTCCATTTTAAGTAGGAAATATATGATTTTCTAGAGGAACAGGCAAACTTTACAAAACAACACCTTACAGTTTACAGCACTTTACATATACATTTTCAACCACATTTTTACAGCTTACTCACATCACTAAAATCTTATGAAATCACCGGCTTAATTGCTGATCAACTCTTTCAAATAACTTGTATTCTCAGGAGACTATTAGACAGGTGCTCGTGCTGGGACTTTAGAAGATAGAGCGTTATAGCATCATGTCACACCCCCAAACCTGAACGGCGGAAACGTTCGGGGGCGGATGACTTCATGTGGTAACGTAACAAATGAATACATAGTAAAGAAAGCAATACAACCATCATATATATAATTGAAAGTTTACATTTGTCAAAAATTACATGTTCAAAACTCAATTACAATATGATGTCAAAATACGAGATTAAACTGGCGCCGCAGCATCCCTTCATCAAAAGCGAAATGAATACCTGAAATTACTGATTTCCTGGGACATACAAGTAATTTTGAAAGAGTAGATCAGCATTTAAGCTGGTGAATTTCATAAGTATTTAAGTGACAATGTTTGAATGAACTGAAATGTTTTATCTTCGTTTGTTTGTGGTTAGAAAATCCAATATTTTCTACTAGTATAAAAGTAGCCTTCACTCAAGACCAATGTTTGTTTCTAAAATGTATGTAAATGTAAAAGAACCAATGAATTTGAAAACCTTGTAAATCAATGCATTTTAATACCCCTTGTGAGTTTTATAACCATACTATTGACTCTGAATGCCTATACACAACGTTCTTCAGGCGTTGAAATGTTATGACGTTTGTCACCCCAAACGGTGGACTGCAGCTAACAGTCAGGGCGCGGGTTTGTCAAGCCCGTATAGATCTATACACAAACACCATGCTCCCCCTCCAAGGGATTCTGGTATATAATACAGGACTTGAAATGTGTACTCGAACGTACATGAAGTTAGTGTCTCACAAATCCGTGGTATAAAAACAGATCTACTTGTTAAAATGTTACGTTTGTTCTTGTACACGAAAGTGAACTTCTTGAAATATGTGATTCTACTACATAAGAGTTAGAAATTTCTTTCGTAAAACTATACCTATTATAGTTTCCAAAAGCGTGTCTTGTTTGTTTAAAAACATTGAGAAAAGGAATCGCTTGTTTATGAAAGTATAGATTTTTGGGTGTAGAGTCTAGGATAGACAAGAAAAATCTAAGAATAGTTTAGTTTATACATGCATTACAACAACATTATATTTTAAAAGGTAAAATGCTATTGTGACATATGTTATATATATACATATATACATATATATATAAGTTCCTTTAAATGTTTATAAATCACATGTGATTTGAATATATAAGAGTATATAAAAGAATTTCTTTATGTAACGCACGATAATACTCGTGTGTTTTACTTGTAATCCCCACCTTGAAAGCATATAAAAGTATTTAGAATAATTAAAAAGGTTGATTTAGGGGTATGAAACTCACTTGAAAGTTTGAAGATAGCGAGATGGAAAACTGGGCAGAGTTTCGTCTCGGGAAACGGATTTTCCTCGGGATTCTCGGGAATCTCGGGAGTAGAATCGACCTTCGGGACTTGAGCCAAAAAGACCAATGCTTCGGGTTTGAACGGACACGGAAAACGAGGCAAAGTTGAGAGAGAGAGAAGAGAAATGAACCCTTTCTTTGGAAACCCTCGCATTCTATTTATAGGAAGGTTGGTTTGCCTCGGTACGCGGGGCGTACGCTCGTACGCGCTGCGTACGCGCACGTCATGCATGACCGAAGCCTCGACTGCCTCGGTTCGGATGGGACGGGTTGTTGGGTTCTCGGGTCGGATGGGACGGGTTGCTGGGGAGGTGGGTCGGATGGGACGCCGGGTCGGATGGGACGTCGGGTCGGACGGGTCAGACGGGTCGGATTCCTCGGATATGGCGACGTGGACGATCCGAGGCCAATCCTCTCGGTTACGCGGGGCATACAGGAGTACGCAGCGCGTACTTCGGAGAAGGATGCTGACTCCCCTTCGGATAATATCCGAATTTTGAATTAAATAAATAATTAATTTATTTAATAAACTTCAAAAATTCATATCTTCTTCATACGAACTCCGTTTTCGATGGTCTTTATATCCTCGCGTAGGTGAGACTACGCTCTACAACTTTCGTTTAGACTCCGTCGGCAATTTCCAAAATTATATTTTTATTATTTATTAAAAATCCATCGTGTTTAAGGAATTTCTTAGAAAATTCATAACTTCTTTATCTGATGTCGGTTTTTGCCAGACTTTTTACCGCTGGAATACCATTGTCGAGACCTTCGATTCTCGTTTAGGTCATTCCGGCCAAAAGTCGCTCGATTTCCGATTCGAGTTTTTAGCTGTCTGTTGCTAAGCCGAACTTGGAAAAATTATAACTTCGCTAAATGAAGTCGGATTTGGGCGTTCTTTTCACGTACGATCATGGTTCAAAGACATTTTAATCATAGAAGGAAATTAAATAGAACTATTTGTACGTTTTATTATGAAAGTAAATTTTATTACTTAGAAGCGGTTACAATACTTGACCCATTTTGGTCCTTACAAGGAGTTGAAATATCGGGTTGCCACATCATCCCCCCGTTAGAGAGAATTTCGTCCCGAAATTTAAAGTAGTAAAGATACTAGTGAACATGAAAGAGATGAGGGTACTTTTGTTTCATCTGATCTTCGCGTTCCCATGTGAATTCGGGTCGCCGCTTGGCGTTCCAGCGAACCTTCACGATGGGTATGCGACTTTGTTTTGTTTGTTTGACCTCTCGGTCCATGATTTCTACTGGTTCTTCCACAAAGTTGAGGCTCTCGTTGATCTCGATCTCGTCGAGTGGAATAACAAGAGTCTCGTCGGACAGACACTTTTTCAAGTTTGAGACGTGGAAGGTTGGATGGATGTTACTAAGTTCGCGCGGTAGGTTAAGCTTGTAAGCCACAGGGCCGATTCTGGCAAGAATCTCGAAAGGCCCTATGTATCTTGGATTTAGTTTCCCACGCTTTCCAAATCATATTAAACCCTTCCACGGTGAGACCTTTAATAAGACGTGGTCTCCTACCTGGAATTCTAAAGGTTTCCTCCTTTGGTCAGCGTAGCTTTTCTGTCGGTCTCTTGAGGCCTTCAATCGCTCACGAATCTGAACGATCTTCTCTGTTGTTTCACGTATGATCTCCGGACCTGTGAGTGTGCTTTCAGGAACTCTTCCTCTAGCTAACTGGGTATCGCCAACTTCAGTCCAACACAGAGGGGATCTGCACTTTCGACCATAGAGGGCTTCAAACGGAGCAGCCTTTATGCTTGTATGATAACTATTGTTGTATGAAAATTCGACAAGGGGTAAATGAACATCCCATGCCTTTCCAAAGTCAATCACGCAGGCTCTCAGCATGTCTTCTAAAGTTTGTATTGTTCTCTCACTTTGTCCGTCTGTCTGTGGGTGGTAGGCTGTACTCATGTCCAGCCTAGTTCCCAGGGAACTTTGTAGTGACTGCCAGAATCTTGAAGTGAATCTACTATCTCGATCGGAGATAATGGATATTGGAACACCATGCAGTCGCACTACTTCCCTTAAGTAAGTTCTTGTAAGCTTCTCCATTTTGTCAGTCTCCTTGATGGGTAGGAAATGTGCGGATTTGGTCAATCTGTCGACAATGACCCATATGGTATCGAGTCCACTTGTCGTCTTGGGTAACTTGGTTATGAAGTCCATAGTAATCCGCTCCCATTTCCATTCCGGTATCTCTGGTTGTTGTAGTAGTCCTGACGGTTTCTGATACTCGACCTTAACCTTAGCGCAAGTAAGGCATTTACTCACGAAGGTAGCAATTTCTGCTTTCATGTTAGGCCACCAGTACAGTTTCTTAAGATCCAAATACATTTTATCTGAACCCGGGTGAACGGAATATCTTGAATTGTGAGCCTCGGTCATGACTACGTTTCTGAAACCACCATGATTTGGGGTCCAGATTCGGTCCATGAGATAGTAGGCTCCGCCACCCTTGACTTCTAAATTCTTCTCCATTCCTCGCAGGGATTCACCCGCCACATTTTCAGGTTGCAAAGCTTCCATTTGTGCTTCTTTAATTTGTGTGGATAGGTGGGAATGGATAGACATGGTCAGAGATTTGACCCTCCGACCAGTGTATTCCTTTCGACTGAGGGCGTCGGCTACTACGTTGGCCTTGCCAGGATGATAACGAATTTCGCATTCGTAGTCATTCAGTAACTCAACCCATCGAAGTTGTCGCATGTTGAGTTCCTTCTGATCGAAAATGTGTTGAAGGCTCTTGTGATCGGTGAATATAGTACTCTTTGTTCTGTATAAGTAGTGCCTCCAGATCTTCAGAGCAAATACCACTGCTCCTAACTCGAGGTCGTGTGTCGTATAGTTCACTTCGTGTGTCTTAAGCTGTCGGGAGGCATAAGCGATAACCTTCCCTCTCTGCATAAGAACACAACCAAGTCCTTGATTTGAAGCATCGCAATACACTACGAAGTCTTCTATCCCTTCGGGGAGGGATAGTATCGGTGCGGTGCACAAGGCCTGTTTTAGTGTCTGGAATGCCTTCTCTTGTTTCGCTTCCCAGTCAAAGGCCACTCCTTTCTGGGTTAATGAAGTAAGAGGTTTCGCAATGCTCGAAAAGTTCTTTATGAATCTGCGATAGTAGCCAGCTAGACCTAGAAATTGACGAATTTCTGTAGGTGTCTTTGGTGCCGACCAGTTCTCAATAGCCTTAATTTTGGAGGGGTCCACGTGTATACCTTTCTCGCTAACAACGTGACCTAAAAATTCGACTCTTCGAATCCAAAATTCGCATTTAGAGAACTTCGCATAGAGTTTCTCCGTTCGCAGTGTTTCTAGGACTTTTCGTAGGTGTTGACTATGCTCTTCCTCACTTCGAGAGTAGATAAGTATATCATCGATAAAGACGATGACGAACTGATCCAAGTAAGGGCGGCATACCCTATTCATTAGGTCCATAAATATTGCTGGTGCATTGGTTAATCCGAACGGCATCACCACGAATTCGTAGTGTCCATAACGAGTTCGGAAGGCTGTCTTTGGAATGTCCCCCTCTAGAACTCGTAATTGGTGATATCCGGATCGCAGGTCTATTTTGGAGAAGTAGTTCGCCCCTTGAAGTTGATCGAATAGGTCGTCGATACGGGGTAGAGGATAGCGGTTCTTGACAGTAAGTTTGTTCAGCTCTCTGTAGTCGATGCACATACGGAACGATCCGTCTTTCTTCTTTACAAACAAGACCGGTGCTCCCCAAGGTGAGAAACTTGGTCTTATGAATCCTTTGTGAAGGAGTTCATTAAGTTGACTGGAAAGTTCCTGCATCTCTGCTGGTGCAAGACGATAAGGCGACTTCGCTACTGGGGTAGCTCCTGGAATTAAGTCGATTCTAAACTCGACTTGGCGTTGCGGTGGTAATCCTGGTTGTTCTTCTGGAAAGATATCGGGAAAGTCGCGTACTACCGAGATGCTCTTGATGTCCTTCAGTTCTTGACTTGTATCGACGATGTGCGCTAGGAATGCTCGACAATCCTTCCGCAAGCACTTTCGAGCTTGGATGCACGAAATGATGCGAAGGTTTGCACTAGATTTGTCGCCGTAGATAACTAATGTTTCGTTGTTTGGGAGGTTAAGACGGACTGCTTTCTCAAAGCACATGATGTTGGCACGAAGAAGGCTCAACCAATCCATGCCGACTATGACGTCGAAACTTTTAATTTGAACCGGCATGAGATTGATTGGGAAAGGATGGCCGTCTAATGTTAACGTACAACCCATGTATATGCAATTTGTGTTTTCGGTTTTTCCATTGGCCATCTCTATAGTGAATGAATTTTCTAACTTGCTAGGTTTAGGTTTAAGTAAATGAATAAAGTTTTGACTCACGAAGCTTCTCTCCGCTCCACTATCGAATAATATGCATGCGTATGAATTATCGAGAAGGAACGTACCAGCAACAATAGTTGGGTCAGCTACAGCTTCGTCGTGGCCTATTGCCAAAACTCGTCTCACACCTCTGGTGCCTGCTGCCTTAGGACAGTTTCTCTGGTAGTGGCCCACCTCGCCACAACCGTAGCAAGCCTGCCCTACACCCGCACCGGGAATTTGAGTGATCGGCTTTGCGGGTTCCTTGCAGAAACGGGCTGTGTGCCCTTTCTGGCTGCAGTTGGCGCACTGCATAGCTCGACAAGGTCCATGGTGGTGGTAATTGCATTTGGTGCATTTTGGGAGGTTGCCTATATAAGGCTTTGTTGGGTAGGTATTTGTAGAGGCTGTAGCAGGTACAGTGGCAGCATTTACTGACACCAGCTGTTTCTTTGCGGATTCTTGGGAAGATCCACCCTTCCCTTTAATCCATGCCCTCTTCCTGCCATTGTTGTTGTTGTAGTTGTTGTAGTTGTTGTTTGCTTTCTGTGGGGCTGGTGCAGAAGTGGTTGAGTTCTGATGACCTCCGTAGTCGATCAGAGATTGTGCCAGTTCCTTAGCACTTTCAAAGGTGTCAGGTTTAGAAGCTAACACGCTTGATCGCATTTGGGGCGTCAGTCCCCAGATGTACCTTTCTATCTTCTTGCTCTCGGGAGCAATCATATCTGGACAAAGGATTGCCAGCTCGCAGAATCTGTTGGTATAAGTAGCGATGTCGGTACCAACCATTCCGAGAGTCCATAGCTCGTGTTCAAGTTTTTGAATCTCCCCCCGTGGGCAGTATTCTCTCATCATCATGGTCTTCAGGCTCTCCCAGCTTATGGAGTTTGCAACGATTAGGGTAAGTACTTTAACGTGGCCATTCCACCAAGTTAAAGCTTTATCGAGAAGGGTGAAAGTTCCAAATTTGACCTTGTTGTGCTCGGGGCAGGAGCAGATTTCAAAGACTGCCTCCGTCCTTTCGATCCACTGCCTCAGGGCCATCACACCACCAGTACCATAAAACATTCGGGGCTTGGCATTAGTGAAGTCCTTATAGGTGCATTCCCGAGGTGGTCCATGACTCTCGCCATGGTTGGATAGGTGTGTGCCAGATCCCGAGCCATTAGTACTCGAGTTATTGATCTGTGACATGGCAGCTGCCACCGCTGCGGTGACTGCTGCTTGAAACATTACAACATCAAATTGGGGTGGTGGAGGTGGTGGTGGTATAGGTGCTTCCTCACCGTTGTTTCGCCTTGGATTCCTACGCGGAGGCATCCTTCAACTATAGATTGAAAAGACAAGGATAAGAATTTCATAGAATGGAAAAAATGTATGTGTCTCATGAACTAAATCGCTATAGTTCAACAACAGATGAAAGTATAAGTCTTATAATAGAAAAATGAAAGTTATTTGTAAGACTGAAGGTATGAAATGAGTATTTGGGTTCACAAAGACCATTCAATGTTCGAACGAAATACTCAACATAGTAGTAATAGTGCCACTTATATTAATATAAAAGTTGTTACAACGATCATGAAAATTTGACCCCTATAAGGGTCTCCGATTACAAAGTTCGAGAAATTTAAAGACTTTTAGCCGAGGTCCTAAGCTATAACAAAATTTGAGTCCTTGACAAGCACTACTTGCGTCGAAGGTTGCGCTTGGAGCTTGACTCCGCATCTGATTGCTTTGACACCATTAGACGCCTATCGAAAGCGTCTTGTTGTTCCCTTAGCTCGGCGAGGGCTGCAATCATTTGCGCTTGAAACACTTCGGTTTGGAATTGAGCGTTGTCTTGCATCTTGTCCAGCCTACGGATGTCAGAAGTGTGAACCTGCACTTCCACGTTGATATCCCGGAGTCGGCTAGCTTGTACTCCAGACTGATAGGACTGATTGGCTAACTTACCCACCATTACCGGGAGTGCTCGATCAGCCGAACCTCCGCCGCGGACATCATAGAAGTCCCGGCACATGCCGTAGGGAGGGCGTAGGTTTTGCTGTTGGCTCCAATGGTGGAGGTGACTTCCCCAGACGGGAGTCGGTCCTTGAAAGTTCCTTACGAAGACGGGAGGTTGAATGGGTGGTGGATCGATAACTTCCGGCTCTGAGTCGGTACCGGAGTCATCACCCACTTCTATGGATTCCTCGTCCTCTTCGGGATCATCTTCGATCCATCCTCCGTTGCCTTGGTTGGGAAAGTAGGGGTCGCCAGGGTGGTGAAATCCAGCCATTTGACTGTACGAGAAAAAGGGTTATAAGAATTGAGTAAAGCCGGAACATGTAAAACATGTAAGTTAAACTAGTTTAGATAGCAAATACTCCTATAGTATTTAAGTGCTTGTGTTTGATTATTGTAATGGTTTGGTAAGTTTTGACTTGTTGCTTACTACGATCATTCCTCGATATACGTTGGTCCAATCTTGGGCAAATATAGTTGATCACGCTATATTTGTCCAAAATCTGATTACATATATCGAGTCCCAATCGTAGTGTCAACTTGTCTAAATACTTGTATAGTTGTATAACATGAAAATAGTTCGTGGTATGCATGTATTTGTACTTAAATGAACTACCAATTTAAGTTGAACGAAATGCTGCTTAAGTGTAAAAAGAAAATTTGTTTTGTCAGAGAGTATTAGTCCCTTAAGCATTTATAGTTTGTATATCTTATGTGGTTCGATATACTTAGTTCACTATAAACATTGCTCTGATACCAATCTGTCACACCCCCAAACCTGAACGGCGGAAACGTTCGGGGGCGGATGACTTCATGTGGTAACGTAACAAATGAATACATAGTAAAGAAAGCAATACAACCATCATATATATAATTGAAAGTTTACATTTGTCAAAAATTACATGTTCAAAACTCAATTACAATATGATGTCAAAATACGAGATTAAACTGGCGCCGCAGCATCCCTTCATCAAAAGCGAAATGAATACCTGAAATTACTGATTTCCTGGGACATACAAGTAATTTTGAAAGAGTAGATCAGCATTTAAGCTGGTGAATTTCATAAGTATTTAAGTGACAATGTTTGAATGAACTGAAATGTTTTATCTTCGTTTGTTTGTGGTTAGAAAATCCAATATTTTCTACTAGTATAAAAGTAGCCTTCACTCAAGACCAATGTTTGTTTCTAAAATGTATGTAAATGTAAAAGAACCAATGAATTTGAAAACCTTGTAAATCAATGCATTTTAATACCCCTTGTGAGTTTTATAACCATACTATTGACTCTGAATGCCTATACACAACGTTCTTCAGGCGTTGAAA
The DNA here is from genome assembly GCF_051521515.1 of Lactuca serriola. Lineage (NCBI taxonomy): Eukaryota > Viridiplantae > Streptophyta > Magnoliopsida > Asterales > Asteraceae > Lactuca > Lactuca serriola. The sequence continues at coordinate 23,784,000 of NC_136412.1, read as the reverse complement.
TGTTATGACGTTTGTCACCCCAAACGGTGGACTGCAGCTAACAGTCAGGGCGCGGGTTTGTCAAGCCCGTATAGATCTATACACAAACACCATGCTCCCCCTCCAAGGGATTCTGGTATATAATACAGGACTTGAAATGTGTACTCGAACGTACATGAAGTTAGTGTCTCACAAATCCGTGGTATAAAAACAGATCTACTTGTTAAAATGTTACGTTTGTTCTTGTACACGAAAGTGAACTTCTTGAAATATGTGATTCTACTACATAAGAGTTAGAAATTTCTTTCGTAAAACTATACCTATTATAGTTTCCAAAAGCGTGTCTTGTTTGTTTAAAAACATTGAGAAAAGGAATCGCTTGTTTATGGAAGTATAGATTTTTGGGTGTAGAGTCTAGGATAGACAAGAAAAATCTAAGAATAGTTTAGTTTATACATGCATTACAACAACATTATATTTTAAAAGGTAAAATGCTATTGTGACATATGTTATATATATACATATATACATATATATATATATATATATATATAAGTTCCTTTAAATGTTTATAAATCGCATGTGATTTGAATATATAACAGTATATAAAAGAATTTCTTTATGTAACGCACGATAATACTCGTGTGTTTTACTTGTAATCCCCCCCTTGAAAGCATATAAAAGTATTTAGAATAATTAAAAAGGTTGATTTAGGGGTATGAAACTCACTTGAAAGTTTGAAGATAGCGAGATGGAAAACCGGGCAGAGTTTCGTCTCGGGAAACGGATTTTCCTCGGGATTCTCGGGAATCTCGGGAGTAGAATCGACCTTCGGGACTTGAGCCAAAAAGACCAATGCTTCGGGTTTGAACGGACACGGAAAACGAGGCAAAGTTGAGAGAGAGAGAAGAGAAATGAACCCTTTCTTTGGAAACCCTCGCATTCTATTTATAGGAAGGCTGGTTTGCCTCGGTACGCGGGGCGTACGCTCGTACGCGCTGCGTACGCGCACGTCATGCATGACCGAAGCCTCGACTGCCTCGGTTCGGATGGGACGGATTGTTGGATTCTCGGGTCGGATGGGACGGGTTGCTGGGGAGGTGGGTCGGATGGGACGCCGGGTCGGATGGGACGTCGGGTCGGACGGGTCGGATTCCTCGGATATGGCGACGTGGACGATCCGAGGCCAATCCTCTTGGTTACGCGGGGCGTACAGGAGTACGCAGCGCGTACTTCGGAGAAGGATGCTGACTCCCCTTCGGATAATATCCGAATTTTGAATTAAATAAATAATTAATTTATTTAATAAACTTCAAAAATTCATATCTTCTTCATACGAACTCCGTTTTCGATGGTCTTTATATCCTCGCGTAGGTGAGACTACGCTCTACAACTTTCGTTTAGACTCCGTCGGCAATTTCCAAAATTATATTTTTATTATTTATTAAAAATCCATCGTGTTTAAGGAATTTCTTAGAAAATTCATAACTTCTTTATCTGATGTCGGTTTTTGCCAGACTTTTTACCGCTGGAATACCATTGTCGAGACCTTCGATTCTCGTTTAGGTCATTCCGGCCAAAAGTCGTTCGATTTCCGATTCGAGTTTTTAGCTGTCTGTTGCTAAGCCGAACTTGGAAAAATTATAACTTCACTAAATGAAGTCGGATTTGGGCGTTCTTTTCACTTACGATCATGGTTCAAAGACATTTTAATCATAGAAGGAAATTAAATAGAACTATCTGTACGTTTTATTATGAAAGTAAATTTTATTACTTAGAAGCGGTTACAATACTTGACCCATTTTGGTCCTTACAAGGAGTTGAAATATCGGGTTGCCACACTTCAAGTCTTGTTCTGTTATTTGTTTATGACTTCTATGTTTTGTGAACACATACATTGTAAACACTTTCTTTTTAAATGAAATGGTTGTTCATTACTTGCTTACCAAATACATATCTCGTGATACTTGACATGACATCCTCCACCCCCGAACGTTTCTGCCGTTCCGGTTTTGGGGTGTGACAATTACTGAATCCCTAAGAAATACAAGTAGTTTTGAAAGAGTGTCAACAATTAAGTTGGTGAGTTCATAAGCATTTATGTATAAAATTTGCAAGTTTGGTATAAAATCACTGAGTTTATTTCCGTAAAATCCAATATTTTTCCATGAGTGTGTGGTAGTTTAAAAGTTCCAAAACTGTAATGCCTTAGTAGTTTTTCATGTCTAGGATAACAAATTTAAGTATGTATAAAATTACTAAGACATTTGATAACCCCGTAAATCATCGTGTTTTTAATACTCCATGTGAGTTTTATTTCATTGATATTGACGTAGACTGCCTGTAACAACGTTCTTAAGGCTTTGGAATGTTATGACGTTTGTCAGCCCAGACCTGCCGGTCTAACTGTAGCTAACAATTTAGGTGTGGGATTGTCAATCCCGTATAGATCTATACACAAATATCACGTTCTCCTTACAAGAGATTATGGTATATAATACAGGACTTTAACTGCATACTTGAAAGCACGTGAAGTTGAATGTCTCAAAAAACTTAGTATCAAATAGATTTACATATGAAAAGTCCATTTGTTCTTGTATATGAAAGTATTTCCTTGATATAGTACTTATAATATGTAAAATCTCATGAATATCTAGTAAACTATACATATTATAGTTTTTCCAAAAGTATGTTTCGTTTGTATGGTAAACCCTAGTGTAGTGTCGACTTTGTATGTAAAGTATAACATTATTCAACATTTATACTCAAAACATAAATAAAGTGTTTGATATTTATATAACAACATGTTTCATTCCAAAAAGACAAAGTGTTATTATGATATGTTGTATGAGAATGTTTTCGTATGGTAGTTATAAATCACATATGATTGATTATAACAAAAACTATATCAAGAGATTGATGTTTTTCACACAAGGATAATCGTATGTTTACTTGTATTCCCCCCTTAAAAGTGTATAAAAGCATTTACAAAGCATTTGAAAACGTAGTTATAGGGTTATGAACTCACTTGATAGAGTGAAGATGGTGAGGTGAAAACCGAGCAGAACTTCGACAGGAGAAAACGGATTTCTCAGGATTCTCAGGAATCTCGGGAGTGTAAAACCTTCCTTCGGGAATTGGATGCAAAGACCAGAGCTTCGAGATATTTCTTTCACGCAAAACAAGGTAAAAACGCAAGAGAAGGAGAGAAAATGAGCAATTATGCCCGGAACCCTCGCCTCCCTTTTATAGGGGTTGGAAACCCTCGGTACGTGGGGCGTAACTTCGGGTTACGCGGGACGTACCAGACGTCATGCATGACCGCATCCTCGTCTGCCGAACTTCGGATGTGATGGGGCATAGAGGCGTAGAGGGGCGACGTGGACGATCCGAAGCCTAGCACCCGAGTACGCTGCGCATAACTCGTCTCAGTTTGTGCACCTCGAACTTATAAAATCCGTAACATTTGCATACGAGCTCCGTTTTTGACGTTCTTTATATGCACGTGTAGGTGAGAATGTACTCTACAACTTTTGTTTAGACTTCGTCGGCTAATTTTGATTTTATTTTAATCATATTATTTTTAACAGGTCTGGACACGAAAGGTCCGTTAAAAATCCGTAACTTTTTTATTCGATGTCTGTTTTCGACAGACTTTTAACCGTTGTACTACCATTGTTGAAGTCTTAGATTCTCATTTAGATTGTTTCGGTCAAAAATCCCTCGATCTCTATTTCGAGTTTTTAGCTGTCTGCTGCTACATCCGAAACTTTGAAAAATCATAACTTCTCAATACGAAGTCAGATTTGGGCGTTCGTTTTATGTATGTTCACGGTTTAATGATATCTATGATTTTCATTTAGATACTTAAGGTTAAAAAGTATTTTATTAAAACTTTGTGTGTTATGTTTAATCGTATTGACGGTTTTGTTGTGAATCTTAGGTTGGTCATAACTTCTTCGTTATAACTCGGATTTTAGTGTTCTTTATATTTCTGAAAACCTTGATATGATAATCATTTATGCAATCCAGTAGATGACTTTGGAACATTTTATTTTTGAAAATAATTTCATTATATTAAAAGGGGTTACAATTCTTGACTTTTTAGGTCATTACATTTATTCGAAATATCGGGTTGTCACATTTATCAGAGAGATTACTCTGATTTTATTTTAAAAGCATTAACTAAATTGGCCTTTTCTGGCCAAGAAATTTGAGATGTCATAGTTGGTATCAGAGCATTAGTTTAAGCGAACTAGGAATTTGTAGGATTTCTAGACTTAAACTTAGAATGCTAAGTAATGATTGTGATATGAGTGTCTACCATATTTTGGACATGAGCACTAATATATTTTAGGAAAGATGTGTAAAATACTTTTATGTGCTACAAGTTATATGTATGTCATATATGTCATTAATAGTTCAATCTGTGGTCTGCTTCCAACCGGATCTGGAAACCTTATGTGTTTAGGATTCTAAACATACGGCTACGATATTAGAACTAGCATGTAACATTTCGGAGTGATAAGGAGAATTTAAATATCTATCGTGAATGAAGATCTAAATTCTCCTAATTTGATGTATAGACCGTAGTGGCAAAAACTAAAAGTAGAGTTGGAAATGCAAACAGAAATCAGCAACCTCAACCCCAAGTGATGGAGCAGGTGCCTATAGCAGAAGCTGCACCCAAACCAATCAAAGTGGCTGGAGTGCGAGCCATGATTCAATCCATGATGGCTAAACAAAGGGAGGAAATGAGACAGTTGTTGCTGAACAATAGGAGTGAACCTTCAATGGCCATTGAACAATCGGAATTAAATGACGGTCAGTCAGAGGAAGGAAATTACAGTAGATTTGTTGGTCAAACTGAACCGCTTTTGGATAGGAGGAATAATCAAGATGACAAAGTTGAGAAAAATGGATGCAAGCACAAAGATTTCATGACTTGTAAGCCGTCAACTTTCACTGGAAAAGAAGATCCTATCTAAGTAATGGATTGGGTCTCGGAGATGGAATTAGCCTTTATGACATGTGGTTGCAAAGGCAAGCTACAAACCATAGTTGTAGTGCGTTAGCTCAAAGGTGGCGCTGTTCACTAGTGGAACACTCTGGGGAAGACCCTAAGTCCTATTGAGCCATTGAAAATGACTTGGGCAGAGTCCTTGGTGCATTTCAAGCACAAGTACTACTCGGCCCAAAAGCTGCTTGAGATGGGAAAACAATTTCTGACATTAAAGAAGGGAAGCATGTCCATTGATGAATACAACAATAACTTCAAAGACAAAATGGATTTTGCTTTGCGTATTGTTCCAGATGGACTGAAAAAATTGACAGGTACTCAAAGGGACTTCCATGGGAGTATGTTGTGCTAGTGCGTCAGGAACTTACTCTGGAGGCAGCTATCTGGACTGCCAAGTCCGTTGAAGATATGATCAAGGGAAGATCCGCCAGCAAGGTTGAAGTTGGCGAGAAGAGAAAGTTTGAAGGAACTTCAGGTTCCAACAAGAAGAACAAGTTCTCGAAGTCTGGTTCGAGGAAATTTGGAGGAGGATCCAAAGCGAAGTGGTGTGAGAAGTGCAAGAAGAAGCACTTTAGGAAATGTGACGGTGAAGTCACTTGTTATAAATGTGGAAAGCATGGGCATTATGCCAATGAATGCACCTTCATTAAGAAAGTATGTTATGGGTGCAACGAAGAAGGCCACATTTTGAAGGACTGCCCGAAGAATAAGGAGGAAGCAAGGCCCAATCTTCCACCAAAGCCAAAAGCCAGAGCTTTCTAGATGACATTAGAAGCTGCAAAGGATGCAACATATATCGCTTCAGGTACCTTTCTTGTAAATGGATTGCCAGCCAATTTATTGTTTGATTCCAGAGCGAATTACTTCTTTATATCACATAAATTTGGTGATATACTAGCATTGCCTATAGAAAAACTAGATGATTCCCTAATTGTAGAAGATGCTAGTGGCAAATTCATACCTGTTAGCGATTGTATTAAGAATATCATCATCGAATTAAACGAAAACGAATTCCATGAGGAAATATTACCCATTGAGTTGAATGGTTTCGACATCGTTCTGGGAATTGATTGGCTTAGAGCTAATGATGCCAAAATACTATGTAAAAAAAGATAGTGAGGGTAAACCCGCCCGTAAAAGAGTCATTTATGTCGTACGAAGACAAGCACAAAGTGAATTCTGGAATCATTTCCCTGATGAAAGCCAGAAAATGTTTGAATAAAGGATGCACATCATACTTGGCATTCGTGATCGATGCTAAGAAAGAAAAGAAGGAAGTGCAAAGCATACCAGTAGTGTGTGACTATCCGTAAGTCTTTCCCGAAAATCTTCCTGGATTGCCCCCTAATAGACAAGTGGAGTTTCGAATAGACTTGTTACCAGGAACAACACCAATAGCAAAAGCATCATATCGATTAGAATCGACGGAGATGAAGGAGATTATGACGCAACTTCAGGAGTTTTTGGACAACGGTTTCATTAGACCTAGTTCATCACCCTGGGGAGCTCCGGTGTTATTTATAAAGAAGAAAGATTGGATCATGAGAATGTGCGTAGATTACAAAGAGTTGAACATGGTAACAATAAAGAACAAGTACTCGTTGCCAAGGATTGATGACATGTTTGATCAGTTGCAAGGTTCGAGATATTTCTCGAAGATCAATCTTAGGTCAGGATATCATCAGTTAAATGTGAGAGAGAATGATATTGAGAAGACTGCATTCAAAAAAAGATATGGACACTATGAGTTTTCGTTTATGTTGTTTAGACTAACCAATGCTCCAGCAACATTCATGGATTTGATGAAAAGGGTTTGTAAACCATTCGTCGATAAATCCGTGATAGTGTTCATAGATGACATTTTTATTTATTCAAAAAGAAAGCAGGAGCATGACAAGCATCTGCGAGATGTGTTAGAAGTTCTAACAAAGGAGAAGTTTTATGCAAAGTTCTCCAACGTGACTTTTGGATTCAAGAAGTCCAATTTTTGGGTTATGTGGTTAACCAAGAATGGATTATGATTGACCCAGCTAAGATTGAAGCTATAATAAAGTGGAAACAACCAAAGAATCCCACGGAGATCCGAAGCTTTCTGGAATTAGTCGGATATTACCGAAGATTTATCCAAGGCTTTTCTTCGATAGCTGCTCCGTTGACAGCTTTGACCCATAAAGAAACTACTTATACTTGGAGTGAGAAGCATAATGTAACACCCAGAATCAGGAAGACCAAGAAAGGAAAGCGAAACCCTAAGTTAAAGGGGTCAACTCGTCGAATCCATGGGTGAACTCGGCGAGTTGGAGCGGGAACCGTCTCGGGGTTTAAGTGACCGACTCGGCGAGTCAGGTCTGGGTTGGAAAACCCTAATTTCCGGGCTTGGTACCCTATTTAAGCTTCATTTCAGGCCTTCACCCCAGCCTCCATCACTCCCTTTACCCTCTCTCGAAATCCTAAGCAGCCATTGAGTGTCCTTGAGCTTCTCTTGCCATTTTTGTGTGATTTAAATCTAGAAGGAAGAAGGAAGGCCTTGGGTGATTCAAGAAGTAGCAGTGGACTCTGTGTTGGTGTGTCATTTTAGACCCTAGAAAGGTATAAAGCTCATACCTTGGCTGTTATTTACTTAGATCCCCCTTTCCTAGTTAGATCTTGTTATTTTGGGCCATTTTAAAGGCCAATTCGTGGATTGTACCTTGTGAACAAAGAGAACTTCGGATCTAGAGTTGTCTTGGCCTAGAAACCCATAAAGCAACAATCTTTGGTGTGTTGGCGAAGCATGCTTGTCAAGAAACCAGGCCCTAGAGTGTTTTAAGCCTATAGCATCTTGGTTTCATGTAAAGTTTCCAACTTTACGTGAAATATGGGCCTTAGAAGAGTGGATCTACAGTTTGGATCCCCTGCATGCCTCGAAAAGCCACTATATGGATTAAGAGATGAAGCTACTCGGAAAGTTACATGGGTGGACTCGGCGAGTAGGATGAAGTTGGGCAGGAACTCGATGAGTTGGAAGAACAACTCGGCGAATCTGTTGAAGTTTGCCTTAGACTCGGCGAGTCAGGTCGCAAAAACCTTGAACCCTTCGAGTTAAGACTCGAATCAGTGAGTCGAGTGGAGACTCAATGAGTTGGACAGGACAGGACTCAAAAAACGGTGGACTCGGCAAGTCATGGACTCACTCGGCGAGTCGAGTCGCGAATGGGAGGACTCTGAGCATATGAACTCGGCGAGTCAGTAGGCAAACTCGGCCAGTAGGGTTGACCTGGAAGGTTGACTTTGACCAGGACTTTGACTTGGACCAGAGTTGACTTAGTTTGACTTCTGGAGTTCAGTTTGGAACTAAGTGTTATGTTGATACTAGTAGCTAGTGGAGCTAGTGGAGCAACGGTTCAGAGGGTTGTCGGTCAGCAGCCAGAGGATTATCAGCAAAGTTCAGCAGTGCGAGGTGAGTCTCCTCACTGTTTGTATGGGTCTAAGGCACCAATGCCAGCCCATTTAGTTTATGTATGATAGGAAGACCCGGGGGTTAGCCCTAGGCAGTGTGCATGAAAGACTAGGAGGCGGCTCCTGGCACACAATATGATATTATGTATGATAGGAAGACCCAGGGGTTAGCCCTAGGCAATATGCATGAAAGACCAGGAGGCGGCTCTTGGCACACAGTATGTTATTATGAAAGGTAGGAAGACCCGGGGATTAGCCCTAGGAAATATGTATGAAAGACCAGGAGGTGGCTCCTTGCGCATTGTATGCTATTATATATGAGCGACCAGGAGGTGGCTTCTGGCACACTATATGTTGTTTAGCTAAGTAGAATAGTATGTATGGTTGTCTTTGTGATACTTGCATAAAAGACAAGGGGTGGCCCTTGGCACTTGTCTGTAAGACCCAAGGAGTGACCCCAGGCTTGACCAGGAAGACCACGTGCGGCCCGTGGCAAAATGGCAAGAATATGTTTGGCACATAGCACCTTAGCAAGACTATGTTTGGCACATAGCCCCTTACTTGATTATGGATATGTTGGTTATGTATGGTTCTTGGCTATGTATGGCATGTATGGATTAGTTGGTTTGTATGGTATGTGGTATCTGGGGAACTCACTAAGCTTCGTGCTTACGGTTTTTAGTTTTGGTTTCAGGTATCTAGTTTTCAGAGAAGGAGCTTGGGAGGGTTGCAGTGCACACACCATCATAAGTTAGCCTGGGATGATTTTCTCTGATAATTAAACAAGTGTTTGGAAATCAGACTATGATTTGTAATATAAACCCTTTTTGTAAGTTTAAACGACTTAACTATGAATTAGTAATTTTTTTAAAAGAAAATTTTGAACCGTATTTTTGGGGCGTTACAAGTTGGTATCAGAGCCTTAGTTTGAGGGATTCGGGCACACTCTCGGGTGTGTCTGAACTCAAACTAAGGAAGTGGTATAAAATTTTCAAAAAGAAAGACCATAATTATAAAAGGATTTTTGAGGAAAGAAAAGGGTTCTAGTAAGAGCAAAAATGAACTTTGGAAAGAGAAAAGGGTGTGGTGCATGCAATCAGCCAAGCTCAAGTAAGTACCCCAAATACCCATACAAGTTTATGTTGTGATTATCAGTTAGTAGAACATCATGCTAGATTAGGACTAAGGATCTGGGGAGGATGACTTATGTGCCTGTTATATGTGCTTTGAGCTGCATGATAGTGTTGGTTAGACAGTAGTAGGATAGCATGTTTAGGTTATGCCTGAGTTTATGAGTTGTGTTGCATGCTAGTACAGATTCCTGATATGAGATTATGATTGCTTGAGTATGTTATGGTTAGATTTTCCCTTGTCTGAATGCTACTTGCTTTGTGCATTGTGGGATTCTGAGTGATGGGAGTTAGCTATTAGGTGAAAACATCACGTCACATGTGATCAAGGTTGAATAATCTCAGAGTGCTGGATTTGGCCCTATTGCGCAACTCTCGTCTGAGTCTAATCGTTGTAGGGACGAGTCTTTTACTCGAAGGATTATCTGAGCCTAGTCACATGTGATGGTATTCAGGTGATGGCTAATTGGCATCACAAGGAGGCCTTCAACAGCTGAGGACTGGTTTGGGTTGAGTCAGAGGGTTTCCTAGGGCAAGCCTAGGATGAGATTGTGTTGAGAGGTGTAGTAGTAGAGAAAGGGACCTGGTGGAGTCGAAGCAGTTCTTGCGGAAAGTATGGATAGATGTGGAAGGTAGTATGGGCCCGTACTACTGAAAGCAGTGGATCCGTACTCGATTCGATAAAGGCCAAGATAAGACCGGGAACCTTGGAGAGTGTGTTGGACCTCTCAGGAGTATGTATGATCCTGACATTTACGCGTGTATTTTCAGCATGGCGACCACGTGACACGGAGCAGGAGGATTAGGTTCGGGCGCGGGATCCGAGCAAGTTGATGATGGGTTACGCGAGTTCATCACGTCTGAGATTACGAGAGGCATCCTTGAGGCGACCCCGGTCATTTTCAGGTCTATCAAGGAGGGGATCATTGAGCTGATAGAGGATCGCCTCCAAGCTTTCAGGAGTGATGTGGCGTTTGGCCAGGCGAATACGCGCACACTATCCTTCAAGGACTTCAGAGGGAGTGGTGTGTTGGATTTTCACGGGGTGAAGGACCCCATTGCTGCCAGAAGATGGATCGCAGACATTGAGTCAGCACAGTTGACGAGCTTCTGCTCGGAGGGGTTGAAGGTTTATTTTGCGGTGGGATGTTTGAGAGACACAGCTAGAGATTGGTGGGAGTCAGTTGGTGACTCATTGGGAGCCTCGGTCGTCGAGGCTATGACCTTGTCAGACTTTGTGACCAGGTTTAGGGCGGAGTTTGCGTCAGCAGTGGAGCTTTAGCAGCTGGCCAGAGAGTTCCTAGACATGAGACAGACGACAGAGTCGGTGGCGGAGATTACCGCCAAGTTTCGGGAGAGGGCCTTATTAGTGCCTTAGTATGCAGGGGATGATGAGATGCAGAGGACTCGCTATCATGACATGTTGAGAGAGAATTTTCGGGAGCATGTCAGCTTCTCGGAATGCCCGACCCTAGGCTCTATGATTGCCAGAGCTCGGGAAAGGGAGATCGATCTGGAGCACATTGTGAAGAGGAGGTCAGATTAGACGTACATTTTGGAGGGTCCTGGGAAGAGACCCAAGACTTCAGACCAGTGATTAGTAGGTCGGCAGGGCCAAAGTCAGTCCAGCACGTGCGGGAAACCACACGAGGGAGTGTGTTGTTCCAGGGGTTCCGGCTGCTACAAGTGTGGCAGTGATGGTCATGTCAGTAGGGACTGCCCCCGGGGGGCAAGCCCATTATGTTTTCACTGCAATCAGGTGGACCATAAGAGGATCGACTGCCCGACGATGAGGGGAGGAGCAGGGAGTGCATCTGCCCCGATGATTATGAGGATTACGGATGGGTGAGAGGGTAGGGCCTTGAAGTGACAGATGAGGGAGATCTGGATTATAGCAGGGAATGTTGCAGGTACATATCTATGACTATTTTCACTTCTGTATGAATTAGGGAAGTTCTTACCCGGGACTCAGGGGATAGTATGAATGAGTTGTCTCTCTGTTTATATTCAGATTGTATTTGGAATCGATATGCCAATTGCATACCAAGAGCTATTAGTAGCTAGTGTAGGTCATCTTTCACTTCGGGTGCGGAGTGTCCAGTATCATCTCAGTTATGGCTGAAAACGGATTAGGGAGTAGTCAGCCACCATCATCAGGGTTTGATGGTTCTAGTCTTGGCGTTTAGGATAGCTCTGGGAAGCATCAAAGGAAGTGGCTTATCACCGAGGAGTTTGCCCTGGGCAGTAGTCATTCAGACCATAAGGACATTAGTCGGAGCTCATGGGATTTTTAGTATCACGGATGCGGGAGGTGTTCATCTAGTATTCGGTAATCATATGGTATTTGGAGTGGGCTAAAGACAGATCGCTATCAAGAATAGGGAGATGGTGGTTATCATGCCTATCGTGTAAGGAAGGAAGGAATGGAAATCTTCGGGTTTTTGCATGCAGTAAAGACTTAGCTGAAGCTAAGTGGGGGAGAAACAATCAGGTTATGGGAGTAGAAGGGGTTTTGAAACTAGGATAAGTTTCGCTCTCCTATCAGGAAGAAAGACGGCTCAGGTGGTTGTATGAATGGAGGACAGTGTGAATTGGAAGTTAGGAAAACTTGCCAATTGTGAGACCTCATTCTCGAAATGTTTGGTCGCAGATTACAGAGGAATCGGTTGGGAGTTCCATTTGGGACATGAGTACCACTTGGGGGTACCAGATTGTGCTTGTATGATCGAGTATGGGTTAGTCGCAGCATCCACTAGCAGCTAGTCGGTGTAGAAAGGTGTGGTCAGACTACCGGATGGCCGTAGCATTCACCAGTGGTCAGATAGTAAGAGGAGTGTGGTAAGACTGCGGTGTGGTCCGTGGCAATCGTATGTGAGGATAGTTAGTAAGACTGTGGTGTGGCCCATAGCATTAGATTAGTAAGACTGCGGTGTGATCCGTAGCAATCGTTTGTGAGGATAGTTAGTAAGACTGCGGTGTGGCCCGTAGCATTAGATTAGTAAGACTGCGGTGTGGCCCGTAGCAATTGTATGTGAGTATGGTTAGGCTACGGTGTGGCCCGTAGCACTGGTTTAGCAAGGCTGCGGGGTGGCCCGTAGCTTTGGTTGGCTGGCAGCGTAGAAGTGTTGTAAGACTACGGGGTGGCCCGTAGCATTTGTCGGTCCCTATTCGCTAGAGCGGATGTATCAGGTGTATGATTCAGTGGCGGGGGTTTCAGGTAGATAAGTTCAGGATGGGGCAGCCGCCCAGATGTGAGCGGGCCGCAGTATGATGGGTCTGGAAGACGGTAGGTCATTGGAGACCAAGAGCGGCACAAGACTTCGGGTAAGTCATGACATTGATTAGTAGCTGAGTTCATGGAGTGCATGCGAGGGCCCGTATCTCCGAGGTAGCATGGGGGAGGCCGGTATTCCGCGTAATGGTAGACCGGTTGGGACCGGGGCGGTCTCGGTTCATCCGGTAGGCGGATGGGAGTCAACAGGACTACAAGCAGGAATGATGGTAAAGGATTCGGTGTGAAAAGTCGTGAGCCGATCGGATGATGCTAAGCTGCTCATCGTGGGATCGAATGATCTCAGAGTAAAGGATTTGGTTCGGTGGCATCATTCTTGACTGAGCCCGAAACGTAGCAGAGAGGAATCTGCTACCCGCAGGATTGTCTGAATTTACACGATTGGGTGGAGCTTTCAGTGTTAGAGCATTGTATAGGGATTATTCCTTGAGTACTGGTTTAACGGCCGACACTGTAAGTGGCTGGGAGTGCGGTTTCGGTAGAGGATTGGTCCTCAAAGGAAATTAGGAAGATTGTTTTTTATGGAAGGTGCCTTAGAAAGGCCAGTGATAGTGTAGGGTGAAAGAGTAAACCCCTTGCGAATCAAGGGTAGGTGTATCAGGAGTATTGGTATAATTACCGGTTGGATAAGATGTTGTACTCGAAGGTTGCAAGTAGCAGGTTATTCTAAAGATGGCATCTTCAAGGTTTCGATCGAAAAGGGGTGGAGTGTGTACCTTGTGGGAAATGGCGACCAGATGGTAAGGTAGTTGGCCGTGGCAAACTTTGAGGACGAAGTCTAGTTTAAGTGGGGGAGTGTTGTAACACCCAGAATCAGGAAGACCAAGAAAGGAAAGGAAAACCCCAAGTTAAAGGGGTCAACTCGTCGAGTCCACGGGTGAACTCGGCGAGTTGGAGCAGGAACCGTGTCGGGGTTTAAGTGACCGACTCGGCGAGTCGATGGGACCGACTCGGCGAGTCAGGTCTGGGTTAGAAAACCCTAATTTCCGGGCTTGGTGCCCTATTTAAGCTTCATTTCAGGCCTTCACCCCAGCCTCCATCACTCCCTTTACCTTCTCTCAAAACCCTAAACATCCATTGAGTGTCCTTGAGCTTCTCTTGCCATTTTTGTGTGATTTAAAGCTAAAAGGAAGAAGGAAGGCCTTGGGTGATTCAAGAAGTAGCAATGGACTCTGTGTTGGTGTGTCATTTCAGACCCTAGAAAGGTATGAAGCTCATACCTTGGCTGTTATTTACTTAGATCCCCCTTTCCTAGTTAGATCTTGCTATTTTGGGCCCTTTCCAAGGCCAATTCGTGGATTGTGCTTTGTGAACAAAGAGAACTTCGGATCTAGGGTTGTCTTGGCCTAGAAACCTATAAAGCAGCAGTCTTTGGTGTGTTGGTGAAGCATGCTTGTCACAAAACCAAGCCCTAGAGTGTTTTAAGCCTATAGCATCTTGGTTTCACGTAAAGTTTGCAACTTTACGTGAAAGATGGGCCTTAGAAGAGTGGATCTACAGTTTGGAGCCCCTGCATGGCTTGAAAAGCCACTGTATGGATTAAGAGCTGAAGCTACTCGGCGAGTCACATGGGTGGACTTGGCGAGTTGGATGAAGTTGGGCAGGAACTCGACGAGTTGGAAGAACAACTCGGCGAGTCTGTTGAAGTTTGCCTTGGACTCGACGAGTCTGTTCTTGGACTCGGCGAGTCAGGTCACAAAACCCCGAACCCTTCGAGTTAAGACTCAAATCAGTGAGTCGAGTGGAGACTCAGTGAGTTGGACAGGACAGGACTCGGAAATCGGTGGACTCGACGAGTCATGGACTGACTCGGCGAGTCGAGTCGCGAATGGGAGGACTCTGAGCATATGAACTCGGCGAGTCAGTAGGCAAACTCGGCAAGTAGGGTTGACCTGGAAGGTTGACTTTGACTAGGACCGGAATTGACTTAGTTTGACTTCTGGAGTTCAGTTTGGAACTAAGTGTTATGTTGATACTAGTAGCTAGTGGAGCAACGCTTCAGAGGGTTTTCAGTCAGCAGCCAGAGGATTATCAAAAAAGTTCAACAGTGCGAGGTGAGTCTCCTCATTGTTTGTATGGGTCTAAGGCACCAATGCCGACCCATTTAGTTTATTTATGATAGGAAGATCCGGGGGTTAGCCCTAGGCAATGTGCAAGAAAGACCAGGAGGCAGCTCCTGGCACACAGTATGATATTATGTATGAAAGGAAGACCCGGGGGTTAGCCCTAGGCAATATGCATGAAAGACCAGGAGGCGGCTCCTGGCACAATATGTTATTATGAAAGGTAGGAAGACCCGGGGGTTAGACCTAGGCAATATGTATGAAAGACCAGGAGGTGGCTCCTGGCGCATTGTATGTTATTATATATGAACGACCAGGAGGTGGCTTCTGGCACACTGTATGCTGTTTAGCTAAGTAGAGTAGTATGTACGGTTGTCTTTGTGATACTTGCATAAAAGACCAGGGGGTGGCCCTTGGCACTTGTCTGTAAGACCCAGGGAGTGGCCCCAGGCTTGACCAGGAAGACCACGTGCGGCCCGTGGCATAATGGCAAGACTATGTTTGGCACATAGCACCTTAGCAAGACTATGTTTGGCACATAGCACCTTACTTGATTATGAATATGCTGGTTATGTATGGTTCTTGGCTATGTATGGCATGCATGGATCAGTTGGTTTGTATGGTATGTGGTATCTGGGGAACTCACTTAGCTTCGTGCTTACGGTTTTCAGTTTTGGTTTCAGGTATCCAATTTTCAGAGAAGGAGCTCGGGAGGGTTGCAGTGCACACACCATGATAAGTTAACCTGGGATGTTTTACTCTGATAATTAAACAAGTGTTTGGAAATGAGACTATGATTTGTAATATAAACCCTTTTTGTAAGTTTGAACGACTTAACTATGAATTAGTAATGTTTTTAAAAGAAATTTTTGGACCTTATTTTTGGGGCGTTGCACATAAGGAAGCCTTTGAGAAGTTAAAGAAGAAAGTATGTGAAACACCGATTCTTTCTTTACCTAAAGGAGTTGAAGACTTTGCAGTTTATAGTGATGCATTTGGAGTTGGGTTAGGTTGTGTTCTGACCCAAAGGGATAAGGTGATAGCATATGCATCGAGACAATTGAAAGAACATGAAAAGAACTACCCCACTCATGATCTAGAGTTGGTAGCGGTAGTATTCGCCCTAAAGATATGGAGGTATTATCTTTAGGACACAAAGTGCAAACTTTTCACTAATCACAAGATTATTCAGTATCTCTTTAGTCAAACGGAATTAAACATGAGACAACGATGTTGGCTAGAGTTGCTTAAGGATTACGACTATGAAATACTTTACCACCCTGGTAAAGCAAATGTTATAGCTGATGCTTTAAGCAGAAAGTGAGCCTTGAAAAGAAAAGGCCAAGAGCATTAAGAATCAAAGTTGTCTCAACAATTGTGAAAGCATAAAGAAAGCTCAGATAGAAGCTTTATAGAAAAATAACCGAAAAGAAGAACATTTGGGCAAAACGTTAGTGTTCAATACAAACGGTCAAGGACTGAAGGTATTCCAAGATAGGATTTGGGTACCTAAAACGGGAGGAATATGGGATCTTCTGATGGAGGAAGCTCACAAGACCATGTACTAGATTCATCCCAACAACACAAAAATGTTTAGGGATTTGAAACCCTACTACTGGTGGCTGACGATAAAGCTCGATATTGCAAAGTATGTGGCCGAGTGTGTGACATGTACGAGGGTTAAGGAAAAACATAAAAAATTGTATGGGATTTTAGAACCTTTACCTATATGCATGGGTAAATGGGAATACATCACCATGGATTTTGTGACTAAACTGCCCAGAACGAAAAGCGGTCACGACATGATTCGGGTGGCCGTTGATCAGTTTACTAAAAGCGCACACTTCATAGAAGCCAATGAAAATGGTCTATGGATAAACTTGCAAATGCTTATGTGAAGGAGATGGTGAGACTTCACGCTGTTTCTTTAACGATTGTATCAGATCGTGATAGTTGTTTCACGTCAGGGTTTTGGAGAAGTCTACAACAGGAATTTGGTATGAAATTATGTTTAAGTACAACTTACCATCCACAAACCTATGGTTAGAGCGAACGAACGATTATAACATTGGAGGATATGCTGAGAGTATGTACCCTGAAATTCTAAGGTAATTGGGATGAACATTTACCTCTGGTAGAATTTTCCTACAATAATAGTTTCCACTCAAGCATCAAGATGGCACCTTATCAAGCTTTGTATGGACAAAAGTGTCGAACACCGTCATGTTGGCTTGACGCTGGAGAAAAGCAATTTATGGGACCTTAGATAGTTCATCAGACTACTGAAAAGCTAAAAGTGATTAGGGAAAGGATGTTAGCAGCTCAAGATCGTCAAAAGAGCTATACTAACAAGAAAAGACAATCGATAACATTCAAAGTTAGAGATTCAGTTTTACTTAAAGTCTCATCGTGGAAGGGACTTATAAGATTTGGTAAAAAAGGTATGTTGAGTCCAATGTTTATTGGACCGTTTAAAGTTCTTTAGAAGATTAGGAACCAAACTTACAAGCTAGATCTACCAAAAGAACTAGATGGTATTCATAACACTTTCCACGTGTGTTATTTGAGAAATTTCACGAGAGAAGTTCCAGATATCATTCAAATTTCTGAATTAAGGTTGGTTGAAAGCAATAGGTTAATTGAAGAACCGGAGGCAATTGTGGACCGTAAGACTAAGAAGTTGCGATGCAAGATGGTCGATTTAGTTCTTGTGCGATGGAAACATATGAATGGGCCAAATCTCACCTGGGAAACGGAGAGTGGCATGATGAGTCGCTATCCGCATTTGTTTGTTGATGTATGATTCTGGGGACGGAATCATCCTATGGGGGAGAGATTTATAATGCCCGTGTTTCTAGGCTAGGCATTAATGATGATGTAATAGTATAGGTCAACCTTTCTAATTTGTTTTGAAGTAATAAAGATGTAATATTTGAGTATTATGTGCTTATACTTAATTATTATGATTTAATAAATTACGGATAAAAATAAGTGTTGGAAATAAATATTAGATAAACTCGATATCTATGAAGGAAGTTGTAGTGGTTGAAACAAGGATTCTAGAGATATAAAGAATACCGAAATCCGAGTTATAACGAAGAAGTTATGACATGTTGAAGTTTCGCTACAGAACCGGCACGACGCTGTGTGACGTAAAAAGTGAATTTACGATAAAGTGCTTTTGAGCCTTAACAATCTAAATGAAAGTCGTAATATATGTTAAACTGAGAGCGTGCATAAAAAGAATGTCCAAATCTGACTTCGTATGAGGAAGTTATGGATTTTCTAAGATTTGGTATAGTAGTATGCAGCCCAAGACTCGAATTTTAGATCAGGCGAATTTTTAGCCGACACAACCTAAACGAGAATCGAAGATGCTTTTGATAGTAGTTCAATGATAAAAAAAAAAGAGACGAAAACGGACGTCGGATGAAGAAGTTATGAATGTTTAACGGACTTTTCCTGTCCCGGCCTGTTAAAATATAACTTTAAAAATAAAGTTAGAATTAACTAAAGTTATAAAGCATAATTTTACCTACGTGTGGATATAAAGAATGTAAAAAACAGAGCATGTATTCAAAAGATATGAGATTTTGATGTTTCAGGCACAAACTTCGAGGCTGGAAGAACGCCCAGCGTACCAAGAAGTACGTTTAGCGTATATATGTACGACCAACGTACGAGATATGTACGCCCAACATACTATTGTGTTCACGGTCCGAAATTAACCACGCAGCCCTACTCTATTGCATGGTGCACACATGTTTGTAGCCTTGACGCGTCCGAGATGATCCCTTCGTACGCCCAACGTAGTAGTTGGTGAAGTAGTATGCCCCGCGTAACAGGAAAGTTACACCCAGTGTAACTCGAGGCATCAACCACTATAAATAGTGAGCGAAGCCATCCGATTTTAGTTTACAAACTTTACATCCTCTCACCCTCTCCTTTCCTTTATGTTACACTAAATACCCCTAAACCTAAAATACTATCCTAGCATCATAAGGAAGCCCCGAAGAGCCCGAAAACCTCGAGAAAAAGAGTTTTCAAGTCGAAACTTTGTCCACGTAAAGCCCGATTTTTTAGAAAACATCCCGGTGTTATCGGAAACTTGTTTTAAGAGACGAAGTGAAGCCCAATTATCGTTAAATCAAGTGAGTGTATGGTCACTTTCATCTTACACATAGATATGAAGTATTTTCTATAAAATACATGCTATGTGTATATATATTGTTTGTTTATTTGAGATGGGTGTTGAATGAATGTTTTGTACAGGTTTTAAACCATATATGTATTTTTATCTTCAAATATGTTAGGTAAAACATGGGTAGATGAAATAGATGACGACCACGAACCTTTGTAGACAGTCCATTGGAACGCTAGCAGGCTCGCAACCTGTAGGTGTTGGTGAACTATATGTTTGTTGGTGTACTCAATCCCCCTCATGGTTGCCTTAGGGACATATATGACTGAGGAATCCCCTTATTAGTAAAGTCCATCCGGATGATGATCCTTAGGCTAGGTCCCTTGTGATAGGTGTTTAGGGAGGTAAAGTGAGGATAACGGGAATGGGTAATCAGGGATATTGTTGGTTGATAAAATTAATAAATTTATTGTTGGTTGATGAAATTAGTAAATTTATTTATTGTGGGTTGAAAACCCTATATGATCACTAAGCTCCCAAGCCTGACCCACTCAGCTTTCTATAGTACAGGCAGCGGACCTAGAGCATAGTTGGATGATGACGAGGGATTTTTGGATTATAGGTGATTAGATGTATAATTGTTGTAAGGTCTATAACATACTGTTTATGCTTTTGGTTTGTATCGATGTGGACATCCTGAGTTTTGTAATGAAATGAAAAATACATTTCTTTAAGAAATGTTTTGATAAATTTTTATAATATTTTGTTTTGGGACAAATTCCATATATTTTTATTGGAGAGATTACTCTAATTTTATTTTAAAAACATAAACTAAATCGGTCTTTTCTGGCCGAGAAATTGGGGATGTCACATATGCATTCTGTCAGAATTACTAGTAACACATGTTTTATGTAATTGTCTAAAAAGGTAATTAATTTGTCTGTGTATTATTTTGGTTAAATTTGTGATTCTGAATTCCAATTTCTATTGTCCATTGTTATTGTATATTTGGAATCTAAAATTATATTAGCAGTAAGTACGATGCTTTTGAATGTATTCTATGTATTTTGTCAGAATGTATTCTGCCAGAATAAAATCTATGTATTCTACCAGAATGTATTTAATGTATCCTGTCATATTCTATGTATTCTACCAGAATATATAAAGTGATAGTTAATTGCAAGTAACATGTTTTTATCCATTATTAGTTTTTGTTGTATTTGTGATAGGAATGGTTGGAAGAATGCGTAGGAGACTTAATAGGAATAACTTGAAGAATGAATAAAGTTTGATCATACTCACACTTTCAAAATGTAGTTATTTTTTAAGAATTTTATTCATTTTTTTGACATTCTTTTAGAATATATGTATAATTATATTAAAATGTATAAGGCTTTTAGTCTGTAAGAATATGTATGAAGTTGTATTTAAGTTCGAATGTATAATAATATATTAGAATGTTGTTATTCTTCAACCTCGGATTTAAGAATTTTGTTATTCTTCAATAGTATTCTAATAAAATAAAATTCTGAAAAAACATCATTATAACAAAAAATATTCTGACGTAATAAAATCGGTTATGTTTAAAAATTACATTAGAATTAAAATTAATTTAATTAAAAAATTTCATATTTTTAAAATTAGAAGAATTAATTATCCCAAAAAAACCGAAAATTTTCTTTTATAAATGTAGTTAGTTGTCCAAAATACCATTTTGCTAAAATTTATAGGATTATATGGTACATGTTATCTCATTATAATATCATACTCTCAAATCATTTCCATTGATTAATTTCATCAATTGGTCCAGATCTGTTCATTCTGACACACAATAGTTAGTAAAACAAAATAACATATTATTTATATATATATATATATATATATATATATATATATATATATATATATATATATATATATATAAAGTTTTTTCCAACTATACATGTAAGACTCACGAGTTTTATGGTATTAGTCTTTTTGACAATTAAAAAAATCTACTTTTTGCTTTTGTTCTAAAATCTTCAAAAACCATCAACAAAATAAACAAATTACATGGTTAACATTGTACTTTTGACATGGAAAAATAAAAAAATAAAAATGATTTATCATAAATTTTAGTTGGAGAGATGATTTAGCTTAGTCCTATCTAAAAAACTTTTCTAAAAAATAGTAAGAATTTCATTTTTGTAAATTTTTTCAAGTCAACTACAATATTATTTATTTATTTATTTTGAAATGGTTCTTGAGAATTACTAACATAAAAAAATTAAAAAAGAAAAAAAAATCCAATTTAGGAAATCTACCTTTTTGCAAACATGAGGAAATGTATTTCTTTAGATGGATAGGAGATAATTTTGCAAATTGAATACTAAAACATTTTCACACGTGACAAGGGGTAGATACGACACGATAAAAATATACGACCCAAAACGAAATTTGGACGAAACTGAAATTCAAATTCGTGTTCGTGTCGTGTTTGTATCAAGTATAAAAAATATGACTTCGTGTCGAGTCGTATTCGTGTTCAAAATTCAACACAAAATTGACACAATTTAACATTTGTTAGTCGTGTTTATCGTGTTTGCCATGTTATATATAATTAAGTATTAATAAACTAAAGTAATTGTTATATTATGTTATTTTTGTCGTGTCGTGTCGTGTTTGTTGTTTTTGAATCCGTTCGTTTTCATATTAGTTGGAAATAACACGACAACGTGTCGTGTCGTGTTCGTATTACAATAAACGTTGTCGTGTCATGTCGTGTTAGACAAAAATACGACACGATTATCCAATTTGTCACCCCTACATGTGAAAAAACAAATAAAATTTTATCTGCGAAAATCAAGATTATTTTTGGCAAATTGTTAATTTTTTATTATCTTTTAAAAAGCAATAAAAAATATTAGTTTGATTTTTCTTCCATATTATTCTACAAAGAGTAAATTAAACAACTTGCCCCTATGGTTTAGCTTAATTTGTATATTTGGTCCCTAATTTGTTTTTTTTTTAATTTGGAAGGTCCTTATTGTTTGTTTTTATTACGCGCTTGGTCCCTATCTTATATACAAAAGACTATTTTTCCCTTGATTTTTTAATTGAAGTAAATAAATACACCCTCAACCCCACCACACCCCTCACCTTACTTTACTTACCCATCATTTTTCCTATTTAAATAATAGTGTTTTTAGGTAAGACAGGGACCACCCATGTAACAAAAACAAACGGTAAGGACCAAGTGCGTAACAAAAACAAATAGTTTGGAACTTTCGAGTTAAAAAAAACGTTATGGACCAAACACGAATTACCCTAAACCATAATGATCGTTCGTGTAATTTACTCTTCTACAAGTTAACAATCACTAATTTTGTATGTTAAATATGATTATCGAATATAGTTATTACAATAACCGTTTATGTTTTGATGAAACAATCTACGAAGTTTGCATTGAAAATACTTTGGGTGACTTCGGATCTCAATTTGCTTTTGAGTTTTGTTTATTATTAACTAGGTTACAACCCGTGGAAACCACGGGTAAAAGATTTATAAAATTTTATTGAACGAATAAGAAATAAGTTTTGTTTAGACTATTATATTGTTTATTTAAAATTAATAAATATTTTTATTTGAATATATGATATACATTATATATATGAAGACATTTAATATAACTAAGATTTATAGAACATAATATAAATTTAAATACAGTATAAAAGACATAATCAATCATTAAAATAATATTGATATACGAAAAATTAAATATAACAGAAATACAATAAAAATAATTAAATACAACACAATAAATTACAAATTATTTATAAATTTCTAAAAACTCTCTTATACATAATATTGAAAGTTTTGTTTGTAAGGCTACTATCTTTATCTACACTTAACAATTTCAATCTTTTTTTATTTTGAACACTACAAAATTACTGAAAGTATAATAGTACAATTGATGTTAGCAAAAAGGTAAACAAATGGACACATACATACCACTTAATAGTGAATGTCACATAAACAATCCTTAGGTACATAAAATTTTATGTATATGGTCCCTATATCAAAATTGATTATAGAAACAAATTTTTTTAGGTAAACAATCTTTATAAATGTAACCATACAGTTTTAAATTCATATTCATAGATATAATATAATGGATAATCTAGAAAAAAATATTATAGGAATGGAATTAATATACTATATATACTAAAGTATTTCATACAATATATACTATATATTTATGGGTCCTAGTTTTTAAAAATTAGCAAAAAATATTACAACAATGGTTCTTACATAAAAGAACTACATGAATGCTCCTTGTGTAAACTGTTAAATAGGAATGACCCTTCATTTAATAAATTTTGAGATGAAATTTAAAGATTAAATAAAATCAAATTAAAAGATATTTATCATATATCGAAACTATAATGCTAAAACAGGAAAAGAAGAAAAATAGATAAGTAAGATGTTATATACAAATGCAAGCATATAGTTTATTACAAAAACAGTCCTTGCATGCATTTTTTTTACATATATGATCCATGTAGCAAAATTTATTATACAAACAGATAATTTTACATAAACAATCCTTATAAATGCAACCATACTATTTCATACTCACGGATATAACATGATAATTTCAGTTTTAAAGGATATATACCCGTAAATAGGATTATAATGATTCCATTTAATTGGATGGCAATCTCAGTTAGAAAAAAAACATATTACTGTTCGAAATAAATAAATATCAGATTTTAAGGATTGATTCTTCCTTGATGTTACGGATTGTTTATAACAAAAATATTATGGATGTAATAATGTTTACTGAATTCGTAGCATTTTATAAGCACGGATAGTATGGTTAGTTTACAATTGTATTTAAAGCATCCCATTTAATTATTAATGGGAATTTTACAATTGTATTTAAAGCATACCATTTAATTATTAACGGGAATTCAAAAAACAAAATAAGTATTTTATCACTTACTAAATCTAATGAAATAGAAATTAATGGTATATGATGGAAAGAGATAGTAACCGAAATTAAAAGGAATTAATGGAGGGTATCGTAGTAAATTAACATTGTCGGAAAAACACATTGTGAGAGTGCCACGTAGGAATAAAGGTTTCTTTTATTATAATAGGGGATTAGTTCATGTATCCGACGCGGTAAAAGATAATCCAAGTTATCCCATTTATAACGAATTAGTGATTATGTTGAAATTGTCACCTCCAATATATATATGTGGTTATATGCGATATGTTGTGTGTGTGTTTATATTTATATATACGCATATACATATTTTCTAGAAGCATGATATTTTCAAATGCTAATATTGAAAAATAGAATACTTTTTACAACACTATAAAGAAAAATGGTGATGGGATGATTGTAAGAAGAATCTTTAAGGAAAGAATCAAAGGGAGTGATTAGGATTAGAAGTTGACGTTGCTTGAAATTGAAGTATTCTTCCGACATGTATTTCATTCCCATTATCTATTAGTTAATCAGAATTCCTTTAAGTTAATTAAAAAGCTTCCATTATAATCTTAAAGGGTAAAACTAGAATCTTAGACACAATTCTGAACCAACCATATTTGTTAACAAATTTAATATATTTAACATATTAAAGATGAGTTACACTTATATTTTTACATTAAATTAAATTTAAAAGGTTTATGTTTCGAATATTATGTAAACGGTAAAGAAAAAGTACATTTTCTTGAAAAAGGAAAGAACAATTGAAAATCTTTGAAGAATTAGACAGCGTATGCAGAATTTGTCTTTACAAAAATAATTAATGTATAAAACTAAGAAAACTAAGACGGAATATTTTTATCTTAAATCATATTATAATCGTTTTACTAAAGAATAAACATAAGAACTTTCTTAATAGTTTTTCTTCTTTTTTTTTCCCATGACTTTAGGCCTTCATCAATAATATAATAAATTTTCTTTGTATCAACAATATAATTTTCTAAAAAACATAATTCCATTAAAAAAAAATCCAAGAAAAAGCTACAACTTCTCAAGTAAGGAAAGCACCTATACCCCTCATTTGATCCCAAAGACCCCATTTAGAAGATCAATTCCCTTTGCTTATGCTTCTATATATTACTGCTAATAAAAGTCTTTTTTTCTTTCTTTCTTTTCATTTAAATAATTTAAAGCAAAATTCACCAAACCTTTCATAAAGATGTTGAAATTAAAAACAAATCATGGGAAAGAAGTCTTTGGTGGATTCATGCTCTTTCTATGTCATAAATCCATTAGTTGTAAAGCAAACAATTCAAGTCAAATTTAAAGGCAAAAGTTCAACACAATCTTAAGTTATCAATGATTTCGGAAGATTTGATGTCTTGAGTTGTTTTTTTACTGCCGCACTTGAATTAAAAACGTATTCAAGATCTAAAGATCTTGGATAATTCATTTCAGATATACAACAAAGTTTGATAATTTACATAAGCTTTCAAATTTGTTTTGTAACGGTGTTAAGGTTTGTGCTAGTTTGTACAAATCAAACATTATTGTGGGGTTTAATGTGTTAACTTTTCCTTTTGGGCCTTACAATTTTAAAACTCTTATACTTGTGCAGTTGTGTTCGTACGTGTATGATTTCGGGTCTATATGAGAGTTTCACACAACATATGTACATGGTTTTAATTATTATATAAATCACTCAAGGTGCCACTCACCTTAAAAACAAATCAATGAAAAGAGAATCAAGAATCAAAAGCCAATAAATCAAATGGGGTATATATGTAGGACAAAGGCAATTACATTTGTGAGACATGCAAATGACTCAACCAACTCAAAGCATGCTTTCAAAGAACCATAATCCCAAAGCCAAGTTAAAGTAAAGAAGCACCACTTTTACTTTCAAAACAAAGATTTCAAATACTATTTAAAATTAATACACGTTTTAAAACACTCTTTAGAAAACTTTGATCAAGTTTCATATATGCATATATAAGTATCCAGTTTTACAAAAGAATAAAATGCAATCTACCTTTTACACAAAACAACATACTATATATATATATATATATATATATATATATATATATATATATATATATATATATATATATATATATATATATATATTCATTTTAAGATGAAAACAACATACTATATTTTTTTTTGTTTACGAGGGAAAAGAAGATACTTTAAATTTCATCAACGGATAATTATTGTTTGTACTTTAATACTTGTATGTGATGACTCTAACTTAGCAAAAAACATGGGCAAAAAATAAAATATGTTGCTCTTTTGATATGGAAATATATGGTCTAAATAAGAATGAACATGGAATATGTTACTATTATATGTGCATAGTATGCTTACAAAACTTAAGGGACAAGTACCATATGGGATATGTTCCAAACTGACGAAAAGCAAAAGCCTTTTAGTTTGATGCTATAAAACGGGCAGTATATATATGTTCACTACTTCAACTTAATACTTAACCACTTTTCTTCTTCTTTACAACTTTCTTGGTTTCTTTGATGTCAACTCATCAAAAAAAGCATGGAGAAAAGGTTCACAAGGAGATTTCAAAGCTCAATTTTGTTAGAGATGGAGCCATTAAGTTACCTCCAGGGTTTAGGTTTCAACCCACTGATCAAGAGATAGTATTTCAATATCTAATTCGTAAGGTCTTCTCCTGCCCTCTTCCTGCTTCCATCGTTCCTGAAATTCTCGACATTTGCAAATTCAATCCTTGGGACTTGCCTGGTTTGTATTTTTATCATCATTCTTTTGAAAAATATAAATATTTTGTAATTATCTTTGCATGACATGTTTTATTTATTTGGAATTTTGATGTTCGATTAGGGGATTGGGAGCAAGATAGGTATTTTTTTAGCAAGAACGAACCCAAGTATGGTAATGGGCATAGATCAAATAGAGCAAGTGAGGATGGATATTGGAAAACAACTGGTTTTGACAAACAGATTACAAGGTGTTGTAGTAATAACAAATCGGATTCAAGAAGAAAAGAGATTATTACTGGGATGAAGAAGACACTTGTTTTCTACAAAGGCAAGCCCATGCATGGAGGCTCCACCACAAGAACTTATTGGATTATGCATGAATATCGCCTCGTTCATTCACCTAATTGCTTGCCAAATACCAGCTCCAATAATGATCAGGTATACATCTTGTATGATATTTGTTAAACATGTAAAGTATATTTTTCTAAAAATGGACATTTTTACTAGAAAGTGGTTCTTTCACAAGGACTGATTAGTTTTCAATATGCCATATTCGTGACAGAATATTCATGGCAAAAGAGAACCCCATTGAAATCCATTAAAGAAGCCAAAAAGGAATAGTTTTAGGAATAATACGCATTAAACTAATTCGTTTCTTTGTGATTTGGCCGGTTAATTTGTTTCAGCAGAGGTCATGGATTCAGATGGGAAATTGGGTCCTATGTCACATATTCATGAACAGAAGAAGTAAAGTAGGAGGTGCAGAAGGGAAGCCAATAACAAGTGGTTTAACTCCACAGGAAGAGCTTCATCATCATGGTTTTATGTTGAGAAATGATTGAATCAATGTCAAATATGAATCATCATCGTCGTTGTCATCATCATCATCTTGTGGATCAAGTGTGGTGACTCATGAGGTTTCCTCAGTTAGGAAGTTATTAGACGATGAAGATATATCAAGAATAATGTAACCACTTAATGTAGTTTTTTTTGTTTAACATATTAGGAATTTATTGTCAATTTCGAAGGTGATATTCATTTCGTCTCAAGAAAACTGTAATAATATTCTTCGTTTTAAATAATTTGGGTATTAATTGGAATTTTTCTTGTGTCCTTGTGATCGTCACTTAGCAATGGGCTCCCAGTCTTTGTGGGGTCGGGGGCAACACTCCCTTCAAGAAATTTTTGAGGTTAAACCAGAACTGTGGTGGCAGTTGTAGTGCTTGGTAACGAGGTCGACTGCGTTGCTTAATTCTAAGGTTTGTGCGAACCAGAAAACGTGTTCAGATGATGACGTCTTGGGATTGTGGGTTTTGACCCACAAATAGTTTAGACCAACTCGTTTTATAAATAGATATCGTTATAACTAGTAGTGTTGGGTGAGCTTGGTTCACGGATCGGACCGAACCAGACCAAAACCCAAATTGGATCGAAAATAAATTAACATTTTCTACAAACCAAACACCAAACCGAAGATGTATTTAGGATCCCGGTTCGGTTCAATTTTGGTCGGTTTTTGGTTCGTTTTAGTTTCTTAGGATCGTGAGTAGGGTGTGGTCCAGGACCAGACCGAAACCGAATTAATATTTTTTTTCAAATTGAAGATTGAACCGAATATGTGTATATGGTCCCGTTTTGGTCGGTTTTCGGTTAAGCTTTGTTTTTCTGGTCCATATGTTCATCTCTAATACCTAGGTAAACCTACGCATGAAACGTTTGTATGGCAGTTGTATTTCTACAGGTCTAATTAATAAAATGTCTGTCTTTAGATTTACTCTGATGATCGTGTGGATCACATTAAATCTGTGTGTTCTAAATTTTTCTTTTCATATTTATTGTTTGGGTTTGTGAGCTTATTTATTCATTATCCAAATATTATGATTATAGTATTCATAACAAGATCGTTATCTTACTTATGAATCCAAACTCTCGGGCCAAAAGGAGACGATCCTTTACGTTTTCACAATTTGGTCTTGATTGAAATATAGTCTCAAAGAGATGTGTGTTGTCGATTTGGTTTATGGTTTTAAATGTCGAATTAACCCAGCCAAGATGGTTAGGTTTCTCGGCTTTGGGGTAGTAAAGTTTGTTTTCCACTTAGGCATGTTTGAATGTGCACTTTTAAACCAATTATGTTATAAATGGAATTATAAGCATTTGTATTATGGATGAGCAAAGGAACCGATCCGACTGGAACCGGTCCAGGAACCGAACTTGGTGGAAGATAGGAACCGAACTGGACCGCTGGTTCTACCGCTTCTTGCCGTGACTTCAAATGTTAGAACCGGTCCTCGAGAAATAGCAACATACGGTTTCGGTTTTTGCCGGTTCTACCGGTTCCCGATTCCAAAAATCCACAAGAATGTCGTCCCAGTCTCGGCCCGACCCCGACCGGTTCCATCGGGTTCCGGTTCTGGTACCGGTTCCGGCCGATTCTCCAGTCCATATGTTCATCCCTAATTTGTATTAAAACATGCTCCAAGGGAAAATGTTTAGATTTGTTTATTTTTGAATTATAACGATTATATGTTTTTATTATTAAATCTTGATTTTATAACTAACTAATAGATAACATATTCAAAAATAAATATTTGCATTCACCAAACCTCATTTTCTATTTGAATTAATTGTGACTTGGTTGGGTATAAAACCAGTTTTAGGCGGTAACCAAAATAACACCATATGCATTCAATTCAAATTGGTTATAAATCTGATGAAAATAGATTTTATTTTCCACGCTTACAAAAGGTTTCCAATCTTTGAGGTGAAGTTTTTGTATATTACAACTTTCATATTCATACTTTTATGCAATATGAGAATATGAACATTATTTTTAAGTTGACATTAACACATGTTGCTTTAAGAAAGAAAAGTAAAGCATCATTTTTTTTTACTTTTCTACTTTTAAATATGAATATATATCCAAATGTCCACCTCTTTATGACACAATTACATGTAATCTTTTTCTTAAAAACATAAAAATTAAATAAACTCGAATAAAAATACCTGTCCCACACCAAGGGATGAATTGTTTAAAATAAGCTTGATTAACATTTGCCAAAAAAAAAAAGAGATTGCATTTGCATCACATCGTGTTGCACACTGATACAAAAGACTTAAATTTTAAGGCAAAACGTAATTGTGTCCCGTTCTTTTGGTATCACAATCTCATTTAATACAAATTTAACTAGTTTTAACACCCTTATCTCGAATTCCGAACCTTTTAAATTTTGTTTATCATGAAGATTAAGAGATATGAACTTTTATGGCTACATCATTAAATGCTTACATTCCAGGTATGAATTAATTCATTATATTTTATTAAATCTTCATTTTGGATGGCCACGACGTGACAATGTTTTCATGGATCGTAGAATTTAAAGACCCTGCCACGGCGTGGCCATATATACGTGTCACGGCGTGGTAACTGATTTTAACGAAACACTAATTTTCGGGCTTTACGCTTTATTTAAAGAAATGAGGAGGCTAGGATTTATTCATCCCCGGCCTCCATCACTCTCAAACCCTAGAAATACTAACCCTTATCTTCCTTGAAGTTTTTGGAGCTCATTTGCTAGGTTTTTTATTTTAAAGGATGTAGAGGAAGATTTTGTACAAGAGACCAGCAAGCAACACTCCCCAACCTCTGAAAGCACCTTGTTGGACTATTTGTAAGGCTCTTGATCTAGTCTTTTATCTTCTCCTTAGAGATCTAGAGTTATTTTGCTTCATAAACTCTTTTATTGGATTTTAATTAAGTGGAGCAAAGAGATAGAGTTTGCAACTTTATGACACTTAAGAGTCCCAATGACATTATATATCATAGATTTGAGAAATGGTTGTGATTTGGAAATCTTGCATGAGCTTTAGGTCCATTTTTTTCTTTTTGACCTAGATTTGAGGAATGACATGCATGGGGCATGCATGTCCAAAAAGTTTACATTTTTAAGGATCAATAGGCCCCCTAAAAGATTTATGGAAATTTTGAGATTGTATCTCTTGTGATTAAGGACTTAATGGATGAGTTATACCTCTTAAATGACCTTTAGAACCTAGGTTTCAAGATCTTGTCTTAATGGAGTGTCTTAATGGATAAAGTTGGAAACTTTATCCATCAAAACGTTGAAAAGGAGTAGATATGGGCTTTTGAGCCCCTAAAAATGAGTTAAGAACAGCTTAACTCGAATAAGTCATTCAGACTGGTCCCCACAGCATGGCACTAGGTCGCCACGGCATGGCGACCAGAGACCAGTCGACTGTTTTGTCGTTTTGTGCCCACAATGTGGCCAAGGAAGGCCACGACGTGGAGGGATGCTAATGAAATTTTGACTTCTTTGCCTTTGACCGCTGACTCTTTGACTTAAGTTGACTTTTGGTCAACTCTTAGTTTTTGGAAAGGTGGACTAAGAGTTTGCATTGTATGAATGTCTAGATAGGGTATATCACATGTGATTCGGCAGTAAGAGTAGAAGCAGGTGATTATCGTCGGAGAGGTGAGTCTCTTCAATGTACTTGTGGGTTGAATGCATCAATGTCGATCCAATGGTTTATGCCTTTAGGATGCTAGTTGTCTTTATGACTCTTGTATGTATTTCTATGTATTTCTATGTATACCGGGCGAGAAGGTAGATGAAGGCTGATCTCTTCAGTTGCAAAGATTCAAAACCAAGTATTTGAAGAACAAAATATCCAAAAGCCATAAAACTCAAGAATAAGGATGAGAGGACAGAGTGGGAGCTTAATCTGTGAATGGAGGCTAGGGTTTGCTAAAAAGAGGGGTTCTTGATGAATGGAGGCTATAAAATGATTTAAAACATAGGATTGAAGCCTTTAAATACGAACCAAACCATAATTTAATGGGATTAGGTTCTTGATGTCAAGTCCACCAAGCAAATTACACCATTTTGCTTAGGGGTGAGCATAAGCGGGTACCTGCCCTAATGCTTAGGAACCGGAACCAGAACCGCCGGTTTTTGAAATATTGGAACTAGAACTGGTTACACCGGTTCTTTGAATTTTGGAACCGGTGTTGGAACCTGTGACATCCCCAATTTCATGGCCAGAAAAGACAGATTTGTTTATGTTTTGTTTTTAAAATCAGGTTAATCTTTTACAGAAAACAGTTGTGGAATTTGTTCCCAAAACAAAATATGATAAGAATTTATCAAAGCATTTCTTTAAGGAAATGTATTTTCATTATATAACAAAATCTCGGGATGTCATGTTCAATACAGACCAAAAGCATAAACATAACAAAATAGACCTTACAACAGTTATTCATAACTAATGGCCTATAATCCAAAATCTCTCGTTATGTCAGCCAACTTATGCTCTCGTGTCATAACATGTAATGCAAAGAAAACTGAGTGGGTCAGGCTTGGGAGCCTGGTGAACATATAGGGTTTTCATCCCACAATGTTATATCATATATATATATATATATATATATATATATATATATATATATATATATATATATTAGAACTCACAAATTTATGTAATTTCACCATATAAAAGCAACTCTTATCCCACCCCATCGATCCTCACAACGACATGATCTGAACTCTTGTATCTAAAACCTTCCACTTTAACTAATCCCTATTCACGGATCTAAAACTAATCTCTTCACCTGATCCATACTCCCGAATCTAAAACTAATCTCTTCACCTGATCCGTACTCCCGGATCTAAAACTAATCTCCTGAGCTGATCCATACTCCTGGATCAATAACTGTGCCCAATTCATACTCCCGGACTAGGGACAATTAACTTAGTCTTAATCCATACTCCCGGACTAATAACAAGTTTATCTCTTTACCTAATCCATACTCCCGGATCTAAAACTAACCTCTTCACCTGATCCATACTCCCGGATCTAAAACTAATCTCCTAATGTGATCCATACTCTCGGATCAATAACTATGCCCAATCCATACATCAGACTAGGGACAATTAACTTAATCTTAATCCATACTCCCGGACTAATAACAAGTTTATCTCTTTACCTGATCCATACTCCCGGATCTAAAACTAACATCTTGATCTCATTATCCATCTTATCTTTTATCACCCACCAACTATATCATCAACCCATGTTCTACCCAACATATTTGTAGATATAAAATACATATACAGTTTAACTCATTTAAAACTATATAAAACATCAATTCCACACTCATCTTAAATAAACAACAATATATAAACACATAGCACATATTTCATAGCAAATACTCCATATTTATATGTTAGAAGAGAGTGACTACACACTCACCCAAAACATATACTTAATACATTCAAACAATACTTGTATTAAAATCGTGTTTATGAAAGGGACTATACACTCACTTGATAAGACGATGATCGGACAGCACCTCGTCTATTAAAATAATATTCTTCGCTGAAACTAGATGTTTTCTCCAAAACCGGGCTTCATGCGAGCAGAGTTTCGACTCGAAAACTATATTTCTCGGGATCTTCGGGGCTTCAGAACTTGCTTCGGGTGTCGAGATTGATATCAGGGCTTCGGGGGTAAAACTTATCAAGAAATAAGAAGTATAAGGGGTGGAAGATAGAAATTGAGCAACAAACCCTGGTTGCCCTCGCACCCTTTATATAGGGTCTGATCCTCGGACTATGTTGGGCGTAGTTCGGATAGGAGAGCCAGGTGGCGAAATCTCGGTGGTGCTACGCGGCCCTCTCTCGGACCACACAAGGCCGAAGTACGTTGGGCATAACTCCTTCTGACGTAGAGCGTACCTCGTTGTCGACATGTACGTTGGGCGTACCTTTCGGATCAGATCGGACTCGTCAGCACTTTGGATATTATCCGAATATATAATAAAATTTGTATACTTTAATTATTTAAAAACTTCAGAAATTCATATCTCCTTCATCCGACGTCCGTTTTCATATGTCTTTTTACCGTTGCACTACTATCGACGAGATCTTCGATTCTCGTTTAGATTGTTTCGGCTAAAAATCACCTGATCTTAAATTCGAGTTTCGGGCTGCATACAGCTAAGTTGAAATTTAGAAAAATCATAACTTCCTCATACGAAGTCAGATTTGGACGTTCTTTTTATGCACGTTCTCCGTTTAACAAACTCTACGACTTTCGTTTAGATCACTAAGGCTAAATATCGCTCTAACGTAAATTCACTTTTTACGTCGCACTGTGTCGTGTCGGTTCTGTCGCGAAACTTCGACAGGTCATAACTTCTTCGTTATAACTCGGATTTCAACGTTCTTTATATGTACGGAATCCTTGTAACATCTACTACAACTTAGTTAAGAATAATCCTCCTAAATAATCTTCTATCAAAAAGCCATTTTTGATGTTAAGCCATTTTTGATTAGCCATGATCTACGGGCGTTACAGAACCGCCGGTACCGGGTACCCGGTTTTGGAACCTTTTTAACTAGTGAACATTGGTCCTACTTAGTCCAACAAAGTCCTACCATGTACAACTCGAATTAATTCAATCTATAAATAATGCAGGCTAATGTTAAACCGGTAGTACAAATTGTTCAAAAACCAAGTTTGAAAACAAACCATTTATACTCGGGACCAACCATTTTTACAGCAGTCCATTTGGCATTTTGAGAAAGTTGTGGAGACATTAGACAAGAGAACTTCTCTTTTTCTATACCGTAAGGAAACCATCATTTTTCTTACCACCATGCGATGTGAGATGCACATAACTTTTATAGATAAGAGAAATCATCAGCTTTTTGTATATCAAGAAATGTGGGAGGACTATTATAAATAAGCAAAATTTGCTAATCATTTGCCTAAAAAAGAGTATTTGTTAATTATACATTTATCATATATCTTTTTATATGTATGTATGTATCATATCATTTTCCTAATTATTTGCCTACAAACCAATTTACGAATTTCATATATAATAAAACGTGATGTGCCTATTATTCAATTAAACAGGAAAGGTAATTGATTAAGCATGTCTGTAAGTCGAAATAACGTTTGCATATATATATATATATATATATATATATATATATATATATATATATATATATATATATATATATATATATATATATATATATATATATATATATATAGTATAATAAATGAAAATCAATTTTGCCACATGTCAATCTCTCATAAGTTTTGACACTTGTCATTTTGTGATTTTTTAAAATAAAATAAAATCCATATGTCAATTTCTAGATTTTTCAATTTTTAAAATTAAAGTCACATAATATTTACATGTATATATGTAAAGTATTAAATATAGTAAATATGATAATAAATTGCAATTAATATGTTTTTTATTCCTTATTTCAAAATTTTATTTTAAAAAATATTTATTGTTTACATTTTGATATTTGATCTTTTTTTCAATCAACCCGTGTATTACACGGGTTTTACACCTACTATATATATATATATATATATATATATATATATATATATATATATATATATATATATATATATATATATATGTTAACGTTACCGTACACAACCACATTAAACTTAACAGAAAGCATAAACGGGACGTTATCAAGCCAGGACCTTGGCTAAGGCCCGGTCTTGGCCCAAGTAATCCAGCATCGGGATAACGGTTCGCTTCCCTTCACGAAGAAAGAATATTCCTTGTGGTCTTATCATTCACTCACGACCAATCAGGTGCTTGATGACGCCTGGAACAGACATCACCTGGCAGTTAGTTAGTGTGGGCATATTTCTTCCAGTAAGAGGAGGCCACGTCTCACACCCACTGGACAGGGTCCCCACGATCTGTTAGTAACAGGTATAAAAGGATCTCTTCCAGCTCAAGGAAGGGATCGATCTTCTTCTTCATAGAATTTACCCTAAAGTCTCCCTTTAAGAAAATTAACTTTATCGTCAGAGCGGCGTCCCGGGAGAACACTCGGTCATCCTTTAACGGTTTTTCCGTGTTGTGTTCTCAGGAAAACATCCAGGACTGATCCATCAACTGGCATCCAATCCCCTGTAGAGCATGTCACAACATTTGGCGCCATCTCGAAGTATTGTCAGAGTGATATAGCCAATAAACGATGTTGGTTCTCTGCAAAAGGTCAATCTAAGCCCAATCGCATCTGCAACTGCAGTAGAAGATCTGTTTCGAATATCGGTGACAGTAACCAACAACCACTACTGCGAGTATAGAACACAAGCCCCAACCCAGGTGCTAATGGAACAGATCCCGCCGATTACAGAGCCAGTACTCCAGAGTAGTTTTTGGCAACTGTCGTTGGATGGTTCACTGCCTCAGACAGCGATATCGCATCTCGATCTGCTGCAGGAGCCTCCGTATGACGACACGGAGGTACTCACTATCTCTAAGTCTTGTAAGAGAAACACAACTCACCAAGCGGAGGACGAGATAGAGGTACTCTCGATAAATCTACTCAATATTAGTTTTTCGAGTAGCGATCCAAAACCATTGAACTGGGATCCGCGAGACCCACTCCTCATATATAGATTCATTCGTAACACAAAAATCCATCGAATATACATCGACAATGGTAATTGCTTTGATATACTCTATAAGCATTGTTTCAGGCAACTACCAGATACGTGGAAGGGGGGGCTACAGCCCCCAACCGGAGGGCCATTGGTAGGATTCACCGATCACAGTTTGTGGCCATTGGGCACTATCCAACTGCCCTTAACGTTGGTCAGTCACGACGAAAGAGACCGAATCACAAGAACAATCGAATTCGAATTCTCTATGATTCGGTTTCCAGCAGAACGCAATATTTTGCTTGGACGGTCGGCAATCTCCTTACTACACTTCGTGCCATCGACGATCCATGGCATAGTTAAATTTAGCACGCGCCAGGGATCAGGGACAATCATCACAACAAACACCAGGGCATAGCACTGCCACCAGATCATAGCCGCTCCCGAGTTGGTGTGAGCACCAAAGAAGTCGAAGGATGGATGTTCCACCAAACAATACCAAATAAACATGGAATATCTAGAATAGGTCATGTGAATTGGCGCTAACCTATCAGGCGAGACCAGGGCACGACTGGTAGCGCTTTTGAAGCAATATTCCACCATTTTCACCTGGAAACCAACAGAAGATGGGCCAGGAAGAAGACTTGAACAAGGCTATAATGCAGAAGTGGCCGATCTGGTGAATGTCGTCATACTCAGGGAAGTATTGTTCCCTTCATGGATAGAAAATCTTGTCATGGTCATGAAAGCGAATGGGTCAAGCCGAATGTGCATTGATTACTCTGATCTTAATAACGCTTGTCCAAAGGATTGTTATCCCCTTCCAGAGATAGATCAGAAGGTTCAATCACTTGAAGGGTTTCAGTTCGACTGCTTCCTTGATGCATACAAGGGCTACCATCAGGTACAGATGAAACAATAGGACAAGGAGAAAACTGTCATCCACACTGAGAAGGGCACTTTCTACTAGCAGAAAATGTCGTTTGGACTCAAAAATGCGAGTGCTACATATCAGAGGCTAATAGACAAGATATCCGTCAATCAAATTGGTAGGTATACCGAAGTCTATGTCGACGACATGATAGTTAATGTCACACCTCCAAACCAGAACAACGGAAACGTTTGGGGGCGGAGGACGTCATGTATAGTATCATAACAATGCACAATTGTAAAATAAGCAACAACATCCATTGCATTAATAATATAGTTTATACATGTGTGTTCTTTTATAAAGTAATATGACACCAAAAATGTATATATATATATATATATATATATATATATATATATATATATATATATATATATATGATATGTGCATAATTAGTTCATATTAAGTATACATTTTTATTCATTTATTAGCTATATTATTGCATTTTATGGACAAAAGGTACTTAAAAGTGTTTGAATTATGTTTTCAGTCCAAAAATGAAGCTCGGAAGCGAAAGGAAGCGGGAGAAACAGTTAGAAGTTCGAGAATGGAACAAAGAAGAAAAACATTGAAAAAAGCACTTACTCGGCGTGTAGGGGCGACTACTCGGCGAGTCCTATCGAAGAATCGAGAAGATAAAGACTCGGGATCCCAGAGAGTTATCACAATACGGGGAATGTGAGATGGACTCGACGAGTCGCCACCTGACTCGACGACTCGATTCGTGTATATAAAGATAACTCCACAGAACGATATGAGGGAATTCGGGGACGATTCAGAAGAGTTTTGTTGCGATTAAGAAGCCAGAAAAACCCTAGAAGACGAAGTCATAAGCTAGAATTCAATCCCGAAGGAGAATTGAGGCAAATTTCATCATTCCACTTAATCTTTTGTTTTGTCATTATGGTTAAACAATTAGACTCTGTTGGTTTGCTGTTATTTACTTCAATTATGAGCTAAAACCTTTAGACTTCTGTTTGGGGATACAAAATTGATAATATGGTTTGATTGTTGGTAGGATTAATTCTATGTTGGTGAATTTTGTTATTTTAGCCTGCTAAAGAACCTTGTGTGTGAATAATAATTAATATTCTGTTAATAGGGAGATAATTGATTAGCATGAACATCTATTGATTATCAATCTCATATGCTTTGTGATCACTATTGTCATATGTCTAGTATTAATGAATATGAAACTAGAGTTAATAATAAAATTGAGTAAATTCATGTGCAAGCTTGTGAGATGACCATCAAACAAGAAGTTAATTAAAAGAATAAATTAGTTAACTATTGCAAGTCTAACTTAACCCGAATAATTAATCTAGTAAATTTAATTAAATTAGACAACTGGCCACTGTTTAAGTTAGTTTGTTTGCTAAGGATTAGTGTAGTGAATGCGAAACTAATCACTTGAATCGGTAACCGACAAAAGAATTAATCCATTGCACCATTACCTTGTAATCAACCATAGGATCAATTGAGTTGAACTAAATAGAAGTTCCTTCCTGCTATTGAATTTAGTTAGTCCTTTGCTTTCTAGTTTTTAAGTAAGTAATAATTAGTAAGTTTCTAGTCTTGTAAAACTAGAGAAAACCCGTACTTATTAATTAATTTAGATAAAATTAGTTTTTAGTTTTAATTTGTCGTTCCCTGTGTTCGATACCCTACTTATTCAACTATATCACAATTGATAGGTTCACTGCCTTTTGTGTGTTATTTGATAATTAAAAGTAGGTTTAAAACTAAGTGAGTTTGCACACATCAAGTTTTTGGCGCCGTTGCCGGGGAACGGTTCTAAAATTAGCATTAAATTCTAGTTTAATCGATCCTTTGTGTGAGATTTATCTTGCACAAAGTTATTTAAAAAGTAATTCAGTAAGTAGAATTAGTTTCAATAAAATTCCGCTTTTAGAATAATTAGAAAATTTTTTAGTTTTTGCCTTGAACTCGCCGAGTGGATTCGTGTAGACTCGACGAGTACATCGCTGTTTCAGCTTTAATTTTTTTATTTCGTTTTTGTTCTTTTTATGCGTTTTTTTTGTTTTGTTTACAGTTGTTTCATGACCCGAGGATCTGATACACCTCTGGTCCCTCCTTTTGAAGACCCGGAATCCGCACTAAGAAGGAGCAAAGGCAAAACCGTTGGAGAATCCACTTCTTCAAAGAACTCACCACTCAAAAACTTAAAGTCCGTTTTCAGCAAGAAGAGGAGCAGCAAAACAGGAGCATCCAGTGCCTCGTTGACAATTGAAGACCCAATTCAAGAAGATATCGAGTACGAGACCGAGGAAGAAGAAGAACCCACATACGAGCACGACTCCGGATTGGAAGACGATTTAGCTATCACTATGGCTAATATCGATGAAGTCCCCATGGGGGAATAGAAGAAGAGGATGCGCGATGACACCGGGCCGGGACTTGTGCAGCCCGCAATTCCCGCGACCGCTACTTTCGGACTAAAAGGCCATATTCTCGCTCAACTCAAGGAGATTCCTTTTTACGGGAAGGATCACGAAGACGCCTACAAGCACTTGGACGAAGTGAATGATGTGGCCGACTACTTCAATGTACCGAATGTTCTACGCGAGACCCAGCTTCTTCACATGCTTCCAGTCACGTTTAAAGGGGCTGCAAAAGATTGGCTAAAGTCACTTCCTCCCGGATCGGTCACCACATGGGCCAAGATGAAAGAAGAATTCATAGACCATGTTTGTCCGCCCTCCAAAATAGCCAAGCTAAAGAAAGCCATTGCCAACTTCGAGCAATAACCCGGAGATTCTCTTTATGAAGCTTGGGAAAGGTACAAGAGCTTGCTTAGAAATTGCCTACACCATGACCTTAATAGCGAACAAGAGGTCTCCATTTTCTATGATGGATTCAATGTCACTACAAGGCAATTGCTCGATTCCCAAGGCTTGCTCATGAAGAAGGCACCCCCGGTAATTAAGGAGTTGATCGAAGAATTCTCTAAGCACTCTAGAGAATACCACAATCCAAGAAACGAAGTAAGTCGGGGAGTAGTGAACTCGGCAAATGATAGCATGGCGGCGGTGATAGCTAAACTTGATAGTCTTGATAGAAGAATGAAAAAAATGGATCAAACAATCCATGCTATTAGGGTGGGATGTGAAAATTGTAGAGGGACCCATCTCACAAAGGATTGTGATTTGGATGAGAATGGAAATAAGAAAGCTCAAGTCTTCTATTCAAGTGGCGATCGATACAACGAAAATTGGCGAAAACCTAAGAAGGAATGGCTCCCATACGAAGAGTATAAGAAGGCTAAGGAGGAAAAATACAAGCAGAAGGAGAGGGGACTATATCAAAAGGAAGAACCGGTAGAAAAGAAAACTGATTTAGAAGAATTATTCACTAGCTTCATAGCCGCATCCGAAAAGAGACACAGTGATCACGATGCTGCAATATACGAGACCAGAAATATGCTAAGAAATCAGCAGACATCCATTCTCAACATTGAGAAACAGCTGGGACAACTTGCGCATCAAGTGAATGATGGAAGACCGGGTCAACTTCCAAGTAACACTGAACCCAATCCAAGAATGGAGAATGTTAGTGCAATAACCTCCAGCAAGGAAGAAATATTCACAGATGCACTGAGAATCTCCAAGAGGAAGGCAGAAAAGGTAGAAGAAGTGGCTCCAGCAAAACCCGATCCAACTTGCCGAGTCACTCCATTGGACTCGACGAGTCCATGCGTAAATGACAAAATTGTCAGTCCTTTAAAGCCATATAATCCTCCTTTGCCATACCCAATCAAAGCCATGCCTGCGGAAAAAGTTGAAGCATATAGAACCTTCATGAAGCATTTTAAAGCCCTACAAGTTAATGTGCCATTTGTGGAAACGATGCTCCCGACACCCAAATACTTCAACTTGCTAAAAGGTCTTTTTGCTGCTAGGAAAGATTTGGCTGAAGTCGCGGAGATACTATTGAGTGAGCTACCCGAAAAGAAGGGCAATCCGGGGAATATTATAATTCCGTGCCAGTTTGGTAATGAAGTTGTCACCCAAGCATTGACCGACTCGGGTGCAAGCATCAATCTGATGCCTTTCTCTTTCTTTAAGAGGTTGAATTTACCGGAGCCAAGACTGGTAAATATGAAGATCCATTTGGCAGACAAGACAATAATTCATCCACAAGGCGTTTGTGAGGATCTCCTTATTAAAGTCGACAAGTTTATATTTCCGGTAGACTTCGTGGTTGTTGATATGGAAGAAGACCCCGAAATTCCAATTATTTTGGGGAGGTCATTTTTAAACACCACTTGTGCTTTAATTGATGTATGTGAGTCTACACTAACGTTGAGGGTGGGTGACGAGTCCGTAATATTTAAAGCTATACAAGAAGCCAAGCAAGAAGAGGAAAGAAAAGAAAAGATCTCGTTTATCCATTTGGATGATGAGATATTACAAAAAGAACTTGCACTTTTGCAAAAAGAAGATCCAAGCAAGTTTCTGCTACATTCTGGAGAGGATGGAGATGTTAATAAGGACTTGGAGGAGTTAGAAAAGCTACTGGAAGGAGCCGACTCAGAAAACACCCAAGAAATGATGGAATACGATCAGACTCGCCGAGTCACTTTACTGGACTCGACGAGTCCAGTCGAATTTGATAACAACTTGGACGATTTAGATCTGCTTGTTGCTAGTTCTCTGCATATTCTGGATTTGGATATTTTTCATGATTCTTTAGAAGAACAAATAGCAGGAGGAGAAATGGAAACGGAAGTTCAACACACCGATGTAGCATGTCTTGATGCAATCCCGCTTGAAGATGGGGTGAGCACAGAAAAAGAGGAGGAGGCAAAGGAAAGGAGGGTGGAAGCTGATCAACCATTCATTACCAAACCTAGAGCACAAACTTTCACAAAATACGAAGTAATTAAGTTTAAAGAAAAGGAGGTGCAAGAGAAGGTGAAAAAGAATGGGATGAAGAAGAAGAAGAAGAGAAAAAGGGAAGCCCAAGCAGCTGAGGATGATGCTGTGAAAAAGATGAGAGATGAATTAAAAAGGGCTTATAAAAAGAAGATTCATGCTTACAAGACAAAGTACAAACCACAAAAGATTAGGCGTGCATTCCCGATACTGGAAGATGACGAAACGTAGTTGGGAAGGAGTCCAGCTAATGACTCCTTAAAAAGAAGCGCTTGGCGGGAGGCAACCCGTTGTTTAGAGTTTGCTTTCTTTTACTTTTTAGATTTTAGTTTTGTTTGATTTTTTTCCGAATCATCGAACATGTTTGCTTGAGAGTGTGCATGGACTAAGTGTGGGGTGAAATGAATTTTCTTTTCAAAATAAATGACAAAATTTTAAAAATTTTGACTTGTTGCAAGAGACTCGCTGAGTCTGACCATGACTCGACGAGTCCATATAG
The DNA here is from genome assembly GCF_051521515.1 of Lactuca serriola. Lineage (NCBI taxonomy): Eukaryota > Viridiplantae > Streptophyta > Magnoliopsida > Asterales > Asteraceae > Lactuca > Lactuca serriola. The sequence goes on along the minus strand of NC_136412.1, from coordinate 23,741,443 downwards.
ATTTCAGAAACAAATAGCATCGCGACCAGACTCGCCAAGTCTGACCCTGACTCGACGAGTCGGTATTATTCACAGAAAAAAAATAATAATAAGAATTACTTTTACAACTGGTAACTAGGGTTTTAACCCTAAAAGAATCAGTTTTTTTTAAACCCACTCGTCGTGCGCCTCTCTCTCAAGCATTCATCTTCCTCTTCATTGTTCTTCAAAATTTTCAAGTTCCATCGCAAAGGGTAACTAATTTCTTCCTCTTTTCTGTTAAAAGCATGATTCTAAGATTATCTATGATGGAAATTGCATAGAAAAACCCGATTTTGAAAAATAGTAAATTTCTAGGGTTTCAATTTTTCATGAATTATGATGTTTTGCATGCTTATTCTTGCCTAATACCTTATAAACATGTGCCTAGACAAAACCATTGAAGTAATTTTGAGATTTCATGGTCCAATTTAGACCGACCCACCGACTGACTCGTGCAGTTCTTGCAACTCGCCGAGTTGTTCATGGACTCGACGAGTCGAGTCGGGGAACACGTGCATGACTTCTTTTAATTATAATCTATGTTTCTGGGTTTTGTATCTTTGTTTTGCAGAAATAATGTTCAACAGGGGGCAAAGTTCTAGTGGACGCCAAGGGGACTTTCCTTGGTTGAATTTCCCACAAATCGAGTCCGCTTCAACGATGCGGAAATGGAAGAAGAAGTTGGCCGACATAAGGAAGAAAGAAATTTACGTGCCCAATAGGATAGATTGGGATTGGTTGCAAAGTGTACGCTATGAAGAGGAGTTAGCTCCTTATCTTGTAAAGGAGTTTATCCACGAAGGAGAAACGATGATTTGTGAGGGGTGGAGCCGGATCTTTCGAATTCAAGAGCCGGTGTATTTGGAGCTATGCCTAGAGTTCTTCTCCACGGTATCTTTCACAGGGGGGGGGGGGGTGGATTGTTATCACCTAGCAAGTTTTAGTTTCTGCCTTGGGGGTGAATTTCATCAATGTTCTGTGCTCGACCTTGCCTGTCGATTGGGAATTTATGACCAGCCCTTGGTCTCAACAGCTATCTTTTGGGCCTTTTTGGAGCAATCCCACATGGTGTTTCCCGATGGAGTGACGAGCACGGGTTGGTGGAACACGATTGGCAACAAAGTTTATATTCCGAAATCGGCACAAGAGGGGAGCATTCGATCGCCTACACATCGCCTTATTCATCGTCTCATTTTATCCACTATTAACCAAAGGAAGGATGATGACAAGGTTTCTAACCTTGATGTCTTCTACTTATGGAGCATTATCACACCCGACATTTTTTGCAATATTCTTTGGTGTTTGGCTTCATATCTATCGGAGGGTGCGGTCAAGGATCGCAAAACTTCTCGAATTAATGGTGGTATGTTTGTCACCCGGCTAGCCAACTCGTTTGGGTTGATGACCCGTGGTGCATGGGACTTTATGAAGATGATTCCTACACCTCCATTCAATCTAATTCTTTTCCGGCGGGCCAGGATTATTGAAGACTATGGTGGTGGTCATTATGCTATCCCGCATGATGGTCTGGTAGTTGGTCCCGAAGCACCGGGAAGGAGGGTCTGATCGAGGAGGGAGTGGGATGTGGAGGAAGAGCCGCTGGTGATTCCGGTTGATAATGAAGAAGTACCAATGGATTGGTACAATGTGGAGATGAGGCGGTTACAAGATCAAATGGCGCGGGGCATCAATTTTAGCAATCAATCACATATCCGGCTTTTCGACCACTTCAACATTCCGCATATCGATGGTGGTAACCTTCCGTATATTCCATCGTGGGAAGAGGTGATTAGTACAAGAAGGAGTGGTGCGGGAGGAAGTGGAGCAGCGCCAGATCATGACGACGAGGAGGATTAATTTCTTTGCGTTTTTATTGAACAATTTTCAATTTTTTTTTGATTTTTTTTTTGTTTTTAATTGGTTTGTTTGAATGTGTTAAGACTTTTACTGTTTACTTGATGTTTGATGCTTTGATAATTTTTCAGAATTGAATTAGGAATGCTTGCATCGAAGGGTTTAGAATCGTAGAATCAAGGAAGTTAAAAAGTGAAAGAGAGAGTCAAGAAAGGGAAGCGTTAGAGTTAAAGTGTTGAGTCCGGTCCTTAGAGACATTAGCGAGGGAGTCTAGAAGTGAGTAGAAAGTTTTGAGGATTTATTAGAGGCTGGAACGAATGCAGAGTATCATTATTTTTCATCCAGTGACCTACTCGTCGAGTGCACTAAGCTGACTCGACGAGTCGCCTTGAATTCTCATTAATTCGAAGATTTCCGTGATGCTACTCGATGAGTCTCGTATATACTCGACGAGTCATTCAGTTTGATACCAAAAGGGCTGCTGATTTGATGCTGATAAGAGTACCACTTGACCATTTATTCTTTCCATATTGATTCTTGAAGATCTTACACTATGTTCTCGCGTATTTGGAGCGACCCACACGAGATTTGACACCCAAGACATGGATGAGCTGTTCCCATGTCTAAAGTCAATTGAAGTTAGAGCTAAAATGAAAGTGATCAACCTATCGACTGCTATCCCAGGGGAGTTTGTTCCAATTCCTTCTTTATTCTCTTTTTATGTTTTTATCATGCATAATATGCAATGAGGGCATTGCATAAAATAAGTGTGGGGTAGGGGGTTGGTCACATATTAGAAAATTTAGAATCTTAATTTAGGCTAATTTTAAAAAAATTGTTGCATACCAAAAATATTACTTAGGGATTTAAATTAGAAAATTTGGTAAAAGCAAATTAGGATTCCATATTAGAATTGTGTTGATGATTGCATGAAAACCCAAATGTTTAGTTGAGCCTATATACGTTCTAGTGCATTTGTGTCTTCCTTATTCCAGTGAAATCATGAGACTAAAACATGACCCCACTCAGCCTGATGGATGCAATATGTTTAGCAGCCTAAACCTGAAATGTATCCAGGAAAATTATTATCGTTAGCCAATAAAGGTTGAGATTGAGCGCCCCTGCTTAAGCATGTAGGGATTTGAGTGAAAAAAAGTGAGGTACATGTAAAAAAAGAGAGAATTGCAAGAAAAGTTGAAGAATTTTGGAGCAAATAAAGTGAAGATCAAAAGATCAAAATTCCAAGAAATTCAAAAAGTTAAAGATACCAGAAATCGAACAATAAAGATGGTGAATTCAAAGAAATCAAAGATCAAATTATCAAGGAAGTAACGAATTCAAGAGAGCTCCATAGTGGTATCGAAAAGTTGTAATTCTAGATTATGTATGCTTGGGTTGCTCAATTAAAAATACCTTGAGGGTAAGAGGTTTTCTGCGGATGGATTCGGAGGGTTGCATAAAATGAGCATAGTTCGAGGTGAGTAGGCGAATGTTTATGAGGATTGTGAGTATTTGGAGTATGGGGGTACTTAGGACAATTTTAGACACAAATGCATGCGTTGCGGTCTTGGCATAATGGTTGGGTTAGATTGGAATTGTCATATGTAATTCTAATATGTTTAAAATTCAGTTTTGCTTGGGGGCAAGCAAAAGACAAGTGTGGGGTATTTTGATATGTGCATAATTAGTTCATATTAAGTATACATTTTTATTCATTTATTAGCTAAATTATTGCATTTTATGGACAAAAGCTACTTAAAAATGTTTGAATTATGTTTTCAGACCAAAAATGAAGCTCGGAAGCGAAAGGAAGCGGGAGAAACAGTTAGAAGTTCGAGAATGGAACAAAGTAGAAAAACATTGAAAAAAGCACTTACTCGGCGAGTAGGGGCGACTACTCGGCGAGTCCGATCGAAGAATCAAGAAGATAAAGACTCGGGATCCCAGAGAGTTATCACAATACGGGGAATGTGAGATGGACTCGACGAGTCGCCACCTGACTCGACGAGTCGATTCGTGTATATAAAGATAACTCCACAGAACGATATGAGGGAATTCGGGGACGATTCAGAAGAGTTTTGCTGCGATTAAGAAGCCAGAAAAACCCTAGAAGACAAAGTCATAAGCTAGAATTCAATCCCAAAGGAGAATTGAGGCAAATTTCATCATTCCACTTAATCTTTTGTTTTGTCATTATGGTTAAACAATTAGACTTTGTTTGTTTGCTGTTATTTACTTCAATTATGAGCTAAAACCTTTAGACTTCTGTTTGGGGATACAAAATTGATAATATGGTTTGATTGTTGGTAGGATTAATTCTAAGTTGGTGAATTTTGTTATTTTAGCCTGCTAAAGAACCTTGTGTGTGAATAATAATTAATATTTTGTTAATAGGGAGATAATTGATTAGCATGAACATCTATTGATTATCAATCTCATATGCTTTGTGATCACTATTGTCATATGTCTAGTATTAATGAATATGAAACTAGAGTTAATAAGAAAATTGAGTAAATTCATGTGCAAGCTTGTGAGATGACCATCAAACAAGAAGTTAATTAAAAGAATAAATTAGTTAACTATTGCAAGTCTAACTTAACCCGAATAATTAATCTAGTAAATTTAATTAAATTAGACAACTGACCACTGTTTAAGTTAGTTTGTTTGCTAAGGATTAGTGTAGTGAATGCGAAACTAATCACTTGAGTCGGTAACCGACAAAAGAATTAATCCATTGCACCATTACCTTGTAATCAACCATAGGATCAATTGAGTTGAACTAAATAGAAGTTCCTTCCCGCTATTGAATTTAGTTAGTCCTTTGCTTTCTAGTTTTTAAGTAAGTAATAATTAGTAAGTTTCTAGTCTTGTAAAACTAGAGAAAACCCGTACTTATTAATTAATTTAGATAAAATTAGTTTTTAGTTTTAATTTGTCGTTCCCAGTGTTCGATACCCTAGTTATTCAACTATATCACAATTGATAGGTTCACTGCCTTTTGTGTGTTATTTGATAATTAAAAGTAGGTTTAAAACTAAGTGAGTTTGCACACATCATTATATAAAATAAAAGACGAGTCTTGATCCTGCTCCTTCTTCTCAAAACCTGTGCAAATGTACTTGTATACTGATTCCCTGAGAATACAAGTTATTTTGAAAGAGAGTGTCAACATATAAATGTTGGTGAGTTCATAAGTATTTAGTGTAAATTGTTTGCATTTAAGTTATGAAAATGTTTGCAAGTGTTTTGATGTAAATGTTTGTATACTTCCTAGAAAATCCTATATTTTCTACTAAAATGAAAAGTAGTCTTCTACCAAGACTCAACTGTTTTGTATGTTTGATCTCTCGTAAAAATGTATGTTTTTCAAAATTTATGACTATCTTTACTAGAAAATAATTTGTATTTCTCATTGTGAGAATTACACTGTATGAATGTAATGGAAAATGAAGATGTACAGTAGCGTTGTATCAAATACTCTACTAAAGCACTAACTACCTTGAAAACTTGATTGTTAATTAGTAAAACTGTGATTAGGTTATAACCATGCTTGATTGACTAGTATAAAACACGACGTTCTTCAGACGTCAAAAATGGTATGACATTTGTCACCCGTAGACCTATAGGTCCCACTGTAGCTAGCAACAAGGTGTAGGATGGTCAATCTCATATAGATCTATACACAAACTCACGCTCTCCCTCCAGGAGACTCTGGTTATAAAAAGTGACACAACAAGTATATTGCTATGCCATGAAATAGTGGTACACATTTTAGTTGTTCTGTTCTTGTTATAGTATGTATGTTCATTTCTATTCTTGTTATAGTATGTATGTTCCTTTCTGTTCTTGTTATAGTTTGTTTTGTAATGTATAGTAATGATATGAATGTACTGACTCCTGTATGTTTCTCTGTTCTAGAAATATTATGTAGTGATTCTCTAAACTATACCTATTATAGTTTACTAGTATGTTTGTTTGAACTGCTACTGATTTGCAGAAGAGACTCAATTACTCACCATAAGCAACTTAGTTAAGTATGTTCCGTAAAAATGGGTTTAATATTCATATATGTATTTAATAAGTATAACTACGATTTAGCCGACAGTCGGACTAGTGATCCTACCCTAAGCCCACAACCAAACAAGGAGCATGAGTCAAGGTATCTAGCAATAGTCCTAAGTCCGTTAAAGCATACTTATATGTAAATAAATAGACGAATATGATTTTGATATAAAAAGAAGTTTATAATGGTTTAAAAGAGTTTTAACAAGTTTTGAGTATAAGAAATCCTTTTGGTTGTTGTTTTCACATGTAAATGGTTAACACAAGTGTATTGTGTTCTACTTGTATTCTTCCCCTGAAAGCATTTAAAAGTGTAATTGAAGGGGTATGAACTCACCTGCAGTGAGTGATTCTAATGAAAGATCGATATAGGATGTTTGCTTCTACTAGTGAAGTCCCAAGCACAAATGGATCCTATTTAACATATATTAACATATATAGGCATACAATTAGTGTTTATAACAACTAATATGTAAAGGAAACAACCTTAGGAACTAGGAAACACTTACAATGAAGTGTTAGAACTGAAAATGAAGGGCTGAAAGATGATCACGGCCACACAAGAGGATTTCACGGCCCTTGAAGGGTTCACGGTCCAAGAACACTTGAAGTGTTCACGGCCCAAATGATGAATGTTTGAAGGGTTAACGGCCAAGATGAAGGGTTCATGGCCAGAACTTCTTGAAGATCTTGAAGATTTTGATGAAAAGTGAAGGATCAATAGATGAAAGCAAATGGTTTCCAAGGAATAACAAGAAAAGGTTGTGATACTTATGTTTTTGAAGTGAATGGAGACCCTTTTGTAGATGATACTTGAGAGAGAGAAGGGAGAGTTTACGACTAGAAGATGAGAAATGAAGAGAAAAATGGCTAACACCCATATATATGGGGGAGGATAGTTCACGACCCAAGGAAGGGTTCACGGCCGTGAACCTAGTTTGCGGCCGTGAACTGATGTGTGTTAAACGAACTAGTTTTAATCCTACTAACTTAGACACATAAAAAAACACAGGAAAGGCAGTATACCTATCGATTAGCAGCTTAGTTTAGGTAAGTAGGGTATCGAACACAGGGAACGGTAAACAATTAAGATTATTACTAATATTATCTAAATAAAACAAGTAAAAAGAAAGGGGATTTTCTCTAGTTTTGCAAGACTAGAAGCTTAAGTACTTCAACTAAGCAACCAACAGCTAAAGCAAGTAAATAAACAAATACATTTAATAATGGAGAAGACTTCTGTTTAGGTTCGATTCATTTACTCATATGGTTGATTTTATGGCAAGTGCAATGGATTAATTGTTATTGGCTGCCGATTAGTGTGATTAGGTTCACGTTCGCTATTACCAAACCATAGGAAACAAATCTATTCAAGCAGTGATCAAGTGATTAAACTAATAAATTTCCTAGTTTATTGATTCGGGTTAAGTAAGACTTGTAATTAGATAATCAAATTACTAATTCAATTAACCTCTTGTTGATGGTTCGTCACACAAGGCTCACACATTAATTTACCTATTTTCTAGTTAACCCTAGTTTCACATTCTCTATTCCTAAGAATATAACAATGCTTTCACACAAATCATATGAGATTAGCAATTAAGAGATGTTCATGCAAATTAATATGTTGGTTAATTAACAGAAAATAGTTGTAATTAACACATAAGGTTCTTTAACAAGCTTAACAAAACAAACTCACCAATTTCAATTAATCCAACCACAAAAATCAACACATAGTCATAAATTCATCTACCCTAAATAGAAGATATGACTTTTAGCTCATGATTGCAGTGAAAAGTAGCTCAAAAACGAAATATAATAGTTTACACATACTTCAAACAAAAGATTAAGTAAAGAGTAAACTTAAATTGCCTTTGATCTTCTCAAAATTGAAGTCTAGGGTTGTTCTACGAGTTCCAAAGCTTCCAGTTGCACCTCCAGTCGCAAATTAATCCCCCAAGGGTTCCCCCATTCATTAGGGTTCGAATGAGAAGCGCTTATATATATAAATTCTGAAAATAGGGCGAGTCCAGTGACCGACTCGACGAGTCCATCACTTAAAATCTCATGTGCATCGAGAATCGCAAACTTTCTGATCAACTCTTCGAGTAGATGGCCTACTCGTCGAGTCCATTTGAAATAAGCATTTTCTAAAAATAGAAAAGTTGTCCGAAATTTTGTCTAGTTTTCAAAACATTTTGAATCTCGTCAATCAGAGTTACGGTTCATGAGATATGGCTAAAACACTGACGAGGGGTCAAGCTGTCCAGCAACATCCTTCTTTCTTCAAAATCCAAGATCCAAGCTTCCAATTGCTAAATCCACTTCCTTTTGCTTCTGAGCTCATCTTTTAGGCTAAAAATACATTTTAAACATAATTAAGTACCTTTTATCCATAAATTGCAATAAATTAGCCAAAAAGTATTAAAATTCTATACGAAATATATAGCTAAATATGCACATATCATGAACCTATTTTGAAGGTGTTTCCGGCTCGAATGCAGTCCACTGATCTCTTCCTAAAACTTCCTAACACACAATCCCTTAAGTGTACTAGGCATAGAACTCATAATATGACCCTTAACTCAGTAAAAAAAGATAACAAAAACAAGTCTGAACTTTTGATTTATTTGATTGACTTACAAGATAGAAATTTTCGGGTTGTCACAGTTAAGAGCCGCAATGAAGAAACATTGCTCCACAATGTGGAAGAAACTTTCAAAACGCTAGCTAAAGTGAAACATCCCAAAAACACAGTCTGAAAATTTCATTTAGTTTAATAATAAAAACCATAGTCGATAAACCTCATGTAAAAATCATAAGCTATGTATCTCAAAATATCTTAACAACTGCCAGATATATAAGAGTATAAACATCCCAGGCTGAACAAATGGTGTGTGCACTGCAATCTACCCGAGCTCCTCTTTTGAAAACTGAGTACCTGAAACCAAAATTGAAAACCGTAAGCACGAAGCTTAGTGAGCTCCCCCAAACTACCACATACCATACAATAACATGTAAACACATACTGGGCCTTGCCCACTGCATCAGACCAAAGTCCGAAAACTGCATCGGGCCGAAGCCCGGACTAACTGAGGCCTTACCCCCAGCATCGGACCGAAGTCCGGAAACTGCATCAGGCCGAAGCCCGGACTAACTGGGACCGTGTCCTCGGCATCGGACCGAAGTCCGGAAACTGCATCGGGCTGAAGCCCGGACTAACTGGGACCTTGTCCCCTGCATCGGACCGAGGTCCGGAACTGACTGATCATAGCATAGCATAAAAACATATCAACTAGTATAAACACATATACTACATACTGCATCAGACTAAAGTCCGGAACATATAACACATAAACATGCTTGAATCATAGAGACACCAAGCACACTGAACTACTGCGTCGGACCGAAGTCCGAAGCTACTACTAACTAAACGGGTCGGCATTGTGGCCGTAGACCCGTTCCTACTGAAAGGAAACTCACCTCACACTGCTGACGTCCCGTAGACACAATCTCATACTGCTGAAGTCCCGCAGACTCAACCTTAGCTGCTGGATGACAGATTCCCGAACTGTCAACACCAAAATAACACCCAATTAATAATTGGGTTCTAACGTATAACTATAAATACAAACTTTGAGTAATTACTACATTACCCCTAGCTTGGCTTACCCAAGCCCAAGGTCCAATCCATAGGCCCAAATTCAACTAGGGATCAAAGCCCAACATATGGCCCAATTTTCCAAATTGGGCCCAATCCTTCATTAGGGCCTTACCCTAAAGCCCAACTAACTATTCTAGTCCATAATCATTCTTGGATGGCCCATTATTGGCCCAATTACCAATTACCCAAATGAAAAGCCCAACTCAAGGCCCATGTGACATTAGGGTTTCACATAAAATAACAATTAGGGTTAAGTGTTTCTCACTTAACCCATTAAGGGCTTATCCCACTAAGGACTTAATCCATTAAGTCCATTATTGCTTAGATTAATTTCTGCCACTGATTATTATATAATATTTCACTTATTAAATAAGTCTCGTGTGCGACCCGATAATTTCTCAAATATTAGGATTTTCTCAACTAGCCCATTAAGGACTTAGTTCATTAAGTCCTTACTCTACTAGATAAAAGGCATGTAATAATTTGGACTTAATTCACAATCCAATCGCAATGGCCCATAAGTGGCCCAATTAGTCTAAGGCCCAATACTCATAATTAGGATTTTCTAAACCCTAATTAGGGTTTCTACTCAAACATGGACCAATAGGCCCAAAATTAATCTTTAAGCCCAATAGGTTATTGCTAGGCCCATTAGGGTTTGCTTGAGGCGCACCACCCACTACCACCTCGGGTAGTGGTGGTTAATGGCGGCTCACGGCGGCGGCCACCACCCTAAGGTGGTGGTTTTCCATTTCTTTTCATTAATCTTTCAGAATTTACAATTACAATGCTTTACTCAAGGATACACACACACTAACTAACTAACACACACACACACAACCACCCTAGTGGTGGCCGACGGTGGCACAAGGTGGCAACCACAACCTCATGGTGGTGGAAATGGCTACTTCCGACTTTCCGGCTAAACAAAACATCCAACACGCATACATACACACCTACACGATTTTCTTTTTTCTCAAAGGATCCAGCCACCCTCCCTTGGTGGCTCATAGTGGCGGCAGGAGCACTAGAAAAGCAACAGCAGCGGCGGTTGTGATGCTAGCCACCACCCAATGGTGGTGGCGGTGGTCTTTCTTGTACCTCATCCGAGCAAACGAACAGCAACCACACACAACCACGATCCGGAGACTGAAACTTTCCCAACTCAGCCACCATGGGTGGAAAACGATGGTCGGAACCCAGAAACGGCGATTCTCCGGAAGCAACATCGCAATGGCGACCTTCCTCGACAGTGTGGCGGTCGGCGGTGCTCATTGGCGATGCAACAGGCGCCCTGCTTGGTTGGAACAACGAACGACAACAGTCTTCACGCATGGCGGCTGGCTTGGCGGAGAAAGGATGGTGGTAATAAGTCTCGATAGGGCAGCGGAAGGCTCTAACATAGCGGCTGGAGTAAGAGATGGAGAAGAGGGCGGTCGATCGGCAGCCATGAGTGACCAGAGGGTGGAGGAAACAGGTGGTGTCGGCTAAAGGGGAGTGCTACCCGGCGGCTGCTACAACAAGCTAGGGTTAGGCTTCCAATATAAATTATATACCCGATCCCTTAAAACCTTATGCCATAATAACAATATCAGTCCCTCCCCCTTCCCTTTTCTTTCAAATTCAATCCAATTATTACCAAATGAACCCTCAGCATTAAATCCTTTACATTTTAGGTACGAAAATTACCAAACAACCCCCTATATTTCATAATCTCTTCAAATGAAGTCCCATAAATTACCATTTACTCATTTTCTTCATAAATACTTACAAAACTAATCCGGATTTTACACTTTTAACCTCCAACTTCTAAATTCTTCACAAATTAGTCTGGGACTTACATTTATTAATTTATTTAAATAAACGGGGCGTTACAACTCTCCCCCACTTAAATTAGATTTCGCCTTGAAATCACTCCTTATCATACCTTACACGCTATCCACTCAAGTGACATGGTCACCATTCTAGGCGCACCCTAACATTCTCAGGGTACCTGTGACCAATCATCACAAAGCTCTAACATCTGCATGATAACTAATCCCTCGCAAGAAGCTCACATGTACTCTATCTGAAATTTGCTATCCCTAGATGATCTGAATCCCTAACAGACCACTCATACTGAATCATTATTTCCGAATCTGGTCCTCTTGTCTCTCAGCTGCCAACCCATCTCCTGATAACTCGAGGCTCCCACTAAAAAAAACAGAATCACAACTCCATTATCCCCGTGATTCACTTATACTTGGCCAAAACTCGGATAATCCTGCTGTAAGAGACTTAGCGTAACCTAAGCTATCTGCGACTCTAACCATACATGAAATCCCCAAATACCATTACTGATGGAGACCCAAAACTGTCTGAAACACTGATCTGCCTGAAAACACTGAACTACCTGAACACTGAACTGCCCGAAACACTGAACTGTCTGAACACTGAACTGCCTGAAGCAGTATGTTTCCACATAGCTGCTTCCCGAAATCTATCTAGGCATTCCTGGTCTGAATTGGTTCGTCAATCATCTGAAATATCAGGTTCCAGTCTAACTGCGGAGCCAAAGGACTCCCTGCTTAGTCGCCTCACACGACTTCTGAACAAATTCCTTCTCTAGAACTAGTTGCCACTAGTTACCATGCCACTGAGGCTCTAATAAATTTCTGATATAACTGATCGAGTCCATACGTCGAATCCTGATGTCACCACCCAAGGCTAAAGTGATTGCTACACGACCATTGGTTGCCTCATGTCATAAATGACCTTAAGCAGTCAACTGCTTCCTTGCTCTCATCTCTGTAGTGGCGCTTCCACAATCTTATCACTGGCTTAACCAGGTCTAATCCGTCTGGGAAACTTGGAAATCCAATCTGTGGATTTCCATACCCTCACCGCTATACCCGAACTGGTGGGTACTACGGTTCTTTTCGTGTCCTAACAACGCACTCACGCTATCTACCAACCTAGTGAAGGCTGCGGCTACACCCACATACTTACATCACTCTAACACTATCTGCTAATCTTGTGAATGTTACGGCTACACCCGCAAACTTACAACACCTTGAACTATCTGACTGCTAGTGAATGCTATGGCTACACCCACAGACTTACAACACTTTGATACTATCTGACAGCTAGTGAATGCTACAATTGTCCCGTAGTCTTACATCCTAACTAATATCACGTCGTGCCGAGAAAATCTTCAACCTGGTTTCCCAAACCAATCATCTACTGATCGCTATTACAAGCACTCAATACTGGGGAGTTTCCCAACTCCTAACTTACCACCCATAACCAATATGCTAGAAACCACGCTTACCATTTCTAGTGTTTTCAACACCAGCTAATCCAAAAGATCACACAACTTCTAAAAATCCGAATAAATCTCTGGTAACAACCCGCTAGACCCAGGAAGCTCCGAATCTCAATTGGAGACCTCGGAATCTCCCATTGCATCACGGCCTCTATCTTGGCCAGATCGACTAGTACACCCTTCAGGTTGACAGGGTACCCAAGGAATTGCACCCCGCGTAACCAGAACTCACAATTGGAGAACCTTCCAAAAATTCTTTCCTCCTTAAAGTCTCTAGCACCTCCCTTAGGTGCTTTTCGTGCTGCTCCTAAGTCTTGGAATAAACCGAGATGACGTTGTACCTCCCAATCCCGTAATCTGGGGGATTGCTCTATCACTATTCGCTAATGCTTCTCAGTATGTAATTGGCATATGACGTCTCTTAAAAATACAATTAGGACACAATCTGAGGATAACTCATGGTTACACTTACTCAAACCTCTGGAACGAAAGGCTCCCTTGTGTAGTTTCCCGCACTGTTGTACTGAATCTGACCCTGCTGGCCTCTCAAAAGCTGATCTGAAATCTACAGTCTCCTCCCGAGACCCTTCACTACAAGCAACTGATCTGGTTCCCTCTTAACAATGTTCTCTAAGTCAATATCCCGCTCACGGGCTCTAGAAACCATATCATTCAGGGTTTTGCACCCCGAGATACTCACAATCTCTCTGCTATCATTCTACAGTATGTTCTGATAACTTACCTTCTTCATTTCCTCATCTGCTGCATACTGGTACCATATAAGCTCTTTCCCGAGACTTGGCAGTGATCTCTGTCATAGACTCAGTCGTCTGGTGGAGACCTAACAACTCTTGCGCCAACTGCTACGCCTCAATCGCCTAAGCACACTCTGCCCAGAATATGGTCTAAAAGTCATCTCATGACATAGCATTAACCGCATCATCACTCAACTCACTACCAACTTCTTCCTATCAATCTCGTGCTCTATCCCTCGGGGATAGGAAGTAAGTCAGATCTTGTCTCCTTCCGAGACAACATCTAGGACAAAAGTGTTGGCGACATCTGCCAACCATCAACTGCTAACAATGGGGTCCCTAACCCCCATGTCAATCTGAAGCCTCACAAACTCTGAATTCCCGAAACATCAACGTACGAGTCTCTATCATGACTATTATCTCAGTGCAGAATGTACTCGACCTCTCATCACAAATCTCTATAATGCTCTCCTTGATCACTAAGGATCACAGGAGTCTGTTCAATGATACTGCGCGAAATTCTCGGATGGAATCAACTCCCTCGTCTGATCATCAATCTGCCTAGCTCCAGAGTTCGAGCCTGATCCCTCGTCGACGCCAGAACTACCATCTGGTCTACCATGTAGCATCACTATACTCGGTAATATACCACCACTAACATCACAATGCTCATCAAAACTCGAGGGATCTCACACACTATAAGTTCCCTGGATTCATCTCAGCCTTCCTTGATTCGAGTACGGATCCTCTTCTTTCAGTAGTATGGTCCCATACTACCTTCCACATCTATCCGTACTTTCCTCAAGTACTGCCTCGACTCCACCAAGTCACTTCTACTACTACTGATCTCTGCTACTCTCATCCTAGGCTTGCCCTAGGGAAATCTCTGACTCCACCCAATCCAGTCCTCAGCTGCTAAAGGCCTCCCTGTAATGCTAATTATCCATCACCTAAATACCATCACATGTGACGAGGCTCAGATAATCCTTCGAGTAAAGACTCGTCCCTACAACGGTTAGACTCAAATAAGAGCTGCACAATAGGGCCAAATCCAGCACTCTGAGATTCTTCAACCCTGATCACATGTGACGTGACGTATTCGGCTAACTCCCATCACTCAGAGTCCTACAAAGCACAAAGCAAGCAACATTCGAACACAGGAAACTACTCAAGCAAATCTATTCTCATAACGAGAAACTATACTAGCATACAATGTTAAGCTCATACTATTAGGCATAACCTAAACAGGCTATCCTACTACTGTCTACTCAATATTAGCATACGACTCTCATAAAGCTGAAACACATATAGCAGGCACATAAGGCATCCTCCTAGATCCTTAGACCTATTCTAGCATGTTGTTCTACTGAAACTGAAACTGACAATCATAACATAAACTTGTATGGGTAATTTGGGAGTACTTACTTTAGCTCGGCTGATTGCATGCACCACACCCTTTTCTCTTTTCAAAACTCTTTTCTCTTTTTCTAAAACTCTTTTCTTTATACTTTTTTTAAAAAAATTTCTTTTCTCAAAATTCTTTTGTAACCATGGTTTTTCTCTTGAAAACTTTATACCACTTCCTTAGTTTGAGTTCAGACACACTCGGGAGTGCGCCCGAATCCCTCAAACCAAGGCTCTGATACCAACTTGAAACATCCCAAAAACACAGTCTGAAAATTTCGTTTAATTTAATAATAAAAACCATAGTCGATAAACCTCATGTAAAAATCATAAGCTATGTATCTCAAAATATCTTACCAACTGCCAGATATATCAGAGTATAAACATCCCAGGCTAAACAAATGGTGTGTGCACTGCAATCTTCCCGAGCTCCTGTTTTGAAAACTGAGTACCTGAAACCAAAACTGAAAACCGTAAGCACGAAGCTTAGTGAGCTCCCCCAAACTACCACATACCATACAATTGATGGGTTTTAGCCATAAGAACTTTCCTATGTGCGCATGCAAAACCCTAATGCTCGGATCTAGGCTTTCTAATTAAACATGCTTTGAATCCAAGACTTCTAATTACTAATTAGGCTAAATAACAACATTGAAACAGATCTAGAATCATACCTTTGAATTCCTTGTTGACCTTGTTGTCTTGGAGCTTCTAGAGTCACAAATGTCACTCCTCTAATGGCTTACAAACACCAATAGCAAGAAGAATGATTTAGGAGAGAGGAGAGGGAAGGAATTCGGCCAAGGTTCTCTTACTTTAGGAGATATATCGAATTCCCTATGCCATGGGGTCTATTTATACTTGTAGACTCCTTAAGGGTTACAACCTAAACCCTAATTGGATAATCTTCTCTTAAGGCTATCCAAATCCATTCCTAGATAACTCTAATGGACGATTTTAGCTATCCTAAAGCCTCTAGAATCCGTCCATAGCATATCCAAATGGATTTACAGTCTAAATTTTAACTATCAAACAATTGACAGTTTATACCCCTTTATTTAATTAACTTCTTTAAGTCACCAAATTAATTCTAATTTAATCTATGACTTATATTAATCAAATAACAATATATTATTCATTATATTATTCCCATAATATATTAATAATATTTACTCTCTCTTATTAAATCATCCTATCAAGTTGCTATGGTGAAGGCAACCCAAAAGGACCATGCACAACCGGATCAAATACTTGTCTAACATAGTTACAGCCTTAGACACTATTCCAACAGTCTCCCACTTGGATAAGTCTAGTAACTATACAAGTACAATTCGGTTTGCAATCGTAGCTCTCAAAGACGCTGTCAAACTCTGATCTAATCAATCTTGTCCTTTAGATAAGGGAACGTACAGTCCTCTGTTAGATATCATGCTGACAATCCTATGGAATGGTTAGTCAAGCATTTAGGTTTCTCGATCTCTGATTTATTTGACATAGAACTTAATCGAACACATCAATTTAGTTCTGACCGGGCCCGGCACATAAGTCAAATCAAATCATCGAGCGGCCGAGATATCGCTTTTACCTTCTTAGATAAAAGTTTACAGATAAACTTCGACTTATATGCATTTACTTACTCATTAACCAACTATACACAACAACACGTTTTATAACACCAAGTTACTGATGCGTTTTCGTATTATCAATGTACAATCAATTAACAAATAATAAACCATATATCTAGGTTTTAAGACTATATGATATTATCGTCTTGCGATCACCTTTTATATCGTATTCCATAAGGTCATTCCAGCAAGCGCGGGTTTATTCCAATGCTCAAAACTAGTTCATAAGCACTCATGAACGTTGCAGCAACCCTTTGCTATGTCTAACACCATTTAGACAATCTACACACCAATTCATGACAATCTTCATTCATATCTACTCCCAACATATGAACGATTGTGGACCATTTGAACAATTCGATTATTCCTAATAAACTCAATTATTCTGGAAGTCAAAACATGGAAAGTGAAACAATAGCTAAACAATTAACATAAGATAGTAACATTACTCATAAATAAAACTCCTTTATTTAATCATCAAATGTCAATTACGTTTATCTATTACACGTTTCTAATACTATCTAATCTATGCTAATATCATCCTTCAGCCCAATACTCCTAGCATGCTGCAAGTGCTTAACCCTACTCAGTCCCTTCGTAAGTGGATCTGCTGGGTTATCTTCTGATGATATCCTCTTCACTACGAGTTGTCCTTCTTCTACACGATGTCTAATGAAGTGATACTTTCTGTCGATATGTCTTGATCTACCATGATCCCTCGGTTCATTGGTCAAGGCAACCGCGCCTTCGTTATCACAGAAAATCTCCATTGGCTCCTTTATGGCAGGTACAACTCCAAGATCACTGATGAAGTTCTTTAGCCATATTGCCTCCTTCGACGCTTCGCTCGTTGTAATGTACTCTGATTCGCACGTTGAATCAGCTACGGTTTCTTTCTTGGAACTCTTCCATGTCACTGCTCCTCCATTTAGGGTAAAGACCCAGCCCGACTGCGAACGATAGTTGTCCCTGTCGGTCTGAAAGCTGGCGTCACTATACCCTCGCACCTTCAAGTCATCACTCCCTCCGAGGACTAAGAACCATTCCTTCGTCCTCCGAAGGTACTTAAGGATGTTTTTCACTGCAATCCAATGTGATTTGCCAGGATTCCCTTGATATCTGCTAACCATGCTCAAAGCGAAGGCTACATCAGGGCGAGTACAAGTCATAGCGTACATGATTGAGCTAACTGCGGAAGCGTATGGTACTCAGCTCATTTCTGCTATCTCAGCTTCGGTACTCGGACTTTGAGTCTTACTCAATTTGGCATTACTTTGTATCGGTAGTTCTCCCTTCTTTGAGTTTTCCATACTAAAATGTTTTAGTACCTTCTCTAAGTAAGTATTCTGACTAAGTCCAATTAGTCTCTTACTTCTTTCTCTTACTATCCTTATTCCCAAAATGTAAGAAGCCTCTCCGAGGTCCTTCATAGCGAAGCACTTCCCGAGCCAGGACTTAACCTCCTGCAGAGTCGGGATGTCGTTTCCTATGAGTAATATGTCATCGACATATAGAACGAGGAAGCTTACTATACTCCCACTGGCTTTGACATATACACAAGATTCGTCTTCGCTTCGTACAAATCCAAACTCTTTGACTTTCTCATCGAAGCAAAGATTCCATCTGCGAGACGCTTGCTTAAGTCCATAAATGGACTTCTCAAGCTTACACACTCTATTCGGATGCTTCAGATCCACAAACCCCTCTGACTGAGCCATGTAAACATCCTCAGCCAACTTTCCGTTAAGGAAAGCGGTCTTGACATCCATTTGCCAAATCTCATAATCATGAAATGCGGCAATTGCTAGCATCACTCTAATAGATTTAATCTTCGCAACTGGTGAGAAGGTCTCATCATAGTCAACTCCGGGAGTTTGAGTAAAGCCCTTCGCGACCAATCGCGCTTTATATGTGTGTACGTTCCTATCCACGTCGGTCTTCTTCTTGAAGATCCATTTGCACCCAACGGTCTTACGTCCGGGCACGTAATCAACCAAATTCCAAACTTGGTTATCATACATGGATTGGATCTCGCTATCCATTGCCTCTTTCCACTTTGCAGACTCTGGGCCTGCCATGGCTTCCTTATAGCTAGTAGGTTCATCAAGATTTACTAGTGTACCATCACTAATATACGTGTCCCCTTCGGTAGTAATATGGAAGCCATAAAACTGGGGATGAACTTTAACTCTATCGGAACGTCTAAGAGGTAAGGATTCGTCAATCGGTTCAACCGGAGTTTCCTCCTCGGGTTGAATGCCAGCGGTAGGGGTTCCTTCATCTATCGACTCTTGAATCTCTTCAAGTTCGATTTGCCTCCCACTGTCTCCTTGGCTTATGAGTTCTCGCTCTCGGAAAACTCCTCTCCTCGCAACGAAGACAACATTGTCCTTCGGTCTATAGAAGAGATATCCAAAGGATGTCTGCGGGTAGCCGATGAAAATACATTGCTCACTTCGAGGTTCAAGCTTGTCGTGAGTATCTCGTCTTACGAAAGCCTCGCAACCCCAAACCTTGATATGTGCCAACGAGGGAGCTTTCCCTGTCCACATCTCGTGAGGTGTTTTGGTAACCTTCTTAGTAGGGACTCGGTTAAGGATATGGGCGGCAATCTCTAAGGCATACCCCCAAAAAGAGATTGGTAGTGAAGCACGACTCATCATAGAGCGAACCATATCCAATAAGGTTCGATTACGCCTTTCTGCTACACCATTCAACTGCGGTGTCCTAGGAGGCGTCAATTGCGAAACTATTCCACACTCCTTGAGATAATCGTGGAATTCAAGACTTAGGTACTCTCCTCCTTGATCGGATCGAAGCATCTTGATTTTCCTGCCCAATTGATTCTCCACTTCATTCTTGAACTCTTTGAACTTTTCAAAGGTTTCTGACTTTTGCTTGATTAAGTAGACATACCCATATCTACTATAGTCATCGGTAAAAGTCACGTAGAAGCGGTTCCCATCCTTCGTGGTTGATCTAAACGGTCCACATACATCGGTATGTATTAGGTCCAATAGACCTTCACCTCTTTCACATGTACTTGTGAAGGGTGATTTAGTCATCTTTCCAAGTAAACAAGATTCGCATGTGTCATCTTCCCTAAGGTCGAATGACTCCAACACTCCATCCTTTTGGAGTTGGGCTATGCGTTTCTTGTTGACATGTCCAAGACGACAATGCCACAAGGATGCTTTATCCATACTAGTGGAAGAATCAATATTCAAAACATCATTTCCTAAGTTATCAACAATCATAATAGTTTCATATATCCCATTACATGGTATAGCTTCAAAGTAAAAGACACCATTTAGATAAGCTAAAATAGAACCATTCTCATTATTAAAAGAAAATCTAAATCCTTGTCTATATAAACCATGAAATGAAATGATGTTTCTAGCCATTTCTGGCGAATAGCAACAATTGTTCAAATCTAAAACCAAACTATTTCTAAGCACTAAAGAATACACTCCAATCTTGGTCACAGGCGATGATCTTCTGTTCCCCATGATTAGATTGATCCTTCCTTGCTCCACATCCCTACTTCTTCTTAGTCCCTGCACATTAGAACAAATGTGATAACCACAACCGGTATCAAGGACCCAAGAAATAGCATGATTAGAATCATTAGATTTAATTGTGTATATACCTGCGAAAGATGGCTTGATCTTTCCTTCTTTGATTGCTTGCAGGTACTCTGGGCAGCTTCTCTTCCAATGTCCTATCTTGTGGTAGTGGTGGCACTCTGCCTCCTTCGGGTTAGGACAGGGCTTAGCGGGATCAACTTTGGTCCCACTAGAAGAGGCACCATCTCGGGCCTTCACCTTGTGATGGTTCTTCGATGAAGCTTTCCTCTTCTTTCCCTTTCCTTGACCAATAGCCAAGACAGGAGCAGCGGGCGGATTGGGAGTAGGTGCAACAGACTTGTCCTTGAAGTTGCTCTCAGCGACTCTCAAGAGACCTTGGAGTTTGCTTAGGGTGACCTCCTCTTTGTTCATGTGGTAGGTCATCCTGAACTGGTTGTACATCGGAGGCAAAGAGTGAAGCACCATGTCCATCGCCAAGTCTTCCCCGAAGTCAACATTTAACTTGCGAAGGCGGTCGACATACCTTTGCATCTTTTGCAAGTGCACGGTAAGAGATTCTCCATGACCCATCTTCGCGGGAATCATGTTAGTGAAAATCTCATACCGCTCTTGTCTCGCGTTTTGGTGGTACCTCTCCAATAAGTCTTGGTGCATCTCGTACGGGTACATGTCCTCGTAGGACTTTTGGAATTCGGAGTTCATGGTAGCGATCATGATGCAATGTACCTTCGTTGCATCTCACTCATGAGTTTCAAAGGCGGTGATTTCGGCTGGAGTAGCGATTTCGGTGTTGATTTTCTCGAGCTTCTCATCAAGAACATACTCCTTGTCCTCATAGCAAGCAATGGTGCGAATGTATCTTATCCATTCGCTAAAGTTCGTTCCATCGAAGGTGACCTTTTGGCAAAGGCTCATCAACGTGAAAGAACTAGCAGCAGCGTTGTTTGCATTCGACATCTATAATTAGAAAAGGACAAAGATAGATTAGAATAAGAATCCCTAATTATCACCCAATAAGAAAAATTAGGGCTAGGATCCAACAATAACATTTACATATTAGAAAAGGGATGCCGTAATCTAACATGCAAATAAATTGAAGGTAAGTGAATGACGATTCACTAATTCTCCATCACAAAACCTAAACTATTAGTCCTAAGTGTTTTTTAGAATTCCTAGGTTCGGATGAGATTCATTGAAACTATTCAATGGCATGTTTAAATCTCGATATGCCCCTCTAGTTTGTGACTGGGATGCCGAGGATCACAAAGCGGGTGTGAATAACCATGCAAATTCACATGGTGCCTTCATTGTAACGATCACCTATTTGATGTGCCGGTAAACCACACACGCTCCATCGAACAATGAATCACCCTTTGCCATCTTCACTTAGAATCAATTAGTGTGCCGGTAAACCACACACGCTCCACTAACTTCTTAGCAAGGTGCAAAGTGTAATTTCATGGGATTGCATCAATTCACTTTTCCTAAAGTAACTAAGATTGGGAATTTTAAAATATGTGTAGTTACTTTATATTTCTTATTATACTTTTAATGAGAGGATTAGGTTGCCCTATCCTACCCGTTCGGCTAACGACCCTCCACCAATCAAGCAAGCGGTGGGTGTGAGTGTACACCCATTAAGCGCCATTTTATAGGCCGCAACCTTATACCCACCTTATAGATTGGGTTCGTGAATGAGGCCTACTAACGGTAAGACTAGCATTTAGTTATACATATATATATTATACTAGTAATATCATATTAGTATAGGGTTGTATTTTAAACCTTTTAAAATCTAGGGTTTTTGAAATTTAAGTTGTCTAAATTAAAACTTTTAATCATAAATATAAATTTCAAAACTTGAGGGCAAGTTTTAAACATTTAAAACATGGAGGATCAAATAACAAATAATTCCAATTAACAATTAATATCCTAATTATCTATATTTGATTTATTCAAGATTTCTTTTAGGATAATTATCAAAATAATCAAAATAATCAATTAATTATCATATAAGAAAATCAAATATTTTATTATATGATAAATATCTTTAATTAGATCAAGATTGCAGTTATACTTATAAGAAAAACGAATTAACATTGATCTAATTAGTTTATGGAAAGTTTAGATAAGATAATTACAAAGAAATCCCGAATCTGGCCATTCCTGACGCCTGGACTCGCCGAGTGCACAAGGGGACTCGCCGAGTCAGGCCTACTCGCCGAGTCCACCTTGGAACTCGCCGAGTCCATGACTCAGAAACCTAAAAATTGAATTTTGCAGGTTTGTTTCAGTTAATCAAGCAACAATTTAAAGAAAACCAAGCTAGGCTCTGATACCACTGATGGGTTTTAGCCATAAGAACTTTCCTATGTGCGCATGCAAAACCCTAATGCTTGGATCTAGGCTTTCTAATTAAACATGCTTTGAATCCAAGACTTCTAATTACTAATTAGGCTAAATAACAACATTGAAACAGATCTAGAATCATACCTTTGAATTCCTTGTTGACCTTGTTGTCTTGGAGCTTCTAGAGTCACAAATGTCACTCCTCTAATGGCTTACAAACACCAATAGCAAGAAGAATGATTTAGGAGAGAGGAAAGGGAAAGAATTCGGCTAGGGTTCTCTTACTTTAGGAGATATATCGAATTCCCTATGCCATGGGGTCTATTTATACTTGTAGACTCCTTAAGGGTTACAACCTAAACCCTAATTGGATAATCTTCTCTTAAGGCTATCCAAATCCATTCCTAGATAACTCTAATGGACGATTTTAGCTATCCTAAAGCCTCTGGAATCCGTCCATAACATATCCAAATGGATTTACAGTCTGAATTTTAACTATCAAACAATTGACAGTTTATACCCCTTTATTTAATTAACTTCTTTAAGTCACCAAATTAATTCTAATTTAATCTATGACTTATATTAATCAAATAACAATATATTATTCATTATATTATTCCCATAATATATTAATAATATTTACTCTCTCTTATTAAATCATCCTATCAAGTTGCTATGGTGAAGGCAACCCAAAAGGACCATGCACAACCGGATCAAATACTTGTCTAACATAGTTACAGCCTTAGACACTATTCCAACAATAATAACATGTAAACACATACTGGGCCTTGCCCACTGCATCAGACCAAAGTCCGAAAACTGCATCGGGCCGAAGCCCAGACTAACTGGGGCCTTACCCCCAGCATCGGACCGAAGTCCGGAAACTGCATCAGGCCGAAGCCCGGACTAACTGGGACCATGTCCTCGGCATCAGACCGAAGTCCGGAAACTGCATCGTGCCGAAGCCCGGACTAACTGGGACCTTGTCCCCTGCATCGGACCGAGGTCCGGAACTGACTGATCATAGCATAAATTAAACACATATCAACTAGTATAAACACATATACTGCATACTACATCGGACTGAAGTCCAGAACATATAACACATAAACACGCTTGAATCACAGAGACACCAAGCACACTAAACTACTGCGTCAGACCGAAGTCCGGAGCTACTGCTAACTAAACGGGCCGGCATTATGGCCGTAGACCCGTTCCTACTGAAAGGAAACTCACCTCACACTGCTGACGTCCCGTAGACACAATCTCATATTGCTGAAGTCCCGCAGACTCAACCTTAGTTGCTGGATGACAGATTCTCGAACTGTCAACACCAAAATAACACCCAATTAATAACTAGGTACTACCATATAACTATAGATACAAACTTTTGGTAATTACTACATTACCCCTAGCTTGGCTTACCCAAGCCCAAGGTCCAATCCATAGGCCCAAAGTCAACTAGGGATCAAATCCCAACATATGGCCTAATTTTCCAAATTGGGCCCAATCCTTCATTAGGGCCTTACCCTAAAGCCCAACTAACTATTCTAGTCCATAATCATTCTTGGATGGCCCATTATTGGCCCAATTACCAATTACCCAAATGAAAAGCCCAACTCAAGGCCCATGTGACATTAGGGTTTCACATAAAATGACAATTAGGGTTAAGTGTTTCTCACTTAACCCATTAAGGGCTTATCCCACTAAGGACTTAATCCATGAAGTCCATTATAGCTTAGATTAATTTCTGCCAATGATTATTATATAATATTTCACTTATTAAATAATTCTCGTGTGCGACCCGATAATTTCTCAAATATTAGGATTTTCTTAACTAGCCCATTAAGGACTTAGTTCATTAAGTCCTTTACTCTACTAGATAAATGGCATGGAATAATTTGGGCTTAATTCACAATCCAATCGCAATGGCCCACAAGTGGCCCAATTAGTCTAAGGCGCAATACTCATAATTAGGGTTTTCTAAACCCTAATTAGGGTTTATACTCAAACATGGCCCAATAGGACCAAAATTAATCTTTAAGCCCAATAGGTTATTGCTAGGCCCATTAGGGTTTGCTTGAGGGGCACCACCCACTACCACCTTGGGTAGTCGTGGTCAATCGCGACTCACGGCGGCGGCCACCACCCTAAGGTGGTGGTATCCATTTCTTTTCATTAATCTTTCGGAATTTACAATTACAATGCTTTACTCAAGGATACACATACACTAACTAACTAACACACACACACAACCACCCTAGTGGTGGCCGGCGGTGGCACAAGGCGGCAGCCACCACCTCACAGTTGTGGAAATGGCTACTTCCGACTTTTCGGCTAAACAAAACATCCAACACGCATACATACACACCTACACGATTTCTTTTTTGTCAAAGGATCCAACCACCCTCCCTTGGTGGCTCATAGTGGCGGCAGGAGCACTAGAAAAGCAACAGCAGCGGCGGTTGTGATGCTAGCCACCACCCAATGGTGGTGGCGGTGGTCTTTCTTGTCCCTCATCCGAGCAAACGAATAGCAACCACACGCAACCACGATCCGGAGACTGAAACTTTCCCAACTCTGCCACCATGGGTGGCAAACGATGGTCGGAACCCAGAAACGGCGATTCTCCGGCAGCAACATCGCAATGGAGACCTTACTCGACAGTGTGGCAGTCGGCGGTGCTCATTGGCAAGGCAACAGGCGCCCTGCTTGGTCGGAACAGCGAACGGCAACAGTCTTCACGCATGGCGGCTGGCTTAGTGGAGAAAGGATGGTGGCGATAAGTCTCGATAAGGCGGCGGAAGGCTCTAACATAGCGGCTGGAGTAAGAGAAGGAGAAGAAAGCGGTCGATCGGCGGCCATGAGTGACGGGAGGGTGGAGGAAACAGGTGGTGTCGGCTGAAAGGGGGGGTGCTACCCGACGGCTGCTACAACAAGCTAGGGTTAGGGCTCCTATATAACTTATATACCCGTTCCCTTAAAACCTTATGCCATAATAACAATATCATTCCCTCCCCCTTCCTTTTTCTTTCAAATTCAATCCAATTATTACCAAATGAACTCTCAGCATTAAATCCTTTACATTATAGGTACGAAAATTACCAAACAACCCCCTATATTCCATAATCTCTTCAAATGAAGTCCCATAAATTACCATTTACTCCTCGTCTTCATAAATACTTACAAAACTAATCCGGATTTTACACTTTTAACCTCCAACTTCTAAATTCTTCACAAATTAGTCTGGGACTTACATTTATTAATTTATTTAAATAAACGGGGCGTTACATAAAGCGCAAATGAAGTTAAATCCAGCTAAGTGAACATTTGGAGTAGAGGTAAGTCAATTCTTTGGGTATCAGATATCCAAGGAAGGGATTCTGGCCAGTCCCACCAAAATCCAAGAGTTCCCTGAGTCGAAAACTCCCCACAATCTCAAAGGTGTACAAGAAATCAACGGTAGGCTAACGGCGTTGGGAAGATTCATTGCTGAATCTGCAGGAAAGGTGCTTCCTCTATACCAAACTCTCAAAGGGTGCCTAGATAAAAAGCATTTCAAATGGACAGAAAAAGTAGATAAGGCATTGCAACGACTGAAAGATGCCTTACACCAACTAACGGCCCTCGCATGCCCGCTACCAGGGGAGACACTATAGACGTATTTAGCAGCTTCCGAAGAAGCTATCTCCTATTTGTTAGCAGTGGAGAGGGAGGGCAAGCAGGTCCCCATTCATTTTGTTAGTAGGGCCTTGCAAGGGCCAAAGGTCAATTACCTGGCCTTAGAGAAATTGGTCCTCGCCCTGGTGTACGCTACTAGGCGTCTAAAGAGGTATTTTCAAGCTCATAAGGTGGATGTTATGACTAGTTACCCAATAAAGAAAGTTTTGCTAAGGCCAGAAATGTTTGGTTGCCTATCCAAGTGGGCCATAGAGTTAGGCGAACATGATATCCATTATCACCCCCGGACTAGCATCAAAGCCCATGCCCTCGCAGACTTCCTGGTCGAAATCTCAAATACTATCAAGGGAGTGTCAACGACAATATCTGGCGATCCATTGAAGCCTAAAGTCGGCAAAGAACTTTGGAAATTATACACCAACGACGCACCAAATAAGGAAGGCTCGGGCGCCCAAAGGTGAAGAAATCACTTACGCGTTGTGATTTGATTTCCATGTATCTAACACCGAGGCAGACTACGAAGCACTCCTAGCGGGTCTAAGTCTAGTCAAGGAGGTTGATGCAAAGAACTAGCAGTTCTCAGTGATTCACTACTTATCACAAACCAGATAAATGGAACATATGAGGCAAAAGATCGAAGGATGCAGAAATACCTAGATGCAGTCCGTAGCCTAACCAACACATTCAAAAGTTTTTCAATAAAACAACTCTCTCGGGGAAAGAATGCAAGGGTGGATGCTCTCGACAAGCTAGCCTCAACTTCCTATGATTACTTATCAAAGAAAGTGCCAGCCGAAGTGCTCCCGAAGAGGAGTATTGATAACCAAAGGGTTAATACATTATCGACTACCCTGGAATGGACCAAACCATACATCGATTACTTGTGTCATGGCGTACTCCTGGATGGCCCAGAGGAGGCAAGAAAAGTCAAGATCATGGCGTCACAATTTGCAATCACAGACAACCAACTATATCTGAGAGGTTTTTTTGATCCTATGGCTAAAATTCATCTCTAAGACAGAGGGACAGACGCTCCTGGAAGAAAGTCATTCTGGAGACGTGGCGGCACACGAAGGCGCTCGATCAATCACAGGCAAAATACTCCACCTAGGAGTATACTTGCTAAACATGTACAACGATGTCGCAACCCTAACCAAGAAATGTAAAGAATGTCAGGCATTCGCCCCTTCCCAAAATCAACCGGCCATGTCATTGACCATTATCACCAACCCCTAGCCCTTCCACCAATGGGGGATTGACATAGTAGGACCATTCCCACCAGCGCCAGGGGGTGTGAAATTCTATGTTAGTGGTTGTGGATTATTTTACTAAGTGGATAGAGGCAGAACCGCTGACCACCGTCACCAGAAAGCAAATGATAAAGTTCATGACCAAAAATATCTTGGCTCATTTTGGCACCCCCAGAATTCCTATAAGCGATAACGGCACACAATTTGAAGGAAGTCCCTTCAAGGATTGGTGTGAAGACAAGAAAATTCACCGTCAGTTCACGTTAGTGGTGCACCCTCAGACCAATGGACAAACTAAGATATCAAACAAAACCATAGTTAATGGTTTGATGAAAAGGTTACTCAGATCCAAGTCTGCCTGGGTGGATGAGCTCCCGACAGTGTTGTGGTCATATCGTACCACTGCAAGGTTAAGTACAGGAGAAACGCCGTTCATCCTAACCTATGGGACGGAAGCAGTTCTCCTATTGGAGATAGTGGCTAGCTCACTGCGAACAGAGATTTTCGATGAAAAAGCCAATGAAGAAGGGCGGCGCCTGGACTTGGACATGCTCGATGAGAAACGCGATGTTGCACAGATGCGCTAAGCATTGTACAAATCGCTCACCGAGAACTATTACAACCGCCAATTCCGGGTCAAGAATTTTAAAGTTGGAGAATGGGTGCTAAGGAAGAATGAGTCCACCCATTCTGAGCCAATGGGGAAAATCATTGTCACTTGGTAGGGACTGTACAAAATCGTGGAAGCCCATAAAAATGGTGCTTATGTATTAGAAGCCCAAGATGGGCGTGCAATCGCAAGAACTTGGAACGTGCAGAGTCTGCATCATTTTTATTCCAAAAATGAGTGTCAAAAGTAAATTGAATGCAAGAAAATGCATTATGTATTAGTTTTGGAATATAAATTTAACCAACAAAAATTACTTTAACACTTCAGTATTATAACACTCCAACAACAAGATTAGAAAAAAAAAAAAGGTAGTTCAGATGCTCCTTATTTTCAAGCTTGAAAAGTAAAATAAAGAGGTTGTGTACAGTTACTATGTAACAACAAGGACTGATCATCCAATGTCATATGAGCGAAATCGATACAAGGAGGCAGCCAGGGGTTTGTATAAAAAAGGTTCATAACCTTTCTCCCAAAACATGTTCATTAATCACATTATAGAAAATAACAAACGTACAAAGGAACATGTGACATAAGTGTAGAAGAGTCATAACCTTCCACTAATGAGAAAAGAACAATCGAGTGAGCCTCAAGATGAAGATCTTGGCTACAGCTAGGGTCTTTAAGCAACAAATTAGAACAAATTTCTCAAAGACCAGCATTAGAAAAGCACAAGGAGTTCGCAAGTAAGAGAACTTGGACCAGGGATTTAAGCAAATCATGTATAAATACTATGTGATGGCCAACATAAACCATTCACAAAGCAACCAAACAAAAGAATATACATGATAGTAGGAAACATTCACACCCATAAATTAAAAGCAAATATTGTCAGAACGATGGACTCCCGGACTTTAGAACTGCCACTAAGGGCAGAAAAGACAAAAAAAAACAAAGTGAGAAATAGAAAATATTGTTCACGGAAGTTACATAAAAAAAACCAGGAAAAGCAATGTTATTTAGACGCATGGGAATTACCATCACCAGGGGGAGAGTTTGGGGCACGACCTGACCCATCGCTCTTAGCATCTTGACAAAGATCACGGAGCCCGGCCAAGTCCATGTTGCCAAGACAGAGATAGCCAGCAAAATCCGTCTCAGTGAACATCGCCATGGCATCTTCCATCTCCTAGGTATTGGTGGCCACATCCACCTCTGCCTCTGGATTGAAATCCCTGACAACCACCAACTCTTTTGCAGCTCTTTTCCCCTACTCCACACATTCCGCCATGCAAGCTTTATGCACATGAACCAAACCTTGGAGAGATTGGGGGCTCTCAATTACCCTGTCCACCACCCGACTGAGCCTATCGTGAAGGATCCATAAAATATCCTTCTCCAACAAACCTCTTGCAGCGCTCTCCCCAACCAGGTCAGCCTCTTGCTCTATCGTTCGCTCGCTTAGGCCAGCATTCTCCAAACTCAGGGCTCCCACATAATCATTCAATCGCCTCACGTCCTCGTCTAGCTTTGCCCTTGTTCTTTCAAGCTTGCCTTCTCGCACAACGACACCTCTTACTGGGCCTCCCAACTACGCTTTTTGGTTTCTAGTACCACCTGGGCTTTCAGCTCTGCACATTTGACGCTCATCTTGTCCGAATGAGACTGGATGGTCTCTATTTCGGAGATGCGTTCAACAGTTGAAACCAGGTAAGATGACACTTGGGCAGCGCCATAGAGAAGACCGTCAGTCATGTGCTCATCCGCCAGGACAGCCAAAGCCACAGTGGTGGCAGGCAGAAAAGCATGCCGACACCACCCAAAAGCAGTGTCGTGGTCGGACATGAGATCTTAGGGGTCAGGATCTAAGCTTTCCTGTAGGCACTAACATGAGAACCTGAAGAGGGGGGACAGTTCCTGTTTTACCAGAAGTAGTTGACATGAGACCTTGGGTGTAACATCCAGACTTTCAGGTGCATTAAGGTGTTTAACTTTGAGATTCGTGGAGTGACTCGGCGAGTTGTAAGTCCCACTCGTCGAGTGGAGTCGATTTTTTCATGTGACATTAATGAATGGACTCCATGAGTCAGAGATTCGACTCGCCGAGTAGGTTCTGGGCAGAGAAACCCTAATTTCTCGGGGTTAGGTCCTATTTAAAGGACCTTAAGTTGCCTCATCAGCCCCCTTACCTCTAGAGAGAAACCCTAATCGCTTAGAGGCAGCTAAAAGAGAGAAGAGACATAATTTTGGGCATGTTGTGACCTTTTGGAGGAACAAAGTGTAGAGCATCAAAGCTTGGATCAAGATGAGGCTTTTGGATCCAAAGATTCTTCAGATTTTTGCTTCAGTTGGAGGTAAAAAGATGCTAGCTTGATCATTTCCTTATGAGATCTTGTTTAGGGAATCTTTAGGGTTTCCTTCCATCTATCTTGTGTCATAGAGTGATTGGTCCATGGATTGAGGTTGGAACCTTAGATCTGGACTACAAGTGCCCTTTTGAGTCCAAAGACTCGATATTTATTGAGCTGGACGCAAGCTCTTATGCATCTAGTCCTTGTTGGTGCATATGTTGGCATTATGAGCCTTATATGCCATGTATGAACGTATAGCTTGCATCTTTTCGTGCTATTCGAGCCTTGGGATGATAGAGCTGGAGTGTAGGGTTGTAGATCCGCTTAGAATCATCTGAATGAGAAATCAGATCGAAGGAACTCACCGAGTATATGGCCTGACTCAACGAGTCGGTGAGGGTTTTTCCTGATAAGCTTGATCGTGCGATAAATCGGCGAGTTAGGGGTCAACTCGACGAGTTGAGCTGGACCTTCATGAGACTTCTGAGGAAATGAGTGGAAGCGACGAGTCACATAGGTGCACTCGGCGAGTCAGGTCAAACACGGACTGTCGACTCGAGTTTGACTTCTGATGACTTTAGGGTTGGGTTAATCATGAGTAAGGGAGACCATGGATGTAACACGCATAAAATTTGAGCCAAATTAAAACATTTATCTCATTTGAAAACCATTAAGTTCATACATCTTGTTTTCAAAATAGTTAAAAAATCAAAGTATCCCCCAGAACAATATCACGTAAATCATAAAACATGAGGAGCAGTACGATCACGCCTTCGCCTTGCCATAATCTCCAGAAGTACCTTAAACAATACACTAAATTGTAAGCTCGAAAGCTTAGTGAGTTACTCCCAAAATACCAACCACACATAAATATACTCATAACATATCAGAAATAGAATAGCCATGCACATCGGGTCTACTGTGTGACTGGTCCGCCCGTACCGGGCCTTCAGTCCACCTGGTCCACTCTCTGAGTCTACATTATGACTGGTCCGCCCACACCAGGCCTTCAATTGGCCTGGTCCACTCTCCGAGCCTCAGCACATCTGGTCCGCCCTCTTGGGGCCTTCAGCCTATCCGGACCGCTCGGTGGGCCTTCGGAATATCCGGTCCGCCCTGGGTATGTTGGCCTATAGAACAAAGCAGGACCCACCTCAACCTAACCCCCGTCAAACAACCATGTGCACATACAACAATTAATCACATAACAAATCCTTAACCAAACAAACAGTCTAAAATATCACATAGCATATCAACATCTTAACCAGGACTCCGACCTCACCGGTCACTAGCATAACATTACCCTATATACCGGGTACCGACCTTAACCAGGTCACTAACATAGTATTACCCTAAATATCGGGTACCGACCTTAACCAGGTCACTAACATAGCATTACCCTAAATACCGGGTACCGACCTTAACTAGGTCACTAACATAATACCATCCTATATACCAGGATGCAGATCTAGCAAAGCAATAACATAACAAAGAATACCCGGATTTCCATCTGATAAGGGCCGACTTGGTGCCATAGACCCTGTCAATATAGTGATGATAAATCACCTGAAATTGCCGGTTGAAGAGATAAGACCAAGTTGCTCCGTCCACCGAAACGAAATCCACCACAGAACACTACCAAAGAACCAATTCCATAAATACCAAAATACCCTTGGAAATCAAACTGGTCAACTCTTGGTCAAGGTCAAAGTCCTCAGTCAAAGTCAACCTTCCTAGTTGATTCTACTCGCCGAGTCAACCCGTCGACTCGCCGAGTTCCCATTCCCAGAAAACTCTCATAACACAACTTAACTCGCCGTGTCACCCCAAGACTCACCGAGTCCAACAATCTCTTAGTCCCATCCTGTCCGACTCACTGAGTCACTGACCGACTCACTTAATCCCAGGCTTTAACCAAAAGAGGTTTGGGTCTACGACCAGACTCGCCGAGTCCAAGGCAATCTTCAACAGACTCGTCGAGTTGTTCTTCCAACTCGCCGAGTCCATGCACATGTTCATACCACTCCTCAAGTATACCCATGTGACTCGCCGAGTCTCTTAAGTTCTCAATCCATACAGAGGCTTTTCAGGCCATGTAGGGGCTCTAATCCATAGATCTACCCTTCTACAATCTAACCCTCACATAAAGTTGCAAACTTTACGTGAAACCAAGGAGATATAGGCCCAAAACATACTAGGGTTTGGGTTTTAGACAAAGGAGCTTCACCAACATCTCAATGACTAAAACTTTATGACATTATGGACCATCACAAGCCTAGATCTGAAGTAGCAACCTCAGATCTAAGCCTCTAACTCAAAAATAGCTCTTAATCATAACAAAAAAATGTCCCAAATCTCACATGATAATAGATCTAGATGCAAAAGAGCCCAAGCAACAGATTATTACCTCCAAAATAAATTCCAACTGAAGTAGATCCCGGATCAACACCCCTCCTTTGCAGCAAACCTCTTGATCTTCAATCCTCTTTCCACCAAAATCACTAATCAAGGCTCCAAATTGCTTCCAAGGGCTCTCACTCACGATTTACGGTTTCTGGATCTCAAAAGGGTAGCAAAGAGGCTGAGAGTGGGTTATAATGTGCTTTATATAGGGCACAACCCTCGGGATTAGGTTTTTCTATCTTCAGCACCTACTTGTCAAGTCCAAGCCAACGACTCGGTGAGTTGGCCACTTAAACCGCGACAGAATCTCGCTCCGACTCGTCGAGTCCCTTTCCTAAATTTACACTTTTGGCCCTTCATTGAACATTAGAAATTTGGGGTGTTACAACTCTCCCCCACTTAAATTAGGCTTCGTCCTCGAAGCCTACTGCAGTATATGCCTCAGAACAAACCCTTTGCATTGCAGACTCCAACTTCTCAATCAACTCATGCTCTTACAACCCTACTTCTGCATCTCTCTTAAAATGGCTTATTCTCACGTGGCATCCTTGCCACTATTCCAAGCCGATCATCGACCTTTCAACTCAATAGCACCACGAATTAACCAAGAATCACCCGATGATACTCACCCTTCATATCAGGAACACACCTTCCCGCCTTGCGAACGCTAGATACCATAAACACCCACTGAGCTCTGCCAAGACACTAATCCATCTTCCTTCGCCCAAAATTGGCGATAACCCTGATAACATGCAACCTGGAACGAATCATGTTCCGCCCTCTGGTTCTATCCCTTACGCGCTGACATGATACGACATCCCTCAGCTCCCATAACCCATCAACCAAACATAACGTGTAACCACTCGTACCTGGCCCAATCAGCCTTGGGCTGGAATACCAAACACACCAGGTCTAATCAATCATAGGGTCCGGTCATCCTCATGATGGGATACCCTAGATTGGAATACCTTCACATACATAACTCAAGCGTAAAACCATACTCGGATCTAAGGACCTTGTCCTTCTGTCACCCTCAACCCTTCGGTTCGACACAACGGAGTGCAACCCACTCACACCTCCCTATCACGATCTTTAGGTCATTGACCCCCGACTGTAATATCCTTATACAATCGTCAACACCGGTCCAGACTACTCCCGAGTCTGTTAACCTGCTGTCTCACCTTTCTCTGCCCCAATCGCCAATCTGGAACCACTATCCTCCTCCTCTTCCAATGAGACTGAAAACATGTCTGCACATCATCCAGCGTTGCCACAACTTCAACGATCATCCAACCCGTATGTGTTTCCATATATCTGGTACAATCCTAGTGCATACTACCAATAACTGAAGCACTTTCGATCATCCATTTACTCTGCTGCCTTCTTTTCAGAGGACCCATACTCCTTCTGGAGCTACGTACCTTTCCTTTCCATGAAGTATACTCAACAACCCTTACCACACCTATAAGTGCCACTGAGCTAAACTCCACTCTACACTATCCATGTAGAGCAACTGCTATTCTCGAACTCCCATATACTCCGAATCCGATCACATAGCTAACTAGGCCCACGCATGGCCTCCCACCAACTCCATCATCATGATCAATACTTGGGGCTAGACCATATCGATTACCATTTAATGGAGACATATTCCCTCATTCTCCTCATACCGATCCACTAACACATACAGACTCTTCAGCATGACTGGACCGCCTTACCAGGCCTTCAGCCTATCTGGACCACTCTCAGAACCTTCAGCATGTCTGGACCGCCCTCCTGGGTCTTCATCCTGTCTGGACCGTTCCTCGAGCCTTCAGTCTGACTGGTACGCCTTCCGGCCTTCAGTCTATCCGGACCGCTCAAAACTGTCGTATGTTACCCTGAACCATCCTTTCCGGGAATCTCTCCCATGCAGTCTGTTCTAGCCCTCTTGGGGTTCTGAACTCCCGTTTCGTTCCCGGAATCCTTTCCATGGCCTAAACCCAGGCCTCACATCGACCACTACCTTCCCTGAAACCATGGTCTATTCCCAGCCCCACTTGTCTATCACTTGCCCCAATCATACCACACTATTGGCTAACAACACCGATAAATCTAAACAACTAACCAACCCTGGATACTTGCTGTTTTACCGAAGAATTTTCCAATTCTTCCCACTTAGTGTAACAACTACTAACTTTACCTGAAAAACTGGCATAACTCGATCGACCTTACTTGATAAAGTTTCCCCCTCTTCTCCAGGAACTAAATCTTTCCGGAGTGAGCAACCTCCACGGTCGCTCTCCCGACATCGCACATCCCAAACTCCAAGGATGTTCGAATCTTAACTGAACACTTCTCGCATCGCAGTTGCTATTCCAAGCAATGAGATCATATACCTTATCTTTCGACCAAGAATCCTCCTGGATGCTAACCAACTACAACTCCTAGCTACCAAGATCCTCAATCATACTACGAATCATGCGAAAAAAAAAAAGCGAACAGATTTACAATACCACATAATCAGAAAATAACAAAATATCAAAATGGAAACATACCCGCAGCTGCATTCGGCTCTGACCTGACCTCCTCTGATGTAAGCTGGAAAGCGCATCCCTGAGCCCTCGGAGGCTCCGCTCTACCCTGACCTTCGCCCATAATCCTCAAAGGGGCCGGTGCTGAAGCCTGCACCGTTCTAGCAATAAGTTGTGGATAGTTGACCCTCAAGTGTCCAACTAGATGACAATGATACGGATCCTCAGATCCTGAGTCGGGACCGACTTACGACAATCCCTCGCATAATGCCCCTCTTTCCCACACTTGTGACATGCACCACCGGACCTACATACTCCGACATGACCCTTCCTACACTTCTCACAGGTGCGGCTGCTCTGACCTCCAACCGTAGAGTCAACAGTTTTGGACCCTTTCGGCGCTGGCTGTGACTGCACCGGGGCCTGCTTCTGCTCTCGCAACTGCAACTCCATCTCTAACTCCTGCCGCTTGGCGGCCTCCTGCAACTCTAACAAGGTATCACACCTCTACGCGGACACAAACTGCCTGATGTCCCTCTTGAGCATACTCAGATATCAGGACATCTGAGCCTACTCCGAAGCAATCTCCAGGCAAAACATCGCTCTCTCAGTGAACATCCTGGTGATCTCCGTCACCGACTCTGAATCCTGCTTCAGCTCCAGGAACTCCTGATCCAACCTCTCTCTCTTAACCCGTGGAACATAACGAGTGCTGAACATCTCCCGAAACTGATCCCAAATAACCGCAGCCCGCTGAGCATCCGAATGAGATCCTGTAGTCAAACTCCACCAATCCTTCGCCCCGAGCCTCAAAAGGTTTAGAGCACACCTCACCCTCTGATCAATAGGGCATGAACACGTGAAGAAACAACCTTCCACGTCTAAGAACCATCTCATAGCAACGATCGGATCCTGAACTCCATCGAAAGTAGGGGCTTCGTATTATCGAAGTCCCGATATTGAAAACCTCGACCGGTTCCTCCCCCTGCCGCTGTTACAACCGTTGTAGTTGCCACGGCAGCCACCTTCACAAGAGCTGCATAGAGCTCATCAAAGTACTAAATCATGGCAGTCTTGATCGACCCAAACATCTCCGGCAACTTAGCCCGGAACATAGCAACAAACTCATCATGCAGGATCTCACAAATCCTGGCATCCAACTCATCCGTACTCACATGACCAAAGACCTCGGGTGGTACTGATCCATCCTGATCACCCTCTCCTGATCCTGATCCCGAACTGGATCCTGCCCCGAGACGTCTCGTAATCGCCATACTGAAAATACGCCACAAGATATTATGCATTCCTCATAATAATCCCGAGACCTAGCTCCCAACAAAACCCTGGGGGTTGTGACTTCCTTGATACGTGTATGGGTCATGTGCTTTCAGTAGTACAGGCCCATACTACCTTCCACACCTACCCATATTTGTATCAAGTATCACCACAACACCGTAACAATAGCATATACATAATGAACACTCAATCCCCACTCCTAGAGGAGCACCACTATCCCATAACCGACCTACCGGTCTCATGCAACCCTCCCATCCAAGAAACTTCCACCAACCCTGTAGCACTAGTGTATGATAGTCAGACATAACGCTGGACCCTATAGACTTTCGAATATCCAATCCTACCCTAAGCTCCCAATCATAAGAGAACAGGACATAAGGCCAAATCAAATATTCTCAGGCTAAATGATCTTAATTATGTATAAAAATGATGCATACAATAAATAACTACAGTAATGATGTTAATTTCATACAAAGGAAACCCTCGGCTAGCAGACATCATATAATCAGGCAATTCTATCATGCAATTCCTAAAGATCCCTAGCCTAGTACTTGCATGTTTTTCTAAAATATCACATAATCAAATAACTTGTATGGTATTTTGTGGTCTACTTACTGGCTCCGGCTGATCGTACCCTCTGCGTCCTCCTTTACTTATTTTGAAAACCTTTTGAAAACTATTTTCGAAAATCTCTCCTTCATTTGAGACTGGATTCACACGAATGTTCCTCCCATTCACTCAAACCAAGACTCTAATACCAACTTGTAACACCCATAAAATTTGAGCGAAATTAAAACATTTATCTCAATCGAAAACCATTAAGTTCATACATCTTGTTTTCAAAATAGTTAAAACATCAGAGTATCCCCCAGAACCATATCACATAAATCATAAAACATGAGGAGCAATACAATCACGCCTTCGCCTTGCCACGATCTCCAGAAGTACCTTAAATAATACACTGAAATGTAAGCCCGAAAGCTTAGTGAGTTACCCCCAAAATACCAACCACACATAAACATACTCATAACATATCACAAATATAACAGCCATGCACATCGGTTCTACTGTGTGACTGCTCCGCCCGCACCGGGCCTTCAGTCCACTTGGTCCACTCTCTAAGTCTGCAGTATGACTGGTCCGCCCATATCGGGCCTTCAGTCGCCCTAGTCCACTGTCCGAGCCTCGA
Source organism: Lactuca serriola (assembly GCF_051521515.1). Classification (NCBI taxonomy): domain Eukaryota; kingdom Viridiplantae; phylum Streptophyta; class Magnoliopsida; order Asterales; family Asteraceae; genus Lactuca; species Lactuca serriola. The sequence goes on along the minus strand of NC_136412.1, from coordinate 23,703,528 downwards.
CACGTCTCGTCCGCCCTCTTGGGGCCTTCAGCCTATCCGGACCGCTTGCTGGGCCTTTGGAAAATCCGGTTCGCCCTGGGTATGTTGGCCTATAACACAAAGCAGGACCCGCCTCAACCCAACCCCCATCAAACAACCATGTGCATATACAACAATTAATCACATAACAAATGCTTGACCAAATAAAAAGTGTAACAGATCAAATAGCATATCAACATCCTAACCATGATTCTAACCTGACCAGTCACTAGCATAACATTACCCTATATATCGTGTACCGACCTTAACCAAGTCACTAACATAGCATTACCCTAAATACCGGGTACCGAACTTAACCAGGTCACTAACATAGCATTACCCTAAATACTGGGTACCGAACTTAACCATGTCACTAACATAGCATTACCCTAAATACCGGGTACCGACCTTAACCAGGTCACTAACATAATACCATCCTAAATACCAGGATGCAGATCTAGCAAAGCAATAACATAACAAACAATACCCGGATTTCCATTCGATAAAGGGTTGGCCTTGGTGCCGTAGACCCTGTCGATATAGTGAGGATAACTCACATGCAATTGCCGACTAAAGAGATAACACCAAGCTGCTCCATCCACCGACATGAAATCCACCACAGAACACTACCAAAGAACCAATTCCGTAAATACAAAAATACCCTTGGAAGTCAAACTGGTCAACTCTTGGTCAAGGTCAAAGTCCTCAGTCAAAGTCAACCTTCCTGGTTGATTCTACTCGCCGAGTGAACCCGTCGACTCGCCGAGTTCCCATTCCCAGAAAACTCTCACAACGGAACTTAACTCACCGAGTCACCCCAAGACTCGCTGAGTCCAACGATCTCTGAGTCCCATCCTGTCCGACCACTAAGTCGTTGACCGACTCACTTAATCCTAGGCTTTCACCAAAATAGGTTGGGGTCTGCGACCAGACTCACCGAGTCCAAGGCAATCTTCAACAGACTCGTTGAGTTGTTCTTCCAAATCGCCGAGTCGATGCACATGTTCATACAACTCGTCGAGTACACCCATGTGACTCGTCGAGTCTCTTCAGTTCTCAATCCATACAGAGGCTTTTCGGGCCATGTAGGGGCTCCAATCCATAGATCCACCCTTCTACAATCTAACCCTCACATAAAGTAGCAAACTTTACGTGAAACCAAGGAGATATAGGCCCAAAACACACTAGGGTTTGGGTTTTAGACAAAGGAGCTTCACCAACAACTCAATGACTGAAACTTTATGACATTATGGACCATCACAAGCCTAGATCTGAAGTAGCAACCTCAGATCTAAGCCTCTAACTTGAAAATAACTCTTAATCATACCAAAAATGTCCCAAATCTCACATGATAATATATCTAGATGCGAAAGAGCCCAAGCAACAGATTATTACCTCCAAAATAAATTCCAACTGAAATAGATCTCGGATCTACATCCCTTCTTTGCAGCAAACCTCTTGATCTTCAAGCCCCTTTCCACCAAAATCACTTATCAACGCTCCAAATTACTTCCAAGGGCTCTCACTCACGATTTAGGGTTTCTGGATCTCAAAAGGGTAGCAAAGAGGCTGAGGGTGGGTTATAATGTGATTTATATAGGGCACAACCCTCGGGATTATGGTTTTCTCTCTTCAGCACCTACTCGTCGAGTCCAAGTCGCCGACTCGGCGAGTTGGCCACTTAAACTGCGACAGAATCCCGCTCGGACTCGGTGAGTAAGCGGACCTACTCGTCGAGTCCCTTTCCTAAATTTACACTTTTGGCCCTTCATTGAACATTAGAAATTTGGGGTGTTACAATGGAGGAGTAAAATGGTCTTTTATCCACTTCAAGAGTTAGACAGAGAAAAAGAATAGCCTTTGGTGTATTTGAATATGAATAGAGTATTAATTAGAGATGTTATCCTATGTGTTAGGTAGAGGCTAATTCGATATTTCCGAGTACGATACTATTACTTTCTAGCTTGCAAGGTGAGTTTTCTCACTATACTTTACCTTGAGTGGTATTTATGTGTAACCAGAGGGCCTTATGTGCTTACTTGAGTTATGAATTTTGTTTGTGTGATATATATGCTATGTTATGTGTTACCGAAACTGGACCGGAGGGTCAACGAACTGTGAGACCGGAGGGTCCTCACTGAGACCGGACCAGAGGGTCCAACGAGCCGTGGGACTTGAGGGTACCACTGAGACACATAGACCAAAAGGTCTTACAGAGTTATAGCCTCGAGTGGCTAATGTGCTATATATGGAATTTTGGGGAACTCACTAAGCTTCGTGCTTACCATGTTATGTGTTATGTGATTCAGGTTTTCTCAGGATCGCGGGAAGGCACCGACTTGATTGTACACACCAGTGAAAGAGTTATGTTTTGAAGATCCTGGATTTTAAATCAAACAATTATGGAGTTGCGATTTGTAATTTAAATAAAGGAGATTTTTGTTTAATGTGTTATGAGGATTATACAATTTTAAATGAAAATTTTATTTGAAAATTTACGGTGTTACAAGTGTTGGATTAATGTCTAAGTCCATAACAATAATTGGTAAGACTTGACCCGACCCGGCATGGTCCGTTTGGGCTGCATGGCATCGGGACAATTGGATAGACAAGATGAGGAAAAAGGATACTAGTGATTTTATATTAATATATAATAAGTTCTAATATATTAATATATAATCATATTATTTAATTAGTATTGATCAAGAATTAATTTATAGTTAATTAAGTGATCAAAAGGAACTAATTAAATATGGACTCCTAGATATATGTGTGATGGGCCAAGTTCATTTAAGTTGGGCTAAGCTTTCATGGATAGTCCATGGAGTGTTTAACCCATGGATCATAAGAAATGAAAGGTCATGGGTATTAGGGTATAACCCTAATCTCCACACTATATAAAGAGGTCCTTGGTTGGTGAAATGGGCACTAGTATGGGTACACTAAGAAGGGCTAGCCGATTTCACTAGAGAGAATCAAAGTATCCTTATTCTCAAGGTTATTCCAAGAGTTCATGGTGTTGTGTGAACCATTTGAGGTGTCACACTTGGGGCACTAGGCACTCAAGCTTCATGAAGACAAGATACATCAACAAAGGTATGTATTCTATCCATTTGATTACCCAAGTATGAATTATTGTATGCTAGATAGGGTAATACCTTGGAAAGTTCATAATTGCATGTATAATAGAGAAAACATAGATCCAAGGTATTTAGGATTGCATGTACACTTAGGAGTGTTAAAATGCTCAAAACCCAACAGTGGTATCATAGCCTAGGCTTGTTTTCTTGTTAATCTTGCAAAATTGGCTTAAAAATCGAATTTTGGTGCTGTCAGCGCAACAGAATCACCGATTCCACTGATGGACTCGCCGAGTCCAAGGCTAAAATCATCCAACTGCCGATTTGGTTCATGCACTCGACGAGTTGGACCCCCAGACATCATATATTCGACTGTTTTGGCTGGAATTGAACTAGGAACATTACCCTAAGATGTTTTGGACTTATAAACTTGTTTTTGATGTTGTAATGTTCATGCTAATCCAATTTCAAAGATAATTGTCAATAGATTCATGTTTTGTATTAGTTTAAAAGCTATGCTAATTACATGAAAAAGTTTGATGTGAATTATCTTTGTTCATATGAGTTGCTTAGATTAATAGATAAGTTAATTGATTATGTGTTTTCAATCCATTTTAATCTAAGAGATGATTCTAAAATGTGTTTGTGTAACTTGCCCTCAAGTTACATGAAAGGTCACATTTAAGTTTCTTAAAACTCATAAAAGTTGGCAAAGGTTACAAAAATGAAGAGTCTTGTCCTCATTAAATGGTTTTATGACTCCATAACTTGTCCTCAAGTTATGGAGGTTCAAGAGTCACTTCATTAAATCATTAAAATGTGTAACCTTAATTAGTTCCGTAAGTTACAAAAGAAGAAAAGTTACATTCTTTAATAGTTTAAAGTCTTCCATAACTTGTCCTCAAGTTATGGAACTTGAAGAGTTTTTAATTAAAACTACTTTAAACTCATATGTTATGGAATTAATTAGTTTTGAATAGTTTCAAAATTTTCCCTCAAGTTTTGGAATTTGAAAAGTTTTCACAATACTTTAATTCCAAGTTAGCCCTTAGAATTTTAAAAGTTAAAATTCAACTTTTATACTTTATAATATTATAAGTTAATAATATTTATATAGATGTATAAGAGTAAAGTCAGTCTTACCGTTAGTAGGCCTCATTCACGAAGCCGGTCTATAAGGGGGGTATAAGGTTACTGCCTATAAAATGGCAGTTTAATGGGTGTCCACTCTCACCCACCGCTTCCTTGACCGGTGGAGGGTCGTTAGCCGAACGGGTAGGACAAGGACTAGAATTCTCCCTTCATTAAAAGTATTAATGATAAATAGTAAGTAACTAAACTCTTATGAATACCTAATCTTAGTTACTTAGGAAAAAATGTGAATAAGGTGCTAATCCATGAAATTACACTTTGCACTTTGTTTAAGCCGTTAGTGGAGTGTGTGTGGTTAACCGGCATACTAACCTAAACTTAACAAGGTAGGCAAAGGGTAACTTAATATTTATCATAGTATCGGTGGAGCGTGTGTGGTTAACCGGCACATCGATTAAGGGGTAAATATTAAGGGTACCAAGTATATTTTCATGGTTACTTCACACCTTGTTTTGTGATCCTCGGCATCCCAGTCACAAAACCTGAAGGGCACACTCGAGATTGAAACATTCCATTGAAAAGTTCAATGAATCTCAAAAGAATCTAGGAGTTTCAAAACCAATTCAAACCTAATAATACATTTCGTTTATCTTGGTGGAAATTGGGGAATCGTCATTCACCTACCTTCAAATATTTTATAGCTTAGATTACGGCATCCCTCTTCCAAGTTATAAAATAGTTTGTAGGGTCCTAGCCTTAATATTTCATATTGGGTGTTATATTAAGGACTTTAGATCAACTATCTTGAATATCTCCCAAAAGATGTCTAGTTCATACATCTATGATCCTCCCAAATCTCTTGGAACTTCACTTCCTCCACCTCCTCTAATTATTTTCCCTATCCCACAAGTTCAAGGTCACTCAAGCCCTATTGGCAAGGCAAGGTCTAGTTGTTCTCACATCTTGGAGATGAAGTCACATATTGACAAGCCATGAGAGTTAGGAGTCAAAGTCTTGAGAAAGTTGGTGGTTCAATCACTTTCTAAGTCACATAGTGAGTTCCTTTGGGACTCCTATGAAACAGACAATGACAAGACCCTTAATGATCTTATTTATTTGCTTGGTGCTGCTGAATCAGCAATGATTTGGAAGTCTAGTAAAGCAAATCTATTAGAAGATCAACTTCCTAAAACTTTATGGACATTGACAATGGTGACACTGGAAATCCAGAAAATACATTCTCTTCCCAATGGAAAGGGATTGGCCATAGTCAACTCGGTTGACGAAATGGTAAAGAGAAAGGCTAAGTCTGTAATAGTCCCATGTACCATTACCAAAGCGTCCATATGTTAAATTGCCAAAGGAAGGGGCATTGATTGCGAAGCTGCCAAATTTACCTAAAGATGTTAAAGTCAATGAGTTTGACTCTACTTCAGGTAAAGTCCATTGTCTAACTCTGTTAAGCTCCTATTTGGAGATTCTATTACATAATGTGACTCGGTCACCTGGTGATGTTATAAGAATCAAAGAAAGAGAGAAAGCTTAAAGGAAGTATATGTTGATTTGGATCGCAAGATGGATTTCTATCGCATCAGAATTTTGAGTTGTTACTTAAGAGTTATAACACATTGCTTAGGAATAGATAACAACAAGGTTTTCATATGGATTGTAAGGATGAGTTTTTCCGCAAAGTTTTTTAAAATCAAAGGAAATTTTGAATTTATTTATTTTAAGTATCCTTACAATGGAATTTATGAAAAATTGTTGTTTATATGATTCCATTGCTAGTAATATAGGAAAATGGTGTTGATTCTTTCATTTGTGGTAGTGTCTAAATTTACCAAATAAGAAAAGTTTCTCATCAGCCAAGTTTAAATTGGACCGAAACTTGGAATCATGCAAGTTGTATAATATGATGAATGATAACTTTCAAGCATTGGAAAATTAAGACTAATTACTTGTTCACATGGATGTGTGAGTCAAGTAAAGGACTAAGGGATCGGGTACACATTCTTGTGCACTGGTCAGAGTCCACCATAAAAGATCGATAAGACTATTCGTCATAATTTACTAAGGTTTAGTAAATATGGTTATACTTACAAGCTTAAGTATAGTTCTGAAACATTGGAAAAGATCCAATGTATGGCAGAGCGAATAAGAAGAATCAAATTAGGCAGAAGGATAAATGTTTCTCGAATCTGATTAGATGGGAGAGTACTTTAGTATCATGATATATGATCATCTTAATGATTAAGAGACCTTATCACAATTCATCCTCTAAGTGCATTCTGATAGCTAAGAAGAGGAGTTATGAATTGTTGAAGTGGTTAAATCAAGAAGATGATTCATACTTCGTTCCAAAAACAATTCTTAGAGTCATACTCCAAGATTGTAACTTGAGTGACTCATCTTAAAGAAGGTTTATTATCACTAGTCAAATGTAAGAGTAAAAGGCCTTCTACTCTTGTACATTTGAAATTGGAAAGTTGTGATGTTTTGGATAAAACAGAGACCAACTTAGGCCAATTGTGTGAAATGTTAGTCTTGTAAAAAAATTCGCACCATTTCTTGAATATTTTACAAAAGAGTCTTATATGTCAAGAGGACAGTGGGAGTCTTAAAGGTCTTGAAAGTCTCAAGAACTAATCAAGAAGAAAACATGAAGGTCTTCACTAGCACACGACTTGAGGTTTATAACCTATCGTGTTGACATATTCTGTGCCAATTCCAGTTGAAGTTGGCTATACATTTGAAGTTCTTTATGTTCTCAATCTTTTGCATAACTACTTGGAAGCAATGGCAGGCCCTTGTGCTATCAGGTGGCAAGAATTTAAGATTGCACAAGTTCAGTCCATATGAATTTGGAATTGTCACTAATCTTGTCTTGTGATTATGGTTTTGACAAAAATTCACATGGAAAGGAACACATATACCATAAAATCTAAGGGTCATAAGGTTTCTCTCTAATTCATGAAAATGATGGTGACGAAACACTTCCACCAAGTAGATTTTAAGTAGATAGCAATCTTTGCATTCTCAAAGTCGTTAGTGGAGCTTGCGTTGTTAACCGGCACACTAACATTGACTTATGAGAAATGGAAAAAAAAGTCTAAACAATTGAGACTATGATTACGACATCCCTTTTCATAGTTCTAAAATTGTTTAGACACACCTGTGATCTATCTAAGATAAGGTGTATGATTTTGATAAAGTCTTATCAAATCAATCTAGTATCAGAAATATAAACTTTGGTAAGAATGTCAATAAAGTATTGACTTCTAGAGGTCCAGCTATTTTCTGGATACATGTCAAAGCTAGTGGGAGCATAATTGTTATGCTAATAATCATCATGTTAGTGGGAACATGATAATTATGGTAAGTATTGCAAGTTAGCAATGTTAATTATAGAAAACAAAAGTTTCTCTTCGTGAGGTTGCAGGGGTTGGAAAAGTTGTTTTACTATAATTAAGAGAGAGGAAATTATACTTCATTTTAATTCTAAAAAGCTTAGATTGAGTTTATAATTATTCTAAAGAGCTTATATTGAGATTTTAATCACCTTTAGTCAAGAATATATATATATATATATATATATATATATATATATATATATATATATATATATATATATATATATATATGAATTTCATGTTGGATTGGTTCAACTTAAGAAAATTCTATATATTGCGTTCTCAAAATTCGATTATGATTACGTCATCCCTTTTCATAGTCAAATTTTGAGAATATGGCAAACAAAAAATTATTATGGCAAAAGACTGGTCTAGAACCATGTCTTTATGTGAAACATCATGAATCGTCTCCCATTTACTTTGGGTACAAGATCGATTATATGTGATATAATATTTATCCTTTCTGAATTTTCCAAATGCCTTGGGGCATTAAGGAGGAAAATGTCGAGAATTGGAATGACTAAAGTGATTAAGCAATTGTTGAGGACAATCTAAGGTTTACCAAAGATTGGTTGCTTAAGGACAACTGGAAGTATACTGTTAATGTTGGAAGGGCCATATTGACATAGTCTGAAAAGAGGCAACTCTTGTTTAGAAGTTGTAGTCAAAATGGGAATATAGAGTTGTCTTCATAAGAGGAAGCAATTTGTGTAATGTTAAAGAAACTTAATGCAAGAAGCATATTAAAAGCAATGCACTTTGAATCTGAGACATCGTTTTCATGGAATTGCTCTCCATCGGAATACTCTGTAATGATTGTTGTCGAGTCTTTGTGGCTTTGTGCATAATCATTACAAGAGGAACAGTGCATATAAGTTTAAAATCTAACAGATTTCGATTTGGGAGTGTGAAATTAGAATCATTGAAAGTTTGGTCAATTGGTTTATTTCACAAAGTAAGGATCATAGACAAACATATAGTGCATACTTGGTGTATGGCAAAGCTATTGTTTAGAAAAAACATAGTGTACATGCTTAAAGCATGGGACAACTAGTGTTTTAATTCAAGTATAAAGTTGATAAAACCGAAACAATGAATAATGAGTAATCAGTACGGTGATAAATAGAAAGTGTTTTATTTATATTCATAGGTTATGATACCATATTTTATTCATTTATTCTTGTGTTTCACTTTGCATGTTTTAACTTCCATAATAACTAGGTTATTCATCCTGAATGACTAAGTTATTCAAACCATCCACAGTCGGTTATATGTCGAAAGTAGATATGAATCAAGACTGTCATGGGTTGGCTTGTAGTGGTCCAAGTTGGTGGACAAAGTTGTGCTACAACACTCATGAGTGCTCATAAGTTCTGAGTATTGGATTCAACCCACGCTCATTGGAATCACTTCATGGATTTTATCACGAGTGATCATGAGACAATAATATCTTATATTATTCAAACCTAGAGATATGAGCTGTTACTATGAGTTGGTTGTACTTTTATTGCACGAAAACGCATTGGTAGCTCGATGTTATAAAACGTGCCTTTGTGTATGATTCAACAAGTAGTAGAACAAGCCATATGAGTCGAAGTTTATCCATTCCTTTTACCTTCAAGATAAAAGCGATATCTGTGGGCCCCTCGATGATTTAATGATGATACATGTGAGTGCTTGGCCAAGCCAAGACTGATTTGATCTGTTCAGCCAGTCAGTCATCATGAATCGAAAATCAGGAAACAACAAATGGATAGAGAGAATGATTTATAATCCATGTCTCAGTCCATATGATATCTAGAATGGACGAATATATGACCACTTATCTAATGGACAAGTCATTGACAAAGGTCAGAGATCATTGGCAAGGTCAGAGTTCGACGGAAGCTTTTGAGAGCTACGATTGCCAGTCGGTTCTTGAAGTCATACACAATAATAGTTTTAGACTTATCCAAGTGGGAGACTGTTGGATTAATTTCCAAGTGCATAACGATAATTGGTAAGACTTGACCCGACCCGTCATGGTCCATTTGGGTTACATGGCATCGGGACAATTGGATAGACAAGATGAGGAAAAAGGATACTAGTGATTTTATATTAATATATTATAAGTTCTAATATATTAATATATAATCATATTGTTTAATTAGTATTGATCAAGAATTAATTTATAGTTAATTAAGTGATCAAAAGGAACTAATTAAATATGGACTCTTAGATTGATGTGCACGGAAGTACCCACTAATTTTAATATTTATAACCTAACAAACTTAGACTAACTATGCACTTATATGCAGTGTACCTAGTCAGATTACAGTATAGCTTAGGTAAGTCGGGTGTCGATCACAGGGAACGGTGTTATAAATTACTTTATTTACTACTAAATTAATCTAATTATTAACAAGCTAAAAGGGTTTTTTTATCTAATTTTGCAAGTTTTGATAAACTTAATTCTTTAACAAAAACTCAATCAATAAACAAAATACTTCTGTTAGTTTGAATTCGCTTTCACTCGATGGTTATACATTAGTTAAGACTATTACTGTCGATTACCAATTAAAGAAGTATTAGCAGTTTAGTTCTAAACCTACTAATTATTAATCAATTAATGTAGATCTATGTATGGTCACACAATATTTAACACAAAATCAATTATTAAATAAGATTGGAGCTATGAAGATTGATTAATCAAAACACGATTACAGTCATGATATGAGTTCTCTAACACAGCTTAATTCAATGATTCAATTACTTATCTAAGATTGGTTTGATCTTAGCTCTAATAAACTAGTGTTCACTTTGTTATTAGGTATTCATATTCATGCAGATTTGTGTTCACTAACTACACAGAACAAGAATTTAAAGCAATCAAGTCTTTAACTAAGCATGCTAGGTAAAATCAATCAACACAAGCATATAACCAACAAATAAAGTCAAATCTAATGCATTAAAACCATGAGTTCTAGCTTCATCTAGCTAACAGAAGCAGCTAGATTTAGCTACTAACAGCTAAAAAAACGAATATTATAATCGAAAACATGCTTAAGTGTACCAAACTATAAACCAATTTATGAACTCTTTCTTCCTTGGTGCTAGGAACAGCTTCCAAATCTTCTTCTCTTCTGAATTTCGTATCTAGGAACCCCTCTAAGCCAGTCAAAAAAGTCCTCCAAGTCATAGGGTTCAAGAGTATATATATATATATATATATATATATATATATATATATATATATATATATTCTGAAAAATCCCATGCCACGTCGTGGTTATCTCTACCACGTCGTGGTTTTTTAAGTATTTCGTACCGGGCAAGGACTCCTTCTTTACGTAATCTTGCCTTCTAGAATACTCATGCAACGTCGTGGTTTACTCTGCCACGTCGTGGTTTTAGCGAATTATGTGGCTTTCTTTATCTTTGGCACTCCAATCCTCCAATGTTCCATGAATTGTCAAATCTGGTCCCTTTCTTCGAAAATACTTCTAATTGGCTGCAAGTAACAATTTAAACTCATAAGTACCATTATTCTAAACATATTACCAACATATTAATAAAAATGTCAATAAATATTGCCTAAAAATAGGTATAAATATGGCAATATCAAAATATCCCACACTTGGGCTTTGCTTGCCCTCAAGCAAATTTAAACTTAAACATTTATCACTAACATCACATAGAACAATCCAATTCCAGCTCAGCCATTATGCCAAGACCTCAACGCATGCATTTGTGTCTAAAATTTTTCCTAAATGACCCCCCCCCCCCCCGGGTACTTTAAATACTCATAATATTCATAAACAATCACCCACTTTTTCGAATAATGCTCATTTTATGCAACCCTCCGAATCCATCCTCAGAAAGCTTTCTAACCTCAAGATGTTTTTGTAATGCTACCCAAGCATACATAAACTAAAGAATTACAACTTTTAGAAGATACCACAACTTGAAGCTCTTGAATGCTTCTTTTATTTGATATTTGATCTTCAATTTCATTGAATTCACTTCTTTCATGATTTTCGGCATCTTCAACTTTTGATTCCTTAGAACTTTGATCTTTGATCTTCACACTTTGATAGCTCCAAAATTCTTCAAGAATTCTTAGTTTTCAGTAATTTCTCTCTCTCTTTTTTACATGCATACCTCACTTTTTTTCACTCAAAACCTACATGCTTAAGCAGGGGCGCTTAACTTCAACCTTTATTGGTTAAGACATATCTTTCCTGGATACATTTTAGGTTTAGGCTACTAAACATATCGCACCCCTCAAACTAAGCGGGATTATGTTTTTGTTCCATGATTTCACTAAAATAAGGGAGGCCACAAATGCACTATAACGTGTATTGGCTCAACTAAACATTTGAGCTCTTATCGGATCATCCCATATAACACTAACAACTACAGTTCAAATTATTATTACTAGATTTAATTATTAAAAATTTAAAATTTCCAATTTTTGTAGTAATTTACTTTTTCTACCCCCTACCCCACACTTGTTTCATACAATGCCCTCATTGTATGCAAAAAATAAATCAAAATTAAGAAAAAGGGAGAAAAAATGAACAAACTCCCCTGGGATAGTGGTGTGAGCATCTCCAAAAGTGTGGAAAACATGCATCTCGAACATGGACCTCTCCAAAATATGAACTTGGTGTTTAACTGGATGAATATGTAAATAAACCACGAACACGACTCAAAACTTCAACTCTTCAAAGTGGGTGCAAATATGTAGAAAAATGTGGGAAAGCATACGTCACATTATATGTAGGAAGAAACGAGGCAAAATAGTCTTCATAATGATCCCAAGAAGAAACACGGCAAGCCTCAAGGTAAAAACGCCAAGGACCTTCAGAATGAATAGAAGAACATAAATCACGTCGTGGTGTAGAATACCACGTCGTGACTTTTGATAAAAACGCGAACAAAATGCATCACATTTAGCATGCCACGACATGGTGAAAGAAGGCCACGTCGTGGAAACTGGACGTCAGAAAAAAAAAATTCCTCATCACTTTATTCATCCTAGCAGCTTGACCAGTGTCATAATGGGTTAAGACTTTTCTATGTAAATATACTTTCCTACTTTAACCTCTCTCCCTCCAACGTACACCACACTTATCCTTAATTATGGGTTTCAACTCATGACTTTAACCGAACCTTGACTTGACTAGACAAACACGACTCTTGACTCAGCCTTACTTCCTTCTGAAAATTCCAATGCTAAGCTGAAAAAGGAACAACCCAAAAGAAATAAAAGAGTAACATAATAGTCTAACAAAGTCTTACATCACAAACCAAATTCAAACATAAAAGAACACTACTTAAAATAAAACAAAAGAAACTAAATAGAAAAGAAATCAATCATCATCCCCTCGTCCCTACACTCCACTCGGTCCTTCCCCATCATTTCGCGGATTCCAAAGCTCATCGCATGTTGGAAATTAAGGATAATGAGGTGGCATAGATGGTGGCCGGGTCACACCCAAATGTGAATAAATACCCTCAGTAAGTTGAGCATGATAAATAGCATTTCCTCGGAGTTTATCCAAATAAACCCCCACCCGACTCTGAAAAGGGTCGGCAGGTATTCCTTGTACATGCTGTGGAGCAGCACGCTCTCTCTCCATCTCTCCTCGAGCTCGAACATTTCTACGTCGAGGTCTGGCTGGTGGTTATTGCTCTGGTTGCGCCTCCTCTTGGTCCTCATCTACTAGTGGTATAAAAAACCTACCCCCAACATCAACCACGACCCGCATAAGCCCTACAACTTGACACGACAATTCAATGTCGGGAAAACATGTCAAATTCCGCACAAATTTCGGAGACAAAATACCATAGGAACGAGCAAGACGGGTGACCAAATGTCCTCCCATGATTGGACTCCCTTGCCGAGAACTAACAGCCTTCCTACCCATGAACCTTGCAAGCATGTATGGCAAGTCACAACAAACACCCGGAGTAATAATACTCCATAAAAAGAACATATTCTGAATTGAAACCTTGTCACCATGTTGCTTGTGATTAATGGAAAAGGTGATATGTATGTTGGGTCAATTATGTGTTGCGTCTTGGGCTCAGTCTTTAGTCCAATTTTGTATCCAGATTGGGCTTGTCCATCCATGAATTATTTATTAGGGTTTAATATTTATAGATGCTTGCATGCATCTGTGTACGTAGCTGTTTTAGTCGATTATTGTTTTTGTCGATTGTAACCCTAAAAGCCTCTATAGCGGAAGTTCTTAATCGAGCTCTGCTGAGGCGTGAATCTATTGAATCATTCAGCTCATTGTTGATTCATTCTCTTGTTTGATATCTTTGTTTGCATTATTCTGATCAACCTGTGTAATATCTAAACGATCAAAGAGTTTTTCAACTCATCAATTGGTATCAGAGCAGGAGACTGTGTAATTCATACACATCTCTTCTGTGAAAGAAGTGATTAGGGTTCATTCCGCATTCATTGATATTTAGTGAGTCGTGACTCCATAATTGACGTATCTCATTAATTATTCATCTTGCCCTAATATTACGTATTACAAAGTCTGATCTTATAATAGGTTAAACGATCAAGCATGGACGATTCACAATCCAATCCCATCAACATCTCTAACAACATCGGATCAACAACCAAGATCCCAATCCTCTACACTCAAGACTATGAAGTGTGGACGCACCATTTTGAAGATTACGTTATTGGATCGGAAGATAACGGGTATCTGATATGGGAAGCTATCATCGCTGGCCCCTTCGCTCACTCAAGCACTTCAAGAATTATTAAAACTCAAAAGGAGTACAATGATCTATTAAAAGATGTGAAGGACGTCGCTCAGGACGAAAAGGAGAAGTTCCAATGCAACATTAAGGCATTGAGACTAATTCGATTCGCCCTTTAATCCAATACATTTCGGTTAGTAAGTTCTTGTGGTACAGCAAAGGAAATCTGGGATCGGCTGCGAGAGCTGTATTCCACAGATGAAGATCTGGAGCACTCGATTCAGACCCTACTTCTCTCTGAATTTGGAGAGTTCAAGCAGAAGCCAGAGGAGGTTATTACACAAACATTCGATCGGTTCAATCATCTTCTCAGTAAGATGATCAAACATGACATAGAAAGAAAGCTCATCGAACAGAAGGTCACTTTCTTAAATGGCCTAAGACCCGAATGGAGGGCGGTTCAAATCATATTCTTTGGCGAAACTGGTGGGGATTCTGAAATCCCAAGAAAAGATTACGCTACAAGAGAAGAGTGTGGTTTCAAACTTGGGGTCTTTGGCCCTTTTGTCTAAAGGTAAGAGTGCAGCAGAAGAAGAAGAAGATCTGAATATGGGAGAATACGATCTGACATCTGAAGATTATGCAATGATGGTTACAAATCCCAGAAGGTTCATCAAGAAGAAGTTCCCTACCAATAAGAACCGAAATTGGCAGGAAAGCTACAGCTCTGAAAAAGTGAAAGAGGAGCTGAAGGTTGAAGCACCAAAGAAAGAAGCGAAGGGTGAAGCTGATTCTGGTGTCAGCTATTTTTACTGTGGATGGAAAAATCACTATGCAAAAGATTGTGTGTTGAAGAAAATGGTATAGAAAGATAAGGAGAAGGATGAAGAAGCAAGTCTCCTGAAAAGACTGGAGGAGATTAAAAGGAAGAAAGCTACAACTAATCCCTCTATGAATGCTCTTGTTGTGCAGGATTTGGTAGATGATGATGAGTTTGGTGGTGTACAGGTGTGGTCAACCGACTCAGAAGATGATGAAGTGAGAAAGCCCACTCATGGAAAGGCTTATGTTGCGAAGAGTGGTGATGCTGGTGGAAGACGTTTGATGGTGACAGATATATCCCAGATGAGGGGATACAACACTGATGGTGGAAACGAAGTGGCTAAGGAGCGAGAGGACGTGTGCTTTACAGCGAAGCCTCTCAGTGTGCAGATCAGTGAACTAGATGAACTGATCAAGAAGGTACAATCTATTTTTGTTTCGTTTAAAATTCCACAAACATCATATGAAAAAGAATTTAAAAACTTGAATTCAAGAATTTCAAATCTAGATAGTTGTTTAACTCAAACACGTGTCACGAATTCTAATCTGACTGACCAAATAAGTAGGGTATCATCCAAGAGTGAGGAGCGAAGAATGTGGATTGAGCAGAAGGAGTTGGAGCTGGTTAAATCTAGGGATGAAAATATTTATTTGCAAAGAGACAATCTTAAGTTGTTAAAACAGAGAAATGTTTTTTGTTTGATTGCAAAAAGACTTTATACTAACATTACTCAATTGCATTTAGACTGTGAAATAGGCCAGAAGATACATCACATGATTTTGCCCTTCCTTGAGCTAAAGGAGGATGAAATCGATGCCGAAGCATACAACTGTGAAAGTGTTGTATCTTCAGATGATGTAAATCCCACTTATATGTTTGGTCTGGACAAAATTGAATCGTTTATAAAGTCCAAAGACCATAAGGACATGCTTAAGAACCTTTTGGATGAAAATGATAGGTTGAAACTCAGAGCCGAAACTATACAAAATTTTGACTCATTGAGTACAAAATTAAGTTCAGAAAATAAAATTGATGTTGAAAATGCATCTGAATTTAATGAGGACGATGACATGAGTGAAATCTCTATAGAGGATGAGGTTGACTGTTCAGAGTTTATTACGAGCGAACCTGAAAACCACAAAAACTTGATTTCTGAAAATTCTGTGGAATTCGCTCGTCTGTCCA
Organism: Lactuca serriola; assembly: GCF_051521515.1. Classification (NCBI taxonomy): domain Eukaryota; kingdom Viridiplantae; phylum Streptophyta; class Magnoliopsida; order Asterales; family Asteraceae; genus Lactuca; species Lactuca serriola. The sequence goes on along the minus strand of NC_136412.1, from coordinate 23,687,209 downwards.
TAAATAAGTCCCCAATCCTTAAAGAAAAGGTCGTTGTATACCAAAAGGTTAGAACCACTCCCAATCAGGTTTATAGGGTCACAGGAGTCACCGAACATCAGACAGCCGAACTCACTGCATTGGTGAATGAAGATAATGCAGATGGTTGTGCTGAGTTTTTCTGCTCTGCACCGATAGACAACGCAGATGAAACAGTTGATTTGTCGGAGCAAACATCATGGAAAACCAAAGGTAGATATGTGGTAGAACCACTAAATAAACCTACCAACTTTGACGTGCCCAGTTCGAGTGGCGCAAAAGAGGTTCCGGTAGAATGCGTCTTCTCAACAAGCGAAACCTCTTCCATGGAAAATGAACCAGTTATTCAGAAGCCGAAACAAAAGGCAAATATTCACAGACAACCGAAACAGGTGAAAAATCAAAAGCAGAAGAGAAATCTGAGATACAAGAAAAATCTCTCAGAGCGAAAGCAATTTTGGCGCTCCCAAAATCCTCACTATACTAACTTTGATAGAAACTCCAAGTCAAAAGGAGAAGAAAATAAGAGTAAAAGGAGCTTCGGTCTATCGGATCAAAAGAACCAAAAGAAGACTTTCGGGCCACAGAAAGAACAAAACCGGAAAGATAAGTTCGGTCCCGAAAGTAACAACAACCAAAAGCCTGGTTTCGTTCCACCAAACAACAACATACAAGACCAGAGTTCAGTCCATCAAGCTTTTACAGCAGAAGACCCAGTTTCGGTCCAGCAACCCACAACAACTGAAAAGCCAGTTTTGGTTCATCAACAAATAGCTACCGAAGGTCCAGGTTCGGTCCCTCAAATGATCACAACCGAAAGGGTCATCTCGAACCTCAAGTCAGGAAAGATTCTCATTCTAATTTCTATTCCTCTATTTCTTCTCGTTCTCATCCTCCTTCTAAGCCTAATTCTCGTCCTACACCAAGCTCACAATCGAAGAAGGATTTGAAAGGAAAAAGTAAGAATTCCTCAGCAGATGAAGACTGAAAGCAAGCTAAAGTCCAAACTCCCGAACCCGAATCCAAAATACCTGAATCTAACTCCAATAAAATCAAAGTGTTTACTATTAAGAGGAAAGATGAAACAACCTTAATAAAATGAACTTATCTTGTTGATGTTTCTCTTACTACTCCTGTTTCTGTAAAAGGCTCACGAGGACCTAAGAGACTTTAGGTTCCTAAATCTGCTTAATTTTTGCAGGTTATAAGTGACGAGCAGTTCGAAGAAGAATGGTACATAGACAGTGGCTGCTCACGTCATATGACAGGAAGGAAAGAGGAGTTAAGGGAGTTTCGGTCCCTTCAAAACGGTGGTAACGTCAAGTTTGGCAACAACTCCTATGGAACGATAAAAGGTTATGGAATGATAACCAATGGAGACTTTACAATCAGGAAGGTGGCGTATGTAGAGGGGTTGCAGCATAACCTCATCAGTGTGTCTCAACTGGTGGGAGGTACAGGTCTTAAAGTCTAGTTCGATGACGAAGGTTCAAGATAATAGAGAAGAAATCCAACAAATTCATTCTCAAGTCAGAACAAAAAGGTGAAATGTTCCCTCTAAATCTCAAACCAATAAAAGGGAATCCAGCCATATGTCTATTGTCTAAAGCCCATTCAGACGAAAGTTGGTTGTGGCACAGAAGGCTCTCACACCTCAACTTCAAAGACATCAACAAGCTAGTCATCGCGGTCATGTTCGGCGACTTCCACTGCTTAAGTTCGATCGAGAACACTTATGTGCTGCATGTGAAATGGGGAAGCAAAGTCGCCAAAGTCACCCAACAATCATAAACACCAAAGTTGTTGAACCACTTGAGTTGCTTCACATCGACTTATGTGGTCCATCATCAATCGAGAGCATTGGCGGTAACAAGTACATCCTTGTTATTATTGATGACTTCTCATGATTTACTTGCGTATTCTTTCTAAAGCAAAAATCTGAGGCGACTCCCAAGCTGAAGATCTTTATCAAGCAGGTCGAAGTGCAACTGAGAAAAGTCGTTCGAAACATCAGGAGCGACAATGGATTGGAATTCAAGAACAAAGAATTCGAAGATTTCTTAGCAGAAAAAGGCACCAGTCACAATTTCTCAGCCCCCTACACACCTCAACAGAATGGAATTGTCGAAAGGCAAAACCGATCCCTGTGTGAGGCAGCCCGAACCATGCTGAGTTTTGCCTCCCTTCCTCTATATTTCTGGGCAGACGCCATTGTTGCAGCCTGTTTCACTCAAAACAGATCTTATCTCAACAAACTTTTCTCTCTCACCCCCTATGAGATTATCAACAACAGGAAGCCGAATGTCAAGTTCTTTCATGTGTTCGCCTCGAGATGCTTCATTTTCAAATCCAAAAAACATCGCAACAAATTTGATGTCAAAGTCGATGAAGGCATATTTTTGGGATATTCTCTTACTTCAAAGGCGTACAGGGTTTTGAATAAGCGTTCTAAACAAATTGAAGAAACCTATTATGTAACGTTCGATGACAATTATGTCAAGAAGTTGAAGTCTACCGAAGAAGCAATTGGAGAGACTTTCTCTCAAACAGGTCAAGTCACAGCCTCAATCGCCAATTTCTTTGACCAGTTCATGGATTTAGTTGATGAACCTGAGAGGGCTACTCACTCTGAGGCCACATCAGCAGACAACAAGATGGATCACCTTAAGAAGACTATCGAAGACTCAGCCAAACAAATGGGAGAAGAAGAACCAGTTCGAAACGAACCTCCCCAGAGCGATACTTTGATCGAGGGGGAGAATCAATTCTCTTCAGATCGACAGGACTCACATTTCCAGGGGGAGGGTCCATCATTTTCAATCGACGATAATACTCATGGCAAGGGGAAGAATCCAATCGTTGACAGAACCGAAAGTCCTATAGCAACCGAAAGTCCGGAACGACCCGAAAGTCCTATAGCAACCGAAAGTCCGAAACGACATGAAAGTCCTATAGCAACCGAAAGTCCGGATCAGCCCGAAAACCCAGTCGAAGAAAGATTTTTTGGTTCACATCCAAATGATTCATCATCTGTCGAGGGGGAGAATTCCAATATGCACTATGATGATGATATTCAATCATAATTGGAAGAAATGATAAATGCTGAATTGGATCCATCCTATGATCCAAATTATTCTCCTCTCACCAAATGGACCGGAGATCATCCTGTATCTCAAATAGTGGGTGATGCTTCAGAAAAGGTTCTAACTCGATCTCAACTGAAGGCGAAGCAAACTGCTCTATTCTCCAAAGTAGAATTCTACATGTTTAATTCTTTCATCTCCAAAATAGAGCCGAAGACCGTCAATATTGCTCTCGATCATTCTGATTGGGTTCAGGCAATGCAACAAGAAATCAATGAGTTCGAAAGAAATAAGGTCTGGAGACTCATTCCAACACTAAAAGATGCCTCGGTTGTCGGTCTCAAATGGGTGTTCAGAAACAAAATGGAAAAGGAGGGAAATGTGATATGGAATAAGGCTCGGCTAGTGGTGAAAGGATATTGCCACGAAGAAGGAATCGATTACAAAGAGACATCCGCTCCGGTTGCAAGGCTGGAATCCGTTCGAATATTTCTTGCCTATGCTGCACACAAGAATTTCGAGGTCTACCAGATGGATGTGAAGTGTGCATTTCTGAATGGGGATCTTGAAGAAACCGTATACGTGGAGCAACCTCCTGGTTTTGTAAATGAAAAGCATCCAAATCACTGCTACATCTTGGATAAGGCAGTTTATGGTCTGAAACAAGCTCCTAGGGCATGGTATGAAACATTAACCAAGTTTTTAAAGATGTCTAAATTCAAACAAGGTTCGGTTGACCCAACCTTCTTTCGTAAAAAGGAAGGTAACCACCTTATGATCGTTCAAATCTATGTCGATGATATCATCTTCAGCTCCACGAATCCTAGCCTAACAGCTGAATTCAGGAAGTTGATGGAGACTAAATTTGAAATGAGCTCAATGGGTCCGATTAACTTTTTCCTTGGTTTAAATATTAGACAGGGACCCCAAGGCATCTTTATCAACCAGGAAGCATACACAAAGACTCTCCTTGCCAAATTCGGCATGATGGGAGACTCAAAGGTCAAAGTCCCTATGGCGTTCGGCACCAAGCTCACACCATCTTTGGAAAAACCGGCAGTCGACATAACGCTATATCACCAAATGATTGGTTCCCTGATGTACCTCACAGCTAGCAGGCCCAATATAATGTTCTCAGTATGCTATTGTGCCAGGTTTCAAGTAAATCCTCGTGAACCACACATGCTGGCAGTGAAGAATATATTCCGGTATTTGAAGCGAACCACCTCTCTCGGTCTCTGGTATCCCTCAAACTTAGGTTTCTTTGTCCAACACTACTCAGATGCAGACTTCGGAGGATGTGGTCTAGACCGAAAAAGCACCACAGGAGGCTGCCAATTCCTAGACGGGAAGTTGGTTAGCTGGCAATCGAAGAAACAAACATGTGTTTCTCTATCTACAGCCGAAGCAAAGTACATTGCAGCCGCTTCCTGCACATCACAAGTGATTTGGATCCAAAGCCAACTCCGGGATTATGGACTCAATATGAAAAAGATCCCACTATATTGCGACTCATAAAGCGCAATTAGGATCTGTCATAACCCAGTGCAACATTCCAAGACAAAGTATATAGCACTGAGGTATCACTTTATTAAGGATCATGTGGAATATGGAAACGTCGAAATTCACTTTGTTCGAACCACTGATCAACTGGCCGACATCTTCACCAAAGCCCTTCCTGAAGCAAGTTTCAATAACATCCTACAAGGCCTAGGTATGATGGAATCGGAGTCAGGACCAAAAACACCTTCTCAAAACTAAAAGTTGTAAGCGAAATGAACCGAACGCTCGGTCTATTTCGGGCTCGGTTCACACGGGAACCAAAATGAACCGAACTCTCGGTCTATTTCGGGTTCGGTCCCACTGCACTTGTTTTTGCTTATCTCAAAAAGGTGATGTCTTTGGTTGTATATTTTTGTACAATTGTTTTCCAAAAATCCAAAAAACATATTTTTCTAAGGAACCGAAATGAACCGAGCGTTCGTTCTATTTCTGGTTCAGTTCAAAAAAAAAATTTGTTTGGTTTGTTTTGTTTTTCTCTTTACAAAATATCAAAAATTCCAAAAATATTTTCTTTCTTTTTTTTCTCTACTTCTGTTTATGTTATCAGTTTATTGAATATCGATGGGGCAGGTATTATTCTCACACTTTATACTAGCTAAGTGTCCCTAGAAGCATGTTGCTGCATGTTGTCCAAAGCCTCAACTGATTTTGAATAAAGCCTTATTGACTGGGTATATACAAACCTTGTCTTCCCAATTAGGCTGCTCAATTTATTCTAATCATGAGCTACCTTACTTTTTTCTCATATGAGTTAAGAGTTTTCTGCTTGGTCATTCTAGTTATAGCAGAGGTACTTTGGTTTCTTTACAACACCTCAAACATTTTTCTCCATCATATTTCGATTCATACAAGTAACCCTTGAGACTCTCAGAAATAACCACTGAGGTTTATGGTTACACAATCTCTGTGTTTATGATCTTAGCTTCGTGTCACTACGTGCTAAGTGAAACCCAAAATTCAATACCTACTATGAATTGACGGTGAACAAATAAATTTGCTCTAGCTTTCACCCATGAATTAACGAAACCACCCAAGTGGTTGTACCATGAAATCTCTATTTTTTCTTTTTGTGTGATTCTTATGAAATTGTTACACACCATAACATTTCTTCCCATAGAATCCAGTTTTAACTTGTTTTTGAGATTTCACACCAAATATTTCCAACAAGTCACTAAATATTGTCTAAACCTACTTGTTCAACAGACCACATTGGTCTCACAAGTACTACATTCGGTTTCTATCTTATGTCAAGATCTGGAATTCTGAACTGAAGCGAAAGCCACCCTTCTAAGCCTCATCAAAAGATGCCTTTCAACACTTCTTAACAAGTGCTTGATCGTAATTCAACGGGAAGCCACACAGACACTTTAAAGTCTCTCTTGACTTTGAAGGAAGAGATTTGTGCCCGGGATCCACTGTTTCGTGTCTATATTGACATCACAAATTCCCACATAGATGTTGCTTTATTTCCTCATCTTTGACACTCTATGCATGAAAATCTTTTTGATTTTCCAAAAGTCTTGTTTGGTTCACTCAAAGCTACTTTTCTTTATGTAGCTCCGGTTCTTAATGCTATATTCACAAAAGGATGTTGTGGTTTTTCTATGTGTTTGTTTTTATTAAATGATGACAACTCATTTTAATGATAAGATGATGACTTGGCCGGGAGACTAAAGGTTTCAAGAATTCAAAAAGGTATTTGATGGGAAGGCATGCTAAATGGAAACGTTTTTCTCTCTCATGCGTAATCATCGGGGTTGCCAACTGTCACGCTTCAATCAACTCAGGAACCGATTCGCGTTTCAAGAAGATTTGGGGGCGAATTTTTCTCTCACCTCTATACACGGTATAAAGGGTTAAACCCTAGTTGTTTTACCTCTTTACTGCACCCAAAATTCTGAGAGCAAACAAAGACGATTTTCTCCCACTGTTCATCTTCTTCTTCGAAGCACTCAACAATGGCAGATTCCTCCTCTGTTCATGAAACCTCCAACATTCTACCAATCAGACCCCAGCAAAGCTTGGTCATTGATCTCACCCCTGTTTCCTATGATGCCTTCATGTATCCCATAGTGGAGTGTCTCAAATACTCTCCACTGGTTCTCGCACTGTCCAAGGTCGAAACCATGCCCATGGAATGTCTATCCCATATTTTCTCCACAGCCCACTATGATAAATCTGTTGATCGCATCTACTTCGACATCCTTGATACCCAAACCTCCATCTCAAAGCAGTAATTTTGCTCGCTTCTAGGATTTGAACCTGATGAATCGAGGGTTAACCCTGATTCGATCTCTGTCGATCAATTATTCTCCATGTTTTACAACATGGGGTACACTGAAATCCTTACCACTGTCACAAAGTTCAAGAAGTCGTGTCTTCCTCCTCAGTGGAATGGCTTTTTCACGATACTGTTCAAAGGTTTGTCAGAGAGGAGTGCAGGTTCTGATGGGGCCAGTCGTCTGCTCATGACGATTCTTTATGGGTTGTACAATGGGATCAACCTCGACTATGGCTCAGTTCTATGGCAGCAGTTGATCCAAAGCCTCGCCTTTTCTTCTCGACACACTGAAATCTCCTATGCCAGGTTCTGGACGCTAGTCACCAAATGGGCAATGGACAAGTATCATGTTCCAATACTGGCCACTTCTCCACTTTCCTCGATTGGCGTCTTCCACACTACAAAGATCATCGTTACTGATCCTTCCAAGTTTCTCTTTGTTGTCTCAATTCCTGAAAAAATGTATGCTTGTGTATCAGGGGAGAGCCGCATCATCAAGACCTACAAGGAGTTTCTTCCTTCGGGTCCAAGAGAGCTGACTCCAGAGATGCTTCAGTCCATCAACGATGCTGACAAACCTGCTCCCAAGGGCAAGAAACCTGAGAAAAGGAAAGACAAGAAAGTAGTCAAAGGGGCGAAAGGCCCCTCTCCTAAAAAGAGAAAACCAACAAAGGCAGCCCAATCACCTCCACCGAAGAAGAGGAAAACCCAGCCTAGAAGAAAACTCGTTCTTGCTTCTTCCTCAAGGGAATCAGAGGATGAAAGTTCAGACTCAGAGGATTCGGTTCGAGGCGACTCTCCTCCCCGTTTGCCTTCACATGAGGTACCAGTTACAACCGAACCTGCCTCTTTTCCACCTATCACTATCTCTATTTCCATTCCCCTCATAAATTCCTCCACTCATATTCCACCCACTTCTATTCCTGTACCACCTCCTATTTTCTTAGACACGACAACAACAACAACCACTGGAGTTCGAACCAACGTATTTGATACGGGGGCTCGTACTTCAGTACCCGAACACACACCTGCAACCGAACATACTTCCACACCCGAACCTACTCCCACAACTGAACCTCCACCATCGCCTTCATCTCCCAATCACTCAGCCGAAACCGAGACATTTCTAGGAGGGGAAGATATGACCTTCGATTCTGTTTACTACAGTCCCTACCAGGTTCAAAGCGATGATGACGATGATGCTCCTGTCACCAAGAAGCACATCAAGGAACTTCATGAGAAAATTGATAGTCTCGTTGCTTCTTCCTCCTCCTCTCGTTCCCACATCACAGAAGCTGCCATTCAGGGGATGGTTGATACTTTAACCAAGGCACATGAAGCCTCTATCAACTCTGCTACTGTTGCTATAGATGCATCCACAAAGGCCTGTGCTGCTGCGACCGAAAAAGTCGAAAAACTATTTCGAGATGCTAACATCTTTTTGGAGTCTTTGCAGGGGCAGCTGAATCTAATGCAACAAAGTTTGATTCGGTTGTTGAGAAGCTGGCTACTTCCTTTGAAACAGAAAAGCATCACTTTTCCAGTCTTCGTCAGACCCTTGAAGCAGACAACAAATCTTTCCAGGCAGCCGTTGAGGGTCGCTTGACCAAGCTCCAAGAAGACCTTGCCTCGGAAAACTCAGTGATGGATGCGCTTGCACGCAAAACAACTTCCCTAAAGATCAAGAGTCTTCAGCCTTCCCAATCTGAAAAGGAGCTTCAAAGGGCACTAATCAATCTCAACCGCCTCCTACTTCTTCATCAGCCCCAACTAAAGCAACCGAACCACCAACAACTGGTCATGCATCAGGTTCGGGAGCTCACGAAAAAGGCAAAAAGGTTCTTGATGACAGTGATGGCGTCGATGACAAAGAAACCATTGCTGATATCTTGAAGAAACATGCCAGGGACAAGGAACCAGACATGAGTGCTCGGATAGCTAGAGAGGCCGAAGTAAATGAAAGGTGGATGAAGGAGGCTCATGATCTCCTTGAAAGTCGAAAAACCCTATTCCCTCCATGGACTCTTGAGAAGCTTATCAAAGAAGCTATCGAGTCCCCCAGCATCCTCTGGCTTGAACCTGTGATCTCCTTGGACAGGGTTAATTCTGTTGACTCTCAGTTCGACATGCCCTTGACCCGAAAGGCTTTTATATTTCATGTATTTCCCCACATTGCTGAATTCCCTCATCCTCACCCGAAGGTCGATAGGGAACTTATTGACTTCTATCTAAGGTTTTCTCAGCCTCAGTATCGGACATGGAGTGCACAGAAGATCGTCAACGTACGGGTCCTCAAACCCTTTCGGGAGGGTAATTTCACGAATGTCAGATTCAAGGTATTGAGGGGGTCAGAAAAAGCCGAACATGCCATTTCTCTCGCTGATCTTCCTAACCTGAATCCTCATGATTAGATCATCCTGCATAACATCCTCCTCACCAATGAAGCTGAATATGGGCCGATCATAGATCACTTCAAGAGGATGTTGGTTTGTTATATCATGGAGGTTGCTAAGATGGATCAGGAAATTGCTAACGTATTCAGGAAGAAGCCCACCATCTCCCCATTCGGTTCTGCAAGTGATCTGAATAAAATGCAGATGAGGAGGATTGATCCAAAGCGAAACTCAGTTATGTTCACCAGGAATGAAGGCCAAAAATGTCTGTTTGCCTTGGCTGACAAACATCTTTATACCACTGCATGTTTGGAGCATGTTCTAGGGATCATCAATCGGTGTAAGAAAAATTCTGAAGATGATAAGAAGTACTTCAATGACATGATCCTCTGGTATATTCGTTTCAGACAAACTATTCTTGCCATCATTCCTTGTATGTTCGATACCACGAAGAAGGTTAATGCAGCAGGATCCAGTAAGCCAAAGTAGAGTCTCCCTCCAATTGACGCAAAGGGGGAGATTGTTGGGTCCATTATGTGTTGCGTCTTCGGCTCGGTCTTTGGTCCAATTTTGTATCCGGATTGGACCTGTCCATCCGTGATTTATTTATTAGGGTTTAATATTTATAGATGCTTGCATGCATCTGTGTACGTAGCTGTTTTAGTCGATTATTGTTTTTGTCGATTGTAACCCTAAAAGCCTCTACAGCGGAAGTTCTTAATCGAGCTCTGCTGAGGCGTGAATCTATTGAATCATTCGGCTCATTGTTGATTCATTCTCTTGTTTGATATCTTTGTTTGCATTATTCTGATCAACCTATGTAAGATCTACACGATCAAAGAGTTTTTCAACTCATCAATGTAGCACCTTGTTCCTGGTACGTAATCCTTGTAATTAATATTTCTTAATTATGCATTTTGCCTTGGACTCGGCGAGTTGAAGGACCAACTCGCCGAGTAGAAGCGGGATGAGATGCGGGGTCTAAGCTTTGGACTCGGCGAGTCGGCCCCCGGACTCGGCGAGTAGACCCTGTTTGGACAAGCACCCTAATCCGGGTGTTTGCACCCTATTTAAACGCTCTAACTTGGCCTCCTTTGTCCCTAACACTTCCAGAGAGCTGTAGAGCGAAACCCTCGCCCCCATATTGTTCTTGAGAGTGATTTTGGCTTTGTGAAGAAGGTTTGGAGCTTGGAAGAAGAAGGAAGAGGTTGAAGTGTGCAAGGAGGGGAGGTAAATCCGGAACCTACACTGTGAGAAGCTTCCATTCAGGTAGAAAAGTTCTTACCTTGATCACTAGTTCATTAGATCCCCTTTTTGTCCCAAATTAGTGGTTTTCAAGCCCTAAAACCTCAAGCTCCATGTGTTATGCTCTATGTTCTGAAAGGACTTCAGATTTGGACCTTATGGACGTCTTGGAAGTGTAAAGTCTTTGTGGTTGGGGTTATTGAGGTCCCTATTGAGTGTATGACCTCTTAAAGAGCTTGGATTTGTCTTTTGAGCTTATGGGGCCATGCACGCACGTAAAGTTTGCAACTTTACATGATAAGCATGCGCTAGGAGCATAGATCTATGGTTTAGAAGCGTTACATGTCCCAGTTTTGGTCTGTATGGGAAGTGGGTCGCAGGGACTCGCTAAGTCCCAAAGTGGAACTCGGCGAGTTCTATGAAGATGGTCTTAGACTCGGCGAGTTGGAAGAACAACTCAACGAGTCCTATGAAGATTTCCTGGAACTCGATGAGTTGTTCTTCAAACTCGGCGAGTCAATGAACTATTACTGAGTAAGAGGGGATTAAGTGTTGAAGGTTCAACCCTTCGTATCTGCACGCGGAATTAGAAATTTAACGTGTAGCAATAGTCCCAGAAACCCAAATCCTCATAAGGGATGCTCTGGTGAGGATTTGGAAGCGAGTAGGAGATCTGCTCGTGGGGACTCGGCGAGTTGTTCTTGGACTCGGCGAGTCGGATCGCGAGTCGGTCCTATGGTCCCGAGTAGTGAGTTATGGGTGACTTAGTGAGTGGGAAGAGGGACTTGGTTAGTAGGATCGGGTTAGCAGGAGAAGGACTCGACAAGTCTGTGCCATGACTCGGCGAGTCCAGTCAACTGAAAGTTAACTTTGACCAAGGAGTTGACCTTGGACCAGGGGTGGGTCAATCAATTGACCTAAGGGTATTTATGAGTGGCTAATATATGTTCTTGGATTTGTAGCCGGAGGATTACCGGTGCAGCAGTCAGACTTTCGGTAGCTACCTTTCGAGGTGAGTTTCCTTCCAGTAGGAACGGGTCTAAGGCACCAAGGCCGGCCCGTATAGACGATATGTTAGTATCGGAGTGTGGGCAGAGCCCATAACTCATAGTTGAGTTTGATTATGTTATATGCCCGTATGATAGAATTGCTTATACTTGTTGTCTGTGTGATACTTGTATGTTATGGTTTAGTAGTTGAGTGTGGGCGAGGCCCGTATCTCTCAGATAGCGGAGTGTGGGCGAGGCCCGTATCTCTCAGTTAGCGGAGTGTGGGCGAGGCCCATATCTCTCATATAGTGGAGTGTGGGTGAGGCCCGCATCTCCCAGATAGCGGAGTGTGGGCAAGGCCCGTATCTCCCAGATAGCGGAGTGTGGGCGAGGCCCGTATCTCCATGAGTGTGGGCAAGGCCTGTATCTCCTAGCTGTTCATTGTATGATTGTATGGTATGAGGTATTGTTGGGGAACTCACTAAGCTTCGTGCTTACGGTTTATAGTTTTGGTTTCAGGTACCTCCTCAGCAAAGGGGAAGGAGCTGACACGGTAGTGGCACATCATACACACCTCTTGTTTTCCGCACTAAGGGATTGTTCTGGGATTTGTACTCTGACACTATGGTTGATTCCATGTTTTGGTTTTCAGACATGTAACATGTTTTAAGAAATGATATGTTCAAACATTGTTTATTTTCAAATGTTTTGCAAAGTGTTTAATTAAAAATGAAATTTTTGGACTTGAAAATTTGGTCGTTACAAGTTGGTATCAGAGCCTTGGTTTGAGGGATTCGGACACACCCTCAGGGATGTCTGAAATCAAATCAAGGGATTAAAGGATTTCGAAAAAGAAAAGTTTTCTAAAGGATTAAGTAAAGAGTTTTAAGAAAGAACGAAGTGTGTGATGTGCGCGACCGGCCGAGCTCAAGTAAGTATTCCCCAAAATACCCATACAAGTTTATGTTATGTTTAACAGTTTCAGTAGAACAACATGCTAGAATAGGACTAAGGATCTAGGAGTGATGCCTTACGTGCCTGCTTTATGTGCTTCAGCTTATGAGAATTGCATGCTAGCATTGAGTAGACAGCAGTAGGATAGCCTGTTTAGGTTATGCCTGACAGTATGAGTTTAGCACTGTATGCTAGATCAGTTTCTCTCTATGAGAACGGATTTGCTTGAGGTTGTTCCCTTTTGTCTGAATGATGCTTTCTTTGTGCTTTGTGGGGCTCTAAGTGGTGGGAGTTGGCCATTAGGTGAATACGACACGTCACATGTGACCAGGGTTGAATAAACTTAGAGTGTTGGATTTGGCCCTATTGCACAGCTCTCGTTTGAGTCTAACCGTTGTAGGGACGAGTCTATTACTCGAAGGATTATCTGAGCCTCATCACATGTGATGGTATTCAGGTAATGGCTAAGTGGCATTACAAGGAGGCCTTCAGCAGTTGAGGACTGGGTAGGGTGGAGTCAGAGATTTCCTTAGGGCGAGCCTAGGATGAGTATAGCAGTGATCAGCAGTAGTGAAATGGATCTGGTGGAGTCAAGGCAGTCCTTGAAGAAGGTACGAATAGATGTGGAAGGTAGTATGGGCCCATACTACTAAAAGCAAAAGATCCGTACCCGAACTAAGGAAGGTCGACACAAGACCAGGGAACTTGAAATAGATGTGATCCCTTTAGAGGTATCAGTATCACTAATGGTTGCCTGTGTGTATTGCAGAATGGTGGTACTACGCCAGAGGCCAGCTGGTGGCAGTTCTGGAGAGGGATCGGGTTCGGGATCAGGTTCCGAGCCAGTAGATGAGAGGCTACGTGAGTTCATCGCGTCAGAGATCACCAGATGCATCCTTAAGTTGACCCCCATCATTTTCGGGTCGATCAAGGAAGGGATAGTTGAGTTGATGGAGTACCTCCTCAGGGCGTTCAGGAGTGACATGGAATCTGGGTAGTCAGGATCTCGCACACTGTCCTTTAAGGACTTCAGGGGTAGTGGTGCGCCGGATTTTCATTGGGCGAAGGACCCCATTGCATCCAGACGATGGATTGCGGACATTGAATCCGCACAGCTGACTAGCTTCTGCCCCGAGGGGTCGAAGGTGAGATATGCAGCAGGGTGTTTGAGAGACAGAGCTAGAGATTGGAGGGAGTCTGTCGGTGACTTGTTGGGAGCCTCGGTTGTTGAGGCTATGACCTGGTCGGACTTTGTGACCAGGTTCCGGGCAGAGTTTGCGCCGGCTGTCAAACTTCAACAGCTGGCCAGGGAGTTCTTAGACATGAGATAGACTACGGAGACTGTGGCAGAGATCACCGCTAAGTTCCGAGAGAGGGCATTGTTGGTGCCCCAGTATGCGGGAGATGAGGATATGAGGAGGGACCGCTATCATGACATGCTACGGGCTGACATCCTGGAGCATGTTAGCTTTTCAGCTTGCCCTACCATGGAGTCCATGATTGCCAGGGCAAGGGAGAGGGAGATTGATCTGGAGCATATCCGGAAGAGGAAGGCAGAGGCGGTGCAGGTGGCTGGGGCTTGGGGAAGAAGCCCAAGGGATCAGACGGTAGGCCAAAAGGCCAAGGAGGACCGGGCCGCTGCGGGAAATGTGGCAGGTCACACGAGGGAGCATGTAGATCGGGATCGTCGGGCTGCTACAAGTGCGGCAAGACGGGACACTTTAAGAAGGGATTGTACTGCCCCTGCCTCGGTTGTTCAGACATCTGAGTTGTTGTGCTTCCACTGCAACCAGAGGGGCCACAAGAGGGCCAATTGCCCTTAGTTGACAGCAGCATCAGCGCCAGCGAAGGCGCCAGCTCCAGCAACTCTGAGGATCACAAATGGCCAGCAGGGCAAGTCAAAGGCTCAAGTGGTGAGGAGCCAAGCCTTTCAGTTGACTATTGAGGAGGCATGCGCCACGCCCAGTGTGGTAACGGGTATGATTTCTTATTTATGCTTTATGTTATGCTGGTGTAATTTTGATATGCTATATGTATGTGCTCTGTTTAGGATCGCTCCATGTGTACAGTATCCCAGTTCAGGTGTTGTTTGATTCGGGGGCTACCCGATCGTTTGTGTCTCTTGCGCTTAGCAAGAAGTTTCCTGAATCTTCGGGCAGGTTGGATTTCCCTGTAGAGGTAGAGATTGTCGATGATCGATCGGTGCGAGTATCAGCAGTGTTCAGGGATTGTGTTCTAAGGTTGTTTGAGGAGCGTTACTTGGTGGATTTCATTCCCATTCTGTTGCATGGGAACAAGGTGATTATAGGCATGGATTGGTTGAGCCCTAATGGGGCGGTGATAGATTGTGCACAGCAGCTGGTACAGATCAGGACCCCAAGTGGGGGAGAGTTGGTGATCCACGGCGAGAGGCCACAACGTGGACCCGCAGTATGTTCAGTAGTGAGAGCTAGACACTACCTTCTACAGGGTTGTGCGGGATATGTCACGTATGTTATGGACACCCGGGAGGCGGGTAAGGTGACAGTGAGCGAGGTTTCGGTGGTGTGAGACTACGCTGATGTGTTCCCAGAGGAGCTTCCTGGAATACCTTCGGAGCGACAGGTAGAGGTCAGGATCAACCTAGTCCCTGGTGCGGCTCCGATAGCCAAGGCACCATACCGATTGGCTCCTCCCGAGATGCAGGAGTTGTCTACATAGCCGAACTCAGTCAGATCCACAGCACTTTCCACGTCTCTAAGCTGCGAAGGTGCTTGGTGGACGACTCAGCAGTGGTACCTTTGGAGGACATTCAGGTTGATGACACCCTGAATTACATCCAGCGGCCAGTAGCGATCCTTGACCGAAAGTCAAAGGATCTAAGGAACAAGAAAGTGGAACTCGTGAAGGTACAATGGCAGCACCGTAAGGGGTCGGAGTGGACTTGGGATCCAGTGGACAAGATGATGGAGCATTACCCCGAGCTGTTTCAGGATCGAGCAGCAGACTTCGAGGACGAAGTCTAAAATAAGTGGGGGAGATTTGTAGCACCTGGTTCTTGGTACGTATTCTCTTATTTAATTCCCTGTGCATTTTGCATCTTGGCCTTGGACTCGGTGAGTCAAAGGATCGACTCGTCGAGTAGAAGCGGGAAGGGGCACGGGGTTTAAGTTGTGGACTCGCCGAGTCGGGTCCCGGACTCGCCGAGTAAGCTGTTGTGTGGACAAAACCCTAATCTAGGAGTTTGCACCCTATTTTAACACTCGAACTCGGCCTCCCTTGCCCCTAACACTTCCAGAAGAGCTGTAGAATGAAACCCTAGCCCCCATATTGTTCTTATGAGTGATTTTGGCTTTGTGAAGGAAGTTTGGAGCTTAGAAGAAGAAGGAGAAGGTTGAAGGGTGCAAGGAGGGTTAGTAGATCTGAAATCTACTCTATGAAAGGCTTCCATTCAGGTAGAAAAGTTCCTACCTTGATCTCTAGTTCATTAGATCCCCTTTTGTCCCTAATTTGTGGGTTTTAAGCCCAAAAACCTCAAATACTATGTGTTTATGCTCTATGTTCTGAAAGGAGTTCAGATCTGGGCCTTATAGACATCTTAGAAATGTAAAGTTTATGTGGTTGAAGTGATTGAGGTCCCTATTAAGTATTTGACCTCATAAAGAGCTTCGATTTGCCTTTTTGAGCTTATAGGGCCATGCATGCACGTAAAGTTTGCAACTTTACGTGATAAGCATGCCCTAGGATCACAGATCTATGGTTTGGAAGCGTTGCATGTCTCAGATTTGGGCTGTATGGGAAGTGGGTCGAAGGGACTCGCCGAGTCTCAAAGTGGAACTCGGCGAGTTCTATGAAGATGGTCTTAGACTCGGCGAGTTGCATGAACAACTCGGCGAGTCCTATTAAGATTGCCTGGAACTCGTCGAGCTGTTCTTCAAACTCGGCGAGTCATATGAACAGTTACTAAGTTAAGAGGGGTTTAAGTGTAGAAGGTCCAACCCTTCGTCACTACTCGCGGAATTAGCAATTTATCGAGTAGCGATAGCCCCAGAAACCCAAATTCTCAAGATGGATGCTCTGGTGAGGATTTGGAAGCGAGTAGGGGATCTGCTCATGGGACTCGGCGAGTTGTTCTTCAAACTCGGTGAGTCGGATGAGTTTCCTTGTGGCTTTCGAATGGGAGAAGAACTCGTCCAGTTGTCGGCCCAACTCAACGAGTAGGGTCGCGGATGGGGACGAGTAGAGAGCGAGGGAGTCGGCGAGTCGGGTCAACTGGAAGTTGACTTTGACTTTGACTTTGAATTGACTTGGTTGAGGGTAAAATGGTCATTTTACCCTATGTATAGAGATCAGTTTCTAACCGAGTGTTTGTGGGGTTTGTAGCCGGAGTATTTCCAGAGCAGCAGCGGACGAAGGTTTCCCGCACTGATTATCAACAACTACTTGTATGAGGTGAGTTACCTTCCAGTAGGGGTGGGTCTAAGGCCACAATGTCGGCCCACCAATGAGGAGTATTTATAAGATAATTGTCTTTGTGATAATTTATATTGGTCTGGTATGTGTATTGGTTATGATTTATATATGTATGATATGTTACATGATAGGGATAGTTTCCTTGATAGTGGTCCTTAGGACCAAGGGGTAGGTCAGTACCCGGATATGCCTGATTGTGTGCTTATATCTTGCTATTGTATGCTAGTGGTAGGGGGTGGAATAGTCCCCAGTTACCGGTTGAAAGATACCGATGGCGATTACCGGTTGAAAGATACCGATGACGATTATTGGTTGAAAGATACCGATGGTATTGTATGGTAGGTGGTATGATGGGGGAACTCAATAAGCTTTGTGCTTACGGTTTCAGTTTTTGGTTTCAGGTACCTCTTCGTCTAAGAAGAATGAGCCGGCGGCATAGCATGGCATCACACACACATTTGATTTTCCGCACGGTGTTTTCTGGGATTGTACTCTGATATGTTATTTGCTTATGATGTGGTGTGAAACATGGTACTTGATTTTATGAGATGACGTGTTGATTCAAAATTTTCTAGTGAACGTTTTATGAACAATTTAATTAAAAATGAAATTTTTGTACTTGAATTTTGGGATGTTACAAGGTGAGTCTTCTCACTATACTTTAACTTGAGTGGTATTTATGTGTGACCAGAGGGTCTTATGTGCTTACTTGAGTTATGCATTTTGTCTGTGTGATATATATGATATGTTATGTGTTACCGAGACCAGACCGGAGGGTCCAACGAGCTGTGAGACCGGAGGGTCCTCACTGAGACCGGACCAGACGGTCCAACGAGCCAAGGGACTGGAGGGTCCCACTGAGACACATAGACCGGAGGGTCTTACAGAGTTATAGCCTTGAGTGGCTAATGTGCTATATGTGGTATTTAGGGGAACCCACTAAGCTTCGTGCTTACCGTGTTATGTGTTATGTGATTCACGTTTTCTTAGAATCGCGGGAAGGCACCGACTTGATTGTACACACCAGTGAAAGAGTTATGTTTTGAAGATCCTGGATTTTAAATCAAACAATTATTGAGTTGCGATTTGTAATTTAAATAAAGGAGATTTTTGTTTAATATGTTATGAGGATTATGTGATTTTAAATGAATATTTTATTTGTAAATTTACGGTGTTACATTGGGAAGCTAAAGACCCAGACATCGCCTTGGCTTCTCTAGCAGTAGGATCAGGGCTATCCATATCGGTGTCGTCTTTCTCTAAAGAGCTGGTCGGTTCAGTTGCCCTGTTGTGTGTCGCCTCCAGCAGTTTCGAAGGACTTTCATTGGGGGCACGTGTGACATCCCCATTTTCACGGCCAGAAAAGACTGATTTTTTTTATGCTTTGTTTGAAAATCAGAGTAACATTTTTAAATAAAAGTGTTGTGGAATTTCTCCAAAAACAAAATATGATAAAGATTTATCAAAAGCATTTCCATAGAAATGTATTTCATTAAAAAAAGACTCGGGATGTCATGTTCGATACATATCATAAGCATAAACAATACAACATAGGCCTTACTACATTATTCCGTATTTCCAAGCCTAAAATTCCTTAATCTCTCATCCCAAGACATCACATCTATGCTCATGCGCCACTACCTGTAATACAAGAAACTGAGTGGGTCGGGCTTGGAAGCCTGGTGAGCACATAGGGTTTTCAACCCACAATAACTAAGTTTATTAACTTTATCAAACCAAACAAACGTGATTACCCGTTCCCGTTATCCTCACTTTACGTCCCTAAAACATCTAACACAAGGGACCTAGTCTAAGGACTATCATCAGAATGGACACTACTGCTAAGGGGATTCCTCAGCAATAAATGTCCTTAAGGCAACCATGTGGAGGATGGAGTACACCTGATGAGCACACAGTTCAAATAAACACATACAGGTTGCAAGCCTGCTAGCGTTCCACTGGACTGTCTAGAATAGCTTGTGGTTGTCATCTATACTCCGCTAGATGACTGGATCATCAATAACATCTATAACAAGGCCTCTCATTATTTTATTTGGTCACACAGCAACTATTACATCTACCCATGTTTTACCCAACACATTTTGTAGATATAAAATACATATACAGTTTATATCATTTAAAAAAAATGTACAAAATCGTTCATCCAGCATAGATAGCAAGTATACAGATAATATGCACACACAGCACGTAATTTATATCAAATACTTCATATCTATGTGTAAGCTGAAATTAACTATGCACTCACCTGAAAAGGTGGTGAATCCGAACTCAGACAGCGCTTCGCTTCTTAAAAATAATTTCCTTCGACGAAACCTAGTATTACTACCACTAGAGTTTAGTATATTATTCGCCGAGACTAATTAATAGTCTAGCTATTATTACTATTATATAAGAGTCAAACAATACTTATATAACCCATAATAATAGCCCAAGTACTTATTATAAGTTCCTAATAACGTTACTATAATTAAATAAATGATATATTAAAAATAGCGTAGGCGTAGCTCACTTACAGCGGGTTTTATAGAAAATCGGGCTTTGCTTGGAGCAACGTTCCCAATCCGAAAATCTCTTCTTCTCAGAGCCGTCGAGCACTCCGGGGCTTCTGCCTCATGCTAGGGAGGTTCCCTAGGCTTTTCGGGGTTTTCGGAGCTACAAAGAGATTCTAGAGAGAGAGTAAAGAGAAGAAAGAATAAGAAAGGTGTGAAGAAAATGAGGGTGGGAGAGGTTCTAGTTATAGGGTGAAAATCGGCTGAATTTGGTGCCACATGTCACCATCTAGTGGCAAGACTTGGGGAGAAAGCAATGGCCAAGATTGTGCCACATCACCCATATTCGCATAGCACACTTCCGACTTCTGAAATCCGTAACTTTCACATACGACTTCCGTTTTTGACGTTCTTTATATCCACGCGTAGGTAAAAATAAGATCTACAACTTTCACTTTGACTTCGTCGGCTAATTCTCGACCGATCTTAAATTTAACAGTACAAGGAGATTAATATAGTGTTAAACGTCCGCGTAAATTCACTATTTACGTCTCCTAGTGCCATGTCGGTTTTGCCGTAAAACTTCGACGGGCCATAACTTCTTCGTTATAACTCGGATTTTGGTGTTCTTTATATCCCCGAAATCCTTGTTTTGACCACTACAAATTTATGTAAAGATGTCGGACTTATATCATACTTTAATTTTGACGCTTATTTTTATTCTTTATTAACTATATATTTATAATAAAGGAATAAGCACACAAATACACATAATTCACATAGAATTCAAATATTTCATCTTTATTACTTCAAAAACAGTTACAATTGTTGACCTAGACTATTACATCATCCAAAAATGTTTAACCCTGAAACTTGGGCATTACAGCACGGGTGGAACCCTTGGAACCCCCTAGCAAGAAACTAAAATTATGCTTCTTGCAGAGAGGGGGATCGGTACTAACCGTCTCAGCTGACCGTCAGAAGAGGCTTCCAAGAAAGCATAACGCCTCTTGACATGGCGGAGACTCCTTGGGGACCCGGAAGGCGCAGGCTCCTTCTGAGAAGTGCCAGTAACAACAACATCTTGCAGATCTGGTTCCTCGCTAGTGCCAGTAACACTTTCAGAACGACAGTAACCTCAATTCCTCGACCAGAAATAGGGGTGAAAGAGTCTCTACAAGGTCGACGTCGTGACACTAAAGATCACCGTTGAATAGACCTTGAAGAGCTTTCTCTAAGGAGATAACCTCCTCCACACCTGACAACAAAGCAAACACAGCAACGGTTAACAAAATTACCGATTTTCAGGGGTTTCGCCGAGTAAAAAAAAGGCGGGGGTGAAGGAAAAGAGAAAATAGAAAAAGAAGCATGATACCTTCTTTCTCGAAGAAAAATTCAGGCATTTTTCTACGACCCCTCAAAGCGGCGCTCATCGCACCAGCGGCCAAGAAGCAGTCGAGCCAGTCCTCGTCGTTGATGCTGATCTTCTCCAAGGCATCAGGCAGTTCCTTTTCAGCACCAAAGAGCGTTAGAGCGCGGTCCACATATGCATTAGTCCTTGGGTAGCTAAGTACCACAAGGTCGCTGTTCACCCATAGAAACTTCTCCTGCCAGTTCTTCTTGGACTTTTTGTCATGGATGAGGGTAAGGACTCCTCGTTGATGAGAAAGGTTCCGAGTCCCAGACTGGGTAGAAGCGTTAAAGAAATACTTGAATGTCAGAATAATTGGATGACGGCCTAGGGAACGACAGAGTAGTTCAAAACCCACAATCTTGTTTATGGAAATTAGGGTTAGCTCCCTCACTGAAAACCCATATTCACAGATGATCAGATTGAAGAAGTCTGTAGTGGGAAAACGCAGAGCCGCTTCGGATAAGGCGATCGAAATGCTGACCTTGCCCTCGGGAAGACTATAAAGTGATGCATCGGGAAGAGGAATTTGAACCCCATGTTCGGGGACAAACCCAAATCAAAACTAAAAAGATTACCATTCCTCGACAGTAAGATCCCTTCCCAAAGAACGTGCATTAGCCATGGAAGAATGCGAAGAAAAGGTCGAAAAGGTTCTTTGGGGAAAGTGATGGGTTTTAGGCATAACAACAATCCTATGTGCTCATACAAACCCTAATGCTTGGATGTTGAAGAAGATAAGTGTTCAACTTAAGAACACTTGGAGGATTGCTTGAAGATTCGAGAATCTAACACTAAGGTGATGGAATATGTGTAAGAAATCTATGATTTGGAGTAGGAGGATGTGTAATAATCATAAGAAAGACGATGATACTTAACAAATGAAGGAGAAAAGCCTTGGAGTATGTCTTGAAATTCTCGAAATTGAGAGAGAAAAATGAGAGAGTTTGGAGTGTGATTCTTGGTGGAAAATGAGAGAATGAATGAAGTGTGAGGAGAGAGGGTGGATGTTCCAGCTATAAGAACATGGGAAATGGCTGGAAATGATGACAAAGTACATTGACATGACCTAGGTATGGTGGAAGGAGTGTGGTTGGTCATGGAGTGGGTGTGGGGGTGGTTGCTTGTGTCATTAACTAAAAAAAAGTCAACACTCCACCTCTTGTACTTCACCCACTCTTCTTGGATAAGATTTATCCCCAAAAACGTGATTAATTAATAAATATGGGGCCTTATATGTTAAAATAAAGTTTTGGGTGAAAATCTTGTGTTAAAATAATTAAAAGCAGGCCTAAAATGCAAAACTAGTCGAAAACCGAGTGAAATTGGCCTACCTGCGAGACCTCTCGGTTCTGGACCGAGGTTCGGTCCTAATGTTGTTGGGCCCGAAGGCGAAATGGAGCAAAAGGGTGAGAAGCGAAATAGCCCGAAGGCGAAGGTAGGAAGCGAAGGCTTCGGGTTCGGTTCATCCGAGGTTCGGGCCCGAGAGGGAGGATTCGATCTGAAGGTAAGTTCGGTTCATGGCAGCTTCGGTCCTTCAGCAGTTCGGTCCCTATAGGGACCTTCGGTTCTAAGAGGGTTCGGCCCTTTAAGAGGGGTTTCGGGTCCTTAAGCCTAATTTACCCGTATTTACCCCGTTTTAAGCGGTTTTTGACCCGGTTAAGGGTCGGGATGGCCCGAAAGACTATAAAAGGTTAAAGGAACATTTGAGAGAGATTTGGGAGAGATTTCACATACCTAGAGAGATTTCTCATACTTAGAGAGATTTGGGAGAGATTTTAAATAGAGAGATAGAGTGAAAGAGATTGGGAGAGGCTTCTTTTGTGACCTTTTTGAGTGCTTGGCTCCGCAACACAAGGTCCGTAAGCCCCGTTAAGACATGTTTAAGGATCTTACACACACCCGATGAGTATGCAACATTGTTTTATCGGTTTGGTTCATTACTTACCACAGTTTTAGGTTAAGGAAATCTAGATATACAAACTTTTCAATTGATGATTTCTCATTAGAATAGCGAGTTGTATAGTAATTACCTAACGTAAGCCCTAGTACACAAGGGTTAACTGAGTGGACCGGTTTGACTTGTTGACTCTAGTTGACTTTGACTTGACCGGAAATTAATTGTTGTCACACGTTGAATCAGCCACAGTCTCCTGCTTGGAACTTTTCCAAGTCATTGCTCCTCCGTTAAGGGTAAAGACCCAGCCTGACTTCGAACGGTAATTGTCCCGATTCGTCTGAAAACTAGTGTCACTGTACCCTCGTACCCTCAAGTCATCACTCCCACCGAGGACTAGAAACCATTCCTTGGTCCTCCGAAGGTGCTTAAGAATATTCTTGACAGCAATCCAATGCGCTCTACCAGGGTTCCTTTAATATCTGCTGATCATGCTCAAAGCGAAGGCTACATCAGGGCGAGTACAAGTCATAGCGTACATGATAGAGCCAATTGCGGAAGCGTAAGGTACTCGGCTCATATCAGCTATTTCTGCCTCTGTGCTCGGGCATTGAGTCTTACTCAACTTGGTATTGCTTTGGATTGGCAACTCCCCTTTCTTGGAATTTTCCATACTAAAACGCTTTAGTACCTTATCCAAGTATGTATCCTGACTGAGTCCTATCAGTCTTTTACTTATGTTTCTTACTATCCTTATTCCCATAATATATGCAGCCTCTCTGAGGTCCTTCATAGCGAAACATTTCCCAAGACAGGACTTGACCACCTGCAAGGTCGGGGCGTCGTTTCCTATGAGCAGTATGTCATCGACATACAATACGAGGAAGCTTACTATACTCATACTAGCCTTGACATACACACATGACTCATCTTCGCTTCGCAGAAAACCAAACTCTTTGACCTTCTCGTCAAAACAAAGATTCCATCTGCAAGACGCTTGCTTTAATCCATAAATGGATTTCTCAAGCTTACACACTCTATTTGGATGCTTCGCATCGACAAAACCCTCTAGCTGATTCATGTAAACATCCTCAGCCAACTTTCCATTACGAAAAGCGCTTTTCACATCCATCTGCCATATTTCATAATCATGAAACGCAGCTATTGCGAGCATCACTCTAATAGACTTTATCTTCGCAACTAGTGAGAAGGTCTCATCATAGTCAACTCCAGGAGTTTGAGTAAATCCCTTCGCAACCAATCGCGCTTTATAAGTGTGCACATTCCCATCCATGTCTGTCTTCTTCTTAAAGATCCATTTGCACCCGACTGTCTTACGACTTGGCACATTATCAACCAAATTCCAAACTTGGTTGTCGTACATGGACTGAATCTCGCTGTCCATTGCCTCCTTCCATTTAGCAAACTCTGGGCCTGCCATGGCTTTCTTGTAGCTGCTAGGTTTGTCCAAATTTACTAGTGTGCTATCACTAATAAATGTATCCCTTTCAGTAGTAATATGGAATCCATACAACTGGAGTGGAGCACTAGCCCTACTGGAACGTCGAAGAGGTAAGGATTCGTCAATAGGTTCAACAGGAGTTTCCTCTCCAGGTTGAGTGCCAGTGTTAGAAGTTCCTTCATTGCTTTGTTCTTGAATCTCTTCAAGATCAATTTGTCTCCCACTGTCCTCTTGGCTTATGATTTCTCTTTCTCGGAAAATCCCTCTCCTCGAAACGAAGACAACATTTTCACTCGGTCTGTAGAAGATATAGCCAAAAGACTTCTGTGGATAACCGATAAAATAACACTTCTCACTACAAGGTTCGAGCTTTTCGTGAGTCTCTCATCTTATGAAACCCGCGCAACCCCAAACCTTGATGTGTGCCAACGAGGGAGCTTTCCTTGTCCACATCTCGTGAGGTGTTTTGGCAACTTTCTTGGTGGGAACTAATTTAAGGATATGGGCGGCCATCTCTAAGGCATACCCCCAGAAAGCTATTGGTAACGAAGCCCGAATCATCATAGAACGAACCATGTCCAGCAAAGTCCGATTACGTCTCTCAGCCACACCATTCAACTATGGCGTTATTGGAGGTGTCAATTGCGAAACGATTCCGCATTCTTTTAGATAGTCATGAAATTCAAGAATTAGGTACTCTCCTCCTCAGTCTGACCGAAGCATCTTGATTTTCCAGCCCATCTGATTCTCCACTTCATTCTTAAACTCTTTGAACTTTTCAAAGGTTTCTGACTTTTGCTTGATTAAGTAGATATATCCATATCTGCTATAATCATCCGTAAAAGTCACATAGAAGTGGCAATCATCCCTTGTGGTGGATCTAAAGGGCCCACACACATCGGTGTGTATGATATCCAATAGATCCTCACCCCTTTCACAAGTGCTAGTAAAGGGTGACTTGGTCATCTTTCCAAGCAAATAAGATTCACACACGTCATCGTCCCTAAGGTCAAATGACTCCAACACTCCATCCTTTTGGAGTTGGGCTATGTATTCCTTATTCACATGGCCAAGGCGACAATGCCACAAGCATGTTTTGTCTAAACTATTAGACAAATCAACATTCAACACATCATTTCCTAAATTGTCTACAACCAACACAGATTCATATATTCCATTACAAGGAAATTCATTGAAATAAAAAAACACCATTCAAATAAACATTAATAGAACCGTTAATATTATCAAATGAATATCTGAAACCTTGTCTATATAATCCATGAAAGGAAATGATGTTTCTTGCCATATCTGGCGAATAGCAACAATTGTTTAAATCTAATCCTAACCCATTACTCAACACTAAAGAATAAACTCCGACTTTGGCTTCAGGCGACGATCTTCTATTTCCCATTATAAAGATTATTTTCCCATGTTCCACCTCTCTACTTCTTTTTAGGCCCTGCAACTCAGAACAAATGTGGAATCCACATCCTGTACCAAGAACCCATGAAGTACAAAGTGATGAGTTGTTAGATTTAATAGAATACATACCTACATAGGTGGGCTTTATTTTCCCATCTCTAATATCCTGCAGATATTTGGGGCAGCTTCGTTTCCAGTGGCAATAAAAACACTCTGCTTACTTAGGGTCGGAGGAGGGTTTAGCGGAACTGCTTTGGTTCCGCTAGAAAAGGAATCATATTGGGACTTTCCCTTTTGGTTTCTTTTAGACGGAGCCTTTCTCTTCTTACCTCTTCCTTTCCCGATTGCCAACACAGGGGCTGAATCAGTAGGATTTGATGCAATAGATTTATCCTTTAGGTTGCACTCAGCAGTTCTTAACAACCCTTGAAGCTTGCTCAAGGTGACCTCCTCTTTGTTCATGTGGTAGGTCATTCTGAACTGATTATAGCATGGAGGCAAGGAATGGAGAATGATGTCGATATCCAAATCCTCATCAAAGTTAACATTCAACTTTAGAAGACGATCAACATACCTCTGCATCTTCTACAAATGCGAGGTCAAGGATTCTCCGCTCCCCATCTTACCGGTGATCATGTTAGTGATGATCTCATAGCGCTCTTGTCTCGCGCTTTGGTGATACCTATCCACTAAATCTTGATGCATCTCGAATGGATACATGTCCTCATAGGACTTCTGGAGTTCTGCGTTCATAGTCGCGAGTATGATGCAATGAACCTTCGTTACATCACGTTCATGAGCCTCAAAGGCAGCGATTTCTTCAGCAGTGGCAGTTTCTAGATTGATCTTTTCTAGCTTCTCGTCGAGGACATACTCTTTGTCCTCGTATCGAGTGATCATTCGGATGTTTCGGATCCACTCGTTAAAGTTGTTGCCATTAAAGATCACTTTCCCACACAAATTCATGAGTGAGAATCCACCAGTAGCTACAGGAGTGTTGTTGTTTGCGTTCGACATCTGAAAATAGAAAAGGACGAGTTTGATTAGAAAGAATCCCCAATTAAACACCCAAATGAAAATTTAGGGCTAGGATCCAACAACATTATTTACAACTTAGAAAGGGATGGTGTACTCTAAAAGTAAATAATTTGAAGGTAAGTGAATGATGATACACTAATTTCCACCATGAAAAGGAAATGAAATTAAGTTTTAAATGTATTTGAAAACTCCTAGATCTTTGAGATTCATTGAACTTTTTAGTGGCATGTTTAAATCTCGATATGCACTTCAAATTTGCGACTGGGATACCGAGGATCGCAAACAAGTCGTGAATAACCATGTGAATCAACATGGTGCACCCAAAGTCTCTATCACCTAATCAATGTGTCGGTAAACCACACACGCTCCATTGATCTATGACAAACATCGAGCCACCCTTCGCCACCAATGTCAATCCCAAATTAATGTGCCAGTTAACCACGCACGCTCCACTAACGATTGATAAAGGTGCAAAGTGTAATTACATGGAATAGCATCATTTTTACATTTTACCCTATAGTAACTAAGATTGGGAATTTCTAAAACATTATAGTTACTTTGTAAATTCATTATACTTATAATGAGGAATTAAGTGCCCTATCCTATCCGTTCGTTTAACGACCCTCCACCGGTCAAGCAAGCGGTGGGTATGAGTGAACTTTTCAAAACACAATGGATCAAATAACAAATAAGATAAATTAAACAATTAATTTTATGATTATCTATATTTGACCTAATCCAATTTTTGTCACAAGATAATTACCAAATAATTTAAATAATCCATATTTATCATATAAAGAAACTATTATTCAAAAGATTTGACATTATCTTTTGTTTTGGTAAGGATAATCATTTTCATACAATAAAATTTGGATTTTATTATCAAAAAACGATTTTGGCATCAATCCTACAGCAAAACATCAAGCAAATCCCGAAACATACCCTGTCTGACTCCCGGACTCGTCGAGTCAGTCCTGGACTTGCCAAATAGGGCCAACTCGCCGAGTTGAGTCAGTCAGAGGAAAGAAAAACGATTTTCAGCATAAAAATGACAATTACATCACATACAACAGAAACCAATCAAGTCTCTGATACCAATGATGGGTTTTAGGCAAAACAACAATCCTATGTGCTCAAACAAACCCTAATGCTTGGATCTAGGTTTCTCTATTATACATGCAATGAATCCAAGACTTGAAAACCCTAATCTAGCATACATAATTGGAAATTAACACTATAAAATCAGATCTAAGTGATTACCTCTTTCAATTGGCTTGAAATCCTTTGGATCTTCTTATTCTTGAGCTTAGAGTCACAAGTGTAACTCCTCTAATGGCTTACAAACACCACAAGCAAGAAGGCAACTTTGAGAGAGGAGGGAGGATGCTTAATTTCGGCCTAGGGTTTCTCTTGGGAAGCAAGTGGCCGAAAATTGAAGGCTAGGGGTCTTATTTATACTGTAGGTTGCTAGGGTTTCAGTCTAAACCCTAATGGACAACTTAGTCACCAAGCAGCCTAAGGAACCTTCTGGAATAAGGCCTTGGACGAAAATATGATGAACCTTCATCATAATTTCGTTCCCCCTTAGTCCATTAGGTTTCCCAGCCCAAAACTCAACTATCACAAATTTGACAGTTTATGCCCCTTTATTCAATTAGTCTCTTTTAGTCACTAAATTAATTCCTAATTAATTTATGACTAATACTACCTAAATAAATATGATTTCTCTTTAATATATAATTCTTATAATATATCAATAAATCATATTATCCTCTCTTTCTCATCAAATTACCTTGTCAAGTTGCTTCGGTGAAGGCAACCCAAAAGGACCATGCACAACCGGGTCAAGTACATACCAAATATAGTTATGGGCTTAGACACTAATCCAACAGATAGAAGGCAAAAAGATAAAGTTAGAAAGTAATGAGGGAACACCAGGAGGACCAGAGGTTTAAATGTTACTAAAGGAGCAACGAACCGTTTTCATGATGAAACCGCCGAAGAACGACGATTTCGCCCTGTCAACTGCATAAGCAATCAGTAGCAGCTCGCCACGTGTCTGTGAGTAGACCAGAACGACTCTACTACGCCATTAACACAGAAGCCTACTGACCTAAGGAGCTTGTTAACGTTACGGTACACAACCACGTTAAACTTAACAAAAAGCATAAACGGGATCTTATCAAGCCAGGACATTGGCCGAGGGCCGGTCTTGGCCCATGTAATCCAGCACTGGGATAACGGTTCACTTTCCTTCACGAGGTAAGAATATTCCTTGTGATCTTCTAATTCACTCACGACCAATCAGGTCGTGACAAAGAGCTTGATGACACCCACAACTGACATCACCTAGCAGTTAGTTAGTGTGGGCATATTTCTCCCAGTAAGAGAAGGCCACGTCTCACCCACTGACAGGGTCCCCATGATCCGTTAGTAACAGGTATAAAAGGATATCTTCTTGCTCAAGGAAGGGATCCATCTTCTTCCTCACATAATTTACCCTAAACTCTCTATCTAAGAAAACTAACTTGATCGTCGGAGCGGCGACCCAGGAGAACACCCAGTCGTCCTTTAACGGTTCTTCTGTGTTGTGTTCTCAGGAAAACTCCCAGGACTGATCCATCAACCGGCATCCAATCTCATGTGGAGCATGTCACAACAATATATATATATATATATATATATATATATATATATATATATATATATATATATATATATATATATAAACCGGTTCTGACGGGTACCCAGTGGGTAGTGGTTCCGGGTAGGGTGTTTACGGGGCGGTTCGGCTCATATAGTAAAAAAATTATGAACCGTGACCACGGGGCAGGTACCTAACATGTACTAACCGAAACCGAACCGAATTATGAAAAAAAAACAGAATCGAACCGAACCGAACCGTATAAAGGCGGGTAACCACGGTTCGGTTCACAGGTACCCGCTAAATACAAAAAATCGAAACCATTAATCAAAAATATGAACTATCGTTAAGTCTCAAGTCAGAATACTTGTTGAAGTTCAAATTATATATTATAATTTATATAATAACTATAATTATAAAATTAACCATAAATTGTGATGAAAGTTCTAAACTATTAATTCGGTTCTGTTTAGGCTATTGGATTGTATGCGGTAAATTAAAGAAAATGTTGATTGAGTGTGGAACATTGGAACGATAATCTTATTATTTTTTTTAAGTTTATTTAGTTACTTTTATATATATAGTGACGGTTCGATTCGGGTATCCGCGGATATCGAAATATCCAAACCGAAACCGACCCGTAGATAGTCGGTTTTTTCGGTTTTGGTTTTTTTCGGTTTCGGTTTATTTTGGTTGCGGTTTTTTCGGTTTCGAATTGGCCGGGTCGGCTCGGTTTTTTGTTTTTGCGGTTTTTTTGCACACCCCTAGTTCCGGGATCCTAAAAAATGAGAACCGGAACCGGAACTACTTAAGGCGATTCCAAAACTCTAGGAACTGGAAGAACCGCTTAAGGCGGTTTCGGTTCCAAACCTAGTGGTTCCGGTTCTGAAAGCGGGTATTCGGTTCCGATGCTCTCCCCTAATTTTGTTTGCAAAATGAAACGTAACATATTAGTAAAAAGAGGTTCGATCCACATGGAAATGGTTGTATTCAATCACCAATGTAATCTAATTGAACAAGTGAAATAAAACTAACTAACTACAATTAAACTAAAGAGGGAGGGGTTGTGAATTGTTTGAAAACTAAAAGACTTGAATAACTAAAAATCTTGAAATTAAGCAAGATGGTGAGATGCTCAAATATTAGAGAGAATTGATGAACGAAGGCAATTCAACACAATGGACATTTGTTTGTCCATCATTAGGATTAAAAATGTAAGCTTATCCAAGGGATTTAGCCCAAGTCAAGCAAAATAAAAAGATTAGCCACTCATGGAAAAAGACAATAATCATTAAGAGTGTTTTAACATCAATAAATTAGCAACTACTATAAGAATGGGAAGATAGCTCTAGCTCTCCAAAAATGCCTCCAACATGCTCCAATGGTGGAAAACAAAAAGTGTGTGTTTCAAGACCTAACCCCCAAGCTAAATGATGAGCCAATTGACAAAAATTCCCCTAATTGTCCAGTTGCGCGAGTGGCCGTACAAACTTGCATGGGTGAACTCCTCACCCTCGCAGTTCATGTTGAAATACTATTGGCTGCTTTTCCCACTACTCTATCCCATTACCTTATATTCCTTTGGTCCTCTCCACACCTCACACGATTCAAAATGGACCAATCATCTTTAAGCTTCAATATGGATAGCCCAAGCCCATTTTCAAGAGTCTATAACCCATCTTCATAAGCCCACTTCATCCAAATCTTCAACACATCAAGCCTAATTCTTCTAAAATGGATCTATAATGCCTAATAACTCCTCAAAAGCCCACCATGACTAGCAACAAGCTAATCCGCAACCACAATGATACTCCAAAAACCTACAAAACACCTTATGAAAAAGAGAAAGTACCCGATACGATTCGAGATAAAGAAGGAATAGAATGTGAAATGCAATAAAAATAAAAATAAAAACAGATAAACATGCTAAAATAAACTATAAAAAGAAGTAAATAATACAAACTATCAAATCACCCCAAGCTTAAACCTTACTTGTCCTCAAGTAAGAACAAGACTAAAATGAATTCTGAATGAGCTAAGCTAAAAAGGAAAAAAGAAATGTACCATGGAACTTGGTTAAATTCAGTCAACATTGTAAGAATCAATCTTTTATGGACACTACGTGTCTTCCAAATGTTCCCCACTTTAGAGCCAAAAACCACATTCTCAAACAACTTGAAGGGCGAATAGACCTCGTCTGAAGGTGGAAACCATTAGAGTGTACAAGACAAAGGAAATAAAGGAATGCACCCACTGTGGGCACTATAAATCCAATAATTTAGACCATAATGCATGAAAGGAAGGCACCTCTCCATACACATGATTCCTACATTGGTCAGGCTAAGTGTATCATAACGAAATAGGGTTTGCAGCACGACTTCCAAGCAAACAACTGGTTTCGAGGGTTTCTCCCTTGTACTATCCTTTACATCATATCGTCTCACCTTCATTGATTTTTCTCACAAAAATCAAGAAAATAAAAATTACAAATCAATCTAGAAAATAGACATAAGAAATCCTAAATGTTATCCTTGAACTTTTATTTTCGATCTTCTGTCTTCTTATTTCTCTCCTCTTTTCTTTTCTTTTTCTATTTTTTTCTTTTTTTTAGAGGAGAGAAAGATTGAACTTGGATTCTTCTTTTTGTGTTGCTTCTTTTCTTCATTTTTCTAAGATTTTGTTGCTTTTCTCTTTGAATTTTTTCTTTGTTGCAATTCTTTGAATCTCTTTTTATTATCTCTTTTTAGTGTTGTAACATCCAAAAACCAAGGCTAGATTTTTCACTTTTAAAATAATATAATTTCCATTTTTAGTAAGTTACAACAATTTTTTCATAACCATTATTCTAAAATCAGAGTTATTAAGAAGACAATGCGGAATCTCGAATCATAAAACTGCTAACGTGTGTGTACAGTCACGCCTTCACCGCTCGATAAGTACATGCAAAATATTTAATCCACATCTGTAAACACAAAGCTTAGTGAGTTCCCCAACATACCACATACAACATAACACAAATAAACATGTATGGCTTATCCGCAACCCTAGAGACTACCCGAAGTCTCAGTGGGCAAACAACATGCCTTGTGGTTTATCAACAACCTTAGAGACTACCTGAAGTCTCAGTGGACAAACAGCACGCCCTATGGGTTATCAGCAACCCTGGAGACTACCCGAAGTCTAAGAACACACGGTCACACATATCATAGTAACTCATATCACAATAATAGTAAATAAGAACCAAATGGTCAGAACATATATACTACCACACAGGAAATTATAGTGAAAGGACTCACCTGAATGAAGAGTTGGAACCCCCAACTCTTAGCCCCGCAAAATCCACAAAGGAAAGTTTCGCGACAGAACCGACACGGCACCGGGAAGCGTAAATAGTGAATTTGCGATGGAGCGACTTTTAGCCTTAGCGATCTAAACAAAATTCATAGAAAATCTTAAACCGAGAGCGTCCATAAAAAGAACGCCCAAATCTGACTTCGTATGAGGAAGTTATGATTTTTCTAAGATTTGGCATAGCGATGCATGACCTGAAACTCGAATTTTAGTTCGAGAGGTTTTTGGCTTACGCGACCTAAATGAGAGTTTAATATCTCATTAATAGGAACGCAACGACAAAAAGATGGATGAAAACGGAGTCCGTATGTAAAAGTTATGAATTTTACGCGGACATTTAACAGTGTAATCACCTCCTACTGTTAAATTTAAGAGCGGTCGAGAATTAGCCGACGAAGTAAAAAAGGAAAGTTGTAGATTTTATTTTTACCTACGCGTGGAGATAAAGAACATCAAAAACGAAGCTCGTATGCGAAAGTTATGGACGAAGCTTAGTCTCTACTTTTCGAGCGCGGCAAATTCGATACAGTTTTGTAAATCCGAGATAGAATGAGAATTAGCCAACGAGATCTAAATGAAAGTTATAGTCATCATAAATACCAACGCTTGGATATAAATATCGACAAAAACGGAGATCGTATGCGAAAGTTATGGACGAAGCTTAGTCTCTACTTTTCGAGCGCGGTGAATTCGATACAGTTTTTGTAAATATGAGATAGAAGGAGAATTAGCCGATGGGGTCTAAATGAAAGTTGTAGTACTCGTAAATACCAATGCGTGTATATAAAGAACGTAGAAAATGGAGCTCGTACGCGGAAGATACGGACGAAGCTTGGAGACTACTTTACTATAAAATTCCTATAAATAAGAGATGAACTCTTCATAATTTCTTCACACCATAAGCCTTTCTTTCTCTCTCTAACTTCTCTCTAACCTTCCTAAACCCCTACGAAGTCTAGGGAACCTCCCTAGCACGAGAAGAAAGCCTCGGAGTGCCCGACGGCTCCGAGAAGAAAAGCTTTCGGCTCGGAAATGTTGCTCCATCGAAGCCCGGTTTTTAATAAAAACCCGTTGTTTTGTCGAGGAAAATTGTTTTAAGAAGCGAAGCATTGTCTGAGTTCGGAATCACCAACTTTTCAAGAGAGTGCATACTTACTTTCATCTTACACATAGATATGAAGTAATTTATATAAATTACGTGCTATGTATGCATATTATCTGAGTACTTGTTGTTTATGCTGGATGAACGTTTTTATACATGTTTTAAATGATTTAAACTGTATACGTATTTTATATATACAATATATGTTGGGGGTGACATGGGTAGATGAATGATGAGAGAGAAAAGATGATGTGAGTAAACATAAGAAGCTATAGACTTAGTGCCTAATAAATAACACTGACAGCTATGGACTTAGTGCCTATTGGACAAACACTGGTAGTTATGGACTTAGTACCTGTTAGGAATTGATAGCTATGGACTTAGTACCTACTAGATAAACATTGGTAGCTATGGACTTAGTACCTGTTAGGAATTGGTAGCTATGGACTTAGTAACTACTAGATAAACACTAGTAGCTATGGATTTAGTACCCGGTGAATAAACTATAGCAGCTATGGAATTAGTGCTTTACGAACGAGCATTGGTAGCTATGGATTTAGTGCCAGTCCTATAACCCTGGAAGCAAGGGACTTCAGAATAAACGAATGCAAGATAGATGACTCTTAGGATAGATCCTTAAGAGTAAAGAAGATAATGAGGATGGGTAATTGGGTTGATTTTTTGATTGTTTAAACATAATAATTATATTATTTTGGGTTGAAAACCCTATGTACTCACCAGGTTTCCCAACCTGACCCACTCAGTTTATTTATATCACAGGTGTTGATATGAAGTCACATTACACTGAGAGATTAAGGAGATATAGATCACTAGTGATAATGAATGTAAGTTCTGTTTATGCTTATGTTTCTGTATTGACGATGACATCCCAATTGTTTTAAAATGAATAAAAATACTTTTCCTTAGAAATTATTTGATAACGTATTTATCATGTTTTACTGGGAACAAATTCCACAACGTTTTTATTAAAAGAGATACTCTGGTTTTTATAAAGCATAAACAAAATCGGTCTTTTCTGGCCGTGAAAATGGGGATGCCACACAGGACTACCCCGTGTATCTTGGACATCAGCACAAAGCAAGACCGCCTCAACCCACCCATAATATGTCGACATGTACAATAGATAAACATAAACACATATCCAGCAATTACAGGTACTCATACATATTTACTAATCTATCATAACTAGCATAACATCATCCTATATACCAGGATACATAACCTAGTGGTTCAACACACAGCTTATGGGTTCATCTTCACCAAACAAAATTATAGGGTGATTAGCCCATAATTAAAACAAAAACAAGCATAGAATCGAAGCTAACTAGAGTAGACATAGTGAAAAGATAGCAAACTGAATGATTTAATGATGTTTTTCATATAATATCTTCAAAGCTTGAACTTCAAACAAATTCTGATCTTCCCAGGGTTCTCCAGAGGTTATTAGTAACAGCCCTTAGCTTAATCCTCAAGCCAACCTCTGAATTACGACCTAAAGTTTGACTTATATAGTTACCAAAACTTAGTCACCAGGTCGTGGGAATTAGACCTCTATGTCTTGGCCCTCATTTAACATGTGTATACCCCAAGTCTCAGAAGCTTCTGTTTCAGGAAAGGTGGCCACATTGTGGCCTTGAGATTACAACGTCGTGGCATGCATTTCGCACAACTTCTTCTTTCTTTTCACCTCCAGTCCTCCAAATATCCAGCTTTCTTCAACTTCGGCTCCTTTTCCTAGAGAATGTCATTTTGGCTGCAAAATAGAATTTAACATTATAAGTAGCAAATACCTTTGAATTTTACAAAATATAGATGAAATATATTAAAATAAAGCGTAAATATGTGTATAAATATAACAATATCACTATGCGTGGATATAAAGAATGTCAAAAACGGAGCTCGTAAGAGAAAGATACAATTTTCTGATGTTTTTCAAGAAGCACCATACACAAGTAGGTTGCATTATACGAACCTTCTAGAAGGTGGGACACGACCCACCCATACTCTGACACGTGGCACGATTATGGAGGAAGGTGTGCCGACCAATCCAGGGCACGACGTCAACTCCAAAAAATCTCCTTATAAATAACATCTAGTCCCCTTTCATTCCTCACCCAACTCTCTCTCTAAATTCGATTTTCTCTGGAGTTTTCGGGATTTTAAGAAACTTTTTTCTAGCAAAGACTAGAGGCTTGAACAAACCGGCAGATAGAAGTGTTCGGTATCGAGGTCCTGCATGCGACTTTTTGGCTTTTCGCTAGGAATCTATGTAAGTTAGGCTACACTTAGTAGGCTTTAGTGTAACTTAAAATTATGTTTATAGTTTTTATTAAGAGCCTATAAGTACCAGATTATTCATTAATTCTAGTTAAATATGTTGATTGGTCTACTTATGAGAGAGGTGTCTAAAATGGACATGTTGATTAAGTTTTGTTGTCCTTGAATTATTCGCTACGGCTATAGTACTAGTTGATGGAAAAACAACGACGGGTTGGGAGCCTATAGACCAAAGTGTTGACGACGAAATGACAAGTAGGTTGTAAGTCTATATACATATATTATTAGTGGATCGGCGAGAGGTCGTGAGCCATTGTTTGTATACATGTATATGTATTGTGGTATTTGGTATTTTGGGGAACTCACTAAGCTTCGTGTTTACCCAGTTGATTATAATTTTTTTCAGGTACTTCATTGATTCGTGAGAAGGGCAAGATTTGACTGTACGCACACATGCATTCCCAACATGTTTCCGCATAATGTAATTATACTCTGATATATTAAATAAATAAAAATAAAAATTTGAGTTGAAAACGAGACATTACACAAATGAAAAAATGCCCCTAAATGTCCAGTTGTGCAGGTGGCTGCGTAAACTTGCATGGGTGAGCTCCATACCCTCGCAAATGATATTGAAACACTATTGGCTCCTTTTTCCATTACTCCATCCCACCACCTTAGATTCCTTTGGTCCCCTCCACACCTCAAATGATTCAAAATGGACCAATCATCTTCAAGCTTCAATATAGATAGTCTAAGCCCATTTTCAAGAGTCCATGACCCATCTTCATAAGCCTACTTCATCTAAGTCTTCAACACATCAAGCCTAATTCTTCTAAATGGATCCGCAAAGCCCAATAACTCTTCGAAATCCCACTAAGACCAATAACAAGCTAATTTGAAACCACAACGGGACTCCAAAAACCTACAAAACACCTTATGCAAAAGAGAAAGTACCCGATACAATCCAAGATAAAGAAGGAATAGAAAGTGCAATGAAATAACAATAAAAAAGGGCTAAAATACTAAAATAAACTATAAAAAGAAGTAAATAAAACAAACTATTAGGATGTTACAAGTGTATGTTTGAGTCATCTATCAAAGTAAGAGGACAACACTTGATTATTCTAGACAGTCTTATGAATTATGTTGCTAATATGGACTTATAACCCACATACGTAGATAAAATGGGATACCATATTTTATCAAATACTTTGAAAATTGGTTGCCTTAAAATGACTTACATTGGACAATGACTATGCTAGCTATGTAGTCAAATAGTTGCTCAAACGATTCATCAGGTAAGGTGATTCTTCCAGATAATCGTTGAACTGGGATTTATGAGAATTAGTTGGATTGGGTATGTATGGGTAGAGTGTCTTATAGATAAAACAAGTTTTTCCTATATGTGTGTTTCTTTCCCATGATACAACAACAGTAACTGATTCTTCTAGATCACCCAACCCTCACTTAACTAGAAAAATACCTTGATTACAGCAATAGGAAGAAGCATAAGTAGAATCGAAAGAGAGGAAGAGACGATTGGGTCATCTTGTGTAATCTAATAACTCAAGGGGATGTAGTATTTATGCTATAAAAATGTAATTTATGTTATTAAACATCAAAACATACTAGTCAATTAAACATCATAATCTATTATTATTAGCGTTTAATTCAGGCTTGTAACTGTTAACTGAAAAGAATTGCAAGAAGGTCCTCCAACTTCTTTGGTGGATTGGTGGTGCATTCGTACCCGCAGGATGTTCTCTCGCACACAAGTTTAGTGAACCAAAGCCAAAAAGGGTTTGCATTTTTTATTAATCTTTAATCCGTTTTGGACATATGATATATCAAACGAAGGTATCATAGAGGAGAACACGGACATATAATCATTTGTCAATTTTGATTATATTAAGATTCCGGAATTCATGCTCAAAAATGGGAAAAACCCCATTTTGGAAATTGGTTAAAACCAAATTCCAACAATTCCCACACACGCCATGTATGGATCTGGATCCAGATACCAACTTGATTTTTCTGACATTTTCTCTTCTCGTCTGATTGATCTAAAACTTTCATCGGATCTTCCTTTCACCATCTAAAGCGCGTTCCAACCTTGGGATTACCTGTAATCACTTCATAAACGTGCAAATAAAGTTGTTCAACCGAATAACATGCATTTTCTCCATGTATGTATAAAATGAAATGGACTACACTAATTATGATGCAAATATGAGACAAAAGGTATGCAAAGGCACACAAAATGCACCTAACAAACACTAATTTAAAACCAAAGGTTTTAGTCCAAATATTCATCAAACAATGACATTAAACAAAACACATATTTGGAGTATGTTCATAATAGGAACAAGGAATCAAAAACAAAACAGAAAATCCCTATAAATCAATAGCAAAACTTAGAAAGTCCTATGAAATAAAAAAATCGGAAAACTCCCATGAAATCAAAACAAATTGGACATCCTTGTTGCTTTCTATACGTTGTTGGACCTCCTTTTCTTTATTCAATCAACGACCAAATTGAGTTAAATCTCCATGGTTGCAGGCGAGGAAAGTCCTCTTCTTGTTTATCTCTTTTCATTTCCTTTGTTCTTAATCCATCAACGACTCCTTCTTCCTTGAACTTCCATCTACCGACTTTCATTTACAATGTCACCAATCACCATCCATCTATTGAAAACAAAGTGCAAGAAACTAGATCACATTGGTTACAAAAAATGAACTAAATAGAAATCGAAAAACTTGGGCTTGAAGAACAAAATCATAGTGATAAAATTGAAAATCAAGTTAGTAATATACATACACATTATGAATTTGTTATGGTTGGAACATACATGATTTGGATCTTGATATTGATTTTATGATTTTGATCTTGTTGATGGTTTCTAATATATAATGGATGTGATATTTGTTTGGGTTTTATGGATTTTTAGGAAACTAATCTACAGTGGATCAAATTGATTAAAACACACCATATACACGTATATATGGATGTTTATAAGAAAAAAGAAGGGGGAATGGTATATGGTAGAGTAGGGTGGGGGTGAGTATTTCTCTTTTTATTATTAAAATATATAAATGGATAAAAAAAACATGTTACAAAAGGTAAAATGGTCTTTTTGTATGAACTAGAGATGTCCGCTGCAAGGAATGCAAACCACAAGACCAACCATGTAACAAAAAAATCAATATTATGACCAATAATGATAATTGGAAAAACAACATGGACCAAATGTGTAACTTACTCTATTTTGGTCCATCCAAATCTTTCTAGTTTCTACTAGTGCCTTAAATCGACTATTTTAACCTCTATTAACTCGTCCGATTTATCAATTTTATATATTACGTTGCATTTTAGATATATGTGGTTTTTCTTTTTGGGGGATGTGGAGGTATTGGAAGAACGTTGTTGTTTTCGTGGATGCACGACATCCGTACACAAACACTTTGCCATCTACCAATCACCAACGGTTCCTTTGTTCCTAATCATTTCTCTCTTTTCCTTACTTTCGTCCAATTAGGATTTTATACGAAATATTTTTGATATATGCTATATCTTTAATCGTGTCCAATTAGGATTTTATATGATATACTAGTTTATAACCCGTAGGAACCACGATTATAAAAACTAAATAAATTTTCATAGTAAAAAAATCAAAATTATTAATAAATTATTTTAATTAAACTATTAATTAAGAGATATATTTTTTTGTTATATAAAATTATAATCGTTGATTTAAATAAATATGTGATCTTATAATTTGTATTAATGTTATTTTAATGTTTATTCTAATATTATTAATTTAATGTAAATATAATAAAAATTTAAAATTTGAAATTTGAAATGGAGAATCTGACAAGTGGCATGACATTTATTAGGGGTCTAATAGGATGAAACATGGCAAAAGAAAAATAAATCTATTCTTTTATTATAAGATGGATTTTTGATAAATGCTATATTTTAAGCGATTTTAAAGAAAATATTTTGATCATTTTATATAAAGTAATCATGATATACTAACATTATAAATATATGCAAATTGTAACTTACATTTTCTCTCACAAATTTACTGTACCTAAAAGTCCTCATAGTGTTGAATTACAGTACAAATCTGTTGTGGCCACACATCTTTTAATTGTTTCGAACTTTCAGAAATGGTCCTTACAGTTTTATATTCTATTCACAAATTATCTAACTTGCCCATTTTCTTTCTTTTTGTTTCACTTTTTACCTTTACAACCCGCTTAACTTTCCATTTGCAACATTTTTCTTTTTTTTATTTGCTTTTTACAATATAATCCATAAGTTATTACCCTTCTTCACAATAGATACCATTTTTTTTTTATTTTCTTACTTGCCATTTTCTGCATTGTAATTTTTTTTTCAATCTTTTATACTGAAAATCTACATTTTTGTAAATACACGTTGCAAGATTGGTATATATAATGGTACCGGCCTACATATTTTGCTAGCAACAAATACAATGGCAAGAAACTAGATAAAAATTGTAAAAAATAGTCCCTAAATTTTTATTAACTTTACTTGTAATGCGCATTATAATACTTTCTTTTATATTTATGACTACTAGTACTACATTCTTATGGATTATCCATAAACAATCCAACTTACAAAAATAATCCTTAAACTCTTCTCAACTTTTGATAATTCATACAACTTTCATTTCTTTTAAACTTTTAGTGTTTTTTAAAGTTGTGATATACACAAGAAAAAACACATCTAAAAACCCGTGTTGTGATATACACAAGAAAAACACATGTAAGAACCCGCGGCAAAGCGCGAGATCAAATACTAGTTCTCCACATATGATATATTTCACGTTCTATCTATTAATGTGATTTGTAATATTTTGCAAATCATCCTCGATAAGAGTTAAATTATCGACTCATAATGTTAATTTGTAAAATCTTTTCATATATAGATTGCATAATTGTATTTAATCTATGAAAACAACAATTTTCATCATAGTTATCTATTTTTGTCAATTTCATGAGTATGTATAGTTATTACATTTCATTTTTTATACTCATTAATTAGAACATAATTCAAAATATGATTTCAGTTGCTGGTTTGGTTCTAACTGTTAATATGATTCAGTCGATATGTTGTGGAAAATGATTTCAAACTAGTATGTATAAATATTAGAGAGGAGGGAGTCATTCTCTCCCAACCCACTGAACTCACTGTCATATCAGTTTTTCTCTTTCATTTATTTTTATCTTTCTCAACCCACAACATATGGAAACCTATCTTTTTCAACCTATTTAACCCATTCAATTAAAAAAAATACAAAAGAATCAAGGTAAAATCTTAGTTAGCAATAGAGTTACTGCCGGTACCACTCCCCCTTCAACAAGTTGTTTAACTGGTTTCACTAACCCACTTCATCCTCTCTCTATTTTATCTCTCTTAATTTCTTTTGTACCATGTGTTTTATAACTTGTACCTTAGTTATTTTGTATTTTTTTAATTGAATGGGTTGAGAAAGATAGAATTTTCGTGTGTTGTGTCTTGGGAAAGATGAAGAAAAAGAAGAGACAAAAATTGATGTGAGAGTGGGTTCAGTAGGTTGGGAAGGAATTATACTTCATTTTCCACAACATAATGAGTTAATGAGTTAATGGGTTAATATGGTTCGGTCGATATCACCTAAGTCTACTTGTGGAAAACATAAGAACTCTTTCTATTACCATATTGTTACAAAAATAATTACATTGGGATCCCTAACTACAAATAATTATAACATTAA
Source organism: Lactuca serriola (assembly GCF_051521515.1). Classification (NCBI taxonomy): domain Eukaryota; kingdom Viridiplantae; phylum Streptophyta; class Magnoliopsida; order Asterales; family Asteraceae; genus Lactuca; species Lactuca serriola. The sequence goes on along the minus strand of NC_136412.1, from coordinate 23,645,310 downwards.
ACCTCGTAATAACTATCATTTGAAAGTCATACACAAGTAAATCCAAAATAATTAAACAGTACATACCATGTGGAGTTCCGTCCCATGCAACCCCTATGGGATAAGTGTTTGTCGTGTACAACTTCGGGTATAATAGCCCTCAGTCGGCTCCAAACACTTATTCCCTCAAAAATCGTCACTTAAGTTTTCTTCACTTTGTTTTTGTGACGGATTATTAATTCAGGTCACCCACATTCCAAGTATCATATTAAGAATGTCACTTATTTTTAGCGTTAACCCTGAAGACAGTTATTGGTCTTAAGTTTCGAACAAGCGACATATAATTAGAATATGTAAGTAACTAACCAATTTAATTGAAACTTTAACCAAGTGTTCATGAATCCAGAAATTTTACAACAACAAATTCAAGACAAAAGTTATATCAACATCTTACATAAGCACAAAAAAAGTTCAAACCAATGAGATAAATGATTGGATATCAAGTATTTGGGATTTTGCTATACATATCGGCTAGGTCGCGACTACAATTAAAAAAAATGATGAAAATTGACTTGCAAACATTAAAATACAATGTTCTTTGGTAACGCTGCTATCATTCAAAGAAAATTAGATAGAAAATGGTTAGAAACTGAATAAATCCTAGATCTATTGCTTTTAAAGTTGCAATAACCGAAAAATGGATCAAAATCCATTTGTATACCATGTCCATCAAGGCATTTAGTGTGTGACAATGCAGTCCAAAGTATGTTGTTGTTTAGTGTCAAACATGTAAAAACAAGTTTATATACCAATTTAGAGTGTAATACACAAACACACACACACACACATATATATATATATATATATATATATATATATATATATATATATATATATATATAATTTTCCATATATTTTCTTATTAAAAGTGATCAAAAAGTTATTCTTTTGAAATTGTGACCTAGGGGATGTTTGGCTTAGCTTTTTACAGCCAAAATCCTTTTTCGAAAAGAAAAAAAGCAAAAGATGTTTGACAAAACTAGTTTTAAAAGCTATTTTTGGAGTTTTTTTTACAAGAAAATGAACTTTTTGGGAAAAGTTAGGAAATCCTAACTTGTAACTTTTCCAAAAAGGACTTTTGGGTTGTGAAAAGCTAAGTCAAACACCCCCTATTGGTAAAATTATAAAAAAAAAATAACAAGAAATATACCTAATGATGATCAATAATTATGGATTTAAAGGGTTTGGGAATTGTAAAAATAATATTAATTTAACTAATCTTATTTTAGTTTAAAATTAAAACTATTTTTTAAAATAACCAATAACTCTATAATAAGTCATACCATATAGACAAAAAAAATATATAGGAATCACGTTTTGGATTTCGTACATTAATTATGGATTTCAAAAAAAAATCGAAATTTTAAGAACAAGTATAACCATTATGAAATTTTGAGAAAAAACTTTATTTTTTGCTAAATTCTTACAAAAAATTTTAAAAAAAATATAGCAAATAGAAAATATATACCATTTAAGAGTTTAGAACCATACATTTGATTGAAACCGGTTATACTCAACTATTCAATATATATATATATATATATATATATATATATATATATATATATATATATATATATATATATATATATATATATATTTCATATTTGAATAAAGGGTTAATTTTGGCGACTATAAACATGTATTGGTGTTAATTGTTTTTTGTTATTGAACCAAAGTAACCATAATGATGTGTATTTTAAGAAAAACAAAATAAATATTTTTGGCAAAATAACCAACAAGTCGTGAATAGGCTATTTTAGATCGATAAAAAAAGATACATTTCAACTTGACATTCCAATTTTCAGACTAGAATTGAGAAAAAAAAATCCAAAAATTCAAGTACAATTCTGAAATCCAATGAACAAGTCTGTAATTCTGAATAAAAGAATTATTTTTTTATTAAGATCTAACACAAAGTTAAATAAACAAAGTATATGAAATTATATATGATACTAAAGTTTAATCAGATATTTGATTAAAAAGTGGTGGTATTAACATTTTGAAATGAATATTTTGAACTTAACTAAAGCGTTTTCTTTGAAAAAGAATTTTGAGAAAAAAAAAAATCTAAATTTTTTTAAAAAACAAGTTATCAATTGTGCATTCGGAAGAAAATGACATTTTTTTAAAAAAAAGTAAGAAAAAATGTTACTTAAAAAAAAAACTCAATTAAAAAAGTTATTTTAGTAAATTTCCTTGTTAATATTTTGTTTAAGTGAAAATCTAGATGAATGTTTATTTTTTAAAATAGTTAACACAACACACCTTAGACCATCCGTTATACCCACCACATACCACATATGTGGTGGTGCCACATCAGCACCACATTCCACTACCACTAACATGGGATACCTACCACTAACACACCACTCCACATCATTATTTTTATTTTTTTAATTCAAAATTACAATAAAATTACTATTTTTTAATTCAAAAATTACAATAAATTACATTTTTTATAATTAAAAAGCATTCATTTTTTTAAAATTATTTTTTCATTAATTATAAAAATAAATTAACAACTTTAAACTACATTACTTAGTTAATCTAGAAAAAAAAATCATTACATTAATTAAAAAAACGAACAAACATACATATAAAAATCTTAATCGTCGTTCATGCTATGTTGGTACAAATGTTCCGCGACATCTTCTCGAAGATTGAAACACGTTTCACTGTTATGAATTTCAACAACTCGCTCTAAAAAAGCATTCGTTCCGGGTACGAACTCCTCAATTGGAACGACAACGTCGTTTGGATCATACATGCAAATCGTTCGACCTTCATCTTCAATAATCATATTATGCATTATAATACATGCTAGGACCATTCGTTTAATTCTTTCTTTATCCCAGAGTCGTGTAGCATATTTCACTACATGTCATGTTTGCTTAAGAACTCCAAATGCCCTCTCGATATCTGTTGAATCATAAAAGTGACCCTCTTAAGCTCAACTACCGCAACCATCTCTTTACTACCGCAACGGTTCAACTCCCACAACCAATCCAGCATCTGAAGTCATTTCTACAAACCGCAATCTTTCTCCTTCAGCAATCATCTCAACATCCGGAGTCATCAAGTCTTCAGCACCCGCAGTCTTAGTTATTTCTTTTACTTATCTTATGTAATGTACTCTATTGACCAGCATGCCTTGCACGACTGCTTATAGAGTAGCTTATTTCAGAATCTCTATAAATAGAGACTCATTCTCTTGTATCAAATACCACTTCTAATTACAACTCCTTGCTTCTCACTTCTTACTCCTTACTGTTAACTTATGAACTTATTCTGAATATATTTCTCTAAGTTATCTTCTTCATTTCTCTATCTTATTACTCTTCACACTCAAACTGCTACAGGAACATAACCTCTCTTCGGAGCAAGTCTTCTAGACTTAATCACTAAACTTGATCTCACTTACTAACTTGGAGTGAATGCATTCCTTGTTATGAATCAGTTTAAGTGTATTCTTGATATAACAATTGTTGTCATTTACATTTCTTTACTTTCCGCAACTAACTATCTAACTATCTAACTATATTATTGTTGAGCTTTTGATCCTTTGAGATTAACTTTATTCCGCAATATACTTGTACTAACGTTTGTTCAAGTGTGTCTCCAAGTTTTTCTCTCAACAATTGGTATCAGAGCCAAAGTGGTTACTTTTTGGATATCGGAACTCTGATTTTCTCATTAAGCCCTCTATACCACTAAAGCTCATTTCTCAAAAAAAAAACACAAAAAAACTGGCACAATCGTTATCCTTGAACGTCTCCAATAGTGTTGGTGGTTCCAACCGAGCTCCAATACTGGTAGCAAATGAATATCATCATTGGTCACAAAGAATGGAGAGGTACTTAAGAAGACTGGGTAGAGATGTATGGCGATCCGTGGAAGAAGGACCACATGTTCCAGTCCTTACACCAGTTCAAACTGACGGCGTAGCAACCAGGCTAGGTGGAGGTCAACCAACCATGAGCCGTCCTACCAAGGATGATCTCGATAAAATGGAAAATGATGTTATTGCTTTTTATGAAATTTATTGTGGTGTCGCTCCTGACAACTTTGATATTATCATAAACTGCAAGTCAGCAAAAGAGATCTGGGATGTACTCAAAAACCTGTATGAAGGCTCAGAACAAGCACAAGATAAGAAGCTCACTACCGCACTCAACGACTTCAACAACTTCAAAGCTCACGCTGGTGAAAGTTTGGAAGACTCCTTCAAGAGATTCAACCTGATAGTGACAAAGTTATCAAATGTTGGTATCATCCGCAGCAACCATGAAATCAATCTCCAATTCCTTAATGGCTTAGGACGACATTGGACTACAGCCAAAATGATAGTCCAAGGTGACAGGAAGATTCAATCTTTATCACTCTACAAACTCTATGGTGAAATTCAAGCACAAGAATCCACTGTGCTCAAAGACTGTGCTGACTTCGGAGGACCACTTGCCCTCATAGCACAAGCTCCACCGCAGTCACCTTACTCTTCATCGTATGACACCCCACCACAGTCATACGAAGAAGATTCTGAGTATGATGATGAAGAAGAATTTCAGAAGGCTATTGCTTTAGTTAGCCAACAGTTCAACTGCATACCACCTTCTTCTTTTCGCAAGAATCAACAATTCAACAAACCTCCATTCAACCGTAACTTCGGTTCTCAGAACAACCACTCTCGGTATCCTAAAGGCTCTCAGAACAATCAACCCAAGGAGATACCGCAGTCTCCTCAGAATAATGACTCCGGTACTCAATCAGAAAACAAGACTGATATTGTGATTTGTCACAAATGCAACAAAGAAAATCACTTTGCAAAAGACTGTAAGGCCAACGTAGTCAAGGACAGAGCATTCTATCTTAGAATGGCTCAAGATTTAGAAGAAAAAGAAAAGGCAAGGGCATATGTGGCTCAAGTTAAAAGAGATCATCAAGTTTGGTCATCAGGAGATGGAGAAGAGACCATCAGCAGTGTTAAGGGAAAAGGGAAAATCTGCATGCTGACCACTGCGGATGATGATGGGTCAGCAATGTTGAACAAAAACTACTGCTACATGGCAAAAGATGGGACTCTAAGCATTATTGAACAGGTAAAACTCATGATCCAAACTTTAAATTATAGCATGCATGACTGTCAACCCTACATAGATGATCTTAATGACACGTGTGCTACCGTCCTTACAGACTATAACAAAGCCCTAGATGAGAAGAATATTGTGTCCCAAGAGATGTTCCATGTGAGAGGAAGACTGGATAACAAGAGACTTAATATGGCAATGTTAGACAAGGATCTAGAATTAGAGAAAGATGCTAGAATGTTAAGTGAAACCCAGTTAGAGATAGCCTTGAATCAAAGAGATTTAGCTCAGAGAGAAATTGTACGATTGAATCTCTTAATTGAAAATTTGTTTAATGAGAGTGAGGCTATTGAAAATTTGGTAAATAATGGAACTGTGGACAATACATATAATTGGGGTTGGTCAAATGGGTATCCTACCACAATGGATTCCTCACCCCGGTTCAACAAAGACAGAGTGTATGTCCCTCCTGATAGAGAATTTCATTTCCCTGTCAATGACAAGACTTTTCCCGAAGATATCAAAACCCATTTCGGTAGATTGCACAATTTGAGCAATAATTGTGTCATTGAGGAAATTGTGCCCGAGGATTCTAGTCACACATGTGATCAAACTCCCATCGGTGGCACCACTCATTCAAATTCTCAAACTTCATCCGAAGTTGATGAAGAAATTGTTGTTGAAAAGCTCAAAGTCTCAAAAGACTTTCCATCTTTGTCCTTAGACCATAGTATTCCACACTATAGTCAATTGTCCCATAAATGTCCCACCGCAGTCTCGTCAAGAACTTACTCTGCGGTAGTCAAATCATCTTCACCGCAGTTGAACAACAATGACTGCAACTCATCAGTTAAAGGAACTACAACTCTTCAACCGATTTTTCACGAATTACCTATAGAAAATTTTGAAGTAGGTCAATGCTCTCAAATTCCAGAATCCTCAAGTTCTGATGATTCTAGTCCGCGTTTTCAAAATTGTTCAAAAAATCTCAGAAAACCACAATTGAATAACAATGATTGCGGTTCACCAAAATTCTTGGCAAAAAGAGCTTTCAAAGAAGAAATTAGATCTCGAAACAAAAGTAGACAAAGTTTTTCAAAAAAGGAGAAACATGTGAGAATTCCTAAATCCAGGAGTCCAGAAAAATTTGTTTTCACAAATTACATTTCAAAAAATTCTTCTTTCATGAAAACAAACAAAAAGGAAAGTTCAGTTTCAAAAGCCACTCCTGCTACTTCTGACACAACCCAAAAAGGTGTCAAACTTGTAAGAAACTATGTTTTTCAGGTCTATTCCCACAATGACCCAAAGTGGCAAGGAATTTTACCCACTCCAACACTTTTAAAATCACATCAAAACAAGTGGAAAGGGATTCTACCAAATCCACCTAGAGAAACTCAAAGATTTCCACGTGCGAAACCTCGTTCAAAACAAACTTTTCAGAAATCAAATGTCAAATCTTTCAAAAGTTACCCACCTCGGACCAATTTCAAGTCCAATTCACTCCATAAACCGCTGACCAAGCACAATGTCAGATTCAATGACAAACCCTTTTATTGTAAATGTCAGTGCAACTGTCAAAAGTTTTTATCTCATGACAAGTCAAATAAAAATCAGAAATCTCATACTTTTCAGAAACCTCGTGATAATCCAAAACTGAACAAACACCCAGGATTAGGTCTAAAAGTTGTGAAACGACCCAAAAATACGACCCAAAAATTTCATTTTTTTTTAATATAACCAAAAACCATAATCTGAGTGTCATATCATAAAAAAAACCATACGTGATGTATCCCAAACATAATAAAAACAACACTGTGCGGAAACTGTATCATATCCATGTCATATAAAAATCACAAACTAAATCAACTCCCAGGAAAAAGCTGAAGCTGTGGTGTTTGCGATGCCATCATCCCGAGCTCTTCCCTCTGCTATCGGAAGTACCTGAAACCAAAACTAAAACTGTAAGCACGAAGCTTAGTGAGCTCCCCCAAACTACCACATACCATACAATACATATAAAGCACATACTGGGCCTTGCCCACTGCATCAGACCGAAGTCTGGAACTAGCTGCATCGGACCGAAGTCCGGAACTAACTGGGACCTTGTCCCCTGCATCGGACCAGAGTCCGGAACTAACTGCATCGGACCGAAATCCGGAACTAACTGCATCGGACCGAAATCCGGAACTAGCTGCATCGGACCGAAGTCCGGAACTAACTGCATCGGACCGAAGTCCGGAACTGACTGATCATGACATAGCATAACACATAACAACTATTATAATCACACCTACTGCATACTGCATCGGACCGAAGTCCGGAACACATAACACAAATATGCTTGAATCACAAAGACATCAAGCACTCTAGCTACTGCATCAGACCAAAGTCCGGAACTACTGATAATTAAATGGGCCAGCATTGAGGCCGTAGACCCGTTCCTATTGAAGGGAAACTCACCTCGTGAACTGGCTGCTGAGTGAATAGCTCTGAGGGCTAACTGCTGCTGCTCCGGTATCTCCCCGACTACAAGTCCATAAACACACTCAATCAAATACTAAACACTGCACTGGGTAAAATGACTCTTTTACCCTTGGTCAAAGTCAACTGTTGGTCAAGGTCAACTCTCAGTCAAAGTCAACCCACAGTTGACCTGACTCACCGAGTTGGGCCGCCAACTCGCCGGGTCCCTAATCTCACTCCTCGACCCTGCTCGCTGCTACTCGTCGAGTATGGCATACTCGACGAGTACTCTCCCGATCCAAGAACTCAGACAATCTTCATCCGACTCGCCGAGTCCTATGAACAACTCGACGAGTTGTTCTTGAGTGTAAGAAGATTGCCTTGGACTCGCCGAGTTGTATGAACAACTCGCCGAGTCCCTCTATTACTGAGTCTACCCTCAAACTCGCTGAGTCCACTCCACTACTCACTGGTCCCACTCGACACTGCTCAAAAGGAAGAAATCGAGGACTCGCGACTCGACTCGCCGAGTCGTTCTTCCGACTCGCCGAGTCACCGCCATGCAACTATTCTACACTCGATTCTGCTCGAATCCAAAACATACAAATGATAGATCTGAGTCCAATAAGCTGATTTACCACGTAAAGTTTCTAACTTTACGTGTACAAACACATGAACAAGGGAATAAAGGCTAAAAGATGCTTTAAAGGGGTAGATCTAGGGTTAATATGCAAAATAACTCCATAAAGGCAATAGATCTGGGCTCTTCAACTCCTAAATGAACAGATCTAAGGTTATCTCGGCATAAGAGAGCTTCCATATCAACATAAAGCTTTGAGAAAGGCATTAACAAGATCTAGAAAGGGTTTTAAGGCATAAAAGAGAAGGAAAACTGAAGAATACCTCAAAGAGCTCTTGCTTTCCCTTGAATCTCTGCTCTACAATCCTTCTCCTTGATCCTTTCTTCTTCTCCATCTTCAAGCCTTCACAAATAGCACACAAAAATCACTTAGAATCACTCAAGAACGAATTAGGGTTTTCTCACAGCTTTTGAGGGTGAAGGAGGCGAGATTGGGGGCTATAAGGTGGCTTAAATAATGGGCAACCCGGGGATTTAGGGTTTCTCCCAGACGGACAGACTCGCCGAGTCCAGAATATGGACTCGCCGAGTCGCCAGCTAACACGTGCTCGAAATCCCGACCCTACTCGGCGAGTCAGGCTATGAACTCGCCGAGTCCCTCCTATAAAACTAAAAAAATAAAAACCAAGGAATTATCATACCGGAAACGGGTCGTTACAATTCTCCCCCACTTATCTCAGACTTCGTCCTCGAAGTCTGTTACGGCTGAATCTGCAAATATCTCTGGGTAGTGCTCCCTCATCTCCTCCTCAGCCTCCCACGTCCATTCCGATCCCTTCCGGTGCTGCCACTGCACCTTCACTAACTGAATTACCTTGTTCCTCAAGGTCTTGGTCTTCCGGTCCAGAATCGCGACCGGCCTCTCGATATAATTCAGGCTACTATCAACCTGAATATCCTCTAGGGGAACGACTGCTGACTCATCCACCAAACACTTCCTCAACTGAGACACATGGAAAGTGTTGTGGATCTGACTAAGCTCCTCAGGAAGATCTAACCGATAAGCAACCCGACCCACCCGGGCCAAAACCCTGAAAGGACCAATAAATCTAGGGCCCAACTTGCCCCTCTTCCGGAACCTGATGACACCCTTCCAAGGTGAGACCTTCAGAAGGACCATATCCCCCACCTAGAACTCCAAGTCCGAACGCCTCCTATCGGCGTAGCTCTTCTGCCGACTCTGAGCAGTCTGCAGTCTACTACGGACCTGCTGGATCAACTCAGTCGTCTTGAGCACCACTTCCGTGCTCCCGATGACCCGCTGACCGACCTCGCCCCAACAAATCGGGGTCCTACACTTCCTCCCATACAGCATCTCAAAGGGAGGTCGATCAATGCTCGCATGATAACTGTTGTTATACGAGAATTCCGCTAACGGAAGATACGTATCCCAACTGCCACCGAAATCTAGGACACATGCCCTAAGCATGTCCTCGAGAGTCTGAATCGTCCTCTCGCTCTGCCCGTCTGTCTGAGGGTGGAAAGCGGTGCTGAAATGGAGACGAGTACCCATCTCATTGTGGAACCGCTTCCAGAACCTGGATGTGAAACGGACATCTCGGTCTGACACCACCGATACCGGCACTCCATGACGTGCCACAATCTCTCGCACATAGATATCGGCTAACTTCTCCGCCGATATACTCTCCTGGATCGGGATAAAATGAGCACTCTTCGTCAACCGATCCACTACTACCCATATCGAATCCACTCCGTGTGCGGTCCGGGGAAGCTTGGTGACAAAATCCATGGTGACGTCCTCCCATTTCCACACGGGAATGTCTAACGGCTGCATCCTGCCGTGAGGTCTCTGGTGCTCCGCCTTGACCTTCCGGCAGGTCAGGCATCTCTCGACGTACCAGGCGACGTCCCGCTTCATGCAGGGCCACCAATAATTAGGTCGAAGATCTCGATACATCTTCGTCGCCCCTGGGTGGATAGAAAACCGAGACTTATGAGCCTCATCCATCAACACTTGCCGTACTCCACCCCAGTACGGTACCCACACTCTCCCGTGAAGCGTCAGCAAACCACAACTATCATAATCAAACGAGGCTACTCGGCCCACGATCCTCTCACACTTCTGTCTCTCCTCCTTGAGGCCCTCCACCTGAGCCTCCTTGATCCGCTCCAACAACGGAGTGATCACTGTCATCCTCAAACATAGATCTCTGATAGGGGCCGCCGATACTTTGCGGCTCAGGGCGTCGGCCACCACATTGGCCTTCCCTGGGTGGTAAAGGATCTCACAATCATAATCCTTTAGCACATCCAACCACCTCCTCTGCCTCATGTTCAGACTCGGCTGATCCATAAGGTACCTCAAACTCTTGTGATCCGTGTAAATAGTACAACGGACCCCATAAAGGTAATGCCTCCAAATCTTGAGGGCAAACACAACTACCCCCAGCTCCAAATCATGGGTAGGATAATTAGCCTCGTGAGGCTTCAACTGTCTCGAGGCATAAGCTATCACATGACCTCGCTGCATCAAAACTGCTCCCATACCTGTGATCGAGGCATCAGAATAGACTACGAAGTCCTCTACTCCCTCTGGCAAGGTAAGGATCGGAGCCTCGCACAATCTCTGTCTGAGGGTCTCGAACGCTGCCTGCTGCTCAGGCCCCCAACGAAATACCACCGACTTCTTGGTCAGTCGGGTGAGTGGCACTGCTATCTTGGAGAAATCCTGAATAAATCTCCGATAATACCCTGCCAACCCTAGGAAGCTCCGAATCTCAGATGGAGACTTCGGAACCTCCCACTGCATCACGGCCTCTATCTTGGCCGGATCTACCAAAATACCCTTCTGGTAGACAAGGTGACCAAGGAACTGCACCTCGCGCAACCAGAACTCACATTTGGAGAACTTTGCGAAAAGTCTCCCTCCTCAAAGCCTCCAGCACCTCCCGCAGGTGCTCCTCGTGCTGCTCCTGCGTCTTGGAATATACCAAGATATCATCTATGAACACTATCACTGACCGATCCAGCATCGGCCTACACACGCGGTTCATGAGATCCATGAACACGGCTGGAGCATTGGTGAGCCCAAATGGCATCACCACAAACTCATAATGACCATACCTGGTCCTAAAAGCAGTCTTCTGTACATCCTCATCTCTAACCCGCATCTGATGATAACCAGAGCGTAGATCGATCTTGGAGAACCAAGACGCTCCCTGAAGCTGATCAAACAAATCATCTATCCTCGGAAGTGGGTAACGGTTCTTCACCGTTACCTTATTCAACTCCCGATAATCTATACACATACGATGCGACCCATCCTGCTTCCTCACAAACAGGATCGGCGCTCCCCAAGGCGAACTGCTCGGCCGAATGAAACCCTTGTCTAACAGCTCCTGCAGCTGTGTAGACAACTCCTGCATCTCAGGGGGAGCTAATCGATACGGTGCTTTGGCTATCGGAGCCGCACCAGGAATTAGGTCGATCCTGAACTCGACCTGTCTCTCAGGAGGTATCCCCGGCAAATCCTCGGGAAACACGTCCGGGTAGTCTCGAACAATAGGAACATCATCAACTGTCGTCTTGCCCTTCTCCCGGGCATCCAAAACGTAAGCTACAAAACCGACGCAACCCTGCTGAACATAGCGCCTCGCCCTTGCGGCGGAACAAAAGGTCGGTCCCCGCTGTGGCCTCTCGCCCTGAATCACTAACTCTCCCCCACTGGGAGTGCGGACCCTCACTAGCTGAAGCTCACAATCAATCACCGCCCCATTGGGGCTTAGCCAATCCATGCCCACAATAACCTTATTCCCTCGCAGGGAAATAGGTATCAGATGCACTGAAAACTGCTCATCAAATAACTGAAGAGAACACCCTCTATGCACTCTGCCGACCCTCACGGTCCTATCATCTGCTATCTCCATCTCTAATGGACAATCCAGCTCCCCAGGAGCTCTACTAAATCTCTTGCTAAGCGCAAACGATACAAATGATCGGGTAGCCCCCGAATCGAATAATACCATAGCAGAAATGTCGTTCACAGAGAACGACCCTGAATAAAACATACAATCATAAGCAATACTCAAACGATAATAATAATAAAGAGACGAAGGGAAGATACATACCCGTCACTACATCAGGAGTCGCCCGCGCCTCCTCTGCTGTCATCTGAAACGCCCTGCTCTTCGCCACCGGCGTCTCGGCTCGGCCCTGCCGGCCATCTGTAATCCTCAAGGTAGCAGGGGCAGGTGCAGCCACCTTCCCTGCTACAGCTAAACTCGGACACTGGGACTTTTTATGTCCCCTCTGATTGCACTGAAAGCAAATCAGATCTGATGCTGCGACGGCAGTAGCAGGGGCCGTGCAATCCCTACTCAAATGCCCAATCCGACCGCACTTGTAGCAGCCGGAACTCCCTGCCTTGCACGCTCCCTCGTGCAATCTCCCACACTTGCCACATCGACCGTGGCTCTGCTGACTCCTAGATCTGTGATCCGAAACCTTGGGCTTTTTGCCTGAACCGCCTGTACCTGAAACCGCCTCCAGTTTCCTCTTCTTCTCCATCTCGAGATCAATCTCCCTCTCCCGAGCCCTAGCAATCATATCTTCCAGCGTTTTACAGCTGGACCGACTCACAAACTGGCGGATATCGCTCCGCAACATCTCATGATAACGGGCCTTCTTTATTTCCTCATCAGCTACGTACTGAGGAACGAGAAGAGCCCTCTCCCTGAACTTGGCGGTGATCTCCGCCACTGTCTCTGTAGTCTGGGTGAGGTCCTGAAACTCCCTAGCTAACTGCTGCACCTCAATGACCGGTGCAAACTCCGCCCTGAACCTGGTAGAGAAATCAGCCCAGGTCATGGCGTCCAATGCTGCATCATCCCCAATGGCATGTCCGACCTCCTCCCACCAATCCCGTGCCCTGTCCTTCAGAAGATAGGACGCCAATCTGACCTTGTCCCCCTCGGGACATCTGCTAGTACGGAAAGCGTTGGCCACATCCGCCAACCATCTGGTGCTCGCTATGGGGTCTCGCGCCCCATGATAGTCCGGAGCTCCACATGCCCTGAACTCCCTGAAAGTAAGGGTGCGCGACCCCATCATGGCCGCCACCTCGGCACGAAAGGTGCCCAATCTCTCATCCATCAGCTCTAGAATCCCCTCCTTGATCGAACCGAAGATCACAGGAGTCTGCTCTATAATGATGCGCGTAATCTCCGAAGAAAGAAACTCTCGGGTCTGCTCATCGATGCGCTCACCCCCCGAGCCTGAACCTGATCCCTCCCCGGCACCTCCACTGCCGGCTGCTGGTCTCGAACGTAAAACCACCATTTTGAAACATATCACAACTACATCAGAAAACCGAAATATCTCAAGGGATCATTAATTACTACAACTAGCTTCCTGGTCTTGTCTCAGCCTTTCTTGATTCGAGTACGGATCCTCTGCTTTCAGTAGTACGGGCCCATACTACCTTCCACATCTATCCGTACTTTCTTCAAGAACTGCCTTGACTCCACCAAGTCACTTTTACTACTACTGATATCTGCTACTCTCATCCTAGGATTGCCCTAGGGAAACCTCAGACTCAACTCAACTAGTCCTCAGCTGCTGAAGGTCTCCTCATAATGCTAGTTAGCCACCACCTAAACACCATCACACGTGATGAGGATCAGATAATCCTTCAAGTAAAAGACCCGTCCCTATAACGGTTGGACTCAAACAAGAGCTGCGCAATAGGGCCAGTTCCAGCACTCTGGGATTATTCAACCCTGATCACATGTGGTGTAACGTGTTCACCTAATGGCTAACTCCCATCACTCAGAACTCCCACAAAGCACGAAGCAAACAGCATTCGTATAAAGGAAACATACTCAGGCAAAACTATTCTCATAACGAGAAACTGTACTAGCATACAATGCTAAGCTCATACTATAAGGCATAACCTAAACAGGCTATCCTACTGCTGTCTACTCGATACTAGCATGCAATACTCATAAGCTGTAACACATAAAGCAGGCACATAAGGCATCCTCCTAGATCCTTAGTTCTATACTAGCATGTTGTTCTACTGAAACTGAACAAATAACTTGTATGGGTAATTTGGGAGTACTTACTTGAGCTCGGCTGATCGCATGCACCACACCCTTATCTTGATTAAAAATTTCTTTCTTTCTAAGTGCTTTCAAAATTCTTTTAGAAAACATTTTCCTTTTTAGAAAAAAAACCTTTTTATTTCCCCTTAGTTTGAGTTCAGATACACCCGGAAGTGCATCCGAATCCCTCAAACCGGGGCTCTGATACCAACTTGAAACGACCCAAAAATTTCATTTTTTTTTAATATAACCAAAAACCATAATCTGAGTGTCATATCATAAAAAAAAACCATACGTGATGTATCCCAAACATAATAAAAACAACACTATGCGGAAACTGTATCATATCCATGTCATATAAAAATCACAAACTAAATCAACTCCCAGGAAAAAGCTGAAGTTGTGGTGTGTGCGATGCCATCATCCCGAGCTCTTCCCTCTGCTATCGGAAGTACCTGAAACCAAAACTAAAACTGTAAGCACGAAGCTTAGTGAGCTCCCCCAAACTACCACATACCATACAATACATATAAAGCACATACTGGGCCATGCCCACTGCATCAGACCGAAGTCTGGAACTAGCTGCATCGGACCGAAGTCCAGAACTGACTGGGACCTTGTCCCCTGCATCGGACCAGAGTCCGGAACTAACTGCATCGGACCGAAATCCGGAACTAACTGCATCGGACCGAAATCCGGAACTAGCTGCATCGGACCGAAGTCCGGAACTAACTGCATCGGACCGAAGTCCGGAACTGACTGATCATGACATAGCATAACACATAACAACTATTATAATCACACCTACTGCATACTGCATCGGACCGAAGTCTGGAACACATAACACAAATATGCTTGAATCACAAAGACATCAAGCACTCTAGCTACTGCATCAGACCAAAGTCCGGAACTACTGATAATTAAATGGGCCAGCATTGAGGCCATAGACCCGTTCCTACTGAAGGGAAACTCACCTTGTGAACTGGCTGCTGAGTGAATAGCTCTGAGGGCTAACTGCTGCTGCTCCGGTATCTCCCCGACTACAAGTCCATAAACACACTCAATCAAATACTAAACACTACACTGGGTAAAATGACTCTTTTACCCTTGGTCAAAGTCAACTGTTGGTCAAGGTCAACTCTCAGTCAAAGTCAACCCACAGTTGACCTGACTCGCCGAGTTGGGCCGCCAACTCGCCGAGTCCCTAATCTCACTCCTCGACCCTGCTCGCTGCTACTCGTCGAGTATGGCATACTCGACGAGTACTCTCCCGATCCAAGAACTCAGACAATCTTCATCCGACTCGCCGAGTCCTATGAACAACTCGACGAGTTGTTCTTGAGTGTAAGAAGATTGCCTTGGACTCGCCGAGTTGTATGAACAACTCGCCGAGTCCCTCTATTACTGAGTCTACCCTCAAACTCGCTGAGTCCACTCCACTACTCACTGGTCCCACTCGACACTGCTCAAAAGGAAGAAATCGGGGACTCGCGACTCGACTCGCCGAGTCGTTCTTCCGACTCGCCGAGTCACCGCCATGCAACTATTCTACACTCGATTCTGCTCGAATCCAAAACATACAAATGATAGATCTGAGTCCAATAAGCTGATTTACCACGTAAAGTTTCTAACTTTACGTGTACAATCACATGAACAAGGGTATAAAGGCTAAAAGATGCTTAAAAGGGGTAGATCTAGGGTTAATATGCAAAATAACTCCATAAAGGCAATAGATCTGGGCTCTTCAACTCCTAAATGAACAGATCTAAGGTTATCTCGGCATAAGAGAGCTTCCATATCAACATAAAGCTTTGAGAAAGGCATTAACAAGATCTAGAAAGGGTTTTAAGGCATAAAAGAGAAGGAAAACTGAAGAATACCTCAAAGAGCTCTTGCTTTCCCTTGAATCTCTGCTCTACAATCCTTCTCCTTGATCCTTTCTTCTTCTCCCTCTTCAAGCCTTCACAAATAGCACACGAAAATCACTTAGAATCACTCAAGAACAAATTAGGGTTTTCTCACAGCTTTTGAGGGTGAAGGAGGCGAGATTGGGGGCTATAAGGTGGCTTAAATAGTGGGCAACCCGGGGATTTAGGGTTTCTCCCAGACGGACAGACTCGCCGAGTCCAGAATATGGACTCGCCGAGTCGCCAGCTAACACGTGCTCGAAATCCCGACCCTACTCGGCGAGTCAGGCTATGAACTCGCCGAGTCCCTCCTATAAAACTAAAAAAATAAAAACCAAGGAATTATCATACCGGAAATGGGTCGTTACAAGTTGACAAAAGACATGTCCATGCAACCTCGGACCATGCATCATTTAAGAATACATCAATCGTCCTTGGCTCCAAACTTGTTTGGATGCCTAAACTAACTGTATAATTCTCAGGCTTTGTGCAAGGAGGAACAAGAAGAAGAATGGTTAATTGACAGTTCCTGCTCCTTGCACATGACCGGGAGGTTAGAGTACCTTCGGGATTTCAGGCCTATATGCAATGGTGGAAATGTCACGTTTTGGCAACAATGCAAACGGTGTCATCCGAGGTTACGGTGTTCTCACTACGGAGAACTTCTCCATTCAGAAGGTTGCTTATGTGAAGGTCTTAAACACAATCTCATCAGTGTTGGCCAACTATGTAAAGCAGGACATCGTGTTGAATTTCACAATCAATTCTGTTACATAATGACGAGTGACCACAACACTTGCTTAATCAGATCACGCTGCGAAGGCACGATGTACCCTCTTGATGTTTCTCTCATCATTGGCAAACCGCAGTTGTGTTTTCTGTCCAAAGCTGTATCCGAAGTCTGCTGGCTATGGCACCGCAAGCTAGCTCATCTCAACTTTCATTGCATCAACAACCTCGTCACAGGAGAACTAGTCCGTGGTCTTCCCATTCTCAAATTCAGCAATGATACTCTTTGTCCAGCGTGTGAATGCGGCAAACAAGCAAAAGCAAGTCATCCTCTGATAATGAATTCTTCTATCTTTGAACCATTGGAGCTGTTACACATTGATCTCTGCGGTCCCTCAACCGTAGCCAGTCTTCACCACACAAAATATATATTGGTTATTGTAGATGACTACACACGCTTCACATGGGTCTCCTTTCTCAGACTCAAATCTGAGACACCACAAATCTTCATTAACTTCATCAAAGAAATTAAACTTCAAATCAAGCTTCCAGTCAGACGCATCCACAGTGACAATGGAACTGAGTTCACTAGTCATCTTCTGAACAATTTCCTAGTTTCCAAAGGCATCTCTCACAACTTTTTAGCACCCTATACACCACAACAAAATTGTGTAGTAGAAAGAAGGAACCACACTCTCGTTGAAGCAGCCAGATCCATGCTTAACTTCGCCTAACTTCCTCTCTACTTCTGGGTCGAAGCTATAGCAATAGCATGTTTTGTTTAAAACCGAAGTATTATTTGCAAGCGTCTCAATAAAACACCATATGAAGGTCTCAACAATCGCAAACCCAATGTTCGTTTCTTTCATATCTTTGGATGTAGATGCTTTGTGATCAACAACAGAGACCAACTCAACAAGTTTGCACCAAAGTCAGACGAAGGTATCTTCCTTGGTTATTCTACTAACAAGGTTGCATATCGAGTGCTCATCAGAAGAACAAGGTTGATCATCGAAAGCTTTGATGTTAAATTTGATGACTCTCACATCCGCAGTGCACCTCCATCCACTGAAACAACTGCAATCATGGAAAGTGACATTCCAGCCACTTCCGGTCCTCTGAATCTAGTTGAAATCAATTATGATGATCTGTTTGATCCCATTGAAACGGCGAAACTATCCGAAGTCCTAGTATCACCCGCAGCTCAACAACAACATGCCGACGTATCTGGACCATTCTATCTGAAGTAGTATCGCTCAATACTTCCACCTCTCCGGTTGAGGGGGGAAGCTCTACTCCGGATCATTTTGCAACCGTTTAGGTTCCAGTACCTGATGTTGCTTACATTCCTGCCCGAAGTAAAGCTTATCCATCAAACGAACCTTCGGAGGACTCAGATGACGAACTCATAGAGAATATTGACACTAGATCCGATCCTAGAATTGTCACTCTCCTATCCACATTCCAGGGGGAACCCTCTCAGGTTCCAGAGGAACTCCCATCCGCAATCCAGGGGGAACCTCAATCTCTGCCAACTCCTCAAGTAAATTATGCTTCAATAGATCAAGATGATTCAGCAGGATGTTCTCAAGTCCAGGGGGAACTGCCTTCCCCAACCGTAGATTCTTCTGACATCCAAGATATTCCTTCTACTGCAGCTGCTGATCATATGATGCCACGTCTTCATGTATGGACAAGAGACCACCCACCAGGTCAAATTATCGGCAACCCATCTGCAGGTATCCAGACTCGATCTTCCAAAGATTTATCTGACCACTGCCATTATGCAGCATTTATCTCTTCGGTTGAACCTCAAACGATCAAAGAAGCCATACTTGAACCGTACTGGATAGCTGCAATGCAAGAAGAATTAGAAGAATTTGAAAGAAACAAAGTATGGCAACTTGTTCCTCTTCCACAAGGTCATACTATTGTTGGTACAAGATGGGTTTCAAGAACAAGTTAGACGAATCAGGCTCAGTCATCCGAAACAAGGCAAGACTTGTTGCCAAGGGCTACAGTCAACTAGAAGGCATTGACTACGATGAAACATATGCTCCGGTAGCACGCATGGAAGCCATCTGGATCTTTCTAGCATACGCAGCGCAAAAAATGTCAAAGTACACCAAATGGACGTTAAGAGTGCCTTCCTCAATGGTGAACTAAAAGAAGAGGTTTATCTTCAGCAACCTCCAGGCTTTGAAAATGTTGAATTCACTGACCACTGCTATAAGCTTGAAAAAGCAGTCTACGGTCTGAAACAAGCCCCAAGAGCTTGGTATGAGACACTCTCTGAATTTCTAGTCTCATCCGGGAACAAAAGAGGAGTGATTGATCCCACATTATTCAGAAAAGCAAATGGTGACCATCTTATGTTGGTACAAATTTATGTGGATGATATCATCTTCGAATCGACTGATCAAGGCATGGTAGATGAATTTGCAAATCTCATGACCAACAAATTCAAAATGAGTATCACTAGAGAGATTAATTTCTTTCTAGGTCTTTTGTAACACCCAAAGTTTTGAAGGCCAAGCAAGGAAAGAAAACCCTAAGTTTAGGGGTCGACTCGGCGAGTCCAAGGAGGGACTCGGCGAGTCCGAGCGGGATCCGGGTCGAGGAGTAAGTGACCGACTCGGCGAGTCGGCCAAGGTGACTCGGCGAGTCTAGTCTGTGCGTTGAAAACCCTAAATTCGGGACTTGGAGCCTATATAAACGTCTTAATCTTCTTCCTAGGGTTCCTTACTGCCTCCTTAGCCCTGGATACCAAACCCTAGCCGTCATATCCTTTGATTGAGCCATTTGTTGCCTTGGAAGGTGCATTAAAGCTTGGAGAAGGAAGAAGGAACTTGGAGGAGCAAGAAGGGACTATAGATCTGGGATTATGAGTTCATTCTGAGCATTTGGAGGTAATAAACTAGTTCCTGGATCCTTTTTGCACCTAGATCTATGTGTGGTTGTTGGGGCTTTTTAGCCATAATGTTATTATTTTGAGTTAGAAGCCAGATCTGAAGTTGCTACTTCAGATCTAAGCGTATTATGGTCTTGAGAAGCATAAAGTAGCAGCCCTTGAGTTGATCATGGAGCCTCCTTGCCTTAAACCCTAGTTTATGGTGTATTTTGCTTAGATCTCCTTCTCTACACGTAAAGTTTGCAACTTTACGTGAGGAATAGGCTTGGGAAGGGTAGATCTACAGATTTGAGTCCCTGCATGACTCAAAAGTCCTCTTAATGTATGAAAGACCGCATGGAATCGGCGAGTCCTTTAAGTGGACTCGGCGAGTAGCTTGAAGATGAGGAGGAACTCGACGAGTGGGATGAACAGCTCGTCGAGTCGGATGAAGTTGGGCATGAACTCGGCGAGTTGGAAGAACAACTCAGCGAGTTGGATGAAGATTGTCTTAGACTCGGCGAGTCTGTTCTTGGACTCGGCGAGTCAGGTCGCGAAACCCCAAACCCTTCGAGTTGAGACTCGAATCAGTGAGTCGAATGGAGACTCTGTGAGTTGGACAGGTCAGGACTCGGTAATCGATAGACTCGGCGAGTCATGGACTGACTCGGCGAGTCGGGTCGCGAATAGAAGGACTCTGAACGTATGAACTCGGCGAGTCAATAAGGTGACTCGGCGAGTAGGGTTGACCTGGGAGGTTGACTTTGACCAGGACTTTGACTTTGGCAAGAGTTGACTTAGTTGACCTTTGAAGGTCAGTTAGACTGAGTTTTATGTTGATATTGGTAGCTCGGGGAGCTAGTGGAGCAGCAGTTCGGAGTCAGTGGTCAGGTAGCGGTCAAAGGGATTAGCAGCAGCAGTTCGGCAGTATCAGGTGAGTTTCCCTTTGTATGAATGGGTCTACGGCCACAATGCCAGCCCATGTAGTTATAAGTAGAAGACCCGGGGGTTAGCCCTAGGCACAGTATGCTAGTATGATATTCGGGACGAGGTCCAATGATAGAGGGCGGGTGCCCAAGGAATGGTTTAAGTGATAGTTTATACTTGTTGTCTGTGTGATACTTGTATGTACCTGGTAGGGAGGTGAGTGTGGGCGAGGTCTCGTATCTCACTAATAGCAGAGTGTGGATGGTGTTCCATATCTCACTAGCAGCAGATCAGGGGCGAGGCCCAAGTTAGGGAAGGAGTGAGGGTGGGCTGGGCCCGTATCTCACTATCAGCAGGAGTATGGACGGGGTTCCATGACTCATCAGTAGCAGGACACGGGCGGGGCCCAGAGATAGGCGAGGCCTTAGAACAAGATCCGTTAGTATGTATTTAGCTTATGTGATGTGATGTGATATGTTTATGTGCTATTATATGTTAGTGGGCGGGGCCCTGTGACAGGCGAGGCCTAAGTGAAACAGATCTGTATCCGAGCGGGGCTCGAAGCCAGGCGGGGCCTGGAGCAGCGGGGTCGTTGTAGCGAGCGAGGCCCAAGGTAGGGGGCGAGGCCCAGGATAGGGGGTGTGGCCCAGTATGTGCAGTATGTGGTTATGCATGGTATGTGGTAGGGTGGGGAACTCACTAAGTTTTGTGCTTATGGTTTTTAGTTTTGGTTTCAGGTACTTCCGGTAGCGGAGGGAAGAGCTCGGGGTGATCGCATGGCACACACCATAGTTTAGACAGCCTGGGAATGTTTACTCTGATAACGAACATGTATTTAACTAATACTCTGTTTATGTTTTGAAATGATGAATTTGCTTAAAGTAATGTTTTATTAAAAGAAATTTTTAGTCTTGAATTTTGGGACGTTACAAGTTGGTATCAGAGCCTTGGTTTGAGGGATTCGGGCATACTCTCGGGTGTGCCTGAACTCAAACTGAGGGGTCGGATAAAAAGTTTTCAAAAATGAGAAGACAGTTTCGTAAAAAGATTTTTGAGAACTAAAAACAGTTTTAGAAAAGCAAAAGAATTCAGAAAGAAAAAGTACTTTGAAAAGAGAAAAGGGGTGTGGTGCATGCTATCAGCCGAGCTCAAGTAAGTACCCCAAAATACCCATACAAGTTTATGTTATGATTATCAGTTGATAGAACAACATGCTAGATTAGGACTAAGGATCTAGGAATGATGCCTTATGTGCCAATTATATGTGCTTGAGCTGCATGATAGTGCTAATTAGACAGTAGTAGGATAGCCTGTTTATGTTATGCCTGAGTTTATGAGTTTGTGTTGCATGCTAGTTCAGATTCTTGCTATTTGCATATGATTGCTTGAGTATGTTGTGGTTAGATTTTCCCCTTGTCCGAATGCTGCTTGCTTTGTGCATTGTGGGATTTTGAGTGATGGGAGTTAGCCATTAGGTGGATACATCACGTCACCTGTGATCAGGGTTGAATAATCTCAGAGTGTTGGATTTGGCCCTATTGCGCAGCTCTTGTTTGAGTCCAACTGTTGTAGGGATGAGTCTTTTACTTGAAGGATTATCTGAGCCTCGTCACATGTGATGGTATCCAGGTGATGGCTAATTGGCATCACAAGGAGACCTTCAGCAGCTGAGGACTGGTTGAGTTGAGTCAGAGGTTTCCCTAGGGTAAGCCTAGGATGAGATAGTGTTGGGAGCAGTAGTAGTGGATAAGGGACCTGGTGGAGTCGAAGCAATTCCTGAGGAAAGTACGGATAGATGTGGAAGGTAGTATGGGCCCGTACTACTGAAAGCAGAGGATCCGTACTCGATTCGGGAAAGGCCAAGACAAGACCGGGAACTAGTAGGGAGTGTGTTTGGTCTCGCAGCAGTGATGAGTTTTCTGATAGTGGATGTATTATATTTTTCAGTATGGTGACATTGAGAGAGAGACCAGCGGGCGGATCAGGAGCCAGAGAGGGATCAGGCTCGGGTTCAGGGGCTGAGCAGCTCGAGGAGCGAATGAGGGAGTTGATATCCGCCGAGGTTACGCGCAGTATTTTGAGTCAGACTCCTATGATCTTTGGCACGGTCAAGGAGGGTATATTGGAGATTTTGGATAAGAGGCTGGGAGCCTTTTGCACTGAGATGATGGCTTTGATGGGAGCGCGTACCTTGATATTTCGGGAGTTCAGGGCTTGCGGGGCACCAGATTATCATGGGGCTAGGGACCCCATCGCTAGCAGCAGATGGTTGGCCGATGTTGCCAACGCATTCCGTACGAGCCGGTGTCCTGAGGGGGACAAGGTCAGAATCGCTTCCTGTCTTCTGAAGGACAGAGCAAGGGACTGGTGGGAAGAGATTGGTCATGCTTTGGGGGATGACGCCGCGTTGGACGCGATGACCTAGAGCAATTTCTCGGCCAGGTTCAGGGTGGAGTTTTCGCCGATTATTGAGGTGCAGCAGTTGGCACGGGAGTTTCAGGACTTGACGCAGACCACTGAGACTGTGGCGGAGATCACCGCCAAGTTCAGGGAGAGGGCTCTTCTTGTACCGCAGTATGTCCCGGATGAGGAGATGAAGAAGGCCCGATACCATGAGATATTGAAGGATGACATCAGGGAGTTCGTGAGCAGATCCAGCAGTAAGACGCTAGAAGATATGATTTCTCGGGCTAGAGAGAGGGAAATTGATTTGGAGCAGATTCGGAAGAGGAAGCCAGATGAGGTTCAGGTAGCTGCAGGTTCGGACAAAAGGCCCAAGGGATCGGATTCAAGGTCGAGGGATTTTCAGGACCGCAGCCGGTGCGGGAAGTGTGGCAGGGCACACGGGGGCACGTGCAGGAGTGGTAGCGGTGGTGAGTCTGGCTGTTTCAAGTGCGGTCGGACTGGTCATTTCAGCAGAGATTGTACAGTTACCAACATGCAGGGATCCGACTTGATATGTTTTCACTGCAATCAGCGGGGCCACAAGAAGGCCCAGTACCCCAGTTTGTTTTCAGCAGGACGGGTGATGGCACCTACCCCTGCAACTTTGAGGATCACAGACGGCCGTCAGGGCCGTGCAGAGGCGCCTGCGGTGGGAAGCAGAGCTTTTCAGATGACTACCTTAGAGGCGTGGTCAGCACCGGACGTTGCAGGTATGCAATTTCTGTTTTTAATTCTTTTATTTGTGCATGATTATATTGTTATGGTTCTGCATCATTATCGGTATGAGTATTTTATTTTTGAGCGGTTGATTGTGATCAAGTTATATGCCATCTGCATACCTTGGATATCCGAAAGGTAGTGAGGGGATGTGCCCTATTGGAGAAGGTTGCATGGGATGCAGTAACTGTAGCATGCTTGGGAGGGACTTGGTATGTCTCGCTAGATCGGAGTTGTGTAGTGTTAGAAATGGATTGGTTAGATCCCTAGCTATGGTAAGCTTGGATTCCTCAGCAGATTGATTATGGAATGGTAGCAAGAATTGGGATTTCTTTTGAGTATTGAGCAACAAGGGGTAAGCAGGATCGAAGTGGGGGAGAATCCTCCGAGTGTGCAAAGATAGGAGCATGCAGACCCAGAATGAGTGCGCAACCTCCGAGAAGGAAAGGAAGTAGTTCAGCGTTCGATGGATTGAGGATTTCAGGGATGGGAGTTTGAGAAACTCCCCATTAGCTAGTGTGTGTGGTGGTAATGGTTAGTACGTGGTTGGGAATTCGGGTTGTGGATCGCCCGTAGGACTCGGGGGAGTCAGAATGAGGATCTTGAGAGCTAATGGCACATGGGTGCCTTCGTATTAGCAGTCAGTGGTGGAAGTGATGTAAGACTACGGGGCAGCCGTAGCATTCACTAGCAGTCAGCAATGGATGGTGACGTAAGACTACGGGTAAGCCGTAGCATTCCTTAGTAGCTTCGTTAGCGGAGTTGGGGCGAGGCCCTTATCTCCTAGTGATCTGATAGGGATCAGGAATGGGTAGTGGATGAGAATGATAGGGAGTTGCCTGTATAGCCCTAGAGAGGTGAGACCTTGGGAGAGGCCGCTCCAGGATATAGTTGGGTGAGACCCGTGGGCGAGGCCCATATGAGATTAGCAGTGTAGGTGAGACCTGAGAGCAGGGTTGCTCAGTAGTATGGTTGGGTGAGACCCATGGGCGAGGCCTGAGCGAGAGTGATTAGACTAGTGGGACTAGAAGGATAGAGGCGGGTGGGACCCGTAGGCGAGGCCCGTGAGTTTTAGCAGCACAGGTGGGACCTGGTAGGGACCTTAGTGTCAAGATAGGGGATCGGGGATCCCAGGATTGTAGTTCCTGAATGGC
Organism: Lactuca serriola; assembly: GCF_051521515.1. Classification (NCBI taxonomy): domain Eukaryota; kingdom Viridiplantae; phylum Streptophyta; class Magnoliopsida; order Asterales; family Asteraceae; genus Lactuca; species Lactuca serriola. Next base: position 23,620,247 of record NC_136412.1, on the reverse strand, counting down.
AGAATAGATTGAGCAGTTATTGGTGGTCGAAGTTTCTTCAGAAGTTGCTAGGAGCGACTAGTGGTGGTGTTGGGATTAGCTACCAGTGGAAGCCGGTAATCCAGACATTGATAGGTTGGTAGGGACCAGGGTGGTCTCAGTTCATCCGGAAGGCAAACAAGGAATAGCAGAATTTTCAGTCAGTAGTACTACGGGTAAGCAGTGTATGGTGGAATTCAGTTAGTTGAATCAAGGGGTGCTCGACACCAAGTTTTGGCAGAGAGGAGTGTCAGTGATTACTGACGGTGATGACCCGTTCTGGGAATAGCGAGGGTGATGGAGTTGGTGAAGGATAGGACCTTCACAGTGTCAGAGGAAATAGTTGGATATGGAGCTTTGCCTTGGGAAGGCAAGGAATTTGCACAAGGGAAGAAGGGGTGAACCCCTATAGGTTCAGTGCAGTACTCGGTGAGTACCAGAAGGATTATCGGTAGAGTAAGTTGTGTTTCCAGAATGTTCAGGGTCAGGGCTGACCCGAGATGATTATCCGCAAGGATTGATGCTAGTCAGAATAACCGAGCGGAAGACCAGCGAAGGTACGCAGCTGGTGTGGGAATCATTGATAGGGTATTGGAGGCAGATCGTAGGCGATGGGCCATGGAAAACTTCGAGGATGAAGTTTAATTTAAGTGGGGGAGAGTTGTAACACCCAAAGTTTTGAAGGCCAAGAAAGGAAAGAAAACCCGAAGTTTGGGGGTCGACTCGGCGAGTCCGAGCGGGATCCGCGTCGAGGAGTAAGTGACCGACTCGGTGAGTCGGCCAAGGTGACTCGGCGAGTCTGGTCTGTGCGTGGAAAACCCTAAATTCGGGACTTGGAGCCTATATAAACGTCTTAATCTTCTTCATAGGGTTCCTTACTGCCTCCTTAGCCCTGGATACCAAACCCTAGCCGTCATATCCTTTGATTGAGCCATTTGTTGCCTTGGAAGGTGCATTAAAGCTTGGAGAAGGAAGAAGGAACTTGGAGGAGCAAGAAGGGACTATAGATCTGGGATTGTGAGTTCATTCTGAGCATTTGGAGGTAATAAACTAGTTCCTGGATCCTTTTTGCACCTAGCTCTATGTGTGGTTGTTGGGGCTTTTTAGCTATAATGTTATTATTTTGAGTTAGAAGCCAGATCTGAAGTTGCTACTTCAGATCTAAGCATATTATGGTCTTGAGAAGCATAAAGTAGCAGCCCTTGAGTTGATTATGGAGCCTCCTTGCTTTAAACCCTAGTTTATGGTGTATATTGCTTAGATCTCCTTCTCTACACGTAAAGTTTGCAACTTTACGTGAGGAATAGGCTTGGGAAGGGTAGATCTACAGATTTGAGTCCCTGCATGACTCAAAAGTCCTCTACATGTATGAAGGACCGGATGGACTCGGCGAGTCCTTTGAGTGGACTCGGTGAGTAGCTTGAAGATGAGGAGGAACTGGACGAGTGGGATGAACAGCTCGTCAAGTCGGATGAAGTTGGGCATGAAATCGGCGAGTTGGAAGAACAACTCGACGAGTTGGATGAAGATTGTCTTGGACTCGGCGAGTCTGTTCTTGGACTCGGCGAGTCAGGTCGCGAAACCCCAAACCCTTCAAGTTGAGACTCGAAACAGTGAGTCGAATGGAGACTCTGTGAGTTGGACAGGTCAGGACTCGGTAATCGATAGACTCGGCAAGTCATGGACTGACTCGGCGAGTCGAGTCGCGAATAGAAGGACTCTGAACATATGAACTCGGCGAGTCAATAGGGTGACTCGGCGAGTAGGGTTGACCTGGGAGGTTGACTTTGACCAGGACTTTGACTTTGGCAAGGGTTGACTTAGTTGACCTTTGAAGGTCAGTTAGACTGAGTGTTATGTTGATATTGGTAGCTCGGGGAGCTAGTGGAGCAGCAGTTCGGAGTCAGTGGTCAGGTAGCGGTCAAAGGGATTAGCAGCAGCAGTTCGGCAGTATCAGGTGAGTTTCCCTTTGTATGAATGGGTCTACGACCACAATGTCGGCCCATGTAGTTATGAGTAGAAGACCCGGGGGTTAGCCCTAGGCACAGTATGCTAGTATGATATTCGGGACGAGGTCCAATGATAGAGGGCGGGTGCCCAAGGAATGGTTTAAGTGATAGTTTATACTTGTTGTCTGTGTGATACTTGTATGTACCTGGTAGGGAGGTGAGTGTGGGCGAGGTCTCGTATCTCACTAATAGCAGAGTGTGGATGGTGTTCCATATCTCAGTAGCAGCAGATCAGGGGCGAGGCCCAAGTTAGGGAAGGAGTGAGGGTGGGCTGGGCCCGTATCTCACTATCAGCAGGAGTATGGACGGGGTTCCATGACTCATCAGTAGCAGGAGACGGGCGGGGCCCAGAGATAGGCGAGGCCTTAGAACAAGATCCGTTAGTATGTATTTAGCTTATGTGATGTGATGTGATATGTTTATGTTCTATTATATGTTAGTGGGCGGGGCCCTGTGACAGGCGAGGCCTAAGTGAAACAGATCTGTATCCGAGCGGGGCTCGAAGCCAGGCGGGGCCTGGAGCGGCGAGGTCGTTGTAGCGGGCGAGGCCCAAGGTAGGGGCGAGGCCCAGGATAGGGGGTGTGGCCCAGTATGTGCAGTATGTGGTTATGCATGGTATGTGGTAGGGTGGGGAACTCACTAAGCTTTGTGCTTACCGTTTTTAGTTTTGGTTTCAGGTACTTCCGGTAGCGGAGGGAAGAGCTCGGGGTGATCGCATGGCACACACCATAGTTTAGACAGCCTGGGAATGTTTACTCTGATAACGAACATGTATTTTGGAAACTAATACTCTGTTTATGTTTTGAAATGATGAATTTGCTTAAAGTAATGTTTTATTAAAGGAAATTTTTAGTCTTGAATTTTGGGATGTTACATCTTCAAGTCAAACAAATTCAGCAAGGAATTTTCATTCACCAAGAGAAATACACCGCCGAACTTATGAAGAAATATTCAATGGACAACAACTACTTTTCTGCTAAGGCCCCTATGGCCTTCGGTTATAAGATCTCTACTAATCCCTCTGGTGAATCTGTGGATCACAAGACTTATAGAGGTATCATTGGTTCGTTGATGTACCTCACCGCAAGAAGACCTGACATTGTCTTTGCAACTGGTGTATGTGCAAGATACCAGGTTGATCCAAAAGTGTCTCACATGACCGCAGCTAAATAAATTCTTTGGTATCTTAAAAGAAGCAAATCGATGGGCTTATGGTATCCCGCAAGCAATGACTTCAGTCTTCAAGCCTTCACCGATGCAGATCATGCAGGTTGTAAGCTCGATAGAAAAAGTACATCAGGCGGATGCTAATTCCTAGGCGCAAGACTTGTAAGCTGGTCCTCAAGAAAACAAACGTGTATTTCTCTATCAACCGCAAAAGCAGAATATGTAGCTGCAGCCAATTGTTGTTCCCAAGTTCTTTGGATGAAGACACAACTGCTAGACTACGGGTACAGAATGCTGGGGATACCAATTTACTGTGACTCTGAAAGTGCTATAGGAATCTCTCACAATCCTATTCAGCACTCCAAGACAAAACATATTGAATTACGGTATCATTTCATCAAAGATCATATTCTGAAAGGTAATATTGAACTCATCTTTGTTCCTACTCATGAAGAGATTGCTGATGTTTTCACAAAAGCTCTTGACTCTACAAAACTCAATGCATTCTTACAAATGTTGGGAATGATGAATCCAGACCCACAATTCTTTATGAAGTGTTAGCTATCGCAGACCATCATTGGTCTCCATTGCGGTCTAACTGAGAATTACATATGATAGATGGTTTTGATACCGCAATCTAGGTACCGCAACCATATATCATACGTATCTCTCATGGGTTTTAATGTTCTTTTATTTCTAACTCTTTGTACAAGTGTTTTATCACAGATTCTCTCTGAAATCTTTCTTTTGCTCATCCGCGATGAAGTTTCTCAACCGCAATGATGTTTTCATCCGCAATCATCTTAAATAAATTCCAACAGTTCATTAACTCTCGAATCCTTGTGTGCTATTTAATGATCCTTCATTAAATAAAATACAAACATTCCTTTTAGAAACTGTCACATTCTCTTTCTGAATAAACCCAGGATCAGACCTATTTTAGGGATGATAACAAAAAGAACGATTCCCAAATCAATCCATCCTCAACTTGTCCTTTCCTCTCCCAACCACGTCCCATCAATTACAACTTTCTCTCTCCTCACCCCACGTTTACCTGACGTATTACCATGCGTCTAATCCGCCATTAAATGCAAATCCCCTTTTGAGATTTCTCAAAATCTCTCCAAAAACCGTTTCATATTCGTGTGGCTGACATTCAATCCTAGAATCCTTGATTCCCCCCAAAAACCTCATTCAACTTCTTACCCTCTTCTATCTTTTACCTAGGGTTAAAATCTTTTTACCCCCTTTATAAACCCATCTTCTTCACTAAAATCGTTTACGCTCTCTGTTAATCGATTATTTTCTCAAAACTCCCAAAAGCTCTCAAGAACTCCAATCTCACATCTCTCAATGGCGAAATCAGGTGCATCCAAGAAGCAATCCAAGGCTTCAGGTTCCATGACTCAGACTGGTTCCACAACACCATCAATCGCTTCAAGCAACTTCTGTGCAGTGTTTGAAGATCATCAATCGTATAATGCTCCAACAAAACTGATGATCAAGCATCTCAAGAACCGCATCTTATTTGGCCCATTCAACGCATTCACTGACGTTGTTCTCGTTTCTACACTCTTCAAGTGTGCTCTTTCTGCATACAGACCACTGGAAAACCCTCAAGAAGTGCATCTCAACCTCATCAATGATTCCTTGGTCATCTTGACCAAAGAGAAGTTCTTGACTGCCATAAACCTTCTTATTCATCCCTCCATCAAGTTCTTCACACCATCATTATCTAACATCACCTGTGACAACCCGATATTTCGAGACAATGTAATGTAAAACCAATCAAATTTAGGTCAAAATATAACTTTCCCAAAATCTTATTTGGGTTAAATAAAGTAGTAGTAATCGTATCAAGGTTTTCGTACATATAAAGAAACCTAAAAACCGAGTTATAACGAAGAAGTTATGACCAACCGAAGATTCTCGGCAAAACCAGCAACACCGATTAAACGAAAAACACGAAGTTTCAATACAATAGTTTTTAGCCTTAAGTATCTAAATGAAAGTTATAGATAACCTCAAACCGTGAGCGTACATAAAAAGAACGTCCAAATCTGACTTCGTATGAGAAAGTTATGATTTTTCCAAGATTCGGGTATAGCAGTAGACAGCTAAAAACTCGAAATAGAGCTCGAGATACTTTTGACCAAAACAACCTAAATGAGAATCTAAGGTCTCAACATTAGTAGCGCAACGGCGAAAAGTCTGACGAAAACGGACACCGGATGAAGAAGTTATGGATTTTTAACGGACTTTTCGTGTCCCGGCCCGTTAAAAATAAATAATTAAAAATAAAGCCAAAATTTGCCAATGAAGTCTAAACGAGAGTTGTAGATCATATTTTTAGCTACGCGTGCATATAAAGAACGTCAAAAACGGAGCTCGTATGCGAAAGTTACGGATTCTACAAGTTCGAGACCCGATATTCGCGGCTGTCAGAGACCACGACGTGGCAAATCTCCTGACACCTCCGGGAGGCCCCCAGATGCAACTTGGGATGACGCATGCAGTGACGACCAAGCCCACGACATGGAAAAAGGTTGCCACGATGTGGCACACCCCAGAAATGCCCCTATAAATAGATTTCAAGGGCTCCGAGTTCCATTGCTCAGTTCCTTTCTTTCTCGCGCCGAAACTCTGCGTTTAAGCCCCCGAGACCCTCCCAAAGCCCTGGTTTTCACCTTCAAATCCTGAAGGAAGGTTTTGTGTTCTCGAGATTCCCGAGATTCCCGAGAATCCCAAGATTTTCCCGCGCTTTCAACTCTTCCTGTCGAAGTTCTGCTCGATTCTTCTCTAGACTATTTCAAATCAACCACTTCAATCAAGTGAGTTCATACCCCTTAACTAATGTTTTAAACTACTTTTAAATGTTTTATGGAGGGGATACAAGTAGAATCATGCTAGTATTATATCAATCATATGCGATTAATAAGTAGAATTACACTAGTTATTACATCAATCACATGTGATTAATATACAACATTCAAATGATTTGGCTACTCATTAGCTGTTTTACCAAACAGTTTCATTCAAATGATTTTTATAAACATTTTATATGTTTTAAACTCCTTATTACACTGTACATTTACTCTGTACATTACCTTTCAAACTTATTTACAACTGTGTTTCAAACAAATGTTTCCTTATACTCAAAACTGTTTTATCATACTTATGCCTTCAAATTGTTTTGTAGATTGACATCAAGTTGATCTTTTCTTAAAATAATATTTATATTTCAAATGTCTTACAAAATTTATTTATGCTTTTATATTATAAATTGCATGCCTCTATATGTATAGTTATATAAGAAATGTTTAAAAGATTTAGGAAGACTATCCACCCTATTTCCTTTTCGCGCCTTGAGATGTGGTCTGGTGGGATATTGGGTATGAGTTCGAAAGTCGTTTAAAGATTAGTTATATATCATGTGTACATATATAGTCATAAAAGGTCCTTCCAGTTTCATCCTATGCCCTTGGGTAGCAAGGGTATACATCCATGTCCATACGTACCACTTAGATTACTAGTAAGCTACCATATGGGTAGTTCAGGAAGATACTAGAACCATTACTAGAACGCGATAGCATACAACGAGTCAGTTCATTCATGAGTCAATACTTTCTAGAACATTATTGTACATTACATATACGACTATACTAGGATGAGAACATATACAACTATACTAGAACGACTACATTACTATACTTGCTAGATAGAGAGAACACACATTACAGCTAGCACACGTAGAACCTTACCGTACTCTACTATAATATTTACATGATCATACTTATAGGAGTACTTTTGCATAGATATATCAGGAGGAGTCCTATTCCATTTTATATGTATCGACTCTGTTATCAAATCCTCATTCTTACCTTTACCTTGTGATACGATCACATATTCGACGAGATAGAATGGATTTATTATCCTAGTACCAAAGGATACGATTGTGGGATTGACCATTCCTAGAATCTCTGTTAGCTACAGAGGTAAAAGCACATCCACGGATGTCAACGGTTGGTACCATTATAGGTATACGATTGTGGGATTGACCATTCCTAGAATCTCTGTTAGCTACAGAGGTAAAAGCACATCCACGGATGTCAACGGTTGGTACCATTATAGGTATACGATTAAGGGATTAACTATTCCTATACCCAGCTGTTAGCAACAGAGGTAAGAGTACGTCTACGGATGTCTTAAAGTTAACAAGGTTAGTTACCCTAGTACCAAAGGGTAATATTCAGGTTAGTTATATTATTACCTTTATTTTGTGACTCATTCACATAACCATTGAGGTGAATTATATTTAGGTATCCTAGTACTAAAGGATACAACTTCTTATAATGATAATAATAGTAACACAGTTAGGTCTTGATAGAAGATTACATTGAGAACAGTTAAGTCTTGGTAGAAGACTCCTTTTGTTACTAATAGGAATCATAGGGATTTCTAGGGTTTTTCAAACATTTACTGTTGATCTACAAACATTTTCATACTTATACGAGCTTTCTTTCAAAACAATGTCAAGTCTTAAGAATTATAAGTTTTACAAATTAAGACACATTAATACTATGATCTCACCAGCTTCAAAGCTGATACTCGCTTTCAAAATTACTTGTATCCTCAGGTCATCATAGACAGGTACCGATGCAAGGAGAAAGGAAGATGAAGCTTGTTCAAGACTTATCTTTCATTTTGATTTATGCTATAGTGTTTATCAAAATTTGACAGAATACAATTGTATAATAATTATTTTATTAATGCAATGGATGATGTTGTTGCTTGTTTACTACTTTACATTGTTGTTGATATTATACATGACGTCCTCCGCCCCAGAACGTTTCCGCCGTTCTTGGTTTTGGGGTGTGACATCACCACTGCACTCTACCAAATGGGTTACTAGAAACCGATTCGAAGGATTGGTGAATTCAAGAAGAACCAACTGCCTGCGGTTTGGCAGTTCGTATGCCACTTTGTCATCCGATGTCTGTTTGGCAGGACCGGAGGCATCGACAACATGGGCTTAAAGCTGTTAGAATTGGTATGGAGCATCTTCACAGGCCACGATTTCAACTATGGCCAAATTCTTTGGGATGATTTCCTCCAGTATATTCCCAAAGAGCGCCCCAGAGAGAACCCAATCGAGCTCACCTTTGCTCGATTCTGGTCTCTATGCATTTCTGATCTAAATACGGATGCTGGTCTCGACATGGGCAGTGACATCAATTTTTTTGTCACCAAGGATCTCAAAAGGTACAATCCCTCTTCTGATCAAACTCTTTTTGGACCTATCCGCAGGCTCCCCATTCACATCCTTACCTTGCGTGGTCTCGAGACTGCTAATGTCTCAGATCACATAGAGGCTACGGAGGGTATTATCCCATACCCTTCTACCCCACCTCTTCCTTCTACTACCATTCTTCCTGAGGGTACCGCAGCCCCCTCTGCCACTACACTTTCCAACATTTCTCAACGGAGAAAATCTGTGGCTTCTAAAAAGAAAGCTACCACACCAAATAAGAAAGCCCCAAAACCAACCGCACCTTCTAAGAAACGAAAAACCAAAACCACCACTGTATCGAGCAGTGATTCTAAGGAAGATAGACAACCCATTTCTATCCTCAAGAAAAGAAAGACAACCGCAACCACTGGCCAAATGTGTGACTGGACTGATACTGAAGCCTCTCAACAGGCTCCGATAGTCCTTGGGATGGCCGCACATCCATTCAATACCACACTCGAATACCACTCAACCTCATCATGTGAGATTGTTTCATCCTCTTCCTCATCCGAACGTGGAGACAGCCCCCCAGTTTTATCTCAAGTAGATAAATCTGGAAATCGCCCTAAGGTCTCCAAGGCTTCCAGACTGCATATTTTTTCTTCTGAGGAGTTAGACTCCATCCTCTTGCAAGTATCCCAAACACTTCAAACACCACTCCATCCGTAGGGCATCTCTTTCGCCCATGCCAGAACTGAGCCGAGGCCAGACTTGACCACGGGTCAAGGAGACCGAGGAAGCCCAGGAAATCCTACTCTGCTTACATCTTTATCAGGTGGTTTAGGCACGGTGAGCACTAATGTGCAAGGATCCGTGAACCCAAGGGTCACCTTGGTGCGAACACAAGGAATTGACGGCGAAGATTCTAGTGATTCTTGGAGTCGGTATCAGCCAACTACTGATGTTGAAATCAAGAAAGATGATGCTTTCAAAAGAGCATTCCAAGACCGCAAGGAGCAACAGGTCAAACAACAACAACAACAAAAGGAACAAGAAATCCTGTCTGTGGCCAAGTATTGGGCAAATGCCATCAGCAATGCCCAAACTGCTGACACAATCCTAAAGGTTCAAACCTAGATGGATCAAATGGCCGAAACTGTACTGAAAGCTCAAAACTCAAACACAGCTGCAGGTACATCTCATGTTCCTTCTACTTCAACTCTGGTTCCACCTACCGCAGTCAACCCATCTCAAGACGAAGAGCCAGCTATTGAACTCAGCTCGGCCCCAACCTTCGGTTTTGATGATGAACACATCCAAGAGGTCAACAAACCAAATCCTTCCAATGATGACCTAATGATGTTCGAAGAAGAAGAAGAGTCCAGCGGTTCATAGCACTCAACTTCCAAGCCCAAGGAGAAGAAAAAGAAAAAGAAGAAAGCTGTTGTCACAAGAAAAGATTTTCTCAATCTCCAAGCTAAAGTCGATCAGATTTTAGCTGTGGTCAAGCCTACTCAACCTCCACCTGAAGATATTCCAGGACCGCAGTCCCTCATTGAACACATTGAATGACTTGAGACAAGAGAGCGCATGGCTGTTGAGCGCATCTCTCTCAAGGTCGAAATGGGGATTCGATCGCTTCACACCACCCGCAGGGCAGATCATCAAGATTTTATGGCCGCAGCGGAACGCCTCATTGCTGAGGTGACCGCAATCAAACAAGGCTTACAAACAGCCATTGCAGACCAAGCTTCTTTATCTCAAAGGGTGATAGATGAGACTCACACTGCCTATGAGTCCACTATCTCCGTTCTTCATGCAACAATCAACCGGATGCAGAAATCCCTTACCTCCATTTTCCATGGCCCTGAGATACTTCAGCTCACCAAAGACATTCACAAGCTGCTCTTCAACTCTGCCATTCCAGACAACTCCCAACTGGCCGAAACTATGAAAACCCACTTTACAGAAGTCTGTGCCAAAGTGGATGGCCTCAAATAATGGCTTGAGGAATCACCGGGGTTGCGTTCCTCAAGAGGGGGGAGTGATGAAGAAGGCCATCGCTCAAATACAACCATCCGTCAGAGCCCTCCAATCACCACAACAAAAATTCCCACCCCGCAACTTTCACCTCCACCATCTCAAAATATTCCATCTCCCCACTCATCACCCAAAAATAACCTCAACAGACCTGAGACTCCTCCTCATTTCAAAAACCTTGAGGAACATATGTCTTCAGAAAGCTCCACAGACTCCCCTGCTACAGCTCAAAGAAAACAAGACTGGAAAGCAGCCAAGTTAGCTGAACTCATCTGGAGAGAGTGCGGATTCGATACTATGATCGATGAGTCGCTGATCAACTCATGGGTCAATCCACACCGCAGGCTGCTAGATGAAGACTACACCCCCCATCTCACTTATGCTGAACCACCATCCGATGGTTATTGGGATATTCCAATTTCTCCCAATGCCAAGTATTTTGTTGTTTTTGAATCCTTCGACTGCAGTCTCCCTGATCACAAGCGACTGCCGATGGAATTTGAAAGACTCACTCGCTTCTATGAGAAGCATGGCTCTTCAGTGGAAAATATACGGTCTAATGATAGACCATCCGCAGTGAAAAACTACAAGATGCGGAAGTTCATGAAAGCAGACTTTGCTCAATTCACTCTTACCAAAAGAGAGCATGACTACATACGCACCCAGGCGGACTTCCCCTGCATGAACCCTGAAGAAATATTTCTCATTGCCAGAGTCTTTCAGAACAAGACAGAGAAGCATCCTAAGATGCAGATTACTCTTAACAAAGCCAAATCCTATCTTAAGGACACTGTTTGTGACTTTGCCAAAAAAAGATGCGGACATCCATCCCAGTATCCCACCATCATCAAGAAATTTGACCTTCCACCACTTGAACCAGTGCCAATGCTTACTGAAGGCTATGAAGAGAGATCTCTAGGCGCAACCAACTTCCCAGAACTTGGCATCATATTCAAACGGAAGACAGACAATGTTAAATACTTCATTCCGATGTATGCCATGCACCGCCTGCCCAAGAAGCAACTTGACATCTACAAGACCGCAACAAAAAGATCGAAGCACACTACTACTGAAGTCAAGTTTGAGATCACAAGAAGAATCATTTGGCTGGAAAATGTTAGAAAATTTTGGTGGATTTTGATCAAGTTCCTCAAACTTGATAACTGAACCGGAGTTAAAGAGGTCACTTAGGGGGAAATTGTTGAATCATAAAAGTGACCCTCTTGAACTCAACTGCCGCAACCATCTCTTTATTACCACAACGGTTCAGCTCCCACAACCAATCCAGCATCCGAAGTCATTTCTACAAACCACAATCTTTCTCCTTCAGCAATCATCTCAGCATCCGGAGTCATCAAGTCTTCAGCATCCGCAGTCTTAGTTATTTCTTTTACTTATCTTATGTAATGTACTCTATTGACCAGCATGCCTTGCATGACTTCTTATAGAGTAGCTTATTTATGAATCTCTATAAATAGAGACTCATTCTCTTGTATCAAATACCACTTCTAATTACAACTCCTTGCTTCTCACTTCTTACTCCTTAGTGTTAACTTATGAACTTATTCTGAATATATTTCTCTAAGTTATCTTCTTCATTTCTCTATCTTAATACTCTTCACACTCAAACTGTTACTGGAACATAACCTCTCTTTGGAGCAAGTCTTCTAGACTTAATCACTAAACTTGATATCACTTACTAAATTGGAGTGAATGCATTCCTTGTTATGAATCAGTTTAAGTGTATTCTTGATATAACAACTGTTGTCATTTACATTTCTTTACTTTCCGCAACTAACTATCTAACTATCTAACTATATTATTGTTGAGCTTTTGATCCTTTGAGATTAACTCTATTCCGCAATATACTTGTACTAACGTTTGTTCAAGTGTGTCTCCAAGGTTTTCTCTCAACAATATCCTTTCTCGCCGATTCCTATTTTCTTGTAAAAAATTTTGCTTTTTCACTTCGAGGAACCGAGTATGCCTTCATCAATGTAGAATAATTCGGGTATATCCCATCACCAAGGTAGTAACTGTATTTGTACGCGTGCCCGTTCACCGTGAACGTCATATCAGGTGCTTTACCGGTCCAAATATCGTTGAAAAGTGGAGAGTGACCAAGAGCATTAAAGTCGTTATTAGACCCCGCTACTCCAAAAAGGCATGACATATCCACAAATCTTGAGATGCAACAGCTTCTAGGATGATAGTTGGTTCACCTATATCTCCTCGAGTGAACTGACCACGCCATGCAGTTGGACATTTTTCCCAAGCCACATGCGTACAATCTAGACTATCAAGCATGCAGGAAATCCACACCTCTCTTCATGAGCCGAATATAATCTCTCAATATCACGTTGAGTAGGTTTACGCAAATATTCTTCGTGAAAAACCTCATAAACACATGCAGAAAACCAATCTACACATTCAACTGCGGTCCTCTCGGATACTTTCAAGTATTCGTCAGATGCATCAAATGCTACATCGTATCCCAAATACCTAAGAGCAGCCGCACATTTTTGTATACTACTAAAACCCATTCTTCCTCTAGCGTCGGGTTTTTGTTTGAAAAAATCATAACGAGATTCTAAAGCATTACTAATACGTAAAAATATAGCCTTATTCAGACGGAAACGACGTTCGAACGAGTCGTCATTATAAAGACAATTATCGGCAAAGTAATCACGTACCAATAAGTCGTGTGCGGCTTGGCGATCACGATTGACGACCGCCCTTGTACGCGCTGCATTTGAACTTTCTTCGTCGTGAATGTGTTGCACAACATTGAAGAATGTCTCGACGAATTCTACGTCGTCATCCGAGTCAAAACTTTTTAAAAATTCCATATGTATTGTGGGATCCATGTGTATGTGTTTTGTGGTTTTAGAGAATAGAATGGGGTGTAAGTTTTGGTAATAGAAGGTTTATTTATAATTAGTGAATTGAGTTTGAAAAAAAAAAGAAACGGCCAAAAACCAAACAACCAATCAAATTTCTCGTTTGAATCCGTTGTCGGGAACACGAAGAAGCACAGCCACGAACCACCGGGGTGGTGTGCACGGTCGTGGTTCGTGGCCACCTAGACCACGGACCGTCTCGTGCAATGTATACCATTTAGCCTTAGTAAATATCACTCTTAGAGCACCCGGTGCGGGCCATAAACACGGCGTTATTGCCGACGTGACTATACGAAAATGATGGTATAATGGGGCAACACCGCACCCTTCTCGTTATGAAGGTGTTTTTCGTCTCTGGTGGTAATTCGCACGAGAAAAAACGTGAAATTTGATTGTGCCTTTTTTAACGTTAAGTTAACGTTTGAAAATTAACAATAAAAACATTATTTTTGGGTAAATAGCACAAAAGACACTTTGTTTATACAAAAATTCTAATTTGACAGTGTATTTTTTTTTTGTCTCAAATTTTACATTGTGTTTTCCAATTTTTTACAATTCTGACCACTTGACGGGTCAACCCGGTTACCTGTTGATGTGGCATGATGACGTGTCAGTTTTGCTGATGTGGCATGCTGACATGTCAAAATTGATTTTTTTCCACAAAATACATTAAGTTTTCACTTTTTTCGATTTTGACACGAAATTTAATTTTTTTTTTTCAATTTTGACCTATGTTTTTTTTGTTCCAAATCAGACATCATTTTTTCTGATTATATTCAATGTTGACAATTTTCTATTTGAAACCATATAAATATTTTTTTAATACATTTTAAACCGTATAAATATATATATTTTCATTTAAAAACTCTATTTTTTTATAAATACACGGTTTTTTTACATTCAAACTATAATTTTATGTATAAATACGCGTTAGTTATATAATGAGAATCAAAATAAGCATAAGCTTCGTGATCAACAAAATTTTATCATTTATCGCTTATGAAATATTATTTATTTTATTTTTTGTTGTAGATTTTACACATTTTTTACTCACTGTTAAATGATTTTATTTGGTATATATTGATATCTAATGTTCCCTGAAGCATTGAAGAAGAGGTGCGAAATATAGAACAAAATACCAAAATTTAATGAGAATATTAAAATAGATGTAAAAATGACGATATTTATCCTTCATAAATATTTTTGAAAAAATAAGCTAAAACATATATGATTTAATGAGAGTCACATATTGAACCATTAGATTCAAGATGTTCATAATAATATTACGAACTAGGGAAGAATTCCCACTTTGCGGGGTTGGATACACCAAAAAAAACGACATGAAAATGATCTATTAAAGCAGATTGTTATTTTCCCTTTCATCAAAGTGACAAATTTATCAAATATGGTGTTGGCTTTGAAAGAAACAACTAAAGCTATAATTTTTGTTATCATAAAACTTCAATGATACATGATGAGGACCCAAATACAATGGGTTGATGAGAAAAAAAAAAGCTTAAAAGAAATATAAGCAGGATGTTACAGTAATTTAACACGTTATCCAAAGTCTTTATGCTATCACCTACATTACATGTAATTTATCAAACGTATGAGATTGAATTCCTGCTACCTTCTCAAGTTTCTTATTGAAATTTGAGTCTTTCTCCTCTTCTTTCACTCCAGTTTCTCTTTTTGTTCTTCATTTTTCTTATTTACTTGGTTATTCCTCATTAAAATAATTTCGGTAATCATATTGAAACACATCAAAAAAGAATTCAATCTCAGATCAGATTATATGCATCAATAAATATTCATTTTTCTTACATTATTGAGAGGCTATTGTTGTTTCTCTCCAAGTATATTCAAATACTCAAACCAAAGTATCCATAGTTCCACAAATCTATGAAACTCAATTAAATTTGTGAAATATAATCTAGTAATTTACCGAACATTTATCCAAGCAGACATAAAGCATTAAAGTTCTCATAAATGTCGTATGTTTCCAAACCTACCCATTCACAGGAATTAAAACAAAGCCTCCTTCAAGAGGCAATGAGATTACCTCATTCGGTCCAGACATATTGTCACATCCCCAATTTCACGGCTAGAAAAGACCGATTTTGTTTATGCTTTATAAAAATCAGAGTACTTTTAATAAAAATGTTGCGGAATTTGCTCCTAGAAAAACATGATAAATACATTATCAAAGCATTTCCGAAGAAATGTATTTTTATTCGTTTTAAAACATTTGAGATGTCATCGTCGATACATAAACATAAGCATAAACAGAACTTACATTCATTATCACTAATGATTTATATCTCCTTTATCTCTTAGTCTAATGTGGCTTCGTATCGACACATGTGATACAAATAAGCTAGAGTGGGTCAGGTTGGGAAACCTGGTGAGCACATATGGTTTTCAACCCACAATAATATAATTATTATGTTTAAACATCAAATAATCAACCCAATTACCCATCCCCATTATCTTCATTAATCTTAAGGATCCATCCTAAGAATCAACTATTTCTCGTTCATTCATTCCTAAGGATTAGGCACGAAGTCGATCGTCATCGGGGTTTATACAACAGAAACTAAGTCCATAGTCACCAGGGTTTAGGCACCAAGTCTTCATAGTCGTCAGGGTTTAGGCACTAAGTCTGCATAGTTGCCAGGGTTTATCTCATTTATCGACAATATTGTTTTCGGGAGTCCACCCGCAATACATGTCAATGGGTTTTTAGAGTACACCGGGTGAACATATTGTTCACAACACCTACAAGTTGCGAGTCTGTTAGTGTTCCACTGGACCATCTAGAATAGTATGTGGTTGTCATCCATACTCTGCTAGATGACGGGGCCAATGCTTGGGTAAAAGCTTCTCTCATTTCATACCTCTCACCCTTATCTCATAATCTATATCACATTTCATCCCATCATCCAACTCATCTTCCATCTACCCATCTTTTACCCATTGTAATATATAAGTATAAAATATGTATACAGTTTAAATCATTCGAGCATGTATAATAGTGTTCATCTAGCATAGATAACAAGTATATAGATAATATGCACACATAACACATAATTTATATAGAATACTTCATATATATATATATATATATATATATATATATATGTGTGTGTGTGTGTGTGTGGGTGTGTGGGTGTAAGATGAAAGTAACTATGCACTCACTTGTAGTGTGCTTTGATATAACCTAACTAGAAACGGTCAGTGGTTCGTGATCGTTGGGCTCGGAACGCGGAACGCCTTTAGCAAATGAGAGAGAGGAAGAGAGAGAGAGAGAGAGAGAGAGAGAGAGAGAGAGAGACAGACAGACAGACAAACAGAGACAGATACGGAGAGAGAGAAGAGAATTTGGTGTAAGGATGGCTGAGGTCGAACTTTCTATTTATAGGCAGTTTTTGGCTTTCTCACGTCGTGAGTCATGGCTGTATCACCTCGTAGCTTCGCCATCTATGTTTCTAGCTTCAAAAGGTATCTGCATGACTTCTCACGCCGTGAGAATGATATGCTCACGTCATGAGCTTCCAAGAGTCATCCCGTAGACTTCCTAGGTGTTTTCTAGGCTCGATTAGTGTCTGTTTGACTGCTTACGTCGTGAGTCCTAAACGTAGACTTGCCATCTGCATTCTAGCCTTGAAAATTCACCTTTCGACTCCTCACGTCGTGAGAAAAGAGGCTCACGTCGTGAGTCCAGTCAGATTAGGGTTTTTGACACGTGTCATGCTCTCAAACAGCTATATCTTCGGAAGGTCATAACTTTTGCATACGAGCTATGTTTTTGTCGTTTTGTATATCCACACGTAGGTAGAGACTCACTCTACAACTTTCTTTTAAATAACTAAGGCTAAAAATTAATTTATCATAAACTCACTTTTTACGATTCCCGGTGTCGTACCGGTTTTGTCGCGAAACTTCGACATGTCAAAACTTCTTCATTATAACTTGAATTTAAGCGTTCTTTATATGTATGGAAACCTTGTGATATATACTACAACTTAGTTAAGTTTATTTATTCTAAATAATACTCTATCAAAAAGTCATTTTTTTCGCTTATAGTCTCTAAATTGACTAGCCCGAATCTGCGGGCGTTACACATATATTGTGCCAACTTTTACATAGACATGCTTCTTTTAATCAAAATGTAAAAAAATCACAATCTGGAAATGTCAAAATAAGTATGTACATAAATGGTCATTGTTGTAGCAAACTGTTACATAAACGGTAACTGTAACATTTTACATTTTCTTAAATGGTCCATCTGACTGTAAATTACTAAAAAAAGTCATTGTGGCAGTAAATTGACACATAAATGGTCTCTGTTACATTTAACTATTACATAATTTGTTTTTGAAATAGGGAACTGTCACAGGAACCATGTATGTAAGAATTTAATGTCATAAGGACTTTTTTAAACATTTAACTCTCATGGGGACCATTTATATAATTGTTTGCTACAACGGGGACCATATATGAAATTTATAAATACATGTTTTTTCATATCATCTATAGAAGTGCATCTATGTAATGTTTTTTGTCAAAACTATTGCTAAATAAAAATAAAGAATTTTTTTTTAAATCACTTAAGTTGGTGAATCCAGTTACCTGCCTTTTCAGGCAATCTCTTCTTCTCTGCTTCTGCGCTATCATACAACCAAAAGGATGTAATAAGGAAATATTATATATATGAAGTTAAAAGACAAAAAAATTGTAACGCCCGCGTTTTCAGGCTACGCATTATTGTTGATGTAATAGTCTAGGTTAACCATTGTAACTCTTTTTGAAGTATTAATGATGAAATATTTGAGTATTATGTGAATTATGTGTTTATTTCCTTAATTATTATAATTTAATGAATTAAGAATAAAATGAGCGTCAAAATTAAAGTGTGAGATAAGCCCGATATCTTTACATAAAGTTGTAGTGGTCGAAACAAGGATTCCGGAGATATAAAGAACGTCGAAAATGGAGCTCGTATGCGAAAGATATGAATTTCTAAAGTTCGGGGTGTGAACCCCAAGGCTGTGTCAGAGCTCACGAGGTGAGCATTAGTGGCTCACGAGGTGAACAGATGATGGACGTCTTCCATGGCAAGTGGCCATGACGAACGCAATGACGTACTGAGCTTACGAGGTGAGCATATGTAGCTCACGAAGTGAGCCTAGTTCACGAGGTGAGCATATGTGGCTCACGAGGTGAACCTAGAATTTTTTCCCTATAAATAGAATTCAAGGGGCAGCCGAGTTTGGTTGCTCATCTCTTACTCTCCCACTCCCGATACTCTCTCTAAGCCCTATTTTAACCCCCGAAGCCCTGGTATCATTCCCGAGAACCGAAGCGAGTCCTGAAGCCCGAAGATCCCGAGAAGAAAAGAGTTTCTGAGCCGAAGCTTTGCCTGCGAGAAGCCCGGTGTGTGAAGATCTTCCAGATCTACCAAAGAATACTACTTTTACAAGTCGTAGTGTTGACCGATCATCTTCTAATCAAGTGAGTTTGTAGTCACTTTCTTCTAACACATAAATATGAAGTATTTGCTTTGAAATACGTGTTATGTATATATATATATATATATATATATATATATATATATATATATATATATATATATATATATATATATATTGTTGTTTATTTGAGGTAAGTGTTTATTCTTTTTCTTCTAACACACAGATACAAAGTATTCTATATAAAATACGTGTTATGTGTTTATACTTTATTTGTTCATTTAAAATAAGTGTTGAATAAATGTTTTATACAAATTTTAAAGTGTATATGTATTTTTATCTACAAAAGTGTTGGGTAAAGCATGGGTAGATAGTTGATGTGTGTTAAAATGAAGAGAGGCCTCGATGTTGTTTTTGATTCGGTCATCTAGCGGAGTTTAGATGACAACCACAAACTTTTCTAGACAGTCATGTGGAACGCTAGCAGGCTCGCCACCTGTAGGTGTTAATGAACTTGGGTGTTCATTCGTTGTACTCCATCCCCCTCATGGTTGCCTTATTTGACATATATTGTTGGGAAACCCCCGAACGCATGTGTTGTCCCCCCGATAAAATATTCTAAGACTAGGTCCCTTGTGTTAGTTGTTTTTGGGACGTAAAGTGAGAATAACGGGAATGGGTAATTGGGTTATTGTTGGTTGATGAAAATAAATTTAATTACTTATTGTGGGTTGAAACCCCTATATGCTCACCAGGCTCCCAAGCCTGACCCACTCATTTTTCTTTGTATTACAGGTTGTGGCGCCAAAGCATAAGTTGGATGACTTGTCAAGTTATTTTTGGATTATAGACATGTTGTTGTAAATAACTTTTGTAAGGTCTGTATTCAAATTTTTATGCTTTTGGTCTGTTTATCGGAACATGACATCCCGAGTATTGTAATATAATGAAAAATACTTTCTTTAAAAAAATGCTTTGGTATATCTTATCTTTATCATATTTTGTTTTGGGAACAAATTCCGCAACTCTTTTAAATCAAAAGGATTTACTCTGAAATTATTTTAAAATCATAAATGAAACCGGTCTTTTCTGGCTGTGATTTTGGGGATGTCACAGAAACGGTTGTAGAATTTTTTTTTTTTTGTAAAAAAAAAAAGAATGTTATGAAGCTCATTGCTAATTCAGACAAATTGGAGAGAACTTACCTGCCAAAAGGTAAAATCATCACTATTTTTGTCTCATCCATAATCGTGTCTAGAAAACTACTACTGAATCAGATCAGTGACACTGTAGTATTTATTGTCTACAACCTAGAAAGATAACTCTATTTGACCAAAGAAAATAATGTAACTATGATAGATCGATCTCAAATCAATGCATGAATTATGTTTGATTGTTGTCAAAACAAAAATTCAAACATGGATAATCAAAATACAATTTCAACAATTTCTAGTACCAAATTAGAAATTAAAAAAAAATATGGAAATGAATACCTTATTTTGAGTGGTTAATATATATATATATATATATATATATATATATATATATATATATATATATATATATATATATAAGTAGAAGATTCCAAATCTTCCGTACAACTATAGTACACAGAAAATACACAACCTATATTCCATAGAAAAAGGATTTATACATCAAAGAACTTTATAGGCTCTTTTATCCCATGAGAACCCTTGATTAATGTGTTTAAGAGAGAATCATATGCAGGAAAACTGTTGGGGTCCCACCTGATTTCAACTACCATCTATTGAAAAGTTAGTTTATAATTAACTACAACTTCTTCATTCTTGTCTGAAACTGTAAGCCTTTCTTCTTTATCTCGGTTAACTGTCAATAGCTTGCTTTTGAAGAACACATATTCATAAAAAACGAAAAGAGAGAAATCACAAACAGTCAAAAGCATAAGAAAGATCGACCTAAAATGATAGTCACGATAACAACTTTAGCCTAAATGACCTCATGATGAGCCTTCACTAAGAGGAGGGTCTTCTTGGTTTCTCATACCCTCAACCACCTAAAAAGGTGAACCAAAATCTTTGTAAGAAAACAATGGTTTTTTTCAGGGGAAAAATTTAATTCGAAATATATCGTGTAGTTCCAAGAAGAGATAAAATCACGAACATCAAATTTAAAGAGTATGAAAATAGTTGTACGGTTGTTGTATGATAACATCACAGCCCTAAGACCAATTGGTAAGTCGATTGAATATCAAAACCGAGAAACCGTGCTTTAGATTCTTAAAATGGAACCCAAATAGAAATAGAAACATTCAATCAGAACCCTAATCGTAGAAAAAATTAAAAACCTGAGATGGAGTTGTCGGCATTTGGTTTGTGCACCATTTGAATCCACTACCTTTGTCACCGCCGACGTAACCAGCTACGTCGCACAATCTTCATCTTCATGGGAGACCGGTGACTGAGCATACGCCATTTGTAGTAGACCATGCCATCGAAGAACTTATTGATTAGGGTGCACGTTGGATGAAGTCATCGAGGTTGGAGAACGCGACTGTCACCACTGCCGACCAACGGATGCAGACAAAAGTGTCATATAGGAGAGGGAGGAGGGGGTGACCGCTGGAGAGAAAGAAGATTAACAAATATCAGTAGTGGGTTGGTATAATTCCAAGGCACGAAGCGGCAGATACTCACACTAATCTCATTGTTATTGGTTAAAATGGCGGTGGAATCAGACAGAGAACACGTTGTTATTGTCATCCACTCCACTGCCCAAAATTAATGAAAAAAGTTCCACCAACCACATCAAAGAACTTGTAACATTCCGTTTAAATTAAATAAATAATTAACCCTAAACCCATAGATGTATAATATATTTTATTGTAGCTCTAAATCCATAATATCTTAGCGGGGTGTTTTTCTTCAGGAGTTAAGAGTCATAATCGAGAGTTTGGGGGTTTAAATGTAATTTCCGGATTAATTTGTAAAAATTTTTGAGGGTTGAGGAATGATTAGTAAATTATGGATATAATCTAAAGAAGATTTCAGAAGTCAGGGTGTGTTTGGTAAATTATGGACTTATTATGAAAAGATTTTGGAATGTGGAGGGCCGAATGGTAAATTATGTACCTAGGTTGAAAAGAATTTGTCATGGAGGAGGCTATATGGTAACTTATGGAGCTAAATTGAAAAGAATTGAGAGGGAGTGGTAGGAAGTGTAACTATGAGTCAAGTTTTAAAATTTACGGGCTTAAACACGTCACCCTCATATGAAGCCTTCATATATAAGCATTGTGAAACCCTAACCCTAGCGGCCTTCTTCAGCCGCCACCATCTTCCCGGAGTCCTCCTAGCCACCACCTCATTACCGTTGCTTGCACCACGCTTACTACTGTCGTCGACGAAGCCAAGGACGAACTACAACCACCGCTGCATTCATTCTGTTGAAGATGAAGGTTGCCCTTGGTCATCGGGGCAGTGGGCGATTAGAAGAACGTGATTTGTCGCTATTGTCGTTCGCCATTAGGGGTCACGAACTCCTTTCCTTTCCTGTTCTTCTATTGTTGCGTTGTCACCGGACCGCCACCGCCGCTTCTCGCTATTTCACATTTGTGGGTTCTCTGACCGCCACCTTCCTCCGATGGTGAGGCTGCTGCTTTGTTGGTGTGTGACTTCCGACGTATGGGTGTTATTTTCAATCTATTCCGCGGGTGTGAGTGTGTCTAGGTGGGCGGAAAATGTGTATAACCACCATGGCAGCCAACCATGGTGGCTGCCACCCATGCTACTCCCTCTGTCGCCACCAACCATCGTCAGGGGTGGCGGTGTGTGTGTGTTTTTGTGTGTGTGAGAGTGTATTGTATGGGTTTTGTGAGTATGATGTTGTATGTATGATTTTTGGACGGAAAACCCGTCACTACCATCGTGAGGTGGTGGCTGCCACCTCACGCCGCTACTCTGCTACCACCAATCGCCATGTTGGGCGGCGGTGTACATTCGTGGGCGATTGAATTGTTTTTTAGATGATTGGACAAGTTTTTGGTTTAGAATCATAACCACCACCACCACGAGGTGGTGGCTGCTGCCGTGAGCCGCCGACGACCACCACAGCCCAAGGTGGCAATGGGTGGTGTCCAGCCTAATGAAACCCTAATCAGCCTAAAAACCTAATTTGGAACTTTGTTGGCACGTAATTGGGTTGGAAGCCTAATTAGGGTTTAGAAAACCCTAATAATGAATATGTTAGTTTGGAATATCAGGACTCGCGTTTTGGGCCATCGGAATTGAATAATGAATTACGCCCGACCACACCGTATGAGTTACCTAGTAGAATGATGGACTTAATGGATTAAGTCCTTAATGGCTTAAGTGTTTCTAACTAACCCTAATAGCCATTTTATGTGAAAACCCTAAATTTTTTTGGGCCTTGAGTTGGGCCTTTCTGTTAGGCTTTGGTGATTGGGCTATTGATGGGCCATCCAAGAACAAGTACATGGACTAGAATATTTGGATGGACTTTAGGGTAAGGCCCATGTGAGGGGTTTGGGCCCAATTTGGAAAATTGGGCCATAGATGGGCCATATGTTAGGCCTTGATTTATTATTGGGCTTTTGGGCCTCCAGAGTTTGAGTTTGGGCCTTGGCTTTGGACCAAGCTAGGTCAGGGGTAAAATGGTCTTTTTAACCCAAGTATGGAATTATGGTTATGCATTGACACCCAAATGGTTAATTGGAATTTGTTTTGATGTTGATAGTTCGGGGGTCTGTCAATCAGCAACCAGAGATTTATTCGCGGGATTTCAGCAGTGCGAGGTGAGTCTCATCACTGTTTGTATGGGTTGAAGGCACTAATGCCAGCCCATTTGGTTTATGTATTGTAGGAAGGCTCGGGGGTTAGCCCTAGGCATTATGTATGAAAGACCAGGAAGCGACTCCTGGCACACTGTGTTATTATGTATGGTAGGAAAACATGGGGGTTAGCCCTAGGCGTTATGTATGAAAGACCAGGAGGTAGCTCCTGGCACCCTGTATGCTAATTGGCTAAGTAGAGTAGTATATATGCTAGTTGTCTTTGCGATGCTTGCATGGAAGACCAGGAGGTGGTTCCTAGCACTTGTCTGTAAGACCAAGGGCGTGGCCCCCGGCTTGGCAAGAAAGACCACGTGGCAGCCCATGACATAATGGCAAGACTATGTTCAACACATATCATCTTTATTGATTATGATATATGTATGGCTCATGGTTATGTATGACGGTATGAGATTTATGTGCTTATATGCTAGACAATATCCGGTTGAAAGAGACTGAAGGGGTAGGCCAGCACCCATATATGCTAGGCAGTATGTTGATATGTATGGTATGTAGTATTTGGGGAACTCACTAAGCTTCATGTTTACACATCACACTATGATTTTCCGCATTACGAGATCCTTGGGGGTTGTACTCTGATATTGTTTTACTATGACATGTTATGGTTTTGATTTTGACACTTGGGTTTGAGTATGATTTGAATGATACTGATGATGTTTACTATTTTTATAACTTACCTAACTAAAAATGAAATATTTGGCTCTAAATTTTGGGATGTTACAGAACTGTTCACAAAAGGTACCTCATGATTTGTAACATCCCAAAATTCAAGGCCAAAAATTTCATTTTTAAATAAATTATAACATAAAAACCATCGTTATAAAAACATTCATAATGATATCTCATGTCACAACCAATGTCTCCATAATCCAAAACATGTCACCACAAAACCATTTTTTGTCAAAAGTGAAATAAATCAGAGTACATTCCCAGGTAACTCCATGCGGAAAACATGTGTGTGTGTGATGCGCTGCTACACCGCCGGCTCCTTCCCCTTAGACGAAGAGGTACCTGAAACCAAAACTGAAACTATAATCACAAAGATTAGTGAGTTCCCCCATCATAACCATAACACATAATCATCAGTATCTTTCAACCGGTAACCGGGAGCTACCCTCCCCTTCGGTATCTTTCAACCGGTAGCTGGGAGCTACCCTCCCCTTCGGTATCTTTCAACCGGTAACCGGGAGCTACCCTCCCATTCGGTATCTTTCAACCGGTATCCGGGAACTAACTTCCCTTTCGGTATCTTTCAACCGGTATCTGGGGACTATTTCACCCCATATCCATATCCCTACCACATATTACAGGTCATAAACATATTGGTTTCATACTAACGTACATAAGCATACTGAATCACATAATGACATATCACAATCATATTACTATACATGCATGGGTTTTATCCACCCCTTCGGTATCTTTCAACCGGTAATCGTCCTCGGTATCTTTCAACCGGTAACCAGGGCTAGCGTGCCCTACTACTACTGAACACATTCTCAGCACAAATACACCAACCAAACAATTATCACAAAGATAACCATCTCAACCATAATCACATACTGGTGGGTCGTCATTGGTGCCTTAGACCCACCCCTACTGGAAGGTAACTCACCTCGTAAAGCTGACTGCTAAAAAGCTGATCAACAGATGTCTGACTGCTGCTCCGGTGATCCTCCGGCTATAATTCCCATAAAACACTTAGTCAGACACTGATAATTGTTCTTAGGGTAAAATGACTATTTTACCCCTGACCAAGTCAAAGTCAAAGACAAAGTCAACTTCCAGTTGACCTGACTCGCCGAGTTGGGCCTCCAACTCGTCGATTCCTACCCTTTATTTTTCCTTCTTCACGCTTCTACTCGTTGAGTTTAGCAATGACTTGACGAGTTCTCCTTCTAAAACAACCTCGAATGAACCTTCATCTGACATGCCGAGTTGCATGAACAACTTGTCGAGTTCATCCTTGTCCTACAAACAAGTCCTGACCTTGACTTGCCGAGTTGTATGAACAACTCGTCGAGTTCATCTTCAACAGTTGGGAGATTGCCTTGGACTTTCCGAGTCTGCTCATGCACTCGTCGAGTCCTATGAACTCCAGGACTATAGCTAAGTCCAATGCGTTGGGTCACTTACCCGGACCCTTCTAAGGCCATTCTAACACTTACTGCGTTCCTTTGAACCCTAACAGAAAAAGGAAGTCAAACCTCGGACTCGCTGAGTCCCAAGAACAACTCGTCGAGTCGAGGTTGTCCAAGTCTCATTTCTCGATTTCTGATGTACAATACTTGTCCAAATGATAGATCTAGGCTCCTAAGATCGATCTAGCATGTAAAGTTACGAACTTTATGTATATGCATGGGATTATGAGCTAAAAAGACCCTAAAAGAAGCTCTTGAGTTGCATGAGGCTTTCCATGGGTGCAAAGGCAATCCCTTTCTGCCTCCTAACCCTTTAATGAGCCTAGATCTGAAACCTTAACCCCCACCATGCTTGCAATCATGGTTGGTCGCCAAGAATGGCTTATAAAAGCCCTAAATCCCCCCAAAAAGGGATCTAATACAAGAAGGAGCAAGGTGACGACTTTATACCTTCCAAGGACTGTAGATGATGCACAAGTTTGACTCTTCTGGCCAATCTCTTGGTTCCTCAAGCTTCTCCTTCCTTCTTTCCACCACAAACCACCAAAAATCACCAAAAAGGCCTTAGATCTTCACCAAGAACGATTAGGGTTTGATGTGAGGGAGTTCTGAGAGCATAAAGGTACGAGGGAGGCTGAATAAGACGTTTAAATAGGGTGCAAACCCTTGGATTAGGGTTTTATCCAGCCGAGTCTACTCGTCGAGTCATGCCGCCGACTCGACGAGTCCGCCACTTAACCCCCGCGTCCAAGTGGCTACTACGCGACGAGTTGTCCATCAACTCGCCGAGTCTTAGTCCAAATTGCGAAAAACACTTTAATGAAATACATACTCGGAACCGGGTGCTACATGATTAATATTTATATAAATAAGATATGAGATGTAAAATTTCACGGGTTGCAAACTTGACATCTGGGCCTTGATTGACTACACGTCTCCAAACCTCAAAACTCATTTTAAAGTTGTGTATATATCATAAAATACGGTTTTTATATAACTAATATACATTTATACATAAAATTATGGTTTGAATGTAAAAAAAACATTGTATTTATACAAAAATATGGTTTTTAAATGGGAAAAAAATATATTTATACGGTATAAAATGTATTAAAGAAAATATTTATATGGTTTCAAATGGAAAATGGTAAACATTGAACAAAATTTGAAAAAAATCATGTTTGATTTGGAACAAAAGAGCAGAGTGTCAAAATTAAAAAAAATAAATAAACTTTGTGTCAAAATAAAAGAAAATGAAAATTTAGTGTCTTTTGTGGAAAAAAAATTAGTTTTGACATGTCACCATGCCACATCATCAAAACTATCATGTCATCATGTCACGTCAGCAGGTAATGGGGTTGACCGGTTAAGTGGTCAAAATTGTAAGAAATCGCAAAACACAGTGTCAGATTTTAAACAAAAGAAAACATAGTATCAAATTAGAATTTTGATGTAAACTTAATGTCTTTTGTACTATTTACCCTATTTTTTTACCGACAAATATCTACTATATATCACAATTTTTTTCACACAATTCATCTCTTTCTCTATATAATTTCAATTATCTTCAAAAAAAATTATGGATCATTTCAACTCGTCTGACGATGACGGTGACGATATTGATGGGTTATGAGCAAAACATCATTCCTATGGTGTACATGCAAACCCTAATAGCTTTTGGATCTAGTTTGTCTAATGAACATGCAATTGAATATCCGAAGCTATAAACCCTAGATCTAGCATACAATTAATCATATTAACATATGAAAGGGTTTTAGATCTTACCTTGATTGTTATGTAGCAATAACAATCTCAAATCCTCCTTGTAATGACTTTAGAAAGCTCAGAGTCACAAGTGTCATTCCTCTAATGGCTCACAAACACCAAGAGCAAGAGGATGAAGAATGATAAGAGAGGAGGCACCCAAAAACGTGTAGAAACCCTAAGGGATCAGTTAGTTACGTTTTTGGTGCCCTAGGGATCCTTAAAAAGTGTGGCTATCAAGGTTATCTAACAAGGAAACCCTAATTTGAATGCTTAGGCCCTAAGCAACCCATGGACTCCCTCCTTAGAGGCCTAGGAGGATTTCTAATGGGTTTCCCCATAGAATTCGTCCCCTCTAATATGGAGTCCATTAGCCCAATATTCAACTATCATACAATTGACAGCTCTAGTCCCTTACGTTTAATTAATGTCTTTTAGCCACAAAATTAATTCTTAATTAATTATTGACTAATATTAATTAAACAATATGATTTCTCCTTTAATATATTATTCTCATAGTATATTAATAAATCATAATTAATCCTCTCTCTCCATAATTCACCCTATCAAGTTGCTTTGGTGAAGGCAACCCAAAAGGACCATGCACCATCGGGTCAAGTGCATACCAAAATAGTTATGGACTTAGATACTAATCCAACAGTCTCCCACTTGGATAAGTCTAATAACTATTATGCATATGACTTCAGATCCTGATTCGCAATCGTAGCTTTCAAAAGCCGCTGTCAACTCTGATCTTATCAGACACGCGTCCTTTAGATAAGGGATCATATATTCCTCCATTCTAGATATCGTATAGACTGAGACATGGATTTGAATCATTCTCTATGTCTATGTGTTGTTTCCCGATTTTCGATTTATGACGACTGACAATAGACTACAATTGAACACATCAAATTAGTCCCGGCTTGGCCAAGCGCTTAGGTGCCATCACTAAATCATCGAGGGACCCACAAATATCGCTTTCATCCCATTTTGGATAAAAGGAACGGATAAACTTTGATTCAATGCTTTCTTGCACTCACTTACCAAATCACACACAACAATATGTTTTATGACACCAAGTTACTGGTGCGTTTACATATTATCAATGTGTAACCGACTCACAAGATACAACTCACACATCTCGGTTTCAAGAATATAAGATATTATCGTTTCACCAATCACTCACGATAAAATCCATGAAGTGATCCAAGTGAGCGTGGGTTTAATCCAATATTCACAAGCACTCATGAACGTTGCAGCAAACATTTGCTTATGTCTAATACACTTTAGACAATCCACACACCAATTCACGACAGTCTTCATTCATACCTACTTCCAACATATGAACGACTGTGGTCCTTTCGAATAATTTGATTGTTCTGAACCAATTTAATTATTCAGGAAGTCAAAACATGCAAAGTGAAACACAAGAATAATACTAATCCCATATGGCCCCAAACTCTGGGTATAAATAAAACATTTTATTTAATCACCATATTGATTACTCATTATTTGTTGTTTCGAGTAATCAACTTCTTACTTGAATTATTACTACACTTTTCCCATGCTCTCAGCATGCACACAATGTTTACCTACGGTCCTTACTTTGTGAAATAGATCAAATGAACACATTTCTAATCATACTCATTTCACAACTTCAAATCCTTATCATAAGTATAAGAATATCAAATTCTTGTTACTTATGCTAGATTCTAACATTTTATGCAATGATTCTTTCGTAAAGTCATAGCTCAAAATCATCAAGACTTGGTCAATCTCTATCAGAAACAATTCTATAGATATGATGTCTCTCACTCAAAGTACATTCATTTAAACGTCCTTCTTGCATAAAAGTTTCTAATCTAGACATAGATTCTCAATATTCAACTCCCAATATGGAAACATTTCCATATTTGCCATATAACAGTTCATTCTTAATAGAATCTTATATATTCATAATAATGTCATCCAATACCATACTTCCAACTACTCACAAGCAACCAATCCTCAGCGAGCTTTGGATCATCCTTTGATAGTTTAATTATTTTAGTAAAAACCGATTCTAGTCCTTTTTCCCTCTAATTGCGCTAGACATTTGGAAAATTTTAGAATGTTCAAATATAATAGCACTGGCAATCAATCCTATACCCGAAGCGTATGGGACACGATGCATAATGTCTTACATAAAGATATGATACTTTATCAATCTTCTGCCATAAATATTTATGTGTCTCGTTCTTACAATTCGAACTATGAAGAGGGATACCGTAATCATAATCGAAATTTAAGAACACACTATGTATCCTTTGAATAAATTTATCAAAATTTCTCAATCTAAGCTTTAGATTTTGAAACGAAGTACAATATTATCCCCCTTAATTATAGCAAAACAACTATTCAACCCTTACGACTTTGCAAAGTATAACTCTTGTTTTCTATAATTAATATTGCTAACTTGCAATACTTGCCTTAATAATCATACAAGCACAAGATTTATGCTCCCACTATCATGATGATTATTATCAATTAAGCATAACACTTATGCTCTCACTAGCTTTGACATGTTTTAGAAAACAACTGAACTTCCCGAAAACAATACTTATTGAATTTCTGAAGTTCATATTTCTAATACCTAATGCTTTGATAATCCTTTATCTAAGCTTCTTAATCTTGTACACCTTTGCCTTAGATAGCTCATATATGTGTCTAAACAATTCAGACTAATTGCCAAATCTCACAATTCGAAATATGGAAAGGGATACCGTAACCATAATCGAATTTAAGAATACAATTTTCACAATCACTATCTTATTAAAATCTCTCTTAGTGAAAGCATTTCCTCACAATCATTTTCACGAAGGAGGTAATCTTATGACACTTAGATTTTATGGTGTATTAGTTCTTGTCCATGCGAATTTTCCAAAACCAAAGTTTGCGACAAATCCAAACTCATATGGACCAAACTTTCTCAATCTTGATTTCTTGCCTTATGGTAACACGAGTGCCTGCCATGTCTTCCAAGTAGTTAAGCAACTCACCCTTTCATATCAATGTACTTTTCATTGATCAAGGTGCTTGCCTTTTATGCGTTCAAATGAGAACTCATAGAACTCACATGCATAATTAACTCAATTGGAATGGCACAGAAACAAAATAATGTCAGCACGATAGGTTGTAAACCTCAAGTCGTGTGCTAGTGATGATTGATAAGGTTTATTCTTGATTTGTTCTTGAAACCTTTCAAGACAATTGAGACTCCCACTGACTCCTTGACATATAAGATTCTCTTGTTAATAAACATTTCTTGACAAACAAATATTCAAGAGTTAGTGTAGCTTTTATCAAGACAAAACACTTCACAAAATTGGTCCTAGTTGGTCTTTGCCTTCAAACTTGTGGGTTAGGGTGAATAATTGGAGGAGGTGGAGGAAGTGAAGCATCATCTCTTATTCCCCGATCGAATCATGGAATATCATCTTCATGTGGAAAGCTTGTTCCATGGGATTTGGGAAGACCATGGTTGTCACACTTTGACATATACAAAACGGGAGAAAAATTCAAGTTAGTTGATTGATTGAGTCCTTAATAAATCACCCAAATGAGATATTAATGCTAGGACCCAACACAATACTCTACAACTTGGGAGAGGGATGTCGTAACCCAAATTGCAGAACATTTGAAGGTAAGTGAATGACGATTCACTAATTTCCACCATGAAAAACGAAAAGAAATTTAAGTTTTAAATCTATTGAAAATTCTTAGATCTTTTGAGATTCATTGAACTTTTCAATGACATGTTTGAATCTCGATATGCCCCTCGATTTGTGACTGGGATGCCGAGGATCACAAAACAGGGTGTGAATAACCATGCAAACTTACATGGTGCCCTCAATGTTACAATCACCTATTCGATGTGCCGGTTAACCACACACGCTCCACCGAACTATGACAAGCAATGAGTCACCCTTTGCTACCTTTGCTTAGAACCATTTAGTGTGCCGGTTAACCACACACGCTCCACTAACGTCTTCGCAAGGGCACAAAATGTAATTTCATGGAATTGCATCAATTCACTTTTGCCTAACGTAACTAAGATTGGGAATTTTGTAAAAGCATTTAGTTACTTTTGTACTTCATTATACCTATAATGGACGGTTTCTGTCCTATCCTACCCGTTCGGCTAACGACCCTCCACTAGTCAAGAGTGCGGTGGGTAAGAGTGGATACCCATTCAATCGCCATTTTATAGGCAATTTCCTTAAACACCCCTTATAGACCTGTAACATCCCGAATATTAAATAAATAAATAGATAAGGGTTAATATGAGTAGAAACCCTAAATAATTAATAATTTAAATAGGGTGTTGATTTTGGGGAGTTAACCGTTATAATTTTAGAATTTGGGGGTTAAAAGCGTAAGTCCGAATTGGTTTTGTGAATATTCATGAAGGCGGGGGCTGCAATTGTAAATAATTTATAGATAAGGGGCTTCTTGGTAATTTGGGCTTATTATGTAATGAAATTATGGAATTAGGGCAAAAGTGTAAATGACGGATTAATTTTGAAAGGATTTGTGGAGGAAGGGCCGAAATTGGAAAAATGGAAGGCAAGTTTGATTAGATCGTGAGATATGGACTCGGCAGTTCATTCCGTGTAAAGATGCTCCAACAATCCTAACCCTAGCATTGTGATACAGCCGCCATGCTTGAGGACCAGCCGCCACCATTGTGCCCTCACACTCCAGAGATCGACACCTCCTCGTCACATGGCCGTTGAATACCTCCGATGTCGCTCTTGTCGCCGGCGAAGTCATGGTGAGGTGGCACTACCGTGGCAGCCGAGAAGACCATTGAAGATCGAGAAACCTGGCGGAGTTCGTCCTTGCGTGGCGTCGTGAATAACCAAAAACACTCGGTAAGATTGGTTTCTTCTCCTCTATGTCTTCTCTCTAGCCGGTTGAAGTTGTTTGCCTTTTATTGTTGTCGGTAGCTTTTGGGCTGATGTGGTCGTCATTTCTGGCGACAACAACCATGTATAAGGCAGCTGGATGTTAGATGCTCGAGTATTTGTTATGCTATGATCTGTTTTTGGTGTTGTTTGTACTATTTAGAGCCGGAATCCACCACCACCACTTCAAGGTGATGGCTGCCACCCATTTCATTTTCTGCCACCATTGGCCGCCACCAGCCACCGTGGGTGGTGGCTGTGGACGTGTGTATTCTATGTGTGAGGTCATTTATGTGCTTTTTGGACAGGAACCATCACCGCCACCATTGGAAATGGTGGCTGCCGCCTCCTTCCGCCGCGTCACCACCACCAGCCGCCATATGGTGATGGCTATGGGTATTTGTTGTGATGAGTATGAGTATGCCTTGTGAAATGAGTCTTGTGTTAGCATTTTTGGTGGAGGAATTGAGGGAAAAACCACCACCACCACCGCGAGGTGGTGACTGGCGCCATGAGCCGCCAATGACCACCACTACCTGGGGTGGTAGTGGGTGGTGCTTGGCACAGTGAACCCTAACCAGCCCAAATGCTTGATATGGGCTTGTTGGATGACTATTGGGCTAGAAACCCTAATTAGGGTTTAGAAAACCCTAATTTTGGGTTTGTTGATTTGGACCTATTGGACCCGCGTTTAGACTAGTGGACTGAAGATAAAACCCATGACAATTTTATTATATGATCTATTAGTCGAATAATGGACTTAATGGGTTAAGCGAGAAATACTTAACCATAATCGTCATTTTATGTGAAAACCCTAATTTTTACTTGGGCCTTGTGATTGGGCCTTCCTATTGGGTTTTAGTATTTGGGCCATTGATGGGCCGTCCAAGAGCAGTCACGTGGACTATAATATTTAGATGGGCTTTATGGTAAGGCTCATATAAGGGTTTAGGCCCAATTTGGAAAATTAGGCCATGGTGGGCCCAATGGACTCGAGTCATATATGGACGAGGTTGGTGGACCATGTTTAGACCTAATAATGTGAAGGTTGGTCTTAGATTCTAATGGGGTTATTTGTGGGTTTGGCTTAGTGATAGAAGTCGGAGTGTAGCAACAACATTTATAGGATCTGTTCGCCACCCGAGGTGAGTCTTCTCACTATACTTATCTGTGTTATAATTTGTGTGTGACCGGAGGGTCTTAGTATATTATTGACCAGAGGGTTTCAGTACATATAGACCGGAGGGTCTTAGTACACTATCGACCAGAGGGTCTTATTTGTTTATTATGTGTTATATGTTATCGTGCATAATGTCTTTGTGACTTATGATGTTATGGTAATATGTGTATATATTGATCTTATGTGTTTATTAAAATACTGTGATATCCTGCATTATGTTTATGTGAATTATGTTGTGTATTTATTATGAGCTTATAGAGTTAGGACCGGAGGGTCCACAGAGTTAGGATCGGAGGGTCCATTAGAGTTGTGGGACTAGAGGGTCCCACTGAGACACATTGACCGGAGGGTCTTACAGAGTTATAGCCTCGAGTGGCTAATGTGTATTTGTGGTATTTTGGGGAACTCACTAAGCTCCGTGCTTACCGTGTTGTGTGTTTCAGGTGTTTCTCAGGATCACGGGAAGGCGATGGTTCGATTGCACACACGAGATAAAGATTTATCTTTTGGAGGATCCTGGATTTTTAATTTAACTATTATGGAATTGTGTTTTGTTAATTGATTATTGGGATTTTTGTGGAATGTATTATGATAATTTTTTGTAATTTAAAAATGAAAAATTTGTCTGAAAATTTACGGTGTTACAAGATCAGCTTCATGAATGAGGCCTACTAACGGTAAGACTGACTGTTTACTCATACATATATAATACTAGACTTTTAATGTTATATATAGTATAGGGTGTATTTTACATTTTTAAAATACTAGGTGTTCTAATTTAATAAATTATACTTTTAATTTAATTAAATGTAAACCAAAACTTTATGGGTTTATTAAATCTCTTTTAATTATACACCTTAATTAATTAATAAAACCATAAGGGTGTGATTTGAACTTTTCAAAACAATACTAGGGTTTTAGAATTTAACATTTCTAAATTAAACTTTTAATCAACTTTTAAATTCCAAAACTTGAGGGCAAGTTTTGAAAAATTTCAAAACATTAGGTTTTAACTATTTAAATTTCAAAAACAAAACTTTTAAGTTCAAATTTAAACTATAAAACTTAAAGGGATTAATTTGAAACTTTTCCAAACTTTATCAAGAATATTCTAGATCACAAAATTCAAATAAGGCAATTAACAATTAACTGGTGGTTATCTAATTTGACCTAGTCCAAATTCTTGCAAGATAATTCACCAAATAATTCAAATAATTAAATCTAATCATATAAGGAAACAAATATTTGATTAATTGGTAATTATCTTCTATTTTGGTAAGGATATTCACCCAAAATCAACAAAAATCGGATTTTATTCATCAAAAACGTTTTTGGTATTAATCCTAAGCCAAAATAGCACAAAATCCTGATTTTCCCTCTTTCTGACCAGCTGACTCGTCGAGTCAGGCATGGACTCGACGAGTTCACCATGAACTCGGCGAGTTCATCTATGGACTCAGCGAGTTCAGCCCCCAGAAACCCTAAATTTCGAATTTTAAGCAAGGATAATTCACAATAGCATCAAATACATCAAACAAACAGCCATGGCTATGATACCACTGATGGGTTATGAGCAAAACATCATTCCTATGGTGTACATGCAAACCCTAATAGCTTTTGGATCTAGTTTGTCTAATGAACATGTAATTGAATATCCAAAGCTATAAACCCTAGATCTAGCATACAATTAATCATATTAACATATGAAAGGGTTTTAGATCTTACCTTGATTGTTATGTAGCAATAACAATCTCAAATCCTCCTTGTAATAGCTTTAGAAAGCTTAGAGTCACAAGTTGTAACACCTAGATTCCCAGGTATGATATTTTGTTCCTTTATTTTTGGGTTTTGTGGGGTAACTCGGCGAGTTGGCGTCTAGACTCGCCGAGTATGGTCGCGGATTTGTACACGAGTTCACAGTTGGACTCGGCGAGATCATGAGTGGACTCGGCGAGTCCATGCTGTTTAATGAAACCCTAATTTCCAGGGTTTGAGACCTATTTAAAGGGCCTTATGGCTGTCATTTGCGGCCACCAACCCCAGAGAGAAACCCTAAAGAGATCTAGAGCGTTTGTGAGGAAGGAGAGGCTAATCTTGAACTTTGGTGGGTGTTTTTGCAAGAAGGAAGTGTTTAATGCAAGAGGAGGCTGAAGGAGGTGCGATTTTTGGTGGTTTTGAGCTCATAGAGATTGCATTGAGGTATTATTCTCGGACCTTCTTCAGTTTTGATGTTGATTCTTAGTGTTAGGGCTTTCCTAACCCTTTTAGAGATTGATTTGTGTTATGGATCTGGACCCAAAGAGGTCTAGAGACCTTAACCCTTGAAGCTTTATGAGTCATTTTGGAAGTCATGAGCTTGGAATGTCATTTTTGGGGCTAAATCACCATTTTGGACCATTTCTATGTTATTTGTGTGTCAAGGTCCGAACTTTACATGATTATCATGATTGGGGAGGCCTGATCTATGATTGTATGGAGCATATCTGACCTCATAAGTCGTTTTGAGTTTGTGCATGGCATGAACTCGCCGAGTCCCAAGAACAGACTCGGCGAGTAGTATGCAGGTTGCCTGTTAATCACTCAGTGAGTGGACTTGCCGAGTTGGGGGAATGACTCGGTGAGTCAGGGAGAGTTAGGGGTCTGAGTTCAAGTTGGAACTCATCGACTTGTTCTTGGGACTCGGCGAGTTGAGTCGGGGTAGCCTCGCGATTCATGCCAGGTGGAACTCGTCGAGTCCAGGGAAGTGCTCGACGTGCCAATAGAGGGTCTCAGAGAGTCAGTAGACACGTGTAGACTCGCCGAGTCGCCCCTGTGCACTCGCCGAGTCGGGTCAAGTTTGACCGTTGACCTTGTTGACTTTTAGGGTTGAGTACAGTTGTATTTATGAGAGTATCACTTTATGTGATTAGGCGGAGGCTAGATCATACTTCTTCCGAGTCAAATATTTTCTGAGACATCGAGGTGAGTCTTCTCACTATACGTTACCTAGAGTGGTACTATGTGATGACCAGAGGGTCTTATGTGTTATGTATGAGATTATGTGCTATGTGATATTGGTATGTTGTATGATGATATAGACCGGACCGGAGGGTCCAACGAGCTATGACCGGACCTAAGGGTCCAACGAGCTACGGGACTGGAGGATCCCGCTGAGACACATTGACCGGAGGGTCGTATTATAGCCTTGAGTGGCGTATGTGCTGTATGTGGTATTTTGGGGAACTCACTAAGCATTTATGCTTATAGTTGTTGTGTTATGTGTTTCAGGTACTAGTGATGAGCGCGGGAAGGCGCCGACATGATTCGTACACACACGCATTGGAGTTTTTGTAGAGATTCTGGGGAAATGTTTTGTGATAATAACATTTGATACAATGTGTTTGACATTATTTATGAATGAATGAATGTTTTTAAAAATAAAAAATTATTTTGAAAATTTACGTTGTTACACAAGTGTCACTCCTCTAATGGCTCACAAACACCAAGAGCAAGAGGATGAAGAATGATAAGATAGGAGGCACCCAAAAACGTGTAGAAACCCTAAATGATCAGTTAGTTACATTTTTGATGCCCTAGGGATCCTTAAATAGTGAGGCTATCAGGGTTATCTAACAAGGAAACCCTAATTTGAATGCTTAGGTCCTAAGCAACCCATGGACTCCCTCCTTAGAGGCCTAAGACGATTTCTAATGGGTTTCCCCGTAGAATTCATCCACCACTCTAATATGGAGTCCATTAGCCCAATATTCAACTATCATACAATTGACAGCTCCAGTCCCTTAAGTTTAATTAATGTCTTTTAGCCACAAAATTAATTCTTAATTAATTATTGACTAATATTAATTAAACAATATGATTTCTCCTTTAGTATATTATTCTCATAATATATTAATAAATCATAATTAATATTCTCTATCCATAATTCATCCTATCAAGTTGCTTTGGTGAAGGCAACCCAAAAGGACCATGCACCATCGGGTCAAGTGCATACCAAAATAGTTATAGACTTAGACACTAATCCAACAGATATATTCTTCACTATGATATATTAGTATTACACTAATGAGATGTTACATTCAGACTCAACCCCTCTACTGACAAGACGTGTGATGATAAATATAGATCGCGAGGTTGGAGCTGAATGTCTATATCGAGATTACTTTGCAGAAAATTGTGTGTACGGGTCAGATGAGTTTGAAATAAGATTTCGTTTGAGTAGGAATGTGTTCTTACGTATCGCCACGCCTTGGAAAGCAGGTATATTTTGTTTAGCTTTAATACTTATTTATCACAAAATCAATACAAATTTTTACATAATATATATGTTAGGTATACATTTTTCCAATTGAGATATAATGCTAGAGGTAGGCGAGGGTTTACAACATTGCATCAATGTTCTGCGGTGATTCGTTTGATGGCTATGGGGGAGTCACCCGATACCATGAACAATTATATGAGAATGTTTTGGAAGAACTGCAAGGGAGAGTTTGTATATATTGTCAATAGGTGTTGTTGAAGCATTTGGAGACGTATATATATGGGAACCTTTGTTGCATGATTTGCAAGAATTGTATGCGACACATGAAGAGCGACATGGGTTTCCATGAATGATTGGAAGGATTGATTGCACACATTGGAAATGGAAAAACTGTCCAGTAGCATGGAAATGCCAGTATGCAAGTGGTCATTATGGATCGCCTTCGTTGGTATTAGAGGCTGTTGCTTCCCAAGATTTATGGATTTGACATGCATTTTTTGGAGTTGCGGGTTCCAACAACGACGTCAATGTGCTTGATACGTCACCAATATTCGATGATTTGTTGTCAAGCAATGCACCAGACGCTCCTTTCACAGTGAATGGAAACGAATACAAGTTTGGGTATTACCTTACGGATGAAATATATCTTGCATATTCCACATTTTTCAAGGCATTTCGTCATCCAGTTGAACCAAGAATTAAGGTTTTTAAAAGAAGACAAGAATGAGCACGTAACGATGTGGAACATGCTTTTGGAGTTCTTAAGGCGAAGTGACACATAATTGAACATGGAGCACGACCATTAAACTTAAAAACTCTACGATATATTATGTATGCATGTATCATAATGCATAACATGGTCGTAGAAGATCTATGACGAGATATTGCACACCATATATCAACGGAGCCCGGACACATTCAATTTTAACTAGAAACAACAAAATATTTGCACAAAGTTGTTGATATTTATGGCGCACGTAAACACATACAACTTCGAAAAGACTTGACAGATCTTCGACGGTAACGATGATGAATAATATTGTTTAGGAAAATTAAATTATGTATTTTTTTTTTGTCTTGTAATGTTTTATTATTATTATTATTATTATTATTATTATTATTTGGATGTTATGTATAATTTAAATGCTATGTTTTTTTATAGTTTTTAAATATTAGTTTTTATTTAAATATTATGTTTCATAAAAATATATTTGTTTTAATTTTCTTTTTAAAAAAAATTCAAAAAAATTATGACATGGGAAATAATAGATGTTATAATATATAGTGTAGATAACATGGTGAATATTTATATAACACCATTCATGATATAACATGTAACACCAATATGATGATATAACTAATTGTCCATATCCAATCCTCTTAAACTACAAACTACAAACTTATCCACCCCACTACTTAACTTTTAAAAAATATTACATTTGTTAAACGCATCATCCCTAAGTTTAAGAAAAAAAAAATCGTCACATTTTAAAACACATGATCCCTTTGGTCGCTGAATCTTACTCTCAAAATGAGGAAAATGACATGGGCAATGTCGAAAACACAAATTTTAAAAGGTTAATTTGTAGTTAACTTATTTAGCAAGGACTGGAAGTGCAACTTGCCAAAAGTTCGCTAGTAAAAGCTAAGTTATTGGGAAAGATTCTGAAGACCCGGAATTGACGAAGACGACGAATCAATTTATAGTCGATATCCCACTCTTTAGTTTATCCAATGATTTTCTCTTCCTTCCTCACCAATTCTTCTCTCTCTATTTTAGTTAATATCTTATGTAACTGATCGATCAGGTTAAAGACTCTGCACTATTTTTTTGTGGCTTGCATACGGAGGAAGACGAATCGTGCATTGTTCTTTTTGTTCACTTGCAATGGCGTCGACGACTACGGCCGCGAGGGAACATGTTAACGAGATCAGGAGGACGAAGTTCTCTATCGGCGGAGATCCGAATCCGCTAACGGAGGATCTTCATCAGGCGGTTAAGAATCTGTCTGCCGAGCTTTACGCGAAGGACGTGCATTTTCTAATGGAACTTATTCAGGTATTTATTTGTATATCATCTATTATGTAGTGTTTTGTTTAATTTCTTTACTCTGTTGTTATCTTAAAAAAGTTCATGGTGTTTTCGCAACACATTTTAGGTTTCTGCTCCATTTTCTTTCAGTAACTTTTCACAGTGGTTCATCGGCCGTTGCTTTTTGGATTTTGAACTTGATCACTGTCCTGATCTGGTTTACTTCAATAGTCTTCGAATTTTTTTTTGTTGTTTTATATTTTAGTTTCTAAAAGTGGTTTGTAGATTCTGAAAAATAAAAAATAAGCATGTTAACTTGTTTAGATATATGGTTCTGTAAATTTGACCATGATGCATTACCGACGATGACTATATTTTCACTAATCTGTTATTTGGTTGAATGCTATTTCACAGAATGCCGAGGATAACGAGTATCCGGGAGGGGTTGATCCTTCCTTGGAATTCGTGATTACATCAAAAGACATAACAAACACCGGAGCTCCGGCGACCTTGTTAGTTTTCAACAATGAAAAAGGGTTTTCCGATAAGAACATCGAGTCGATCTGTAGCGTTGGAAGATCTACTAAGAAAGGTCTCCGGAAGCGTGGCTATATTGGCGAAAAAGGTACTTGTGATTATTTATTTATTTATTTATTTATACTCATAATTTTGTCACGTGCATGTTTTAAATCTCATTCAAATGAATGGTGCACACGCCCATCACGTTGAGTCGTTACGCTAGTATATAGTTTGTAATCTATTTTTTTATTTCTGTTGTCAATTAAAAGGTATTAGCTATCTATTAAACAATGACTCTGGATATTAAATTAATCTAAAGTTTTGGACAGAAGGAAAAACAATTTGAAAATCAGTCAAATGTATGTCATGCTAAGCTCGTGTGCTTTTTATTAATATGACTGTGGATAAAGTAACTATATTTTGTAAGGTCTATGGAGAAAAGATATTGGTGTTCGTAACCTTAGGGAGGAGGTCAAACCATAAAGCTTGAACATTGATAATGTGTTTTTAACTACTTCTCTAACCCAAACCTTTTTCACCTTGATTTACAGTGGTCTTAGAATGAATTTTACTGATGTGGTCCTAGATTGATTTGAACAAAAAATATGGCTGTTTCATGCTGAACAGTATCCCTTGTCCATGTTAAATGATTCAAAATTGAACATTGGTGTTATTTTAAACCATTTCATGAATCTAAACTTGCTTTCGTGTGTCTAACCAAGCTTGATGCTTTATCTTAACTGAAACATTAAAGTCCTAAGTGTGGTAAAATGGAACCATAAGCTTGTTGGATGATCCAACATTTTGTAGCTCTGTGTTGTATTCTGCATTCTAATACATTGTCTAATTTCTCACCAGGTATTGGATTCAAAAGTGTGTTCTTGATAACAGCTCAGCCATACATTTTCAGTAATGGTTATCAGATAAGATTCAATGAAAAACCTTGTGAGCATTGTAATGTTGGTTATATTGTTCCTGAATGGGTGGAGGAGGGTCCAACAATTTCTGCCATTCAAAGCGTATATGGTTCGTCTAAAACTCTGCCAACCACAACTCTGGTGTTGCCTCTAAAACCAGAGAAGGTCAAACCAGTCAAAGATCAGCTTTCAAGTGTCCATCCAGAAGTTTTATTGTTTTTGGCAAAAATAAGGCGGCTTTCTGTTAGGGAAGACAATGAGGACCCCAGACTCAACACTGTCACTGCAATCTCTATTTCAAGTGAGAAGAACTTTTTCACTTCCAAGAGCCTGGATGCTGTTTCATATACTGTGCATCTCACTGCTGATGTAGAAGACACAGAATGTGGGTACCACATGTGGAAACAAAGGTTTCCTGTGAAACCTGAAAATAAAGTGGATGCTAGAATGGAGGTAGAAGAATGGACAATCACTCTCGCTTTTCCGAATGGGACAAGACTCAAAAGAGGGTCAAGTCTGCCTGGAATCTACTCCTTTCTACCAACAGAGACAGTCACAAACTTCCCTTTCATAATGCAAGCAGACTTCCTCTTGGCATCTTCAAGGGAAAATATCCTCTGGGACAACAAATGGAACAAGGGAATACTCGATTGTGTGCCTCTGGCGTTTCTAAATGCATTTACCTCACTGGTGAAATCAACAGAAAATGCTCCCGTTTCCAGTCTCCCATTCATGTTTAGGTTCTTACCTG
The DNA here is from genome assembly GCF_051521515.1 of Lactuca serriola. NCBI lineage: Eukaryota > Viridiplantae > Streptophyta > Magnoliopsida > Asterales > Asteraceae > Lactuca > Lactuca serriola. Next base: position 23,578,052 of record NC_136412.1, on the reverse strand, counting down.
TCTATGAGTCATCTCATCCAAAGCTGAACCTTGTCAGGGATGCCATCAAAGCAAAGCTGATGAACGAGACTATTGTTCCATGTGAGTCATACACTACACAGAAGATGTTCCGTAAACCCAATGAAGTTGGTAGGCTGAAGCCTGAATTTTGGAGCATACTCAAAGAGGCAAGGAGCCAAAGTGTTAATTTTTCCAACATTTCATCTCATGGAGCGTATCTTCTCGCTTCTTCATTTGATACAAGCGAGTACAATGTGATTCTTGACTTTTTGGAAATCAAGCCTGTAAGCGATGAATGGTATGCGAAATGCATTGGGAGCTCCGATCTTGTAAAGGGTGTCACAGAAGATGTTTATATACAACTTCTGTTATTCGTTGCAGAGAATTGGGGTTCTTGTTTTTACAAAACCAACATGAAGAATACACCTTTGATCAAGTATATTGGGAAAGACGGAAAAGACGATGTATATTCTCTGGCCTCTGGTATAAACAAGTTGCTGGCTGCAGATTCCGATTATATTTCCTGGTTGCTTAATTGCAACGCAGAGTTCCGATGTTCAATCGATAAATTTTTTCTGCCCAAAATCACACAAGAAGCCATAAGATCATGTCCAAGGAAGGCAACACTAGTGAAATGGCTTAGAGAGCAGGCGAAGGTTAAATTTGTGAGTGTTTGTGAATACGCTGAGCTTGTTAGTCACTCACTCGGGTATGATCGCAAGCTTGCTGTTACTTATGCCCATTTCCTTTACAACTCTTTGGTAAAGGAGTACTTATGGCAACATGAAGTTCAGAATCTGTGTAGTGGCATGCCGATTGTTGATAACTATGGGAATATAACTAAAACAAGAAGTGGAGTGCTTGTACCTGCGAAAGGAAGCAGATGGGTGGAGCTGATTGGTTCAAATCCTTGGAGGCAGCATAATTATGTTGAGTTGGGTGAAGATTATACACGTGGTGCTTGTTATTTTGGTATGGTGACATCTGGTGAAGAGCTTGTTTCGTTTCTTCAAAAATATGTTGGGGCTTCTGATGTTCCTTATCTATCTCCTCCCAATGCTGCGATTCCCACTCTCTCCTCTCCTCTCACTAAAAGAAACACATTCTTGCTTCTGGAATGGCTTAGGAATTTAAGGGCATCGGGGGTTGGTTTACCAGCGAGATTCTTGTCTTCCATTAAAGATGGCAGCTGGTTGAAGATTACTCTGAGTGGGAGTCCTGGGTACCGATCGCCTTCAAAATCATTCATGCTAAAGTCATCAATCGGGAACCTTCTACAGAATGGATCGGTGCTTGTTGACATCCCATTGGTTGATGAGAAATTTTATGGTGAGGAGATAAAGAATTTCAAAGATGAACTGGAAAGAATCGGTGTCAGGTTTCAAGACACAGATGCATGTGAGTTTATTGGTGAGCGCCTCATGCGGCTTGCAGCCTCTTCACAGCTTACCAGAGACAATGTTTTTTCGATATTGAAATTCATTCAGTATCTTGGAGAAAATTATATCTCCACTCGGGCGTTGATGGAAAGTATTAGAAAAGAAAGGTGGCTTAGGACATCTCGAGGTGATATGACTCCTATCAATTGTGTTCTGTTCAGCCAGGAATGGAATGCTGCTTCACAGATAAGTGACATTCCATTCCTTGATCGTGATTATTATGGTTCAGAGATACTTAATTACAAGAAAGAGCTGGATTTGCTGGGTGTGAAAGTGAAGTTCAACGATAGTTATCAGCTTGTTTTAGATTACCTGAAGCCCTCATATTCACTGGCCTCTCTGTCATCTGAAACCTTGTCACTGATATTAAATTGTATACAGAATTTGCGATCCTCGGATAAGCTGGTCGAAGCGTTTAAGAACAATAGATGCTTAAAAACGAACTTGGGTTACAGATGCCCATCTGATTGCTTCTTGTTGAATCCAGAATCCGAGTGGGGTTGCCTTCTTGAGGTCTTTGGATCATTTCCGATTCTTGATCAACAGTTTTACGGGAGGTCTATATGTTCAAATGCAAACACACTAAAGAAATTTGGTGTGATGGTGGATTTTGAGGATGCTTGCAAAGAGTTTACCCGAATTTTCAAGCAACAGGCATCAGTATCTTATATCAATAAAGAAAACGCCCTTTCTTTTCTGAATTGTTATGGAAAGCTGAAGAAACAGCAAGTGAAATTTCCGACTGATCTGAAGGACTGCATACGCAAAGAGAAGTGGCTACGAACAAGACTTGGTGACTACAGACCACCAAAAGAGTGCATTCTTTTTGGTGCTGAATGGGAACCAATTTCTACAATCTCCCTGCTTCCCTTCATTGATGACAACTTTTATGGCAATGAGATCCATAACTATCGCGCCGATCTCAAGGGGTTGGGTGTTATCACAGATTTCAAAGATGGAGCCAAGTTTGTGGCTAATGGGCTTTTCTTACCTCAAGATTGCAGTAGTCTTACTCCTGCTAATGTTTACGCCCTTCTTGATTCTGTCAAGAGACTGAAAGAGATAGGAACGGATCTTCCTGATAAATTTCTAGACAAAGTTTCCTCAAGGAATTGGTTGAAAACACATTTTGGCTACAGAGGACCTGACGAGTGCTTGCTTTTTGATTCTTTCCATGATTCTTTTTTGAAGTGTAACGATGGTCCTTTTATTGATGAAGGATTCTATGGATCTCGCATTGTATCTTATAAACATGAGCTCAAAGCTTTAGGAGTTCCGAATGATATTAACAAGGAATGCCAGTTGCTTGGTAGCTACCTCGAATGCCACTCCAACTTTGAAACAATTTCCCGAATCTATATTTTCTTGTCTACATACAAGTGGGAGCCTGTTGATGAAGACAGTAAAAGGATATGGATCCCGAGAGGAGCAGATCACGGAGAGTGGGCCGTGCCTCAAGATTGTGTTCTCCATGACAAAAACAATCTGTTTGGAGAGCAGTTGAAAGTTTTGGAGAAATTCGAGTATGACAGCAAAATTCTTGACTTCTTTTCCAATACTTTGAATGTGAAGGTTCATCCCTCGATTGATGACTACTGCAAGCTTTGGAAGGCATGGGAAAGTTCAGGAAGCCAAATTGTAACACACAAAGAATGCTGCGCCTTTTGGGAGTTTGTGGTTCGAAACTGGAACCCAAGAACAGAAGATACTTTCAAGAACAACTTATCCAAACTCCCTGTTTTAGATCCTAATTCAAATGGAAGAATTTTTCTGTATGACAAGCGTGATGTCTTCATAGGCGATGATCTTTTCTTGACAGATCTCTTTACAAAAACCTTCTCTCGTCCAATATTCGTATGGTTTCCTCAGCCAAGTCAGAAAACCCTAACCCGAGCCAAGCTTGTCGACATCTACACCAAACTTGGTGTCCGGATCTTGTCCGAATCTGCACACAAAAACATATCTGATGTTGATCATGCTGGATTCGAGCCAGTGAATTTGAAAGAAAAGATCAACAAAAAGGGTTTGTTTAAACTCATTCTTGCCTTTCTTGCTGATCCTAATCTGAAAATCGAACCAGACAAGAGACATGAAGCTGTTAGCCGTGTGCTTGCGATCGAAGCTTTTGAGACACCGGAAAAGATGTCGGTCAGATACAGCTTGACTTTTTCATGTGGAGAAGTTGTGGATGTGGAGCCCAGGAGAATGATCCGTTGGGACAAACAGCTGTCTAAATTATATATGCAGAAGATGGAGAGATCTTCTGGTCATAAGAATGCTATTGAATACGCTTCCCATTTTGCTGAAGAAATAGCAGAGGGAGTTCTGTGGGATAATGAAGAGCTTGTTCCAGATCTGTGTGAGCTCATAAGGCTGGGGTTTTTGTTGGAGTTTGATGAGGAAGCAGTTGAGTTCCTCATGAAGATCAAGAATCTGCAGATCTTTTTGGAGGATCACGACTACCTTACTTCCACCTTCTCATCTTAATTATAAGGTATGCGCTCAGTCATATAATTTGTTGCTTCACATGCATTTATTTATCTTATTTCCTCATTTTGCTATTTGTTTGTATTTTCTAACATGTATTTTCATTTTGCTTTCTTATTATTAATTAAAGCATGCATTCATCTATTGTATATAACAAGTTAGATAACTGTTCATCTCTTGGTTGTTGTGGATGCCAACTTAATATGATGTTGCTATTTCTTGGTGTACCCTTTTTCTGTACAGTTTTTTTTAATACAGTTTGTGTTTCTGATGCAGGGGAAAGCTTCAGAACTCAGACAGTTATGGCGGTGGAGGTTTGTTTAAAGTGCAGAAAGTTGATTGATAAAGTTATTTTTTTATTTTTTTTATTTATTTATTTTTTTTTGATATGATATCATCTAGTGCCACAATCTCCAATATTTCCCTTATTTTCCATTATTAAGTCGCTTTAAGTGTTTTTAATGTATGTTATGGAACAAATGGTTATCTATGCTTTTAGTCTGACTTCTTTGTAACCAATCAAGTTTTATGTCACCTCTTGAAATGGTACAATACTTTCCCTTCTTTTTTTTCTATTACTCTTTAAACCCCAGATTTATTTGAAAACATTAAATATAATTGTCGTTTCTTATCCTCTTAAAAGTATATACAACCATGATAGCTGAATGTACAAGCTCCCTAATTAGGGGTGAGGGAGTTAAAACTAAATGTAAAAGCTTCCCCAAAATTAAAGCAACAAATGTTGATGTCATTTATAAAAGGAAAAAAATGATTTTGTGGCTGCCTGAGCTTAGCTGTGGAACACGTTTTTATTTTATTTTATTTTTTATTATCAAAAGCTCATTTTTTGTTTTATTTAATATACGTAATCTAATGCGATTGATTAGGGGAAAAAAAGTAGAATAGAAAGGTATGAGTCATACAGGATAGTGATTACAAGAATATCATATGCATGCATTGATGGTGTAGAAATTGGTGGCCAGAATAAAAATCACTAAAATAGCAAGCAAATAGATTAAATTGAATGAAACAATAGGCTGTTTTTTTAGTTAAAGTTTGGATATATAATAAGCTCATATCCACTGTCCCCTTTAAAAGTAAATATATTCTTATTCCCATCATGGATAAAAGTACTAATGTTGTCACGTACGAAAACTTCAATCCAAGGTGAAAACCTTTTGTAAGGAAACATAAAATATGTTTTCATCTTTTTTATAATATTAATAACCCAATTGACTTCTAACAGTTTTCGTGTCTATTTTGTGTCAGCATCTGTAAGTTTTTGGCTTCTAAATACTCATAAAAAATAGGAAGCTTCGTTCGGCGACAAAAACGTTTAACTTTTAGCGTAAACAAAAGGCTTCAAAATCAAATGTTACCTTGTACCGGCTAGTTTTGCCGAACACACCTTTAGACAAACTAGTTATATATTGAATTAAATCCGTATCTAAATAGAAAGTTAGGGTATTTTGATTTTAAAATATATAAGTATAAAATAATATTTCTTTAAATTTTGAATCAATTATTTAGGACTGGTTTTTAAGAAACTTTGCAATTTATCCCATATTAATTATATTTTTCGTTTTATCTATCCAGACCGATTTGTTGTAATATTAAATATTAAGACTAAAAATAACGAATGCAGTTAGGGTATGTTTGGTTTGATACATGGAATGACGAAAGTATGAAATGGAGCATGTAATGGAATGGACGGGATAATGGAATAAGTCAATATCATTCCATTGTCAAACAATGTTTGGTTACTTAGTTGGAACGGAATACAAATTTTTATATAGATAAAAATACCCTTATAACAGAAAAAAGGCATATAAATTTATAATATTTATAACCTTATTAATCAAAATTTACATTTTGTATTGTAATGCATTGAAATTTAACTAATTAAATAACCACAAATACCATATTAACGAAAATAAAACATAACAGATAATATTTTTATATATTAAACCACTTCAAAAGAACTTTTATAAAATATTTTTCAATGTTTACCAAAAAGAAAACAAAAATGACAACTGTTATCGCTACATTTACAACATGAAAATGCAAACCCAAAAAACAGTTTCACAATTTGAAGAACTAATATTAAGCATATCTTTTATACATCTAAATTTGTCTTCTTCGCCAATTGAAAGGAGACCTAATAACTGTAAAAAAAAAACTTATAAATTATTTTGGACTATCTAAATAAAACTGTTACCTAAACAAATACTTGTCATGTGTAAAATAACATATCAAAAGCATTGACCCTCAAAGAATACCAAGGGTATAGAGGGTAATTTTCATTCTTTAAGCAATGGAATGGAAAAAAAAAACAGGTGGTGCCCTAATAATCTAAAAGGGGCTTTTGGAAGAATGGTATTCCTTAAGGAATGATTCATTGCTTTCCATATTACCAACCAAACACATTTTCCGATTGGAATGGAATGATGTTTTCCATTCTCTCATCCATTCAGGCCTACCAAACAACGCCTTAGTGATTAGGGTTTGGATCAAACCTTAGGTGTGTTTGGTTCGTTGGAATGGATTTGAATTAGGGAGAAAAGGTTTTAATTCCACCACAGTTCAGTGTTTGGTTCAAATTTGTGTGATGGAATTGAAATCCTAAATGAGAAAACTTCCCATCAAACGTGAGAAAACACTTTTTTTCAAGAAGATGATGTAATTAATTCCCTCCTAGGAAGGAAAGTGGCATTTTCCCATACTATCCTTGTTTTATTTCACAACATAATCTCTATCACCATCACCTACCACCACCCAACCACCACCAACGCCACCACCACCTCTGCCACCACCACCTACGACCAACATCACCGCCACCACCACCTATCGCAACCGTCAACACCACCAACCACCGCCAACACTACCACTCACCACCTACCACTGCTACCACGATCGTCATTGCTACCACCAACCACTTACCATTACTGTCATCGTCACCATCACCTACCACCACCGCTACCACCTACTGGCACCGTCACCCACCACCTGCCACTGTCACCGCCATCACCACCACCTATTTATGCCACCGTCACCGTTAACACCAACCACCACTGCTATCACCACCACCACCCACCTACCTACACTCCTACCGCTACCACTACAACCTGTCACTGCCACCACCACCACCCCAACCTACCCCCATTACCGCTACCGCCACCGCCACCGCCACCACAACCACCCATCCTACCGCTACTGCTACTATTATCACCCACAACCACCTATTGTCACCACTACCACCCATCTCTTGCCACCGTCACCATCACCATCACCACCACCACCACCACCACCTACCATCGCCACCATCTACCACTAGCACCACCTACTATCATCGTCATCACCATCCACCGTCACCACCACCACCACCCACTACCCTCCACCACCACCACCACCACCATCACCGCCAATACTAACCATCACCACCACCACCACCTACTACCGCCATTGACATGAATGCTCAATTAATAAAATGAAAATGTACTACTTTTAAAGTTTATATGATATATCTTTACATGTAAGATAGAATCAAAGTAAAATTACGCAAATTAAATTTAAAAAGGGCAATTTTGTCATTTTACATAGATTCTAATTTCGTTTCATGCCAACCAAACAGAATATAGAATTAATTCCAATTCTATTTCCTGCTAACCAAAGAGTATATGGAATTGGATTCAAATTCCTAATAGAGACCTTTTCCAATTCCAATTCCATCAGAAACATTCTACGAACCAAACAACACCTTAGCTACCAGGATACCGATCTAACATATCATAACAACATAGCGACATCCTATCTAACAGGATACTGATCTAACAGATCACAACAACATACAGGCATACGATAACCAGGATAACAATCCAAAAGGCCGGCCTCGGTGCCTTCGACCCTCAAGTACAGTGAAGAAAACTCATCTCAAATGCAGAAGCTCCCGAAAGAAAGTCCTTAGCTGGTGCCCTACCGGCTTCCAAGCTATCAAAACCAATAACACACCCAATTAATAATTGGGTCCCACACTATAATCCATAATCCACACTTGGGGTAAAACAACCATTTTAACCCTGGCCCAACATACACCAAAGTGAGGCCCCAAACCAAAAGATCCACAAGGCCCACTAATGGCCCAATTTTCTGAATTGGGCCTAATCTTATATAGGTCTTATCCTAAGCCCATATTTTCCTTAAATCCAAATCAGGTTACCACAAACACTGTAACAATTGACAAAAATCGGTCAAGGATTTGTCGGTCAATCACCCCGAATATTATTATGATAAAAGCTATTGTGTATTAACCAGTATTATTATAAATAATTTAAGTCATTATTCACCTATTTGCGATTAAATCATTTATATTCAAGTGAGACCAATATTTGATATTTAAGTTTCATAATATCTACGATAAACGAAATCAAACAAATGAAAATGATTAAATTTTATAATAAAAATATATAATTATTTATACCACAAATATGCATTAAAAGCCATATAATGTAACTATATACATACATGTATATGTGTGTATACATGGGATATATATATATATATATATATATATATATATATATATATATATATATATATATATATATTGCATGGAAAGCTCTAGCAAACTAGAAGGAACGCAACTAAGTTATACACCTGCCTTCCATTCCATTATATGTCACACACACATTACAATCACAGGCAAGTAAATGAAGTACTTCTAAATCTCAATTGGGATCTTAGGGCCCACATAACCTCACACAGAGTCTTCAAACACAATCTGGAAGAAATATCATCCAGGACTACTACGAAACTTCGTCTCCCCCTTTCCTCTCTATCTCTCTCACCTGCATGCTCACAAATACCTCACATGCTTGATATCTTTTGAACTATTTCAGATGTACTTCCACATCTTCATTTGATCATCAAACTGTACAAGAAATCTAATCAAATATCTCACCACTGAATTTATTTTTAGATAACACTCTTCACACTCCCCCTTCATTTTCTCAACTCCCTCTCTCCCGTGTTCCACTAGATCACAGAAAAACCCAGCAACAATCGAAGTTGTTGCCTTCTTCAACCCAACCTCTCGTCTTCCTTCCGTTTTAATGGCAGACTGACCGATAACCACCAAACCACCGCCATGGCCAGTTGAAGCAAGCCTTCGATCACAAACAGGACCGTCGACACTTCTCACTGGAGAAGAAGAACCGGCGACAACCACTATTTACCCTCCCGTCTTCATCTCTTTTCGACCGTCAAGCAGTTTCTCATCGTTCTTCCTTACTCCTCCATTGATCTCAGGTAACCATCTTTCTTTTCTGTTCAGAACACATTCAAAAATCTCGAAGAACAGTCAACACGTGCTATGGTGGCCGGTGGCATGAACAGTTCCGACGAGATAATCCCGATGATGGGTTCGGTCCTAAACAAACATATATAGTTTCCTTATTCCGTTACCTTTCTGTTTCGAGGTGTATAGGTCGACTCCAAGAATCCCGGAGCAAAACCCGCTCAAAACTCGATCTTCCCGACTCTCGCTACTAACATGAGTCTTCATGGCCCCTTTTTACTTTGTTAAACAATTATGGGGGAATACACACAAGCATATGATATTACAGGTTCAAACTATAAGAAATTGCATGGGTTCATAAAATTTTAAATGTTACATTTATTACTGAGTCAATGTGAAAACCCGATGCCCACAATGACACGAGTAACTCAATATATATAGGAAAGAATTACATTTACAACCCCTCAACTTAATAAATACTTATATAGTTTTCACAAAGTTTTACATAAGTCTAATATCCCCCCTCAAGCGAAACTGGTGGAGGTCCGAGACGGAGCATGTGGCGAAATTGCTCGAATTGGTGTCGAGGGAGACTCTTCGTGAAGATGTCCGCAACCTGAAGCTTGGTCGGCACAAACATGGTGAGGAGTTTTCCCGATGTAACGATTTTGCGAACAAAATGATAATCCAGATCAATATGCTTGGCGCGCTTATGAGAAACTGGGTTCTGAGTGAGAAACAGAGCACTCTGATTATCACACAGAATGGTTGGACGACCAGTTGGCATGGCATGAAGCTCACGTAGCAAACGAGTGATCCAAATTAGTTCAGCAGCAGTGTTGGCCATGGCTCGATATTCAGACTCATAGCTGGAGCGAGAGACCGTCGGTTGCTTTTTGGCGCTCCAGGACACAAGATTACCCCCCAGGAAGATCGAGTACCCATATGTGGATCGACGAGTGTCGAGGCAACGGGCCCAATCAGCATCAGAATACCCCACCAGGTTTGTGATCTTGGGCCTGGAAAACGTTAGTCCAAAGGACAGAGTGCCTTTGACGTATCGAATAAGACGTTTGACGGCCTGGTAGTGAAGAACCATTGGAGCTTGCAAGAACTGACTGACTTGATTTACTGCATTTGAGATATCCGGTCGAGTGATGGTCAAATATTGAAGTGCCCCAACAAGAGACCGGTAATGAGTAGGATCCGCATATAGCGCTCCAGAAGCAACAAATGAGGTATTGGCCGCAAGGGGCGTTGAAACCGGCTTGGAATCAAGAAGTCCAGCACGGTCAACAATGGAGTGAGCATATTTGGATTGACTGAGAAAAAGCCCAGAGGGGAGATGCTTGGCCTCAAGACCGAGGAAGTAGTTGAGTTGCCCCAGATCCTTGATCTTGAATTCTGCGTGGAGCTTGTGAATAAACGAACGTATGAGCGATGAATCGGAGCCAATGAGAATGAGATCATCAACGTAAAAACAAGCGGGTACAATACACAGGCACCCCGTTTGAAAATAAACAATGAGGGATCAGCGCGACTACAAACAAATCCATTCGTCACAAGAAAAGAACTTAGCCGATGAAACCACGCCCGAGGGGCCTGTTTGAGACCATAGATGGCCTTATGGAGTTTGCAAACGTGGTCGGGGTAGCGAGGATCAATAAAACCAGGCGGTTGCTTCATATAAACAATGTCTGTAAGATTGCCATGTAGGAAAACATTATTGACATCTAACTGATGTAGCTTCCATTGATTAATAACCGCAAGAGTCAAGACGACGCGAATGGTGGCCGCTTTCACCACCGGGCTAAATGTATGAGAACAATCCAGCCCGGGAGCCTGACTGAATCCCTGAGCAACAAGCCGAGCTTTGTGTCGATCAATAGAGCCATCAGCAAGGTACTTGGTGCGAAATAGCCACCGACACCCAACAACATTAGTGTTGGGAGGACGTGGAACCAAAGACCAAGTGGCATTACGAGAAAGAGCATGCATTTCGGAGCGCATGGCGGCCACCCACTTAGGATCTCGAAGAGCATCATGATGAGTAGATGGATCAGTCGAGGCAAACAATGCAGAGTACAACCCGTGGTCCGATGTATGTGCCAAATCAGCCCGATGACGAGGCTTAAAAATCCCTGCTTTTGCCCTAGTAATCATGGGGTGACCGGCGGGAGATGGATCAAGGGGCATAGGGATCGAAACACTAGGTGCGGGGTTCGGTAATGCGGGTGGATCATCATCATTATCCGATCCAGCGGCCGAGCCAAAGGGCTCGGATGAGGCGTCGAAATCGGAGGGTATAGGGTCATCAGGTTCAGCAGCCGGAGTGTCAGTTGCAGGAGTGGTCACCGGAGCGGGGCAAGGGCGGGTGTTAGCACAGACGCCACAGGAGAAGGGACGCGGTTGACAAGGAGATAAAGCAGGAGGCTTTGAACAGGCCCGGGAGACAGGCATAGGTTGTGAGGTATCTTCCAAAAATGAGTGTAAAGGCAAATCATCCAACGAGACCCGCGGAGCGGCACTGTCAAAGGGAAAACACATCTCGTCAAAACGAGCATGACGCGTAATGTAAACGCGAGCTGTGCATGGGTCAAGACAAAGATAGCCCTTGTATTGTGGGTGATAACCAAGAAACACACACGGAATGCTCCGCGGAGATAGCTTATGCGCCGAATAATCACGTAGATAAGGGTAGACCCGGCACCCAAACGGGCGAAAGTTATCATAAGACGGAACCTGCTCGAATAGTAGCTCGAATGGGGATTTGGAGCCAAGAACCTTTGAAGGTAATCGATTAATAATGTAAACCGCAGAGCTAAAAGCATGGACCCAGTATTTAGCGGGAACATGACCATGAAACATCATAGCAAGCCCAGTTTCAATGATATGACGGTGCTTACGCTCGGCCCGACCGTTTTGTTGCGGGGTGTAGGGACACGAAACCCGATGAAAAATGCCATGCGAATTTAGCAAACTTTTGACACGATTATTTAGAAACTCCGATCCACCATCACTTTGGAGAACCTTAAGTTTAGTGGAAAACTGGTTTTCCACAAATTTAATAAAGGATAAAAAAACGTCAAAAAAATCCGATTTAGCCTGCATAGGATAAAGCCAGGTGAAACGAGAGTGGTCATCCACAAATGACACATAATATCGAAACCCATCAACCGAGGGAACTGGCGATGGTCCCCAAAGATCACAGTGCACCAAATCCAATACATGTAAAGCACGCTTATTATTAATAGGAAAAGACAATCGTCGAGACTTAGCAAGTTCACAAGAAGAACACAAAATTGGTTTCGGCAAAACACTAGAAACCATTAATAGTCCAAGTTTATTTAACATAAAAATTGTGTCAAATGACACATGTCCCAAACGGGAATGCCAAAGTTCAAATGACGCACGTGGTTTGGCCCGGGCAAAAAACGCATAGGCTTGAGGAGTGGTGTCCAACACGTAGAGGCCGCGATCACATTTTCCTTGTGCTAGAACTTGCCTCGTTGTTCGATCCTGTATAAAAAACACGGATTTGGAAAAAAGAACATCCATAGGATTGTCCCGAGTTAGTTTGCTAATAGATAATAAGTTGTTGGTGAGGCGTGGCACTACCAACACATCACGTAAGTGAATATTAGGAGCAATTTTGGATGAACCAACGGAAGAAATTTTAAGAGTGTTACCATCGCCAAATTTAACGGAAGCATCGCCACCATAGGGCTCGGAATTAGTGACCGAACCGGTTAAGGAAACCATGTGATCGGAAGCCCCGGAATTGACAAACCAATCCGGGCCGGCGGTGGAAATATTGCACTTGGCTAAGAAAGCCTTGGCGAGATCGACTTCGGTGGAAGACCCGGGTGAGGCAAACGAGGCAAGTTGGGGGCAATGGTTAGCAAAATGACCATTTTGCCTACAAAGTTGACAGTGAGGGGACCGGCGACCACGACCTCGACCACCACTACGGGCCGCACGACCACCGCGACCCCGACCAAACGTCGACCCAGTAGGGGCGGCACCGGCAGAAAACGCAACAGCAGGGGGGTGAAGAAGCTTCGCCATGTATAGCCTTCAAGAAAAATTCATGACCTTCAGCCTTAGCCAGAAGATCATGCAACTGGTAGGAGGCACTGGAGGTCCGAATGGCTGTGGAAAAGGTTTCAAACGACGCACCGAGGCCGCACAAGAACCAATGAGTCTTATCGGAATCATCGACAACTTGGCCGATAGCAGCGAGTTGATCACACAACAGCTTAAATTTGCGACCAAACTCAGAGACGGAGTCGGTGCCTTTGGTGAGATGGCGAAGGCGGTCACGAAGGTTTTGAACACGCTCCAATGAGGAGTTACCGTAGGCAGCTTCAAGAGCATCCCAAATCTCACGAGCAGTGGAGAGTCCCACAATCTCAAAAAAAAACCTCTTCAGTGAGTGAAGCTTGAAGGAGAATGAGAGTCTTTTGATCCGATGAGACCCACTCGGCAAAGGCGGGGTTAACAGTGGGCTTATTGTCTACCAGAATAGACGCAGAGGGGCATGGATTGGAGCCGTCAACATGGCCGTAAAGCTGTTGATAGTTCAAGAGAGGACTCATTTGATTCCGCCATAAAAGATAATTTCAGGAGGATTTGAGGAGGACAACCGAATGGTGATTAAATGGAGGATTGTGTTCATGGACAGAGAGGAGGAATCGGCTGCCATGGAAGGGTGGTGAAAAATGGAAGAAAGCCGATGGGTGGGAGTTAAGGGAAGGAGAAGAGAAAAAGAAGAGGTTATGGGAGGGAAAAGGATGAGATTTAATGGCTCTGATACCATGAGTCAATGTGAAAACTCGATGCCCACAATGACACCAGTAACTCAATATATATAGGAAAGAATTACATTTACAACCCCTCAACTTAATAAATACTTATATAGTTTTCACAAAGTTTTACATAAGTCTAATAATTACTTATATGACACTTTTAAACATATTGTGATAGTTTTTGTGTCGCATAAAAGCTTTTATCCGCAAAAATACACTATTCACGTAAAATGGAGTTATGAACTTCTTACCCTATAAAACTTGCTGTACTTATTATTATATCAAAATGAAACATTAAAAATCTCCAAATTTTGTATGTCTATCCCATTGCATGTTATTCTATTATTTACATATATGTAAATAATTTTACGTAATATGTACAAGTGTACTGTGTACCTTTGGGTATAAAAATGTGCAAAATTATAGACTTATAAAAACCCAATAAGACATACATATGTACTAATATGTCGACTAATTGTTATATATATAAAAAATAAGAATGATAATATAGATTTTTGTATGTTTAATATTGTCATCTTAGAAAATATTAAATTTTTGGTTACTAGAATATTTGTTAAATTTCTAGCTTTTATTATAAATTGTAGGTTTATATCTAATGATCGTTAAAACGGTGGATTTTCACTTAGATTGAAAATTTGCTAGTGTTCCGAATACAACCGTTATGCGGCCTGAGTTTCGCTGATAAGTTTTTATTTGTTATTGTTCAAAGATAAATAAACTTTATATAACTAAAGAATTGTGAACAAAAATACGGGATCTTTATGTGAGTTTATTTTTCATCAAACTAAGAATATAAACTTAGTGAAGCCCCCTATAATAACCGTTAATCCCCAAGGAGCGGAGAATGTTATGTATAGATCTATACGGATTGACACCCCGTCCGCGGTTGCTAACTACAACATTCGTATGACGAGACAAAACGGACGATAACTTCTTATTTTATCTCATTGTTGTTTTGACGTTGATGAAGCGTCGTTGGAACTATTTTATATTTAACAGAAACGGATACAAGTTTTATAGCTCGGTTATTAAACTCTACATAACCCTGAAATTCATTACTAAAAATATTAATATAAATCAAAACGGAAAGTATTTATGTTATTATTTTGGTGATATTATTTATTTACATAAAGTAAATAATTGATAATTCACTCATTGAAAATATATAAATTGCTACTTGTATATACTAAATAATACTTATTTTGAAATGTTATACCAATTCAAGACATTAAGTTCATCTAATTTATATTTATTTGAAATTTATAATGGAGTATGTTTCTTTCGTTTATAGTTCTTACATTCATAAACATTGCATTTTATTTTATAAAACTCTCGGCGTCAAAATTTATGGAACTCACCAACAATTTTTGTTGACGTATTTTTAAAATGTGTGTATTCTCTGGTAAATAAGAAGCCGAATGTATGACATCGGTGATAAGGAAATATTATTTCCTTACTATTAAATAATCGTTATATGTTTTTTTTTCTTTTTTTTAATATCGTCAAATGTTAAAGTATTGTAATGCTTTCTTTTTAAAATTTTGAATGTTTGTAATATATTAATTATTGTACTTTAAATGTTCAACATATGTGGTTAACTGTGATTCAATTTATAACGTCGCGACTCCAGCATTTTCCGCCGTTGGTCGGGATGTGACAGATTGATATCAAAGCTAACAACTACAAAGAACTCATTATTTTCTTAGAAAAAGAATACAACTATAGTTTAGGGACTACTCTTATTGGATTAAGTATACCAATATCCTTAAAAAAGGTTATAAATTGTAAATTAATAATTAAATTATTAATCTATACATATTTATAAATTTTGTGAAAAATAAATTTGAAATTTTAAAAACTTAAAACGCAAGGATTTCGGTCAAATACCCAATTAGGTTTTATAATACATAAGCTTTATCACAACTAGAGCTAGCTTGCGCACCTAAGTTTTATTATGATCGGGCTTTATGAATTATATAACTTAAATGAGGTGATTGATAGACTAAAAGCTTCGTGATTTAAGAAATTAAATTTTTACAATTATTAGTATGTTATTTTTGTGTATATAAAAATAATTATGTTTTTAGTTATTAAAAATTATTTCGCTTATTAGATGGATGAACTTTGGTGGATCGTCATTCCCCCAGCTCACCCTCCACCACTGTTTCCTGGGGACCCGTACTTTTCGGAATTTCAAGCCGTCCATGATCAAATTCCAATAGCCGAGGACGTACCAATCTCGGAAAAGGAGAACGAAATGGAATAAGATCCGGAGGAAGATCCGGAAGAAGATGACCAAGAAATGGAGTCTGAGAACCCCATGGAGATTGTTAGTGATGGGGCGACGAATGTAGTTCCCCCCAATCGTTCATCAGTCAGAAATGTTCGATGCTGCCTCAAACGCACTACAAGAATGTCCGTCCCTAACCCCCAAGAACTAGACAACATTCTTGGTTACTCAAGCAGTGAAGTAAATACTTGTGTGGATCAATGGCGTCAAACGAAAACCAACAATAGCGGACAAACCTCAAAGAGTGCAACTCCAACCTCCTCTGAAATTAATGCACTAACCTAGCAGATGGCCCGCCTGAACGGGTAGATGTGGCACTTAAGCGATGAATCCAGTACCAATCAGGGTGAAATGAACCAAATGATAACCAAAATGTCCAAGATGGAAGAAAAATGGGAAGATGACCAACTCTCCCAACTAAACCTCCATCAACGCATGGACTATTTTCATGGTCGAGTAATGCATCTTGAGGTGAGAGTTTCAGCAGCAGAAAGTCAGAATCAACTAGCTCTCTCATTGGCCCATAGGATGGAAGAGAGTCAAAGACTTTTAGAGCAAAAGGTGGAGCAACTATTTCAAGCCAGAAACTCGCCTGGAGGGTCGCAGTAAGAAGCATGTTGGATCTGATCATGAAAGAATGGATTTCGATCGCATGAATTCGAGGATCACATTTTTGAGCTGCTACTTTAGAGTTAGGGTAGATTGCTAAGAAATATGTGATAGCATAGTTTTTCAGTTGAACTGCATTGTAAGGACAAAGTTTTTCCGCAATAAAATAAAATTTGATTTTGTCTTATTTATTTATCCTTGCAATGGCATGTATGAAAAATTGATGTTTGAATGTTTCTACTATTAGCAATAATGGATTTGATTCTTAATTATGTTATTTGTGGAAATGTCGAGAATTTACCAAATAGGGAGAGTTTCTCATCGCCCAAGTTTCAACTGGACAGAAACTTGGAATCATGTAACCTACATTGTGTGATGAATGAAAAACTTTCATATTTGGAAATTAGACTAATTCCTTGACAAAGAGTCAAGTGAAGGGCTAGGGATCAGGTACACTCGGTTGCACTTCAGGGATTTTATCATGAGTGATTGTGATACGATAATATCTTATATTCTTGGAACCAAGACGTGTGAGTTGTTGCTTGCTGATCGGTTGCACATTGATAATAAGTAAACGCACCAGTAACTTGGTGTTATAAAACTTATTGTTGTATGTGATTCGATGAGTGAGTGCAAGCGAGCATTTGAGTCAAAGTTTATCCATTCCTTTTACCCAAATGGGATAAAAACGATATATGTGGGCCCCTCGATGATTTAGTGATGACACCCTAAGCGCTTGGCTAAGCCGGGACTAAGTTGATGTGTTCAATTGTAGTCTGTTGTCAGTCTTCATAAATCGGATGTTAGGAAACAGTACATAGACAGAGAGAATGATTAAAATCCATGTCTCAGTCTATACGATATCTTGAGAATGGAGGAATATATGATCCCTTATCTAAAGGACACGCGTGTCTGATAAGATCAGAGTTGACAGCGACTTTTGAAAGCTACGATTGCTGATCAGGTTCTGAAGTTATACAAAATAGTTATTAGACTTATCCAAGTGGGAGGCTGTTGGATTAGTGTCTAAGTCCATAACTATTTTGGTATGTACTTGACCCGATTATGAGCATGGTCCTTTTGGGTTGCCTTCACCATAGCAACTTGTAGGATGAATTAAGGAGAGAAAGGATTAATTATGATTTATTAATATATTATAAGAATAATATATTAAAGGAGAAATCATATTGTTTAATTAATACTAGTCAAGAATTAATTAAGAATTAATTTTATGGCTAAAAGAGATTAATTAAACTTAAGGGGATTGGAATTGTAATTATAAGATAATTGCAATTGGGCTATGGATCACCTAATAATATAGGTTTGGACGAATTCTATGGGAAGCCCATAAGGAATTCGTCCAAGGGATATGATAAAAGGAGTCCATGGACTGCTTAGAGCTTAAGCAGTCAAATTAGGGTTTCCTTGTTAGATAACCCTAATAACCTACCTATTTAAAGACCCCCTAAGCCCCCAAAAACGTGGCTAAGTGATTCCTTAGGGTTTCTGGATGTTTTTGGTGTCTCCTCTCTCCTCCTTCTTCATCCTTATTGCTTATGGTGTTTGTAACTCCATTAGAGGTGCAACACTTGAGGCACTAAGCTTTCTGAAGCCAATTAAAAGAAAGGAATTGATTGTTATTGCTACATAACAATCAAAGGTATTCTCTAAGCCCTAATTCAAATTATAATGTGTTAGATCTAGGGTTTATAGCTTTGGATATTCAATTGCATGTTCATTAGACAAACTAGATCCAAAAGCTATTAGGGTTTGCATGTACACCATAGGAATGATGTAGTGTTCTAAACCCATCAAGTACACAATGTGTTTCATATCTTGAACCTCAAGAAGTGTCTGTCTGATGATACTTATGTGATACCACTCGACGAGATTCAATTAAACACAAAACTTCACTTTGTAGAAGAACCTGTAGAAATCATGGACCGAGAAGTTAAACGATTAAAGCAAAGTCGTATCCCTATCGTTAAAGTGTGTTGGAACTCTCAAAGAGGGCCAAAGTTTACCTGGGAACGTGAAGATCTAATGAAACAAAAATACCCCCAACTCTTTAATGGCATCCCGTCTACAAGTTGAATTTTGGGACGAAATTCTTCTAACGGGGGGGAGTATGTAACAATTGGCAAAAATCGGTCCAAGATTTGTCGGTCAATCACCCCGAATATTATTATGATAAAATCTATTGTGTATTAACAGGTATTAATATAAATAATTTAAGTCATTATTCACCTATTTGCGGTTAAATCCTTTATATTCAAGTGAGACCAATATTTGATATTAAAGTTTCATAATATCTACGATAAACGAAATCAAACAAATGGAAATGATTAAATTTTATAATTAAAATATATAATTATTTATACCACAAATATGCATTAAAAGCCATATAATGTAACTATATACATGCATGTATACGTGTGTGTGTGTATATATATATATATATATATATATATATATATATATATATATATATATCCCTTTCTAATAAAGAAGTAGGTTGAATCTCCTACTGCCATGTGTCAACCTCTAAAACCTCCTAATCAATTATACATGCCATGTGTCACCTTTTTTCTATACATTTAATTTAAATTTAAATTTAATTCATTTCAAAATTTCAATTCAATTTTCAATTTCCTTTTATTCATCTTACCGCATTTACTGATATTGAATTTTGGATTCTACTTATAATAATAGTTTTACTTTAATGCTTAAAGCCGGTTATTCTTCATCTTTTTGTCATGCTTACCAATGTTAATACTTAATAAGTATATCAGTCAATCATTCCAGTAACATGTGTTCTTCTGCATTTACTATTATTCTACAAGAACATATTAGCAAATTATCCTATAACATACATGAGATATTGCTGAAAACACAAAAACTTCAACCATGGAAAATCATGTTAGGTTGCTGGCAAAACTGATAAACATTATGAACCATACAATCGTATGTCATTTCTATCTCAACATAATCATTGTCATTAATAATTCTTCCTGAAAATTAATAACTTTGACATTTTTTCATAAACCTAAAACTCATGCCTTTGTTATTTTAAATGAGAATACAAATATAATAACAAGAAATATTATATGATTAGCGTTAAAATTATATCTCATTAACATTAAATTAGAGTGAACATGAATTTGTCAAGATACATTTTATCGCTTGTTTCTTCTTCCCACTGATAAAAGAGGAAACATTGATCCAATAGTGGTATAAAAACAAATCAATGATTTGGTTAACAAAATCTATAGAAAATCTGTTACAAGATAAAGTCGTGACTGAAGAAAGAACGAATGATAAATAAAAGGTAAAAGGTTTCTTAATTTCTTGCTGATTTTGTTAACTAATAATGTTGATTTCTTGCCTGATCAACATACTTTTAGGAATATGTATATTAAATTAAATGAAAATTTGAATACCTTCCATATTAACACAGAAATTGATTTTAATACAGTTGTTTTTTTAAAAATTATCTTATTAGATTTTTTATTTTATTTGAAGCTTTGTTTCAAATCAATTTGTTTCAATATTAATATTAGTATGAATTGAATACCTTCCATATTAACATTACAGTATATTAGAAATTATGAATTATGAATAAGAATAGGAATATATATTAGGAATATGTATATTAAATTTAATGCAAAATTGAATGATTTCCATCTCACCACTGTTATATAAATTACAACATAGAGACTGATTTCAATATTAATTTTATATTACTGATATATATATTAAAATAATTTTATTTACAGGGAAGCAATCATCCTTCTACATCAACTGATAATTCAACTAATCTTCAAATTATAGAAGATTTGAAGCTTATGTTGGATTCAAATAACGAGTTGGTCAGGTGTTATAGGATGGTTAGAGACGTTTTTAATTCGAATCCTCATGTTGATCTAAAGTTACGAATTATTGGAAAAAGATGGCATGATGGAAGGACATACAACCTACCAACTGCTTCTGAGGTCGTTGCTTTAATTGTAGGAGACATTGGTGATTTTATTGATAACAGAGACATCGTTGTTCAAACTTCGTCTGAAGCTCTATGTCGCATTAGTGAATTACATCCTTCTTACCTTGCTCTACAGTATCCTCTACTATTTCCATATGGTGACGATGGTCATAGAGTTGACATCCCCCATAGAGGTGTTATGTCTTCGAGCAATAGCAAGCGTCTAAACACTACAATGAGGGAATTTTTCGCTTACAAAATTTAAGACAAGGATAATTCTTTCTCATTGATTTTGAATTCAAGAAGGTTTTTTCAACAGTTTTTGGTAGATGGTTATGCAATGATTGAAAGCGAGAGATTATATTACGTACGAAAGAAACAAAAAGTACTTCGATGTGAATCTTATGAGAATTTACGTAACTTTCAACATCAGGGGAATAAGAACATTTCGAAAATTGGCCAACGTGTTATATTACCTTCTTCTTTTACTGGTGGTGCATGTTACATGATGCAAAACTACTTAGACGCCATGTCTCATTGTAAGTGGTTTGGGTATCCTGATTTTTTCATAACCTTTACGTGTAATCCAAAATGGCCCGAAGTTCGAAGATTTCTTAGGGACACTATGCTTAATCCAGAGGATAGACCTGATATCCTATGTAGGTTATTTAAGATCAAACTTGATGCGTTGATTAAAAACCTATGCGAGAATTTAGTATTTGGCATGTTTCAAGCAGGTATTTAAAATTATTTATTCATACTATCCATATTATATTTTAATGTCATGTTTTATTTAAAATATAGTTATAGTATATACATTATTTAATTTTTTATTACAAATTTGTTTATTTCGATATATGCAGTTGTGTATATAATTGAGTTTCAAAAGTGAGGTTTGCCTCACAATGATATTTGTCTATTCATGCAACCTGATTACAAGCTTCCTAGTTCCTACCATGGAACACATTCATCAATTTATTTCAGCTGAGATTCCCAATATTCAACAAGATCCTGCTTTGTATTCACTTGTGAAGGAGTTCATGATACATGGTCCATGTGGTGCTCAAAATGTCAATTACCCTTGCATGGTGGATAACAAATGCTCTAAAAACTTCCTAACGAATTTCTCTAAACATACTTCAATTGATGAGAATGGTTTTCCTATATATAGGAGAAAAAACGATGGATCGTTTGTAGAAAAATCTGGTGTCCAGTTAGATAACCGAAATGTTGTTCCATACAACAAATATCTGTTGAAAAGATACCGAGCACACATAAATGTTGAATGGTGCAATCAGGGATCTTCTATCAAGTATTTATTCAAATATATTACTAAAGGTCCGGATAGAGCTACTGTTACTTTTGTACAAAACAACAGTGGTTCTAATAAAGATGATATAGTCGATGAGATAAAAGAATACTATGATTGTAGATATCTTTCTGCATGTGAAGCATCTTGGCGAATTTATGGATACGATGTTCATTACAGGAATCCTTCAGTTATGAGACTTCCTTTTCATCTACCTAATCAACAACAAGTTGTCTACGGTGCAGATGATGATATCGATAATGTTCTTAACCAGCCTTCAGTTGCTTCTTCGATGTTCACATGTTGGATGGAGCGCAACAAACTTTACAAACAAGCAAAAAAAACTAACTTATGTTGAATTTCCAACAAATTTTTTTTGGAAGCTTCGTTCAAAAACTTGGAAGCCAAGGGAGGTTGGATATTCAATTGGCAAAATTGAATTCATTCAGTGTCACCTAATCTTGGCGAAACATATTTCTTAAGAATGCTTTTAAACAAAGTGAAAGGACCAACATCATTTGAAGAAATCCGCATGGTTAATGGTGAAATATGTCCTTCATTTAGAGATGCATGTTATGCTCTTGGCCTCTTAGATGATGATAAAGAATACATCGAAGCTATTAAGGAGGCAAGTCGGTCTAGATCCGGTTATTACTTACGTTTCTTATTTGCTACCATGTTATTATCTCACAGCTTGTCTAGCCCGGATGTTGTGTGGGAACATACATGGAATTCTTTACAATCAACAACAAAGATTAAAATCTCCAGGTACTATAATATTCTTTACTTATTTATTAAAATATATTTATAAATCAATATACAATATTAATTTATTTCAAGAACAAATTTGTTTATATATTTTTTGGTTATTATTATACCAATTTTCTTTCAGGTTTATCACTTAAGGAAGATTAAATGAAGAACCTGACTTTATTTGAGATTGAACAAATTTTACTTCGTAACAGTTCAAGTCTCAAAAAATTTACAAGGATGCCTTTGCCCGATGTTGATTATGTATCCTCTTCAAACAATCGTCTTATTAGTGAGGAGCTAGATTATGACATACCAAATTTAAAGAATGAGTTTGATCAGCTTTCTATTGCATTAACATCTGAGCAACAAAACATTTTTGATGATATCATGACTGCAATAAACAATAATGAAGGAGGTGTTTTCTTTGTCTACGGTTATGGTGGAACGGGTAAAACCTATCTTTGGAAGACATTATCGACCGCAGTTAGATGTAATGCTCAAACTGTTTTAAATGTTGCTTCAAGTGAGATCACTTCTTTATTCTTAACCGGTGGCAGGACAACACATTCACGGTTTATAATTCCTTTGGTTCTTACTGAGGTTTCTATTTATTCAATATCACCAGATAGTGAACATGACAGTTTATTAAGAAAAACCTCATTAATCATTTGGGATGAAGCACCCATGATTCATTAGCATGCATTTGAAGGTTTAGATCGAACTTTGAAAGATATATTCAAGTGTCATAATCCTAGAAACTCAACTTTGCCATTTGGAGGGAAAGTAATTGTTTTTGGAGGAGATTTTAGACAAATTCTACCTGTTATCCCAAGTGGTAGTAGACAAGACATTGTTAATGCTTCATTAAGTTTATCTTATTTATGGCAATAATGCAAAGTCTATCAACTAACCAAGAATATGAGGCTAACCATTGGAAGTGATACATCTTCTTTTCAACAGACAATGGATTTTGCAAAATGGCTTTTGGATATAGGAGAACGGAAACTTGGTGGTTTTAATGATGGCGGAGCGATTATTGATATTCTGGATGATCTTTTAATTAATGATCCTTATGATCTTATAGGTTCGTTAATCGAGTTTGTAAATCCTTCAATTCTTGAAGCTTCTAGCAATCCAGAATATTTTCAAGAAAGAGCAATACTTGCTCCAAAAAATGAAGTTGTTGGAAAAATAAATGATCGTTTGCTAGCATTATTTCCAGGAGATGAAGTTGAATATCTAAGTTCAGATAAACTATGTGAATCTGAATTTGTCCATGATCACTTTGATGCCAATTTATACTCACCTGATGTTTTAAATGGTCTTAAAGTCTCAGGTCTGCCAAATCATAAGTTAGTTTTGAAAGTTGGGGTTCCAGTTATGTTACTGAGAAACATTGATAAAAAAATGGCTTATGTAATGGCACTAGACTACAGGTGATATCTTTGGACAAACGTGTTATTAAGGCAGTTATCATAACTGGAAGTAATATTGGAAATCGGACCATTATTCCAAGAATGACCTTAACACCATCTGAAAAAAAAATCTCATTCAAATTCCAAAGAAGACAATTTCCATTAGCTGTTTGTTTTGCAATGATAGGGGTGGCAACTCTCGACCCAACCCCTAACCCGACACTGACCCAACCCAAAAATAGACGGATTTAGGTTGAGATTTCTGACCCGCCAACCCACTAACCTGTTTATTTCATGGGTTGGGTTGGGTTATCTGTTTGGGTTCGCGGGTCAACCCGCAACCTGTATATATATATATATATATATATATATATATATATATATATATATATATATATATATATATATATATATATATTAATTAAATTCGATTTTCATCTGTATTCGTAATATTCCGTATCATTGTATTCCTTCCGTATTTGTATGTGACTATTCTGTGTTTGCGGTTCGTTAATAAGAAAAAGAAAAAAATACATGTCATTATTTCACGAGTCACGAACAAAGAACACATCCACCCTCTATGAATGTTTTCATTTTTCATTTTTATCTGGATGTTATTAACTTTATGAATTTATGTTGAAAACCTTTTTTATGTTAATTACTTTAATCATTTTATGAATTTATGTTGAAAAAAACTCATTTTTTTTTAAAATGTGTTGTTTATTTATTAAACGGGTTATATGGGTTGGGTTTGACCCATTAACTTGTGAACCCGCGAACCCATATATTTAAACGGGTTATATGGGTTGGGTTGGGTTGAGATTTCCAACCCACCAACCCGTGACCCGTCAACCCATATATTATATGGGTTGGGTTGAGTTTATGTTTTCTGACCCGCCAAACCGCCAACTCGTGACCCGCCAGCACGAACTCAACCCAATTGTCAGGCCTATGCAATGACAATTAACAAGAGCCAAGGACAGTCCTTATCTAAGGTTGGTTTGTTTTTGAAAGATCTGGTTTTTACACATGGTCAATTATATGTTGCCATATCTAGAGTTCAAAGTAGAGAATGATTAAAATTGTTAATTTTAGATAAGGATGGTAGACTTACAAATAAAACTTCTAATGTTGTTTATAAAGAAGTTTTTAGAAATTTGTAAGTTGTTTGTAAAATTTTATTCCTCATAACATGTTTTCTTATTATTATTGATAAGACTTTGTTGATTTTATTTATATTATTTGATTAATAATGACAACATTTTAGTATGAAAGTGTAATTAATTTCACAACCGTGGTTCCCACAGGTTATAAACTAGTGTGTGTGTGTGTGTTTATATATATATCCTTTTTAATAAAAGAGTAGTTTTTCTATGCCGCGTGTCGATTTAATAGCCATTTTTCCACATGGCATCTTTCTACAACATGCTTCCTCTTGTGCCATCATTTAGCTTTAATTTCATTTCAATTTATTAACTACCTCTCTTAAATTCAGTTGTTTTATCTCCATTGATATTGAATTGATGATACCAAAAATCAAGGAGTAAATGAAGGAGTGAGGTTTTTAAATTCAAAATTTGTATCTTTTGATGATATCAATTACATTCTTCCTCAATGTTTAGGGTTTCCAATTCATATATACCTACAATTTTCATATGAATTGGAAACTAATGCATGTTATTATAAATCGTAAATATCATAGAAAAATAGTAATGAAGCAGTAGGTTTTTTTCACGCATCCTCTCTCCATCACTCGTCCACCAGCCACAGTACCACCATAATCTTCACCTCCGATTCTTGTATCGATCTATGTTTATTTCTTATCTATGTTTAAATTGCAGCTTACTTAAAGTGAATATTTTAATTCCAATAAGAATCGCAAGTGCTTTCTCAAAATTTCATGTTCGGTTGCCTCACTTCAACTATTGTTAAGTGATTACAATGGTAAGTTTCGCTTAAAAAAATTGTTTTGGGCGAAGACCATTTTCTAAATCAATTTGTATTTTTTCCTTTGTGCATCAAAGATATTATCCATATAAAGCTATAAACATCCACAGAATGCTACTATATGGTAGTGGGTATTAAAGTTTACAAAGTTAAAATGTTAACTAAGGGGAAGTTAGAGTTGCAGAGCAAGTGTTCAATGAAATGCCTAAAAGGGATTACTTTACTTTGACAAAGAATAATGATAATGGAATTGGTGAAGAAGAAAGCATCCCTCCCATAGTCTAATATATCATTTCTAGGGACAAGGGTTGGTTCAAGTTTTCTTTTCAGTGGCCTTTCCTACATATATTCAGGTTTACCATTTACCTTTCTAATATTCTAATATAACTTTTCTAGGGGTAAGGGAATATGATGGAATGCTACTAATACCATAGCCTTTTCCATTGAAGTAATGAGAATGTCTCTTCCTTACACATAGGGTCATTTTTGTAATTTCACATTATTCTATTTGCATTTACAGACTCACCATCTAATATATTTTTGTATTCCCAAAAGCTCGTCAACACCTCCTGAAGATCCATTAAAGTTGGATGAATACCACTTAGCTGGAAAGTATATTCTTAGAGTTATTAAAAATGGACTTGAAATAAAATGACATAATTACCCTTAGATCAATGCGTAATGCAATGGTTACTGTGATGACACCTGGTGGATCTACTAATGTTATGTTACACTTGATTGCCAGAGCACTGTAAAGAGCAAATTGGTTGGATTAATGTTTTCATTGATTTTACTTTCATTTTTTTCCTGTTAAAACTTTTCTTAGAAAACCTGATAAAGAAAATAGGTAATTAGGTAACTTTAGCTACAAAATTTTCCACAAAAGCAAAAGTTGGTGATTTTGATAAACAAGCGCCAAGTGTCTAATTGAATAAGAAGATTCATTTAAAGGGCAACAACATACTTTTGTTTACTTGAATGAATATTGTAGTTCTTTCTATTATATAGTATTTGTTATTAAGGAATTAATTATAGTTTGAAAATATGGGGATGCAGGAAGGTGGTCTAATCATAAGCCATCTTGCCAACAATATAACATTTGTTATCGAGGCCTTCATTTCCAAAATGTTCACACATGTTCGTAATAATTTTTTCTTTAACTGATCATGGTTATAAAGTTGGCTCTTATACATATTTTATTATTTATACTCATTCAGGAATGGGATCCCTTTGTGTAATCTACTTTAACCTGTTCGAAAGATCGTACTCATCGACCTTTTATTGGACAAACACCTGGATTTAATCTTCCACGTGTATGTGTATCTTTACAATTTGTAGTTTTTTCTTAAAAGATATTTGGATTTATTTGTTAATCATGAGTCTTATTATTCCTCTTAGAATTTGTGGTATTTGATGATTGCATTATGCTTAACTCTAACTATTGAGCTTTTCGAGTGTGATCAAGTATTGTTATTATAGTTTCATTTTTTTTCAATTTTAGCATTCAACTTTCATGTTATTGTCAATTATGGCATTGAACTTTCATTTTTAATGTTGATTATAACATTTTAATTGCATTTTTTTTTCAATTATATCATTCAACTTTCATTGTAATGTATGTTATTATCATTTTACTTTCATTTTTGTTTCAATCATAACATTTACCTTTCATGTTAATGTCGATTATAGCATTTTACTTTCATTTTTTTTCTATTATAGCATTCAACTTTCATATTAATGTCATTTATAGCATTTACTTTCATCTTAATGACAATTATAGCATTTTTAATCTAAATTATAGCATTTTACTCTCATGTTAATGCATAACATTCAACATTCATTTTAATGTGAATATAGAGTTTTACTTTCATTTCTTTTTCCAATTATATCAATCAACTTTTATATTAATGCCATTTATAGCATTCTATTTTCATAAAAAAGTTTTTTTTCGAACACAAACCGGAAATTAAATAAAAGAACATTTTTTATAGCATTCTCCTTTGTAAAATGGTCCCTTTCTAAGAATTTCTAACATGGGGTGGAAAACATAAAGAAAAAACATCTTTTCTAACATTCTACTATTTGGAAATTATCATTTGTAGCATCCTACTTTGTAAAATGTGTGTTTGTGTGTTTTATTTAGATTTTGAACCTGGAAGGAGTAGAGAAGGTCTTGTAATTGAAGAAAGAGAACATTTTATATTCGGTAATCTTGGAACAAAGAAGTGTTTTTATTGGAGGAAACGTCCGGGGGTGGAGGACTTCATGTATATCATCATAACAACAATTACAATAGTGATTAAAGCAAACACAACCAACATATATATAATTGAAAGAGTTACATCATTGTAGGAATTACATGTTTCCAAATCAATTACAATATGTTGACAAAATGTGAAATGTTTGATGCCTTAACGTCCCATCCTCAAAAGCACTTGGTTACCTGTTTAGTGATTTCCTGAGAATACAAGTTGTTTGAAAAAGTGTCAACACAAAGGTTGGTGAGTTCATACGCTTTTGTTTGGAACTGATAAAAGCCTTGTTCCTTGTAAAAGTATTGTTTGTTCCAGAAAAATCCAATATTTTCCTTAAAATTTGAAATGTAGTCTTAAAACCCAAAACCAAATTGTATAAGTAACTTTCCTTACTTATAGTAAATAATGCATGTTTAAATCGACATAAACTCGGTTGATTTCAATGAAATCCCTGTAAATCCTATGTTTGTTAATACTTAATGTGAGTTACTATAACCATGCTATGACCTAGATGGCCTGAAACGACGTTCTTCAGGCGTCGAAAATGTTATGACATTTGTCACCTCAGACATGCCAGTCTAGTTGTTGCATGCAGCTAAGGTGTGGGTTTGTCAGACCCAATATAGATCTATATACAACTATCATGCTCTCCCTCCAGGAGACTCTGGTTACAATACATGACTTATTTTATAAAGTGAAGCGAACGTCTCACAAAAGTCATTAACGGATTTACGTGTAATGTAATGAAAACCCCTTTATTTATAAATATACCCTTTAGTAATGAATTTGTTATGTAAATGGATCACCAACTATACCTATTATAGTTTATCACAAGGGTAGTAGTAGTAGTGTTCATAAACTATAGTGGTCATAGTTTACCAAATGTTCGTGTATAATATATGTAAACATTTTGTTAAAACGATCTATCATTTAGCATGCTTGATGTAGCAAAAATCCATTTGTCTACTGATGTATGTCTAATTACCAAGACAAAATGACATATAATGTAATGATATATGATCACATAATGATATACACCTTTCTCAACAAGTTACAAGGTGTAAATGAAATGACAACATTTTTCTAGTAATAGCATTTCTATTTCCTGTTCTTAGAAAATTTATAGAAAATTCATAACAGGTCCAAATCAGAATCCGTAAATTCTGGGAGTTTGGAAAATGTGTCTTCTCATGATTTTTAGTGACATCCAACTCGTGTGAAAAAGTCCATAATCACAGACTGGTCCAGATTTGTTCTTGAAATGATAGACAGTTTTGTAAAATTCACCATAAATCATAGAAAAATTGTATGGAGATGTGCAAGTAGTCATTTTAAAGCTAATAACTCGAAATATTTTCACTTAGTACATTTTAAAAAAGTAAAATGTTTAAGTTGTCCAAAACAGTCCGTGAATAGAGTCCAACTTTTTTGATGAAAGTTGTTGGAGGAGTTTAGTTGTGTTCTTGTTGTTTTAACTTGTATTCCCCCCCCCCCCTTAAAACTTAAGAAAACGTGAAAAGATGGGGGTATGAAATCACCTTGTGTGATTTCAGTGGATGGATGTTGAGGAAAAGGAGTGTTCAACTCAAGAACACTTAGAAGCTTGTCTTGAAGATTCAAGAATCTAACGCCAATGTGATGGAATTTGTGTAAGCAATCTATGATTTTGAGTAAGAGGATGTGTAATAATCATAACAAAGATGATGATACTTACCAAATGAAGGAGAAAATCCTTGAAGTTCTCGAAATTGAGAGAGAAAGATGAGAGAGTTTGGAGTGTGATTCTTGGTGGAAAATGAGAGAATGAATGAAGTGTGAGGAGAGAGGGTAGATGTTCCAGCTCCTAGGACGTGGGAATGGAGGGGAAATGAGTGGGAAAGTACTCTTGAATGACCAGGTATGGTGGGGAGGGGTGTGGGTTGGTCATGGAGTGGGTATGGGGGTGGTTGCTTGTATCTAACATTATGGCAAAGTCAACACTCCACCACAAGATCTTATTTAATGGATTTTATTCTTAAAAAAGGATTTCCTTAAAAAATGTTGAATTTGTGAATATATGGGACTTTATATGTCAAAATATAAGTTTGGGTGAAAATCCCCCATTAAAAATAATCAAAAACGGGCTTAAAACGGAGTCGTTGTCGAAAACCGGGTAAAAAGGTGGAAAATCCGAAGTCTGGGCGAGGGTCCGGTCTCAGCAGCCTTAGATCTAGAGTGGCTTGGTCGCTGAATTGGGTCTGAGGGGGAGGAGACTGCGGTCCGAGGAGATACCGCAGGTGGCTCATCAGGAGGTACCGAAGGCGAGGCTCGGATGCGGTGCTTCAGGTTGAGTGGCTTCGGTTCGGCGCTGCGGGTCTTCATCAGCCTCGGTTCTCAGCAGATCTGGTCCAGTCCGATGGCTGCGGTTCAATGGTTGCAGCCAGATGGCTGCGACTACTCATGGGGAATTTGGTCTCGGCCTCTTGGGACCTCGGTTCAAAGAGGGTTTGGCCCCTATGGAGAGACTTCGGCCCTAAAAGGCTATTTTCCAAGATATCACCCCTTTTCGAGTGGTTTTTCACCAAGTCAAGTGTTGGGATGCCCCAAATGATTGTAAAACTCAAAATAGGTTTTGAGAGAGATTTGGGAGAGATTTGAAATAGATAGAGATAGAGTGAAAGAGATTGAGAGAGGCTTCTTTTGTGTCCTTTTTGAGTGATTGGCTTCGTAACGCAAGGTCTGAAAACCCTGTTAAGCCATGTTTAAGTATCTTACACACTCCCGATGAGTAGGCAACAATGTTTTATCGGTTTGGTTCATTACTTACCACAGTTTTAGGCTAAGGAAATCTAGATATACAAACTTTTCAGTTGATGATTTCTCATTAGAATAACAAGTTTTATTGTAATTACATAGCGTAAACCTTAGTATACAAGGGTTAACTGAGTTGACCGGTTTGACTTGTTGACTTTATTTGACTTTGACTTGATCAAAATTTGACGGTTGTCACAAAGTGTTTATAATTTTATGGCATGTATGTATGTTTTTGTTATTATCTTTTTTATTTTAAAATAATTGATTAATAATCCATCGTCTGGCGGCAATGGGGTCTTTCGCCCCATGAAAATCCGGCGCACCACTGCCCCGAAAGTTCTTAAAGGACAGTGTGCGAGATCCCGACTGGCCAGATGCCATGTCGCTCCTGAACGCCCGAAGGCGATCTTCCATCAACTCGATGATCCCCTCCTTAATCGACCCGAAGATAATGGGGGTCGACTCAAGGATACCCCTGGTGATCTCTGACGCGATGAATTCGTGTAGTCCCTCATCCACTGGCTCGAAACCTGATCCCGAACCTGACCCCTTTCCTGAACCGCCATCTATCGGCCTCGATCGTAGTACCACCATTCTGCATTACATAAATAACAATCATTAGTGATACTGATACTTCTTGAGGGATCACAACTATTTACAAGTTCCCTGGTCTTATCTTGGCCTTCTTTGGTTCGGGTACGGATCCTCTGCTTTCAATAGTATGGGCCCATACTACCTTCCACATCTATCTGTACCTTCTTCAAGGACTGCCTCGAATCCACCAGATTCCTTCCACTACTGCTGATCACCGCTATACTCATCCTAGGCTTGCCCTAGAAAATCTCAGGCTCCACCCTACCAGGTCCTCAGCTGCTGAAGGCCTCCTAGTAATGCCAATTAACCATTACCTGAATACCATCACATGGGGTGAGGCTCGGATAATCCTTCGAGTAACAGACTCGTCCCTACAACGGTTAGACTCAAACGAGAGCTGCGCAATAGGGCCAAATCCAACACTCTAAGATTATTCAACCCTGATCACATGTGACGTGGCGTATTCACCTAATGGCTAACTCCCACCACTCAAAGTCCCACAAAGCACAAAGCAAGCAGCATTCGAACTAAGGGAACAATCTCAAGCAAATCCGCTCTCATAGAGAGAAACTGATCTAGCATACAGAGCTAAACTCATACTATCAGGCATAACCTAACAGACTATCCTACTGCTGTCTACTCAATTCTAGCATGCAATTTTCATATACTGAAGCACATAAAGTAGGCACATAAGGCATCACTACTAGATCCTTAGTCCTATTCTAGCATGATGTTCTACTAAAACTGATAAACACAACATAAGCTTGTATGGGTACTTTGGGGAATACTTACTTGAGCTCGGCCGGTTGCGCACATCACACACTTCATTCTTTCTCAAACCCTTTTCTTAATTCTTAGAAAACATTTCTTTTTGAAAAATCTTTTACTCCCTCGATTTGAGTTCAGACACCCCCGAAGGTGAGTCCGAATCCCTCAAACCAGGGCTCTGATACCAACTTGTAACGCCCCAAAAATACCGGCTAAAATTTTCATTTTTAAAACAAGTACATGGCAAAACATTAAAAATAAAAGGCTCGACGATGATATCATTTCACAAAAGATACCGCATGTCTAGAAACATTTTTATAAAACATTAAAGTGTTAGAGTACAAATTCCCAGGAGGATCTCATGATGCGGAAAGCAAAGCATGTGTGTGATGTATCGCTACCACGCCGACTCCTTCCCCTTCAAAGAAGAGGTACCTGAAACCAAAACTGAAAACCGTAAGCACGAAGCTTAGTGAGTTCCCCCACTGTACCACATACCATATAATCACATAACATACATATATTGTCAGACATATCTGGGTGCCCGACCTACCCCTTCGGTCCTCTCGCCCGGATACTGCCTAGCATACCTGGGTGCTAGCCTCCCCTTCGGTCCTCTCGACCGGATACTGCCTAGCATATCTGGGTGCTGGCCTCCCCTTCGGTCCTCTCGACCGGATACTGCATGGCATATCTGGGTGCTGGCCTCCCCTTCGGTCCTCTCGACTGGATACTGGGGAACTATTTCTCCCCTGTACTACTACCACATAACATGTATCACAATATCAGAATCTATCTAGCATGGCTGGGTATGACTACCCCTTCGGCCCTACCGACCGGATATCTTGGGGATTATCTCCCCCTACTGTCACTAGCACATAAACATAACACAGGTAGTAGTAATCCCTAGATGAATATCACAGAGACAATCATTTACATACAACTCCTACTGGTGGGCCGGCATTGTGGCCGTAAACCCACCGCTACTGGAAGGTAACTCACCTCGACGTAGCTGCTGATCTGTGTGGGAATTAACTGCCTGCTGCTGCTGCTGCTCCGGAAATCCTCCGGCTATAATTCCCACAAAACACTCAATCAATCACTGCTAACTGTCCCTTGGGGTAAAATGACCATTTTACCCCTGACCAAGTCATAAGCCAAGGTCAGAGTCAACTTTCAGTTGACCCGACTGGCCGAGTTGGCTCTCCAACTCACCGAGTCCCTATTCAATCGATTGACCTGTATCCCGTCTCTACTCGTCGAGTTAGGCGTTGACTCGATGAGTTCTCCTTCTAAACTGATGTCCAAGTTCTTCATCCTACTCGCCGAGTTCATCTTCATCCGATTGAACACTTTATGCTGTGACTCGCCGAGTTGTATGAACAATTCGTCGAGTCTGTTCTTGATCTAAGAAGATTGCCTTGAACTCGCCGAGTCAGGGCATTGACTCGCCGAGTTCCTTCATGTGTGAGTTCGGCTTCCAACTCACCGAGTCCACTCAGGACTCACTACACTACTCGACACAACGAAAAGGGGACAAACTCGGAGACTCGCGAACCGACTCGCCGAGTCAGATGAACGACTCGCCGAGTCGTTACCATGCAATTACTATATGGTCGATTCTGCTTGAATCCAGCTCATGCCATACATAGATCCGTGATCCTGGGGCTTGATTAACACGTAAAGTTTCCAACGTGTAAATAGACAACCATGAGGGTTTTAAGGTCCAAAATGCACCAAAAGGGGGTTGATCTAGGGCTTTCATGCAATATGGTTCCAAAAAGACAGTAGATCTGAGCTCTTGGAGCTCAACCATGCCTAAATTTAAAGGTCAATCAGCTTATTACCAACCCTCAAACATACACAAGCTTGGAAATGGTTCAAAAAGGACTTTAATGGAGCTATAAGGGACAATAACCATGAAAACAAGGGGGGAAAACGAGTTATATGTCACACCCCCGAACCAGACGGCGGAAACGTCCGGGGGCTGTCGTGACTCAATTGAATACCATAACATTGAATATATATGAAACATAACAACATTCGTCACCGTGCATTAATATATTACAACCAGCAGTGTTTACATTGTCGTACATTGTTTACACATTACATTCCCAAAAATTTAATTGTTTGATTCATACACAAATAAACTGCAACCGTCACTGATTATGAATTCCCTTGATTCACTGGTTCCCTGAGAATACAAGTATTTTGAAAAACGTCAACATATGAAATGTTGGTGAGTTCATAAGTAGTATTCGAAATCGAATGTTTGTATTGTTTGAAAAACCACCAGAAAATCCGATATTTTCTGAAAAGAAAAGCTTTTGAAAACGTTTGTGAAGATCCACAGGTATGCTTGTTTGTTTCTATACTTGTAAAAAAAATATATTCATTGAATATGTATGCTTTTCAAATCTGTATGTATTGAAAACCCTAGGAAAACCCGACGTTCTCCTAGTTCCTTGAGTTACATGAAGTTATATTGAAACCGTTGCATAGCGTATAGTGTCAGTCCCAGGCGACGTTGGAAGGTTCTCGAGCAGGATTATTTACTACAAACCCGCGTTACACAAACGATCAGTTTATAGATATACTAACGAACCCGAAGGCGTCGTCAGTACTAATCGCGTTATCCAATCGCCCGGACTAGGTGTAGCCCCACATCCGAAGAGAAAGAGGTCACGAAGACCCCGGTGACTCCATTAACCGGTTGGGGAAAATATGCGTGCGAGGGGTCCCCGACCCGCCTCGTAAAATATGCAGACTCTTCTAGCAATACCAAGGACCCTTGGGGACCAGTGGTACAAGCCATTGAAAGTCACTCTACGTTGTGCCAAGTCGGTGAAACTCAACACTTCGTAGAAAATATGTGTCTTCGGGCCTTAAGATTAGGTCATTGGGCTAGCTAGGCCCAACAAGCAAGATTTTACACTTTTGGGGCCCGAAGATGGTGCGTAGACGTCTGTGCACACTCGTATGTATATGTATTACCAAACTTTACTTGTATGAATCGTAGTGTCGTAGAGTTAGTAGTTGTAGATTTCTATTGGCTCGAGACCGAGCCAATTCGTTTAACAACGACTTTTGGTATTGTAATGAGTTGTATTTCATCGATAGTCGCGGTGCCATTATTTGATCAAATTGTACGTATTGAATTAGCCTTGAAATATTTCTGTTTTTCAGCCCCTCATTGTTTGCAAAATTTACATTTTCAACCCTTTTTATGTAATATTTCCCGGTTTGGTCCTTAAACTATTTTTCTTGACATTTTAACACCAAAAATTATTGAAATTAATATTTTTCAGCATATTTTTCATAGAAAACAGTTTAAGTCCCTAAAAATGCAGTTTTCTCGGTTTTTAACCCTTCTTTTCGCAATTTTGACAATTTTGGCCCAAATTGGAAAATTTTTGCAACTTTGGTCCTTTTTAAATTTAAAAAGCATTTTAAACCTTTGAAAAGGATTTGGGACACTTATAGTCCACTGTTTTACAGAAATTCACAGTTTTGGCCCTCCAAAACAGAAAAATTCTCATAATGGGCCTCATTGGGCCGAAAATGTCATTTTTAGCCCATTAAGCTTGAAATTTATGTTTTTAATCCTCTAATTGAGTATAATTCCAGAAATAATTTTATGGAAACGGTTTTGGCACATTTCATCCATCAGAATCTGTGAAATGTCAATTTGGGCCCTTAATTTTGTATTTTTCACATTTTTGGCCCAAAATTTGTGTTTTTAGCTTAAAGAAAATTGTTGCTAACCACTTAGCTATTTTTCTTGTATCACTTTATATGTAGAAATATATTTGAAGCTAAAATCATAAAACATAAGTTATATCTCGGTTTTGAGGGGTTTAATGGCTAGATCCAACATTAAAACACATAAAAGCATACATATAAGCATGGAAATCATACAAGGCATACAAAACACATATAGATCTACACTTTCACTTGTATTCCCCCCCCCCCACAAAACTCATAAAACAGAAAATAGGGGGTATGAAGCTCACCTTGGGTGTTGATTCGGTTTTTGAAGAAAGATTGGAAGAAATGAAGTGATTTTTGGCCTTTGCACTCCTTGATGAACTTTTCGAGATTATGGGGGTTTCTAGAGTGCAAGATCATGATTTTTGCATGGATTAGGAAGAGATGTTTGATAAATAAGGAATACAAGTCATAGATCCAAGCAAAACCTTACCTTAGATGATGATTTTTGTGGAAGAACCTTCTTGAATGCTTCCTAATTTTCGAGATTTTGGATGGAGGGGAAGAGTTGTTCTTGAGTGATCTAGAGAGGATTTGAGAGATTTTTGTGTGTGTGTGTGTGAGTGTATGGCCGAGAGTGAGAGAGGAGAGAAGGAAGAAGTGATTTTGAAGTGATGTTGCATGGATACATGGACTATATTGCATGGATACCCTATGGACAATAATGAGGTGGCACACTTAAGTCAACTCTTCCTTATCTTCTTGGGTTTGGGCCTTTGGGCCGAGAATGGTGGGGAAAAAAAAATTTGGGCCTTTTGGCCCTTAAGCCCAATATTTGAGGTAGTTTGGGTGATCATTGGCCTTATAAAATAAAATTGTGATTTTTATGCTTTATTAGGCGAAGTTAAGTTAAATTATGGATCAAAGCTTGTGATTTATTTCATTCTAGGTTCAACATGGTCCAAAATGTTGAAATAAATAAGTGTGGGTCCAATTAGAGCCCAATTAGGGTTCTAAGCCCATGATAGTCTAATTGGAAGCTTATTGGCCCATTTGGATCCAATAAGGAAGTTCTAGTCTAAAATAGACTTAATAAGAGCTTCTAGGGTCTCCAATTGTTTGATGACTATTTGTAGTACTAGCATGTTGTGTTTTATTGAAGTTTTTGATTCACATTAACTTGAATGTATAGCTTACATGGCTCAAAATTTTCAGTTGTGACATCATCCCCCCGTTAGAGGGAATTTCGTCCCGAAATTCTGCTTGAAAGCTAGATTTGAGAATGCTAGAATAGGTGAGGGTACTTTTGTCTCATTTGATCCTCGCGTTCCCAGGTGAATTCTGGCCCACGCTTTGCGTTCC
Source organism: Lactuca serriola (assembly GCF_051521515.1). Classification (NCBI taxonomy): domain Eukaryota; kingdom Viridiplantae; phylum Streptophyta; class Magnoliopsida; order Asterales; family Asteraceae; genus Lactuca; species Lactuca serriola. Next base: position 23,540,222 of record NC_136412.1, on the reverse strand, counting down.
ACCGTACCTTCACGATCGGGATGCGGCTCTGCTTAGTACGCTTCACCTCCCTATCCATGATTTCGATTGGTTCTTCGACGAACAGGAGATTCTCATTGATTTCGATTTCGTCGAGAGGAATGACGAGGGTTTCATCTGATAGGCACTTTTTCAGATTAGAGACATGAAACACGGGGTGTACACCGTTTAGCTCCGCGGGTAGTTGTAGTCTGTAGGCTACCGGACCTATTCGGGCGACGATTTCGAAAGGTCCAATGTATCGCGGGTTCAGCTTTCCCCGCTTTCCGAAACGTATAACCCCTTTCCAGGGTGAGACTTTCAACAATACTCGATCACCGACCTGGAATTCTAAGGGCTTTCGTCGTTTGTCTGCGTAGCTCTTTTGTCGGTCACGCGATGCTTGTAATCGGGCTTTGATCTGGACAATCTTTTCTGTGGTCTCGCGAATGATTTCCGGTCCTGTTATTGCCCTATTCGACGTATGCGTTCTTGCTAGCTGGGTGTCACCTACTTCAGCCCAACATAACGGTGATCTACATTTACGCCCGTACAGTGCTTCGAAAGGGGCCACCTTGATGCTCGAATGATAACTATTGTTATATGAGAATTCAATCAACGGCAGGTGTGTATCCCAAGACTTTCCAAAGTCTATCACACATGCACGAAGCATGTCCTCGAGCGTCTGGATGGTTCGTTCGCTCTGACCGTCCGTTTGTGGGTGATACGCGGTGCTCATATCGAGATGAGTCCCCATTGCCTTGTGGAGTGATTGCCAAAACCGCGACGTGAATCTACTGTCCCTATCCGAGATAATAGATTTTGGCACTCCATGGAGTCTTACGATCTCTCGTAGGTACAACCGCGTCAATCTCTCCATCTTGTAGGACTCTTTGATTGGCAGGAAATGGGCAGATTTCGTTAGTCGGTCGATTATTACCCATATGGTGTCTAATCCGTCCGACGTCTTGGGCAGCTTGGTCACGAAATCCATAGAAATCCCTTCCCATTTCCACTCGGGAATTGCCGGTTGCTGTAACAATCCGGAAGGTTTCTGGTACTCCACTTTCACTTTGGCGCACGTAAGGCACTTACCAACATAGGTCGCGATTTCCGCCTTCATGTTAGGCCACCAATAGTGTTGCTTGATGTCCAAATACATCTTGTCCGAACCAGGATGAATGGAGTATCGTGTCTTGTGGGCTTCCTTCATAACGGTTTCCCTAAATCCTCCGATTTTTGGGACCCAAATACGGTTCATAAAGTAGTATACCCCATTCTCCTTGACTTCTAGGTTCTTCTCCATTCCGCGCAATGCCTCGCTAGTTCTATTTTCTGCTTTCATAGCCTCTGCCTGGGCTAGTGCAATTTGAGTGGCCAAATGAGACTGAATGGTTATCGAGTGTGTTCTCGTACGGCGATTTGAGTACTCCTTCCGACTTAAGGCATCGGCTACTACGTTGGCCTTGCCTGGATGGTACTTGATCTCGCATTCATAGTCGTTTAACAATTCCACCCATCTTCGTTGTCTCATGTTCAGCTCCTTCTGGTTCAAGATGTGCTGGAGGCTCTTGTGGTCCGTGAAGATGGTGCACTTTGTACCGTACAGGTAGTGCCTCCAAATTTTTAAAGCAAAAACCACAGCTCCCAGTTCTAGGTCATGGGTCGTATAATTTGCCTCATGCGTCTTTAGTTGGCGGGACGCATATGCTATCACTCTTCCACGTTGCATGAGAACGCAACCTAGGCCTTGATTCGACGCGTCACAGTAGACTACAAAGTCTTCTGTTCCTTCGGGTAGAGATAGCACAGGAGCGCTACAAAGAGCTTGCTTCAAGGTTTGAAACGCAATCTCTTGTCGGTCTGTCCACTTGAATGGCACGCCCTTTTGCGTAAGCAAGGTGAGCGGCTTGGCGATCTTAGAGAAGTTTTGGATGAATCTCCTATAGTAACCTGCTAGGCCTAAGAACTGACGAATTTCTGTGGGCGTAGTCGGAGTTGCCCATCCTTCCACAGCTTTGACCTTAGAGGGATCCACATGAATTCCGTCTTGGCTAACTACGTGGCCTAGGAAATTCACACTCCGGAGCCAGAACTCGCACTTGGAGAGTTTGGCGTAAAGCTTTTCCGTGCGCAGAGTCTCTAAGATTTGTCGGAGATGTTGGCCATGCTCCTCTTTGCTTCGAGAATAGACGAGGATGTCATCGATAAACACAATGACGAAGTTGTCCAGAAACGGTCGACAGATTCGATTCATTAGGTCCATAAATGCGGCAGGTGCATTTGTTAGACCGAAGGGCATTACAACGAATTCATAATGTCCATAGCGGGTTCGAAAAGCGGTTTTAGGAATATCCTCTTCTCGGACTTTGAGTTGGTGGTATCCGGACCGTAAATCTATTTTTGAAAAATAGCTAGCTCCTTGGAGCTGGTCGAATAGATCATCGATTCGCGGGAGTGGGTAGCGGTTTTTGACAGTGAGTTTATTTAACTCTCTGTAATCGATGCACATTCTGAAAGATCCATCCTTCTTTTTGACAAAGAGCACCGGAGCTCCCCATGGCGAGTAGCTAGGTCGGATAAATCCCTTGTCCAGAAGCTCACTGAGTTGGCTGGATAATTCCTGCATTTCAGCAGGTGCCAACCGATATGGTGATTTAGCGAGGGGAGTTGCTCCTGGAACGAGGTCGATTCGGAACTCAACCTGTCTCTCTGGGGGTACTCCTGGAAGATCTTCGGGAAACACGTCCGGAAATTCACACGCTACCGGAATGTCTTGGATGTTAGTTTCTTCTTTGGTCTTGTCCACTATGTGAGCCAAGAACGCCAAATTGTTCTTTCGCAAGTGTTTTTGCGCTTTGATGCACGAGATGAGGCGGAGATTCGTACTGGGTTTGTCTCCGTAAATTACTAGGGTTTCGTGATTTGGGAGACGAAGGCGAACGGCCTTCTCGTGGCACATAATCTCAGCATGGTGGGGGCTTAACCAATCCATGCCGATAATCACATCGAAACTCCTAATTGATACTGGCATTAGGTCTATTCGAAAGACGTGCTGGTTAAGGGTTAGGGTACATCCGATGTAGATCTCCCTAGTGGATTCGGTTTTCCCATTGGCCATTTCCACCGTATAGGTTTCATTTAGCTTCTGGGGTTGTTGTTTTAGTAAATGTTTAAACTTCTCGCTTACGAAACTTCGCTCCGCTCCGGTATCAAATAAGATGCATGCATAAGTGTGGTTTAGGAGAAACGTACCGGTCACAACTGCGGGATCTTGAACTGCATCACTCTGACCCATAGTCAGCATTCTTCCTGCTCCTCTGTTTCCTGAGTTGTTGTTGTTGCCAGGGCAATCTCGACGGAAATGCCCCGTCCTTCCACACCCGTAACAGGTGTGGCTAGGCCCTGCGTTGCTGCCGCCGGCATTGGTGTTGTTGGTATTGCGGTGGTTGTTGTTGTTGTTCTGGTTGTTTCCCTGACTCTGGTTCTGAGAAGGATAAGTCCTGCAGAACCTTGCAGTGTGTCCCCTTCGGTTGCAACTGGTGCAATGGAACTCCTTACATTCTCCATGGTGATGGAAACTGCACTTATTGCACTTGGGAGCATTACCGGAATAGGGTCTTGAAGCATTTGAAGCAGCTGAGGCTGGAGCATGTGAGGTGACTGGAACCGGCGCAGTAACAGCGTTAACTGCCACTGTTTGCTGCCTTTTTGAGGTCTCGGGGCCCTGACGCCCCTTTCTTTTGTGGTTCCATCCTTTCTTACCATCCCCCTCCTTCTTCTTCTCAGTCTCCACTGGTTTTTCGCCCTTTTTGTGGTTATGATCATATAGCCTCTTTGCCAATTTCTTCGCACTGTCAAACGTTTCAGGGTTAGCAGCTATCACATTCCCTTGAATGGGGGATGTCAGTCCCCAGATGAATCGTTCGATCTTCTTTCCCTCTGATGTGATCATACCCGGGCACAACAGGGATAGTTCGCTGAATCTCGATATGTAAGCATCGATGTTCCCATTCTGCACCGTGAGATTCCATAGTTCCTGTTCCATCTTCTGTATTTCGCCTCGGGGGCAGTACTCAGCCGTTAACATCTCTTTCATTTCTACCCAGGGTATAGAGTTGGCGACAGGGAGTGTCATAGCTTCTATGTGACCATTCCACCAAGTGAGTGCTTGGTCCACAAAAGTGCAGGCCGCGAACTTCACCTTCATCTGCTCGGGGCACTCGCATATCTCGAACACCGACTCTACCTTCTCGATCCATCGCTTTAGAGCGATCACTCCCCCAGTGCCGTTGAAAGTTCGGGGTTTAGCGTTCGCAAAATCCTTGTAGGTGCACGTTTTAGTGAGTCCTTGGTTCGTCCCGTTGTTCGAACTTCCGGAGCCTTGACCATTGCCTCCTCCGTTGTTCCCTCGGTGAAGTTGTGCCATAGCTGCCGTGACCGCAGCAGACACGGCTGCCTGGAAAGTAGTGGAGTCAACTTCGGGTGGGGTTGGTTCGGGATTTCCGCGAGTAGCTGGGCGAGGCATCTTTCTGTCATGAAACGGAAAGATGTTGAGTGTACGTGGTTTCGGTGAGGTTATGATCCTACTAACTAGGTGTATGGTACGAACCTAAACATTACTATCATCAAGCATACAATCATAACGTCTCAACATATAACAACTGAGAATATCATAGCAAAACACACAAAAGTTTATTAATATTATCCGTGTTTAGTACAAGAAAATTTGCTCGTAAGAGCATACATAAGTAACACTAATCCGACAGCATAACGGCTCCATGAGTAGTGTAGTCACTTAAACATAGAGCCGGAGTACATAACATAGTTCCTAATGTCCTACTACGATAGGTCTATCCCTAACCGCGATGAGCTGCGTCAGGAGGTGGTGCCGAAGATGTGGATGCTCCCTGAAGACGAGCCACCAAGCGTTCTGCATCCTGGAGTCGAGATTCCCACCTTACCTGCCTCATGTGAAACTCCCGGAGGACGTCACGCGTCTCCTGTTCCGCACGCTCTACCCTAGTCCACAGTTGGCGTACCTGATCAGCAGTGTCCTGAGCAAGGTCGCCGGTGTCCCGTAATCGTCTCACCATGACCGGTAGGGCTCGGTCGGCCGGTCCTCCGTCCCTCAAGTCAAAGAACTCACGTGACATGCCAAATGGGGGTCGCTGTCCCTGCTGTCTGCTCCATCTCCAAAGGTCAATGCCCCAAGGAGGGGTAGGTCCAGTGGGTCCCACACGATAAGCAGGCACCCTGATCGGGTAAGGGGGATCGATGACCTCGGACTCTGCGTCCGAATCACCCCCTTCGCTGTCATCGAGCTCCTCTCTGAAAGGTTCTTCGTCTTCTTCGGGTTCGGCAGGCTCGCCCTCGACTTCTGCCTCCGGTTCCCCGTCAGATTCCTCTTCGGGGTCCTCCTCAGGTTCTTCTTCAGGCTCTTCCTCAGGCTCCTCCTCCTCCTCCTCTAGCCACCCGTTGTTTCCCTGATTAGGGAAGTAGGGGTCTCCAGGGTGATGAAAACCAGCCATGCTGTCTGCGCGAGTACGTAATTATGCTACATTATTCCTAGGGTACTATGACTATTACACAGACTAAGCAAACATTCTCTTTTTGGGTGATAGAGGGTATAGTTTTAGGTTCCCTGGCTATCCCGATCTCATCAAGACGTGTGTTAGTTTTACCTTGGAGAGAATGTAGTTGATCAGGCTACATTCACTCCTTGGTATCCCTAAGAACAGTCTCGAATGAACCGAGATACCAGCATTATTGTGTTTGATTCGACGTTAGGTCCTTATTCCTAATGCAAGCAAGTGTATTTTATTTACTTGTTTTGTTCAGAGTTATGTTAGTCCCTCTTTTTGGTTTATAGTTGCATATCAATGTATGGCTCGACATGCTAGTTCACTATAAACAAAGCTTTGATACCAACCTGTCACACCCCCGAACCAGACGGCGGAAACGTCCGGGGGCTGTCGTGACTCAATTGAATACCATAACATTGAATATATATGAAACATAACAACATTCGTCACCGTGCATTAATATATTACAACCAGCAGTGTTTACATTGTCGTACATTGTTTACACATTACATTCCCAAAAATTTAATTGTTTGATTCATACACAAATAAACTGCAACCGTCACTGATTATGAATTCCCTTGATTCACTGGTTCCCTGAGAATACAAGTATTTTGAAAAACGTCAACATATGAAATGTTGGTGAGTTCATAAGTAGTATTCGAAATCGAATGTTTGTATTGTTTGAAAAACCACCAGAAAATCCGATATTTTCTGAAAAGAAAAGCTTTTGAAAACGTTTGTGAAGATCCACAGGTATGCTTGTTTGTTTCTATACTTGTAAAAAAAATATATTCATTGAATATGTATGCTTTTCAAATCTGTATGTATTGAAAACCCTAGGAAAACCCGACGTTCTCCTAGTTCCTTGAGTTACATGAAGTTATATTGAAACCGTTGCATAGCGTATAGTGTCAGTCCCAGGCGACGTTGGAAGGTTCTCGAGCAGGATTATTTACTACAAACCCGCGTTACACAAACGATCAGTTTATAGATATACTAACGAACCCGAAGGCGTCGTCAGTACTAATCGCGTTATCCAATCGCCCGGACTAGGTGTAGCCCCACATCCGAAGAGAAAGAGGTCACGAAGACCCCGGTGACTCCATTAACCGGTTGGGGAAAATATGCGTGCGAGGGGTCCCCGACCCGCCTCGTAAAATATGCAGACTCTTCTAGCAATACCAAGGACCCTTGGGGACCAGTGGTACAAGCCATTGAAAGTCACTCTACGTTGTGCCAAGTCGGTGAAACTCAACACTTCGTAGAAAATATGTGTCTTCGGGCCTTAAGATCAGGTCATTGGGCTAGCTAGGCCCAACAAGCAAGATTTTACACTTTTGGGGCCCGAAGATGGTGCGTAGACGTCTGTGCACACTCGTATGTATATGTATTACCAAACTTTACTTGTATGAATCGTAGTGTCGTAGAGTTAGTAGTTGTAGATTTCTATTGGCTCGAGACCGAGCCAATTCGTTTAACAACGACTTTTGGTATTGTAATGAGTTGTATTTCATCGATAGTCGCGGTGCCATTATTTGATCAAATTGTACGTACTGAATTAGCCTTGAAATATTTCTGTTTTTCAGCCCCTCATTGTTTGTAAAATTTACATTTTCAACCCTTTTTATGTAATATTTCCCGGTTTGGTCCTTAAACTATTTTTCTTGACATTTTAACACCAAAAATTATTGAAATTAATATTTTTCAGCATATTTTTCATAGAAAACAGTTTAAGTCCCTAAAAATGCAGTTTTCTCGGTTTTTAACCCTTCTTTTCGCAATTTTGACAATTTTGGCCCAAATTGGAAAATTTTTGCAACTTTGGTCCTTTTTAAATTTAAAAAGCATTTTAAACCTTTGAAAAGGATTTGGGACACTTATAGTCCACTGTTTTACAGAAATTCACAGTTTTGGCCCTCCAAAACAGAAAAATTCTCATAATGGGCCTCATTGGGCCGAAAATGTCATTTTTAGCCCATTAAGCTTGAAATTTATGTTTTTAATCCTCTAATTGAGTATAATTCCAGAAATAATTTTATGGAAACGGTTTTGGCACATTTCATCCATCAGAATCTGTGAAATGTCAATTTGGGCCCTTAATTTTGTATTTTTCACATTTTTGGCCCAAAATTTGTGTTTTTAGCTTAAAGAAAATTGTTGCTAACCACTTAGCTATTTTTCTTGTATCACTTTATATGTAGAAATATATTTGAAGCTAAAATCATAAAACATAAGTTATATCTCGGTTTTGAGGGGTTTAATGGCTAGATCCAACATTAAAACACATAAAAGCATGGAAATCATACAAGGCATACAAAACACATATAGATCTACACTTTCACTTGTATTCCCCCCCCCCCCCACAAAACTCATAAAACAGAAAATAGGGGGTATGAAGCTCACCTTGGGTGTTGATTCGGTTTTTGAAGAAAGATTGGAAGAAATGAAGTGATTTTTGGCCTTTGCACTCCTTGATGAACTTTTCGAGATTATGGGGGTTTCTAGAGTGCAAGATCATGATTTTTGCATGGATTAGGAAGAGATGTTTGATAAATAAGGAATACAAGTCATAGATCCAAGCAAAACCTTACCTTAGATGATGATTTTTGTGGAAGAACCTTCTTGAATGCTTCCTAATTTTCGAGATTTTGGATGGAGGGGAAGAGTTGTTCTTGAGTGATCTAGAGAGGATGTGAGAGATTTTTGTGTGTGTGTGTGAGTGTATGGCCGAGAGTGAGAGAGGAGAGAAGGAAGAAGTGATTTTGAAGTGATGTTGCATGGATACATGGACTATATTGCATGGATACCCTATGGACAATAATGAGGTGGCACACTTAAGTCAACTCTTCCTTATCTTCTTGGGTTTGGGCCTTTGGGCCGAGAATGGTGGGGAAAAAAAAATTTGGGCCTTTTGGCCCTTAAGCCCAATATTTGAGGTAGTTTGGGTGATCATTGGCCTTATAAAATAAAATTGTGATTTTTATGCTTTATTAGGCGAAGTTAAGTTAAATTATGGATCAAAGCTTGTGATTTATTTCATTCTAGGTTCAACATGGTCCAAAATGTTGAAATAAATAAGTGTGGGTCCAATTAGAGCCCAATTAGGATTCTAAGCCTATGATAGTCTAATTGGAAGCTTATTGGCCCATTTGGATCCAATAAGGAAGTTCTAGTCTAAAATAGACTTAATAAGAGCTTCTAGGGTCTCCAATTGTTTGATGACTATTTGTAGTACTAGCATGTTGTGTTTGATTGAAGTTTTTGATTCACATTAACTTGAATGTATAGCTTACATGGCTCAAAATTTTCAGTTGTGACATTATACCTTAGGAAACACACTGAGATAGCTCAAAGATGCCTGACCTCCTCTTATTCTTCTTGATCTACTCTTCTTCCCACTCCAAAACTTCAAGAGGACACACCAAAAGCTTCAAACTCACAAGGAAACAAAGCTTGAACGAGATATAGGGCTCTGAGGGTGAATGGGGGCGAGATTGGGGCGGAATGAGGGTTTAAATAGGGTGTAAACCCCTGAAACTTAGGGTTTCATCCAACAACGGTGACTCGCCGAGTCCAGAATATGGACTCGCCGAGTCGCCAACTTAAAACGTGTCCCGGGTCCCGACTCTACTCGGCGAGTCGGGCCTACAACTCGCCGAGCACAAGGCTAAGAATGCAAACACTTATACAAATTTCCACATACTAGTAATCAGGTGCTACAGTCTCCCCTTTCCTCTCTATCTCTCTCACCTGCATACTCACAAATACCTCACATGCTTGATATCTTTGGAACTATTTCAGATGTACTTCCACATCTTCATTCGATCATCAAACTGTACAAGAAATATGATCAAATATCTCACCACTGAATTTATTTTTAGATAACACTCTTCACACTCCCCCTTCATCTTCTTAACTCCCTCTCTCTTGTGTTCCACTAGATCACAGAAAAACCCAGCAACAACCGAATCTGTTGCATTCTTCAACCCAACATCTCGTCTTCCTTCTATTTTAATGGCAGACTGACCCGATAACCACCAAACCACCGCCATGGCCAGTTGATGCAAGCCTCCGATCACAAATAGGACCGTCGGCACTGCTCACTGGAGAAGAAGAACCGGCGACAACCACTATTTACCCTCATGTCTTCATCTCTTTTCAACCCTCAAGCAGTTTCTCGTCGTTCTTCCTTACTCCTCCATTGATCTCAGGTAAGCATCTTTCTTTTCTGTTCAGAACACATTCAAAAATCTCGAAGAACAGTCAACACGTGCTATGGTGGCCGGTGGCATGAACAGTTCCGACGAGATAATCCCGATGATGGGTTCGGTCCTAAACAAACATATATAGTTTCCTTATTCCGTTACCTTTCTGTTTCGAGGTGTATAGGTCGACTCCAAGAATCCCGGAGCAAAACCCGCTCAAAACTTGATCTTCCCGACACTTCCCGACTCTCGTTACTAACGTGACTCTCCATGGCCCCTTTTTACTTTGTTAAACAATTATGGGGGGGGGGGGGGAATACACACAAGCATATGATATTACAGGTTCAAACTATAAGAAATTGTATGGGTTCATAAAATTTTAAATGTTACATTTATTACTTATATGACACTTTTAAACATATTGTGATAGTTTTTCTGTCGCATAAAAGCTTTTATCCGCAAAAATACACTATTCACGTAAAATGGAGTTATGAACTTCTTACCGTATAAAACTTGCTGTACTTATTATTATATCAAAATGAAACATTAAAAATCTCCAAATTTTGTATCTCTATCTCATTGCATGTTATTCTATTATTTACATATATGTAAATAAATATACGTAATATGTACAAGTGTACTGTGTACTATAATGTACAAGTGTACTGTGTACTTTTGGGTATAAAAATTTGCAAAATTATAGACATATATAAACCCTATAAGACATACATATGTACTAATATTTTGACTAATTGTTATATATATAAAAAATAATAATGATAATATAAAATTTTGGATGTTTAATATTGTCATCTTATAAAATATTAAATTTTTGGTTACTATAATATTTGCTAAATTTCTAGCTTTTATTATAAATTGTAGGTTTATATCTAATGATCGTTAAAACGGTGGATTTTCACTTAGATTGAAAATTTGCTAGTGCTCCAAATACAACTGTTATGCGGCCTGAGTTTCGATGATAAGTTTTTATTTGTTATTGTTCTAAGATAAATAAACTTTATATAACTAAAGAATTGTGAACAAAAATACGGGATCTTTATGTAAGTTTATTTTTCATCAAACTAAGAATATAAACTTAGTGAAGCCCTCTGAAATAACCGTTAGTCTCCAAGGAGTGGAGAATGTTATGTATAAATCTATATGGATTGACATCCCGTCCGCGGTTGCTAGCTACAACCTTCGTATGACGAGACAAAACGGACGATAACTTCTTATTTTATCTCATTGTTGTTTTGACGTTGATGAAGCGTCGTTGGAACTATTTTATATTTAATAGAGACGGATACAAGTCTCATAGCTTGGTTATTAAACTCTACATAACCCCGGAAATCCACTGCTAAAAATATTAATATAAATCAAAACGGAAAGTATTGGTGTTATTGTTTTGGTGATATTATTTATTTACATAAAGTAAATAATTGGTAATTCACTCATTGAAAATATATAAATTGCTACTTATATATTCTAAATAATACTTATTTTGAAATGTTATACCAATTCAAGAAATTAAGTTCATCTAATATATATTTATTTGAAATTTATAATGGTGTATGTTTCCTTCGTTTATAGTTCTTACATTCATAAAAATTGCATTTTATTTTGTAAAAATATCGGCGTCAAAACTTATGGAACTCACCAACAATTTTTGTTGACGTATTTTTAAAATGTATGTGTTCTCAGGTAAATAAGAAGCCGTAGGTATGACGTCGGTGCTAAGGAAATATTATTTCCTTATTATTAAATAATCGTGATATGTTTTTTTTAATATCGTCAAATGTTAAAGTATTGTAATGCTTTCTTTTTAAAAATTTGAATGTTTGTAATATATTAATTATTGTACTTTAAATGTTCAACATATGTGGTTAACAGTGATTCAATTTATAACGTCGCGACTCCGGCATTTTCCGCCGTTGGTCGAGGTGTGACAAACACCCCTTGGGACAAACTTGCTCAAATATATAAGTCAAAAGTCAAAGTCAATGGTCCAAGTTGACCCAACTCGCCAAGTGTACTCAAAAAATCCTCGAGTTCCCACAAAGCTCAAAAGATCGGGAAAAACCCTAGCCAACTCGCCGAGTTGGCAGGACAACTCGTCGAGTTTTCCCAGTCTTAACATATTCAACCCCTTTTCATCGAATCTTATGCTTCAACATACATATCTGGTCCTCTAGGGCTGGAATACCACGTAAAGTTGCCAACTTTACGTTCATGCATTCTAAACGAAGCTCTATGACTCATACAAGGCTTAATAGAGAACTTAATGCATGGATGAGGCATTGAATCCAATAAAGTTTGCAACTTTAAGCCAAAAGAGACCATCAAACGTCCAGATCTAAAGTGATAACTCCATGAAATTCTCAACCCCATGAACAATCCAAAAATGAGTCAAATATGACAATAAACTTCCAAGGAAGAGATCTAAGCAATAGATGTACAAGATTTCAACCTTTTACCTCAAATGAGTAGTAAAACACAAGGAGATTCTGGATCTAAAGCTTTCCCTTCAAGCTAGGCACCACCAACCTCAAGCTCTTTCAAAACAGGACCAAAAGAATCAACTTTTAAGCTCACACACTCAACTTAGGATAAGATTGCACGAATCTAGGTTTTTTCTGGACAAGGGTGGCCGGTAAGGAGGCTAGCCAAGGGGTTAAAGTTCTTTAAATAGGGGCGACACCCTAAACATTAGGGTTCCTAAACAACGCTGAACTCATCGAGTTGGCTCCTCAACTCGCCGAGTTTTCTCATTAAACCCCGCGATCAAAACAACTTCTACTTGCCGAGTAGACCCTTTAATCCTCATGATTCTTCATCTTTGACACGTCGAGTTGGCTCCTCCAACTCGCCGAGTTCAACTCCAAATTGGCCTAAATTCAACAATTGACCTTCTAGATTCTGGGTATTACAAAAAGTTAGAAAAGATTGGTTTCTTGGTTCTAAGGTTTAAAATGGTTCCTTGTTGAACCCAACAATATATATATATATATATATATATATATATATATATATATATATGTGTGTGTGTGTGTGTGTGTGTATGTGTGTGTGTGTGGGTGGGTGGGGGGGGGGGGGCTAAAGATACATAACAATTGTCTTTATAAATGAAAAAATTATAGAAAATTGTCATATAAATGCAAAAAATGACATAAATAACCCTTTTACCATAGAGAGTTATAGAAATTAAACTTTAAATGGATAAAAAGACGTAGAAAATGATAAAAGTTACAATTTAAATGCATGAAATTATAGAAGTTAACATTTTAATGTAGAAGATTACAAAAATTATACTGTATATGCAGGAAAATACTGAAATTACCCTTTATGCAAAAATTTTAATATATTTTTTGACTTTATATTTCTTGACTTAAAGGTACAATGCTATTTTGTGCAGACGGATGGCACGAATCAAATAAGATTCTTCTTTGAAATTCGTTTTAGTTATACCCCAAGAAATACTATGTTAATGCAAAATTCTGGGAAGACTGTAACATGAATGATCCATCACTCAAAGATTGGCTTACTTTAATGCAAAAGTTGGCTGAGTTGAGTTGACCGGAAAACCCAATGATAGTAGATATAAATTCAAAGGGCAATACCATCATTCTTCCCCAATTATAGCAAGCAAGAATAAAAGTAAGGTGTTATGATCCAACATTTGTTACATGTGACTATTTATAACTGTAACATGTATTGTGTATTCGTAGGGAAGAATAATCAATATAACATCAGTTATTTATGTTTTATATCATGCGTTGTACTTTCAAGTTTTTAAAGCTTTGTGCTTAAAAAAATTTAAGCTTCATAGGGATATTAGTCACATAAGTGGCTGCAGCATTGCCAAAATTCAACAAAAAGGACAAAGGGAAAATTGTCATTTTGGTTATAACTGCAACATGTGCTATTTTTTTTCATTTAGAACTTTTTGTGTTACTAATGACATTCTATTTGAGTGCATCATTCACATACTTAAGATGATTAGAAAACCAAGTCATAGTATTATTTCATTCAAAAGTGGTTGCTGCTATCATTTTTTCATTCACAACTAACTCAACCAAATACTAGGAGCATTCTATTTGTATCGCTACCATATTACCCTTTTAACAACACAATTCAACAAAAGGGGCAACAAATGCACTGAGTCCCCAATGTTTGCCTAGCATCCGGCAAACCTAAATGCCAACATATGTAATGTCCTACTTCTATTTTTTTAGATTGCCTATGGAAAATCAGGCTTTTAGGTTTAGCCAATGAAAATATGTACTTTTTAAATAAAAAAACTACAAAGAAATATGTAACTTGAAAGTTCATTGACCCACACCAAGACAACATATTTTCGGACCCATAGCGAAGTGAGAGCACTTTCTCTAATAAGTAATGTTATATATGGCACCCATAAAACTATTGCGAAAAAGCTTTAAAAGGTATAATTTGTAGCTAACTTATTTAGTAAGGACTGTAAGTGCAAGTTACCAAAGTTCGCTAGTAAAAGCGGAGTTATTGGGAAAGAATCTGAAGAATCGGAATTGACAAAGACGTCGAATCAATTTATAGTCACCATCCCACTCTTTTGTTGTCCCAATGATCTTCTCTTCCTTCCTCACCAATTTTATCTCTATTGATCGATCTAGTTATTAACTCTGCATAGTTTGTTTGTGGTTTGAATACGGAGGAAGACGAATCGTGCATTGTTTTTTTTTTGTTCACATACAATGGCGTCGACGACTACAGCGGCGAGGGAACATGTGAACGAAATCAGGAAGACGAAGTTCTCTATCGGCGGAAAGGCAAATCCGCTAACGGAGGATCTTCATCAGGCGGTTAAGAATCTGTCTGCCGAGCTTTACGCGAAGGACGTGCATTTTTTGATGGAACTTATACAGGTATATATTTGTTTCATTTCTTTGCTTTCTGTTATTATCTTAAAATAGTTCATGATGTTTTCGCATCACATTTTATGTTTCTGATCCGTAATTTCTCTCGGTAACTGCTCACGGTGGTTCATCGACCGTTTTCTTTTGGATTTTGAACCTGATCACTGGTCTGCTTTACTTCAATACTCTTCGAAATATTTTTGTCGTTTTTGTAGTTTCTGAAAAAAATAAACTATGTGTTAACTTGTTTAGATTTATGGTCTGTAAATTTGACGATGACCGACGATGCTTCGTGATTATAAGCTGTTATTTGGTTTAATGCTATTTCACAGAACGCTGAGGATAACGAGTATCCGGAAGGGGTTGTTCCATCCTTGGAATTCGTGATTACGTCCAATGACATAACAAACACCGGAGCTCCGGCGACGTTGTTAGTTTTCAACAACGAGAAAGGGTTTTCCGTAAAGAACATTGAGTCGATTTGTAGCGTGGGACGTTCTACTAAGAAAGGTCTCCGTAAGCGTGGTTACATTGGCGAAAAAGTAACCTCTGGTTTTTATTTAATTTCTATACTCATAATTTTGTCACGTGCATGCCTTAAATCTCATCCAAATGAATGTAACATCTATATATTATTAAAGAATGACTCTGCATATTAAATTAATCGATCTAAAGTTTTCCACAGAAAAAAGAATTTGAAAATTAGTCAAACGTATGTCATGCTGAAGCTCTTGTGCCTTTACATGATGATGTTCGTGTTTTAAAGATTTTGGATAAAGTAACTATTTTTTAAGGCTTATGTAGAAAAGATGTTGGTGTTTTTAACTTTAGAGACGTCAAACAATAAAGCTTGAACATTGATAGTGTGTTTTTAACAATAAAGTAACAATAACCTAAACTTTTTTCAACATGATTTACAGTTGAGGCTATTTTCATGTTATGAAAGAAGTTAATTTTGTACTGATGGTCTTGGAATGAATATTTGAAATAAAGATTATGGTGTTTCAAGGTTAACAGTAGCCTAAGTGTCCTAAAATGAAAATATTGTAGCACTGTCTTGTGTTGTGACACATTTTTATTTAATTTGTCACAGGAATTGGATTCAAAAGCGTGTTTTTGATAACGACTCAGCCTTATATTTTCAGTAATGGTTATCAGATAAGGTTTAACGAAAAACCTTGTGAGCATTGTAACGTTGGATATATTGTTCCTGAGTCGGTGGAGAAGGATCCAACACTATCTGCCATTCAAAGTGTATATGGTTCGTCTAAAACTCTGCCAACCACAACTCTGGTGTTGCCTCTAAAACCAGTGAAGGTCAAACCAGTCAAGGATCAGCTTTCAAGCATCCATCCTGAAGTTCTCTTGTTTCTTTCAAAAATAAGGCGGCTTTCTGTCAGGGAAGTCAATGAGAATCCTAAGCTTAACACTGTAAGTGCAATATCCATTTCCAGTGAGAAAAACTTTGTTACTTCAAAGAGCATGGATGCTGTTTCTTATACAGTTCATCTCACTGCTGATGAAACTGGTGATGTAATAGACACAGAATGTGGGTACTACATGTGGAAACAAAGGTTTCCTGTGAAGCCTGAAAGGAAAGTGGATGCTAGAATGGAGGTAGATGAGTGGACAATCACTCTCGCTTTTCCAAATGGGACAAGACTCAAAAGAGGGTCAAGTCTGCCTGGAATCTACTCCTTTCTACCAACAGAAACAATCACAAATTTTCCATTCATTATCCAAGCAGACTTCCTCTTGGCATCTTCAAGGGAAAATATCCTCTGGGACAACAAATGGAACCAGGGAATTCTTGATTGCATTCCCCTGGCTTTTCTAAATGCGTTTACCTCACTGGTGAAATCAACAGAAAATGCTCCTGTTTCCAGTCTCCCAAACATGTTTAGGTTCTTACCTGTCTACGAGTCATCTCATCCAAAACTGAACCATGTCAGGGATGCCATCAAAGCTAAGCTGATGAACGAGGCTATTGTCCCATGTGAGTCACACACTGAACAGAAGTTGTTTTGTAAACCCAATGAAGTTGGCAGGCTGAAGCCTGCTTTTTGGAGCATACTGAACAAGGCAAGGAGACAAGGTGTTAGTTTTTCTAATATTTCGTCTCATGGAGCGTATCTTCTGGCTTCTTCGTTTGATAAAAGTGATTACAATGTGATTCTGGATTTTTTGGAAATCAAACCTGTAAGCCATGAATGGTATGCCAAATGCATTGGGAGCTCGAGACTTGTATTGGGTGTCACAGAAGATGTTTATATACAGCTTCTGGTATTCATCGCAGAGAGTTGGGAGTCTTGTTTTCAAAATTCCAACATGAAGAATATACCACTGATAAAGTATATTGGGCGAGATGGAAAAGATGATGTATTTACGCCGGCCTCTGGTACAAACAAGCTTATGGCTGCAGATTCGGTTTGTATTTCCTGGTTGCATAACTGCAACACAGAGTTCAGAAACTCAATAGGTAATTTTTTTCTGCCTAAAGCCACACAAGAAGCCATACGATCATGTTCGCAGAAGTCAACACTAGTAAAATGGCTTAGAGATGAGATGAAAATGAAGTTTGTGACAGTTTGTGAATATGCCAAGCTTGTTAGTCATTCACTCAACAATGACCGCAAGCTGGTTGTTACTTATGCCCATTTCCTTCACAACTCTTTTAAAAAGGAGTATTTAGGGAAACATGAAGTTGAGGAGCTGTGTATTGATATACCCATAGTTGATAACTATGGGAATGTTACTAAAACAAGAAGTGGAGTTCTTGTACCTGCGAAAGGAAGCAGATGGGTGGAGTTGATTGGTTCAAATCCTTGGAGGCAGCATAATTATGTTGAGATGGGTGAAGATTATACACGTGGTGCTTGCTATTTTGGTATGGTGACATCTGGTGAATAGCTTGTTTCGTTTCTTCAAAAATATGTTGGAGCTTCTGATGTTCCTTATCTATCTCCTCCCAATGCTGCTTATTCCCACTCTCTCCTCTCCTCTCACAAAAAGAAATGCATTCTTGCTTTTAGAGTGGCTTCACAATTTAAGGACATCAAGGGATGGTTTACCAGATAGGTTTCTGTCCTCCATAGAAAATGGCAGTTGGTTGAAGATTTCTTTGAGTGGCAATCCTGGCTACCGCCCGCCATCAGAGTCGTTCATGCTAAAGTCATCTATCGCGAATCTTTTACAGAATGGATCGGTGCTTGTTGATATCCCATTGGTCGATGAAAAGTTTTATGGTGTTGAGTTGAAGAAATATGAGGATGAGTTGAAAAAAATCGGTGTTAGGTTTCAAGATACAGAAGCCTGTAATTTATTGGTAAGCGCCTCATGTCTCTTGCAGCCTCTTCACAGCTTACCAGAGACAATGTGCTTTCAATACTGAAATTCATTCAGTATCTTGGAGTGCATTATATCTCCACTCGGGAATTGATCGAAAGTATAAGAAAAGAAAAGTGGCTTAGGACATCTCGAGGTGTTATGACTCCTACCAGTTGTGTTCTGTTCAGCCAGGAATGGAATGCTGCTTCACAGATAAGTGATATTCCCTTCCTTGATCGTGATTATTATGGTTCAGAGATACTTTCTTTCAAGAAAGAGCTAGATCTTCTTGGTGTAGGTGTGAAGTTCAACGGGAATTATCAGCTTGTTTCAGACAAACTCAAGTCCTCATATTCACTCACCTCTCTGTCATCTGAAGCTTTGTTACTCATATTAAACTGTATAAAAAATCTGCCATCATCGGATAAGCTTGTGCAAGCGATTAAAAACAATAAGTGCTTGAAGACAAACTTGGGTCACAGATGCCCATCTGAATGTTTCTTGTCTAACCCTGAATCTGAATGGGGTTGCCTTCTTAAGGTCTTCGGATCATTCCCTGTTCTCGATGAAAAGTTTTACGGGAGGTCTATCTTTTCTATGTTGTACGAATTAAAGAAAATAGGTGTGATGGTGGATTTTGAGGATGCCAGCAAAGAATTTACACGTACTTTCAAGCAACAGGCTTCGCTATCTTCAATAAAAAAAGAACATGTCCTTTCGTTTCTGCAATGTTATGGAAAACTTAGGAAATTGAAAGTCAAATTTCCTTCGGAGCTCAAGAAGTGCATACGAGAAGAGAAATGGCTAAGAACAAGACTTGGCGACTACAGATCGCCAAATGAGTGCATTCTTTTTGGCAAAGATTGGGAACCAGTTATTCCAATCTCCTTGCTTCCCTTCATTGATGACAGCAACAACTTTTATGGCATTGGGATCCATGACTATCACGCTGAGCTGAAGGATTTGGGTGTGGTTACAGATTTCAAAGATGGTGCCAAGTTTGTTGCTTCTTGTCTTTTCTTACCTCAAGATTGCAGTAGCCTGACTGCATTGAATGCTTTTGCCTTGCTTGATTCTGTCAAGAAACTGAAGGAGAGCAGAACTGATTTTCCTGATGGATTTCTAGAAAAAGTTTCTAAAAAGAATTGGTTGAAAACTCATTTTGGCTACAGACATCCTGACGAGTGCTTGCTTTTCAATTCTTTCCATGATTCTTTCTTGAAGTGTAACGATGGTCCTTTTATCGATGAAGGATTCTATGGATCTCGCATTGTATCTTACAAAGATGAGCTCAATGCTTTAGGAGTTACCAATGATATAAACAAGGAATGCCAGTTGCTTGCTAGCTACCTCGAATGTCACTATAACTTTGAAACAATTTCCCGAATCTATAATTTCTTGTCTACATACAAGTGGGTCCCTGTCGATGAAGAAAATAAAAGGATATGGATCCCAAAAGGAACTGAAAATGGAGAGTGGGTGATGCCTCAAGCTTGTGTTCTTCACGACAAAAACAATCTTTTTGGTGAACAGCTGAAGGTTTTGGAAAATTGCAAATATGAGAACACAATTCTTGACTTCTTTGCCAAGACTTTCGATGTCAGAGTTCATCCCTCGGTTGAAGACTACTGTAAGCTCTGGAAGTCATGGGAAAGTTCAGAAGGGCGTCAAATCACACACAAAGAGTGTTGCGCCTTTTGGGAGTTTGTGGTGCGAAATTGGAGCCCAGGAACGGAAGATACCTTCAAAAACAACTTATCCAAACTCCCTGTTTTGGATCCTGCTTCCAATGTCATTTTTCTGTTTGACAAGTGTGACGTGTTCATTGGTGATGATCTTTTCTTGACGGATCTCTTTACAAAAACCTTCTCTCGTCCAATATTCGTATGGTTTCCTCAGCCAAGTCAGAAAACCCTAACCCGAGCCAAGCTTGTGGACATCTACACCAAACTTGGTGTCCGGATCTTGTCCGAATCTGCACACAAAAACATATCTGATGTTGATCATGCTGGATTCGAGCCGGTCAATTTGAAAGAAAAGATCAACAAAAAGGGTTTGTTTAAACTCATTCTTTCCTTTCTTGCTGATCCTAATCTGAAAATCGAGCCGGAGAAGAGACATGAAGCTGTTAGCCGTGTGCTTGCAATCGAAGCTTTTGAGACACCGGAAAAGATGTCGGTCAGATACAGCTTAACTTTTTCATGTGGAGAAGTTGTGGATGTGGAGCCCAGGAGAATGATCCGTTGGGACAAACAGCTGTCTAAATTATATATGCAGAAGATGGAGAGATCTTCTGGTCATAAGAATGTTATTGAATACGCTTCTCATTTTGCTGAAGAAATAGCAGAGGGAGTTCTGTGGGATAATGAAGAGCTTGTTCCAGATCTGTGTGAGCTCATAAGGCTGGGGTTTTTGTTGGAGTTTGATGAGGAAGCAGTTGAGTTCCTCATGAAGATCAAGAATCTGCAGATCTTTTTGGAGGATCACGACTACCTTACTTCCACCTTCTCATCTTAATTATAAGGTATGCGTCAGTCATATAATTTGTTGCTTCACATGCATTTATTTATCTTATTTCCTCATTTTGCTATTTGTTTGTATTTTCTAACATGTATTTGTATTTTGCTTTCGTATTGTTAAGTGAAGCATTCTACTTTAAACATTTTATCTATGGTATCTAGCTAGCAACTGATTGCATGATAAACAAATAACTTTCTACCACTTGGTTGATGTGGATGCCAACTCAAGATGGTGTTATTTATTTATTTACATTTTGTGTTTTGGATGCAGGAGAAACTTGATAAATCAGAGAGTTATGGCGGTGGAGGTTTGTTTAAAGTGGCAGAAACTTAATTGATAAAGCTTTTTTTTTGGTATAGTATCATCTAGTGCCACAATCTCCAATATTTCCCTTATTTTACATTTCTAAGTTTGGTTTAATTGTTTTTAATGAATGTTATGGAACAAATGGTTATCTATGTTTGTAGTCTTTGACCTTTTCAAACAAATCAAGTTTTATGTCACCCAAAAGTCATTCATAAACATCAAGTATGACTGTATGGTTGTCGTTTTTTATCCTCGTAATATTGTCTATGGCCAATAGGCCATCATAACTAAATGTAAAAGCTCCCTAGTTCGAGGTAAGGGAGTTAAACTAAATGTAAAAGCTCCCCTAAAGTTGATACAAAACAACAATTGTTTGTCAGTTAAAAAAAATAATAGTCTTATTCTCATCGTGAATATAAGTGAACTTTATATTAAAGTAGTGCTAGTTTTTGTAACATTGTAATATACAAAAAATATTTCATCTTTATACCAAACAAATGATTTTAAGGTCACATGGCATTACCCAACATTTAATGGGCATGAATGTTGACATGGATGAAGGCATAGCATGACAACATAATGTCCACACCCCTCTGCACGAGGTCCCCAAAAATAAATGCTCGGTTGTTCTTGAAATGTTTGAAATGAGGGTATTTTCTTGGAAATTTTTATGAAATTTTGATAAGGAAAAAAATGGCAATGATTTGGGGTAAAAAGTTGAAAGGTTAAAAACTTAGCATGCCATGTAGCCTAAGTAGGTCTGACAATGGGGTGGGTTTGGAGCGAATCAACCTTGATTCAAACCCCGTTTTAACAAATTTCAAAATTGAATCCAAACTCAACAAATTTCAAAATCGAATCCAAATTCACTCCGTAACCCGCAGGGTTTTGAATAATCAAACACATATTCTTATCAACCGAATCAACAGATATCCAAACCCGCTCCATAGCCCGTAGGTTTTTTGAATAATCAAACAAAAATGTTTATTTAGAAAACACATTACATACTCGAGAACTTTCGATTGGAATTAAGTTCACTATTATAGTAACTTCCGATTGATTTTTAAATGTCTAATACGGTGATAGAGAATAGCAATTGCAAACTTTCTTCTGGTTGATAATGAATTTGTTGATTTATAATTGAAATTAGTGATTGCTTGATGAAATATTAATGAAATGATACCTTGATTCTTGTAAATAGACCATCTAGAAGTTGACTCCAAAAATAGTTTGACCTTTGGCTTTTCCCCTTGGGACTTTCGATTAAAATTAAACTTTAGACATGATAAAATATAGACATATATTTCTAAAATTTATACATGGCGGGTTATAAACGGATCGAATCAGTGATGATTCATACCCGACCATTTTAATAAAAAGATTAGCGGGTACGGTCGTTAACGGGTAAACGAATCAAAAACTATGCTCCAAACTCATATATTTTTTTAAGGGTTTGGATCGGATCAGGCCTAAGCCTAAGGCTTGGACATGTAACATGTGTATCCCAATTCTATATACACTTGGGGTTTGGACATGTCTCTCTATTTAGGTCTAGTAGACTATCGAATTTAAAAAGTTTGTCATTTTAGCCAACAAAACATCGAAAAAACTTATTTGAGCTATAAAACCACGTGCTTGTTTCGACCAAATCGCATTAGTGATAATAAAAATGATAATTTTAACCCCTATGATTTTCATTTCATTTTCAGTTTTTTTTCAAGAATCACTAAATGGAATTGAACTGGTGCTTAATTTAAACTTAAATGAATTTATATATTTTGATTATTATTTGTATCATACAAGTTTGTTCGATAAAGTGACATCCATATAAAGCTCATGGGGTGATTTGAGTTTGAAAAAAAAATGTAAACGTTTACTATAGCTAGTATAGTCACTTAACTTTTAAAACCATATCAACTACACCAATGTGACTTGTTGACTTGATATAGTAAGTTATTAGATTATCTAACTTTTTTTAAGTTTGCTTCTAGTTTTAATTTTAATTATGAAACTAAAGTGGAATTAGTTGCTTCTTTGGCGCTGTGTTTGTTTTTTTTTTCCTTATTTCAAGTTGTACCAAATGGTAGAACATAATATAATACTAATCAAAATATATTACATTAATTTGATCTGAAATGTTATATAGCTTATAAAAGTAAAAATTTCAAATCTATTTTTGTAAAAAAAAATGTAAAAAAATCACCTATAATCCATCAATAAGGCGACCAGGTATGCTTCCAATGTATGTCCTTCTATGGCCTCTAATGTCAGCTTCATCTTTTACACCACCAAGAGATATTCTTATGAACTTCCTCCCAAGAGCAGTAGCAATTGATGACGCCTATGATGTTTTCCTGACACCTGGCGGGCCTACAAAGCATAATATCGGACTTTTTGCATTCGGTTTCAGCTACAATTCAAGAAATTCATCACAACATGGCAATGGAATGGAATGAACGACTCCATTCCTACCATGATTCCATCATTCCAAATTAAATGTTTTTCTAACCTCGCGAACTGTCGGATATTCAATAATCATTTGTTCGACTTTGACTAAGCCATAGTGGTCACCATCAAGCCTTTCTTTTGCAGCTTTTAGGTCCAACCCAGCTTCTTCAATGGCTGTATGCCATGGCAAATCAGCAAGAAGTTTAAGCTAAACACGTGAGCTGTTATACCCTGGTTGCTGAGGTTGCATTTATTTTCAATCTCCTGATTTAACATTTTATATAAATATTAAAATAAAAAAAATCATATTTATTTGTCAATATTTTAAAGAAACAACAACAATACGTAATATCCCATAATGAGGTAAGACACAATCACAATCGGAAAATGTTCTTGAGTAAATCTGATTTTTTCCATTTTGGTCCTAATTTGAGGTTTTTGTCATGTTTTTGCTTCCTATTCCAAGTAACATGACTAGATTTTTGGGAAAAAAATATTGCAAAAATCACTATAACCAATGGCCTAAAATATTCATTTTACTTGGATGAATAGGTACAAAAAACGTTTCAAGAACCATAAATAAGGACCGAAACTGCAAAAAAAGAAAAAAAAAAGGACCAAAATTGCGAAAATCAACTATACCTTAATCCCCTTTGTGCATATTTCCAAACATTTGGATGCATTCCACCATCTTACATCTTTCTTTCAAGGGCAGCCACATCATCATCTTCATCATCATTATCTCCAAGCTCTTCTTTAATAGCCCTCATCTGGTTTACAATCAAGAAAAAGTTTATATTAATAAAAAACATAAAAATAAAATCCAAAAACATACATGTTGGCGTAAAAGATATTCCTTCTGTGTTTTTGACAGCTATCATTCAACCTTTTGTGTAATCTTTTCTGTCACACGAATAGACTGATACATGTAATAATTTCATCAATTTCTTCTATAAATTGCAAAGTTTCTAAATATAAAATTATAAGGTTTTTTTTTTACCTCTAAATGTCTATCAACTAATTTTGTGGCTTTTGAAGCCTTACTTTTACATCAACTGAATCTAACATAGCCAGTTGTTCTTCAAAGCTTATCTCAAAGCTTGCAACAAATATATCTGCGAGTTTGTGCACGGGGACAATTTTCAAGAAGAACTTTATAGCCCTGTCAAAAATACCTGTTACCCGAATTACCCATCCGATTTTTTCGGGTATCGGGTTAATTTTTTCGGGTAAGTGGGTAACCCGAATTTTTTTCGGGTCGGGTAAAGGGTAAGTTGTTTGGGTTTCGGGTATACCCGATTACCCAAAATATATATAAGAAATAAAGTCCCTTTATGAGTTTATCTAACTCTCCCAAATCCCAATTTCCCTCGTTGAGGCTCGTTCTATTTTTCCCACGTCAAAAAACCTTTGTACCTCGTCCGCTCTTCGTTAGTATTCGTCATCAATGGATGACTATATTGAAGTAGAAGATGAGACGATTGAAGTTGACAACCCGACCAATGATCAAGTTCCACAAGAAAAAGAGAAAAAAAAAATAAAGAATTCAACCCAAGATCGAAAGTTTGGAAAGAATACTTGACATCTCAAATATTATTGAGTAAAAAATCTCAATGCTCAAAGTTTAGCATGACATACTTATTTCATTACATTTATTTTTAGGTGCCCTTAAAAAATTAAAAATCGGGTAATACTCGGATTATCCTTACCCGACCCATTACCCGAATTTAATTTGGGTAGGGTAACAGGTAAATTTTTTTATATGAAAAACCCGAATTACCCGAAACCTGAAAATTTTACCCAATCAACACCCCTAGAACTTTAGTTCTCCCTCCAGTTTTTTGTTTCAAAAAATGAAATTTTGAAAAAAAAAATTGTTACAATATTACTTTTAATAAAATAAGAATGAAAATAGTCACTGTTTATACATGTTCAAGAACAGAAATAAGCTCCATGGCAATTTGTATAAACTGTGTAGACAATACTATGAAGTCTGTGTCTTGTTCTACTTGCTTCATTTCTAATTAAGATTAGAGAATGTAGCAACTCATCATCTTGAAAGACCCTAAATGATATAAACTTTGAAATTTAACATATTTATACTCCATTTCATGTTTATTCAATAGTTGAATAACTCAATTACTAATGATGAAAACTTCAACTCATTGGCATAATGCTTCTTCAATCTTCATGCATGAATGGATAAATGATGTTGTTGTATAAACAAATATTGTTTTTTTTTTACAGGATGAACTGTTTGAATATGAAAAAATGACCACTCTACCTTTTTGTATAGACAAAGTTGTTTTGTTTTTGGATTGAATGAACTGTTTGACTTAGGAGATTCTTCCATTTTCTCAAGTGTGGCATCAATTTCTCAAAACTTTTCACTTTATTCAAATACCATGAAATCCATAAAGTAAACTTGGTGAATGTGAATCTACATAGAAATTGAAAAGGAATAATGTGGTTTTGATGGTATACCAGCCTCTGTCATATCAATAGGAGAAATTCTTCCAGTAGTGTAAGTTCCTCTTGTGTTAAGCTCCTCAACACTAAATCTGCTCAATCCTTCAAGAACAACTATGTAAGTAACCCTACCACTTGGTTTCTCAACTCCTCTTGATAGATGTAATTCACGAGCAACAACACCCCTAACATCAAACATAAAGTCATAAATACAAATAATTTTATCATAAATTGCTTATAAAAATTGCTATATTAACAAAATATACCTTGTATGGCAATTGGGTTCTTATTGACTTTTCCCATCAAGTTTGTGAGAATCTGATAACCCTTGTTGATTCTTAGAGCTTATATCACCCAAATCAGCCCCTATACACTCAACACTCAACAGGATCAATGTTAAATAGGGTCAATGTTACTTTCTATATATGTGTATATTCCCTATCCTATATATATATATATATATATATATATATATATATATATATATATATATATATATATAGGATAGGGAATATATATTACAACCCTACCTAAGCATAGGTACTAAACCTATAAAATATGTTGTTTTAACATAGTAAATATACAAGATTTGTTTTTCACTTGATAAATATATCATCCTCGTTAACATTTCTTTCCTTCATCATCATTTTACCATCCATATTTTATTTCCTCAATTATCGTTTATTACTTCACCCCAGTGAATATTACTTTTATTCGCTGTCAGAAAAATCTAAGATAATCAATATTTTTGCTTTCTTATCATAACTATTGCGTCGATCTTGAATCTACATCTTCAATTGTTAATTGTGAATCCCCTAATCGCAATCTTTATATAGTAAATCAACATATTTTCGTAAGGTTTAGTGCCTAAGCTTAGGTGGGGCTGTAATGTATATTCACTTTTTCCATATATATATATATATATATATATATATATATATATATATATATATATATATATATATATATATATATATATATATCTTTTGGAGATGTATCTTGATGACATGTATATTGATGACATGGGAATCCGATATAGTTTTTATAATGATCATTTATTAAAGAATGACTATGGTTCTCAAATGATTGAAGAATAGGATAGTGACCCTAACAAAATTATCAGGCGTTACAGTATGTTCCATTGTAAAATCCCGCCAACAATACATACCATTCAAAACATCAAATAAACAATTAACATCTACATCTTATTCGATCAATTTCAGCAAAAACCAAAACAGGAATTAACATAACTTTTTCTAACATCTTTATTCTTTAACGCCTCACGTAACCACTACATCACTGCTCTTCGAAAATGAAACTTATAGGGTTGATATTCATATCAAAGCAAGCACTAACAAACTGAAAAAGGTAATATGAGGGAAAATGTTATAATGGACTTCCATTTTCAGAAGACAGAATACCAGATTATTATATTAGACATGCCTCTACAGTTTCAGCAAAGCAATCTCTATTCTCATCTCGCACTCAAAAAAACTATAGTTTTGTTTCAGGTGAATATTTTAATGGATCCAAAAGAGTAATTCACTTAACAACTTGTGAGAAAGAAGTCTTAAAAAAACTCTAGATAGGAGGGAGGTATGTGTAACTATGAATACATGAGACATAACTACCAATACCATATGTGTCATGTTCATTAACTATAACTCATTTCTTAGGTCAAGTCTCGCAACTAAGACTCCCTTCCTCTCGCCTGACAGTTGCTACAACAAAAATCGACAATCAATATACAAATTAAGATAAAAATCTACTACCTGTGACAAAAAGAAAAAAGATGGTTTCTTTTCATAATAGAACAATCAATATACATACATGTAACCCCATTCGTTGCCATAGCAAGAGACAAGCTAGATAAAATGTCAACACCAAAATTCAGGGTTTGTAGTACACGAGCTTCTACGAACTGATGCAAGTCAGAAATTGAATCCTTAAATCGAAATTTAAAGCTCGATTAAAAATCGAAATCAATACTTTTAATCTGCAAACAACAAACAACAAAAAACCCACATAAATCATTGAACAAAAAAGGCAGGTATTTAGGAACGACAGCAACTCCTTGGGTTGCTCGAAAACCCTGGTGGTGGTATACGCCTCACTTGCTGTTGAGAAGAAGCTCCATTTGATCAACGCCCTCCACAGTTGACAACACCGTCGTCGATGTTGTTGACAAACGGCTATTCAGCTGTGATGAGGTCGACGACGATATGTTGTCAATCATAAAACGATTTCTTCTGTGACCCTCTCCAACGTATAGAAAAAGACGAAAAAAGAAACACCAAGAATTTGAAAATCAAAAATCATAAAAAGTGAATTCAGATTTAAGGTGAAAGCCTAAATAAAAAACACGGAAGTGATTTTCAATGAGACGAGGCTCAGAAAAAGGGGATGAAAGACAGTATGGTTGCAAACACCGGTTGCATAGTCTAATCGGATATGCCTTCCGAGTTGCCTTGACAAAATATGACCTTCAAGTTCACCCATGGTCGACGGTGCAAATTGTTTTCACAAACAAATATCATCATCGCCTCTATCTTTGTAAAGAACAATCAAAATACGACATTTGCAAGACAAAAGTGCCGACATGAGATTGTATAAGACAAATTACAACACATACCTAAAGAAGAAACAAAGACGGCGAAGAGCAGAGGAAGAGAGACGCGGAGGCGAAATAGAAACACAAAGAAGCGAAGAGGAAGGAAGAGTAAAGAAGAAAGGGGAAAAATTAAATAAAATAGAAACGAACCGTATTGGAGAAGAATGGCGGCAACTGGGTGTGAGGAAGAGAAGATAAGGATGACAAATTATACGGCTGTCTATGCGAAAAAATGAAAAGTAGAAGTTTTAGTGGCAAAATAAGAAAGGCAAAAACTTCCGTGCGAAAATAAGAAAGAGGGAAAAGGTAACAGTAGCTAACATTTTGAGAATTAATAGTATATATAATGGTCCCGATCTGTTTCCACAAATTTGCCCTATTTTTTTTTTAATTTTTACAACTTCACTTTTGAATTTCAAAAGTGTTTTTTACAACTTGGTTTTAACTATGGCTTTACAACTTTTATTCT
The DNA here is from genome assembly GCF_051521515.1 of Lactuca serriola. Taxonomy (NCBI): domain Eukaryota; kingdom Viridiplantae; phylum Streptophyta; class Magnoliopsida; order Asterales; family Asteraceae; genus Lactuca; species Lactuca serriola. The sequence goes on along the minus strand of NC_136412.1, from coordinate 23,511,393 downwards.
TTATAACTTCGTACATATTTTTTACTTTGGTTTTAAATGGTGCTATTATGTTGTACCAATTTATTATTTCAAATCATAAAACTTACTCTCTCTCCATCAGTCATCCTATCAAGTTGCATGGATGAAGGCAAACCAAAAGGATCATGCTACTATCAAATCAAGTACATACCAATTATAGGTATGGGCTTAGACACCAAATCCAAAAGAAGCGAGCCTCCACCAATCCTTCGCTCCGGACCTCAAAAGGTTCAGAGCGCACGTCACCTTCTGGTCAGCAAGGTATGAACAACTGAAGAAGCATCCCTCCACATCAGATACCCACTTCATAGCTATGATCGGGTCTTGGACTCTATCAAAAGTCGGGGGCTTCATATTATCGAAGTCCCGATACTGAAAGACCCGCCATGTCCCAACACATGCAGCCGCCACAGCTGTGGAGGCTTTATTTTAAGGATTTGGGTTTAAAGTGGGAATGTTTTAAGGATTGAGAGTGAGAGAGTTATTAGGAACGTAGGGCTTCTCGCCACCTTTTCATGGATATAAGGTTCGTTGGAAACGGACCTTGGATGAGGAAGTTATGGCACTTTGAAGTTATTGACAACTTTGGTCTCTTATGGAGATAAGTGGCAAGGTAGTCCCATGCATGCAAGGAATGCATGCACGTGTTTGGCTGGGTACATCCAACATATAAGGTTATCTGTTCACGAGTGATTTGTGAGTACGTCGGGCGTACTCCCTTCAGACTAAAACCCTAATTTTTAGGGTTGAGCACTATATAAAGAACGTTATAACCTTAAAGATCAGCCATCCTCTCACCCTTAGACAGCTTTCACGAAACTCTAATCCATCCTTGTGTATTCTTGGAGCTTAGAAGGTCATTAGAAGATTATTTTGGTGCTTTTGAAGAAGGTGTTCACTCTTGAAGATTCATTGAAGATAGATCTTTTAGATCCAAAACCTCATCAGCATTTGACTTTCATTTGAGGTATAAAGTCTTAAACTTGGTGATTATTTCCTTAGATCTCTTGTGTTGGGTTTTGGACCTTTTTGGTCCCAAGGATGAAGCTTTATGGTTCAAATCCGTTTCCTAAGCTTAGGGTTGCCACCATTGGTGCTATTTCAATCCTTATGACAGAAAGTTGCCATCTTGAAGGTCTTGATGTGTTCATGCATGAGTTAAAGTCATTTTCATGGAAGTAGATTGCTATACTTCGAGTTTGGGTTCATTTGGGTCGTGTAAAGTCTCCAAGTCAACGACTTTATGGATTAAGACATTGAAGAGGACTTGGATCTGTGATTTTAACCTCTAGAATAAAGTATTGAGTGCTTAATGGTATAAGTGGCTTAACAGAGCAGTATGCTGGGCGTACAAGCATGTACATACAACGTACAATCGAGTACACCCCACATACTCATGTAATGGGCTAGGTTTTGTTTTAGGCCTCGGTTTGGTTCATTCCTTGGACTTCTTTACTTTGGGCCTTGGTGGACCATCAGAAATCAGATATTTTTGGGCTAAGAATATATGTGGGCTTAAAGTGAAGGCCCATTTGAGGATTTGGGCCCAATTTGGAAAATTGGGCCATTAGTGGTCTTTTATGGATTTTACAGTTTTGGGCCTTATCGGTTTTGGGTTGGGACTTAGTTATGAATCTTGTTGGGCCAGGGGTAAAATGGTCAATATACCCCCAAGTATGGATTATGGATCATGGTTTGGGACCTAATTGCTAATTGGGCGATATTTTGGTATTGATAGCTCGAGGATTTATCAGGACAACAGCTAAGGATTTCTTGCAGGGAGTTTCAACATTTGAGGTGAGTCTCCTCATTGTTTGTATGGGTCGAAGGCACCAATGTCGAATAACCCCTCGCTGTTAGCTGGTAGATCCTCGAACTGTTGATCACTCGACTCCCCAAGCTATCAATTACCAAAATGTCACTTAGACCAAAATACCCTCCAAAAGTCAAACTATGTCAACCATGGTCAAAGTCAAATTCAACGCTCCGAGTTGACTCAACTCGCCGAGTTGCTCCCTTAACTCGTCGAGTGCTAAAACACCGAACACTGAAATTGTGAACTAACTCGTCGATTCAGCCCCTGACTCGTCGAGTTTTGTGGCTACTCCTGGTCCCCATTTGTCGAATCTACTCGTCGAGGCAGTCCTCATACTCGTCGAGTCCTCGCATGAACAGGAAATAGGACAGCTCACTTCGACTCGTCGAGTCCCTCCCTGGACTCGTCGTGTCCCTCAGTCTGTTGGGCTATCTTAATGGATTAAGCCACTATTCTACAGATCCAAGCTCCAAACTTCGAAGATACACTGGAAATGACCTTGGAAGGGTAAAGTTTCTAACTTTACCCGTTAATACCCTCACTTAATGGGTTTTGTGACATCCCCATTTTCACGGCCAGAAAAGACCGATTTTGTTTATGATTTATAAAAATCAGAGTACCTCTTTTAATGAAAACTTTGCGGAATTTGTTCCCATAAAAACATGATAAATACGTTATCAAAGCATTTCCGAAGAAATGTATTATATTCATTTTAAAACATTGGGATGTCATCTTCAATACAAAAACATAAGCATAAACAGAACTTACATTCATTATCACTAGTGATTTATATTTCCTTAATCTCTCAGTGTAATGTTGATGGGTTTTAGCCATAAGAACTTTCCTATGTGCGCATGCAAAACCCTAATGCTTGGATCTAGGCTTTCTAATTAAACATGCTTTGAATCCAAGACTTCTAATGGCTAATTAGGTTAAATAACAACATTGAAACAGATCTAGAACCATACCTTTGAATTCCTTGTTGATCTTGTTGTCTTGGAGCTTCTAGAGTCACAAATGTCACTCCTCTAATGGCTTACAAACACCAATAGCAAGGAAGATGATTTAGGAGAGAGGAGAGGGGAGGAAATCGGCCAAGGTTCTCTTGCTTTAGGAGAGGTGCTGATTTCCTTATGCCATAGGGTCTATGACAGTTTATACCCTTTTATTTAATTAATCTCTTTAAGTCACCAAATTAATTCTAATTAATTCTATGACTTATATTAATCAAATAACAATATATTATACTTTATATTATTCTCATAATATATTAATAATATTTACTCTCTCTTAATAAATCATCCTATCAAGTTGCTATGGTGAAGGCAACCCAAAAGGACCATGCACAACCGGGTCAAATACTTGCCAAATATAGTTGAAGCCTTAGACACTATTCCAACAGTCTCCCACTTGGATAAGTCTAGTAACTATATGCACAAGTACAATTCGGTTTGATTAAATAGATATACATATCTACTATAATCATCGGTAAAAGTCACGTAGAAGCAGTTCCCATCCTTCGTGGTTGATCTAAACGGTCCACATACATCGGTATGTATTAGGTCCAATAGACCCTCACCCCTTTCACACGTACTCGTGAAGGGTGATTTAGTCATCTTTCCAAGTAAACAAGACTCGCATGTGTCATCTTCCCTAAGGTCGAATGACTCCAACACTCCATCCTTTTGGAGTTGGGCTATGCGTTTCTTGTTGACATGTCCAAGACGACAATGCCACAAGGATGCTTTATCCATACTAGTGGAAGAATCTATATTCAAAACATCATTTCCTAAGTTATCAACAATCATAACAGTTTCATATATTCCATTACATGGTATAGCTTCAAAGTAAAAGACACCATTTAGATAAGCCAAAATAGAACCATTCTCATTATTAAAAGAAAATCTAAATCCTTGTCTATATAAACCATGAAATGAAATGATGTTTCTAGCCATTTCTGGCGAATAGCAACAATTGTTCAAATCTAAACACAAATTATTCCTAAGCACTAAAGAATACACTCCAATCTTGGTCACAGGCGATGATCTTCTGTTCCCCATGATTAGATTGATCCTTCCTTGCTCCACATCCCTACTTCTTCTTAGTCCCTGCACATTAGAACAAATGTGGTAACCACAACCGGTATCAAGAACCCAAGAAATAGCATGATTAGAATCGTTAGATTTAATTGTGTATATACCTACGAAAGATGGCTTGATCTTTCCTTCTTTGATTGCTTGCAGGTACTCTGGGCAGCTTCTCTTCCAATGTCCTATCTTGTGGCAGTGGTGGCACTCTGCCTCCTTCGGGTTAGGACAGGGCTTAGCGGGATCAACTTTGGTCCCACTAGAAGAGGCACCATCTCGGGCTTTAACCTTGCGATAGTTCTTCGATGAAGCTTTCCTTTTCTTTCCCTTTCCTTGACCAATAGCCAAGACAGGAGCAGTAGGCGGATTGGGAGTTGGTGCAACAGACTTGTCTTTGAAGTTGCTCTCAGCAACCCTCAAAAGACCTTGGAGTTTGCTTAGGGTGACCTCTTCTTTGTTCATGTGGTAGGTCATCCTAAATTGGTTGTACATCGGAGGCAAAGAGTGAAGCACCATGTCGATCGCCAAGTCTTCCCCAAAGTCAACATTTAACTTGCGAAGGCGGTCGACATACCTTTGCATCTTTTGCAAGTGCACGGTAAGAGATTTTCCATGACCCACCTTAGCGGAAATCATGTTGGTGAAAATCTCATAACGCTCTTGTCTCGCGTTCTGGTGGTATCTCTCCAATAAGTCTTGGTGCATCTCGTACGGGTACATGTCCTCGTAGGACTTTTGGAATTCGGAGTTCATGGTGGCAATCATGATGCAATGTACCTTCGCTGCATCTCGCTCATGAGTTTCAAAAGCGGTGATTTCGGCCGGAGTAGCGATTTCGGGGTTGATCTTTTCAAGCTTCTCATCAAGGACATACTCCTTATCCTCATAGCGAGCAATGGTGCGAATGTATCTTATCCATTCGCTAAAGTTCGTTCCATCGAAGGTGACCTTTTGGCAAAGGCTCATCAACGTGAAAGAACTAGCAGCAGCGTTGTTAGCGTTTGACATCTACAAACAGAAAGGACAAAGATAGATTAGAATAAGAATCCCTAATTATCACCCAATAAGAAAATTAGGGCTAGGATCCAACAATAACATTTACATACTAGAAAAGGGATGTCGTAATCTAACATGCAAATAAATTGAAGGTAAGTGAATGACGATTCACTAATTCTCCATCACAAAACTTAAACTATTAGTCCTAAGTGTTTTGAGAATTCCTAGGTTCGGATGAGATTCATTGAAACTATTCAATGGCATGTTTAAATCTCGATATGCCCCTCTTGTTTGTGACTGGGATACCGAGGATCACAAAGCGGGTGTGAGTTACCATGCAAATTCACATGGTGCCTTCATTGTAACGATCACCTATTCGATGTGCCGGTAAACCACACACGCTCCATCGAACTATGATAAACAATGAATCACCCTTTGCCACCTTTGCTTAGAACCAATTAGTGTGCCGGTAAACCACACACGCTCCACTAACTTCTTAGCAAGGGTGCAAAGTGTAATTTCATGGGATTGCATCAATTCACTTTTCCTAAAGTAACTAAGATTGAGAAATTTTTAAAAAATGTGTAGTTACTTTGTATTACTTATTATACTTTTAATGAGAGGATGAGGTTGCCCTATCCTACCCGTTCGGCTAACGACCCTCCACCAATCAAGCAAGCGGTGGGTGTGAGTGTACACCCATTAAGCGCCATTTTATAGGTTGCAACCTTATACCCACCTTATAGATCGGCTTCGTGAATGAGGCCTACTAACGGTAAGACTAGCATTTAGTTATACATATACATATACATATATATATATATATATATATATATATATATATATATATATATATATATATATTATTATAGTAATATCATATTAGTATAAGGTTGTATTTTAAATCTTTTAAAATCTAGGGTTTGAAATTTAAGTTGTGTAAATTAAAACTTTTAATCACAAAATATAAATTTCAAAACTTGAGGGCAAGTTTTAAACATTTAAAACATGGAGGATCAAATAACAAATAATTCCAATTAACAATTAATATCCTAATTATCTATATTTGATTTTATTCAAGATTTCTTTTTAAGATAATTACCAAAACAATCAAAATAATTAATTAATTATCATATAAGGAAATTAAGTATTTTATTAGTTGATAAATATCTTTAATTAGATCAAGATTATAGTCATATATATCAAAAAATCGGATTAGGGTTGATCTAATATGATTAAGGTAAGTTTCCATAAGATAATTATGAAGAAATCCTGAATCTGGCCATTCCTGACGCTTGGACTCGCCGAGTGCACAAAGTGACTCGCCGAGTCAGGCCAACTCGCCGAGTCCACTTTGGAACTCGCCGAGTCCATGACTCAGAAACACAAAATTCGAATTTTGCAGTTATGTTTCAGACAATTAAGCAACAATTTAATGAAAACCAAGCTAGGCTCTGATACCACTAATGGGTTTTAGCCAGAAGAACTTTCATATGTGCGCATGCAAAACCCTAATGCTTGGATCTAGGCTTTCTAATTAAACATGCTTTGAATCCAATACTTCTAATCACTAATTAGGTTAAATAACAACATTGAAACAGATCTAGAACCATACCTTTGAATTCCTTGTTGATCTTGTTGTCTTGGAGCTTCTAGAGTCACAAATGTCACTCCTCTAATGGCTTACAAACACCAATAGCAAGGAAGATGATTTAGGAGAGAGGAGAGGGGAGGAAATCGGCCAGGGTTCTCTTGCTTTAGGAGAGGTGTCGATTTCCTTATGCCATAGGGTCTATTTATACTTGTAGACTCCTTAAGGGTTACAGTCTAAACCCTAATTGGATAATCTTCTCTTAAGGCTATCCAAATCCTTTCCTTACATAAGTCATGGACGATTTTGAAGCTATCCGAGCTTCTAGAATCCGTCCACTATATATCTATAAGGATTTATAGTCTAAAGCTTAACTATCAAACAATTGACAGTTTATACCATTTTATTTAATTAATCTCTTTAAGTCACCAAATTAATTCTAATTAACTCTATGACTTATATTAATCAAATAACAATATATTATACTTTATATTATTCTCATAATATATTAATAATATTTACTCTCTCTTAATAAATCATCCTATCAAGTTGCTATGGTGAAGGCAACCCAAAAGGACCATACACAACCGGGTCAAATACTTGCCTAATATAGTTGCAGCCTTAGACACTATTCCAACAGTGTCTAGGCTTTCTAATTAAACATGCTTTGAATCCAATAGGGTTTTCAACCCACAATAATATAATTATTATGTTTCATCATCAAACAATTATCCCAATTACCCATCCCCAATATCTTCTTTATTCTTAAGGGTCTACCCTAAGAATTATTTATCCTATATTCCTTCAAACCGAAGTCCATTGCTTCCAGGGTTTATATGATAGGCACTAAGTCCATAGCCTCCAATGCTCGTTCGTAAAGCACTAATTCCATAGCTGCTAAAGTTCATTCATCGGGTACTAAATTCATAGCTACCAGTGTTTATCGAATAGGTATTAAGTCCATAACTACCAACTTTTATCTAACATGTACTAAGTCCATAGCTACCAACGTTTATCCAATAGGCACTAAATCTATAGCCGCCGATGTTATTTATTAGGCACTAAGTCTATAGTTGCCAATGTTCACTCATATCATCTTTCATCTCTCATCATTTATCTACCCATGTTTTACCCAATATATCCGTAGATATAAAATACATATACATTTTAAATCATTTAAAACTTGTATAAAATCGTTCATCCAGCATAGATAACAAGTATACAGATAATGTGCACACATAGCACGTAGTTTATATAAAATATTTCATATCTATGCGTAAGATGAAAGTAACTATGCACTCACAACTCGTAATTTATATTAAATACTTCATATCTATGTGTAAGATGAAAGGGACCATGCACTCACTTGTTAAGGTGGTGATTCCGAACTCAGACAACGCTTCGCTTCTATTAATTTATTTTCGTTCGACGAAACCTAGTATCATTACCACTAGAGTTTAGTCTAATATTGACCGAGACTAATTAATAGTCTAGCTATTATTACTATTATATAAGTGTTAAACAATACTCTTCACCCACTATGTACAAACAGGGGCCAGACATAAAACACCGGAGGGCAGGACCATTTTGGCATATAGCACTTCTGAAATCCAACAACCCTATGCGGCCCTTTAAACCAGATTCTCCGTACCGCGAGTGGTTAAAAAGATATTATAATGACACTTATATAACTCATAATAATAGCCCAAATATTTATTATAAGTTCCTAATAACAATACTATATTTAAATAAAAGTTATATTTAAAATAGGGTAGGTGTATCTTACCTACGAGGAGGTTTGGCTAGAAGCCGTGCTCTACAGGGGCAGAACTCATTTTTGATGCTCATCGTCTTTAAATTGACTAGCCCGGATCTGCGGGCGTTACAAGTTTCCATGCAAACCCTAACTCTTAAGGACTTGGATCTTGGTCCACAAGCCATCCAACACCAAATCAATGCATCCAAACACAGATCTGGACCCAGCCACCTCATAACCATGCAAAGCTCCTGCCTTTTTCCTCCAAACATGGCCTTATGAGCTAAAAAGGCAAAAAGAAAACTTCTTATGCTTGCATAAGGATTCCTATGGCATAAAGCTTACACCTTTATGAAATAACACCCTTAATGGTTCTAGATCTGAAAGCATAATCCCCTGGGATGTCCGTTCCTCACATGCTAGGGTTCTTGGACCAAAAACCCCCAAAAGTGACAAATAAGAGATCTAAGTGCACAATGATCAAGGTTGAAGGTTTCTTACTAGAAAATGGAGAAGGATGTAAGAGATTTTTGGATCTACTAGTCTCTTCTTGTATCCCAAAGGCTTCACCTTCTTCTTCAAGCTCCAAAGCACTCTAGAATGCTCAGTAATGGCTCGCAAACTCATGGAAGGCACTAGGGTTTCGTTTTGGACTTGAGAGAGAATTAAGGACGCTGGAGAGTGTTATAATGTTCTTTAAATAGGGTACAAGGCCCGAAATTAGGGTTTCCCAAACCCAAACCAACTTGTCGAGTTGGTCCCCCGACTCGCCGAGTCGGTCACTTAACTCGCGACTCAAAAACCGCTCTGACTCGCCAAGTTCTTCCATGGACTCGACGAGTTGACTTCATCATTTAAGGATTTTCCTTCCTTTATTGATCTTCTAGATTCCGGGTGTTACAATTCTCCCTACTTAAACTAGACTTCGTCCTTGAAGTCCGTTACCGCCAACTACCCCGCAACCTCTAATGGTGCTCTGATACGATGCATACTCTGTCTGCCCGGTCCAATCTTTGAAGAACCGCTTCTATTTGTATACCGCCCAATCTTTCTTGAGCAAAATGCTAACCCTCGAGGGCATCCTCTGGAGAACTATCCAATCGCTAGAAACCTTTAGTACATCTCTCTTACCCAATCGATACTCCTTCCAATACTCCCCGCGTATTCCTGTTGAACATCCTAGGGGTCCCCCCTTCTTTTCTGGCGTGTTAACTGGCCTTCCTAAGACAACTTTACATAAACAAAAACCTTCTCTATCTCTGTGTGGGAGAGCCCTACGTTGTACTAAATCTACAGTCACTCCCAGTGCTGTCTCGTTGCTGCTACCGACCGAATAGTTTCTCTTATCGCGTCTTAGTTCCGAACACCCAACTTAGCGGATGGTGTGAAAACCCGAAACTTGTTCCGTTTCCGTTAAGCGGTTCCGTTAATAAAAATTCAAATTTGTTAACTTTTCCGTCAAAATCTTTGGTTTATTAAAATAATCTAGTTATATTTAATTAAATTATTACGAGTCGGAGCCAAAAATCGCGCGGAAACCCAAATATCTCGAAAAATCAACATTTTTGGTCTAAATGGGATTACGACCGTAAACCTGTTTACGGTCAAGGACGAATGGACCCCACTTTCACCCTATAAATACGATGCCTCCGACTTCATTAGGACGTTTCTGGCCACATTCTCTCCTCCTCTCTCTAAGAAACATAAACCGTAAACACTGAAAACGCAATTAAACTTCGGGAAACATCGAGAAAATCACGTTTGGAGCCCTTTAGAATGCCTAGAAACACTCAGCTCGTCGAAATCAGCATCCAAACATCATTCTTATTGAGTTTACGGTCCAACCTTCAAAGACCGTAAACTCTGTTCTTGAGTTTACGGCCGTAAACTCGCCAAGTCTTCAGAAACCGTAAACTCTTTTTCACAGTCGTAAACACCTTTTTGGTAGTACTTTTGGCTGAAAACCCATTTCTTCAATTCAAGCAAGTCTCGGTAACATTCCTCAACTAAATTCAAGTGTTTTCTGACACTTTATTTATCGAAATTGCTAATTTAGATACATATACGTATTTATTTGATAATAGGATTTCATTAAGTGTCGCGTGCAACAACTCAGGAATCTTCTTTTCAGTCAACAACCCCACGCAACAACTGTGAGTTCATACCCCTACATTTTTCCGTATTTTAAGGTTTTCAAGGGGGGAATACAAGCTAAACACAAATGTTTTTCTTATAAGCTAAACATAAATGTTTTCAGGAATATACATAAAACTTATGCAAATTTCATACTTTATTTCCCTTTTGTACTATGTTGAGCATAAGGGACGTTTTCACTAAAATTACATAGTTTTTACGGATACGCTATTCACTACGTTATACATGCAAACTATAATCGGTATGGTTTGGAAATTCTCTAAAAACTTATCAAGCATAGAAACTTTCTCTACTAAACATATGCACTGGAACAGAAACCGTTTATAGTTTATATCACTGTTTTATCATGATTTTCATAACTGTAACTTATCACTATACGCGGTATACATTCGGATTTTCACTACGGTAGAACGCTACTGCATTACATGTAAACTAGATTGTACGATACTGTGAGGCGCTACTTCACTATTGTACCCTTAGGTGTACAGGTATAAATCCTACCATTGTATAACCAGAGTCTCCTAGAGGGAGAGCGTGAGGTTTGTGAATAGATCTATTCGGGGCTGACAATCCCACATCTGGACTGCTAGCTACAGTTAGGCGGGCACGCCTGAGATGTACAAATGTCATTTAACATCAACGCCTGAAGAACGTTGGAAAGGTCACTAGTCATATCAAACATGGTTATATGACTCACATTATGTATAAATCACCGATAGTTTACCAACCTGGTTTTCCCTAGGGTAACTACTACTACTGCTCCTAGAACTACTCTCATCCTAGGCTTTCCCTAGGGTAACCTCCAACCTGAACCCATTCCTCAGCTATTGAAGGTGTCTTCATAATGCTAATTAGCCACTACCTAAATATCATCACATGTGACGAGGCTTAGATAATCCTTCGAGTAAAGCACTCTAAGATTATTCAACCCTGATCACATGTGACTTGGCGTATTCACCTAATGGCTAACTCCCATCACTTGGAGTCCCACAAGGCACAAAGCAAGTAGCATTCAGACAAAAAGTAAAATCTAACCAGAACATAATCAAGTTATTTTATTCACATATTAGGAATCTGTACTAGCATGCAACTCATAAAGCTCATACACATATAATAGGCATATAAGGCATCCTTCCTAGATCCTTAATCCTAATCTAACATGCAGTTTTCATAAGCATATCATATCTAAACAAACATGTATGGGTAATTTAGGAGAACTTACTTGAGCTCGGTTGATTGCATGCACCACACCCTTTTTCTCTTTTTCAAAGTTCTTTTCTCTTTTCTCAAAGTTCTTTTATAAAAATGAATTTCCTTTGAAATTTTCATACCAAGTCCTCAGTTTGAGTTCAGACACACCAAGAGTGTGCCCGAATCCCTCAAACCAAGGCTCGGATACCAACTTGAAAAATCCCAAAAATACTGTCCAAAATTTTCTTTTTTAACCATTAATAAAAATCATAATTATCATCCATTTCATTCATAAACAGAAATCGTTATATCAAATCAGAGTATCATCTCAAAACATTCTCTTTTTATCATGGTAAACATCCCAAGCTAAAACTTCTTGTTGTGTGTCATGCAGTCATCCCGAGCTCTTCCCTCTGCTACCGAAAGTACCTGAAACAAAACTGAAAACTGTAAGCACGAACCTTAGTGAGTTCCCCAATGTACCACATACCATACACATAATCACATACTACAAACATTGGGCCTATCCTGCTACATCGGGCCCCGCCCGACATGGGACGAATCCGGCATCAGGCCCTGCTCGGTATACAGATCTGTTTCTACTAGGCCCCGCCTGTCTCCGGGTCCCGCCCGCTACACACATACAATAATAACATATAAGCATGCTAATACATAACAAACAATCGTTATATTATAACTGCTAGTCTCAAGGCCCCGCCTATCTTGGGCCCCGCCCCTACTCTGCTACTAATGAGATATGGAACCCCGTCCACACTCAGCTAGTGATGAGATAGGGGCCCCCGCCCACACCCATCTCCCTACCAGGCACATACAAGTATCACAAAGACAACAAGTATAATGAAACATACACTACTGCCTCAGGTACCACCCGGTATCGAACCGTAGCTCGGAAACATACATATAATCCTTCCTCAGGCCTCGCCCGACATCGGGCTAAACCCGACGTCGGATCTAATTCCGGTATACACTAACATACATAAACGGGCCGACATTGGTGCCTTAGACCCGTTCCTACTAGAGAAAATTCACCTCACAAGCTAACTGTAGAATCATGTGAATAACCCCCCGCAACTAGCTGACAGATCCTCGAACTGTTGATCACTCAACTTCCCAAGCTATCAATTACCAAAATGACACTTAGACCAAAATACCCTCCAAAAGTCAAACTAAGTCAATCCTGGTCAAAGTCAAAGTCAACGGTCAAAGACAACGCTCCGAGTTGACTCAACTCGCAGAGTTGCTCCCTCAACTCGTCGAGTGCTAAAACTTCAAACACTGAAATCGTGAACCAACTCGTCGAGTCAACCCCTGACCCGTCGGGTTCCTTGGCTACTCCTGGTCGCAATTTATCGAATCTACTCGTCGAGTCAGTCCTCAAACTCGTCAAGTCCTCGCATGAATAGAAACGGGACAGCTCACTTCGACTCATCGAGTCCCTTAGTCTGTTGGGCTATCTTAATGGATTAAGCCACTATTCTATAGATCCAAGCACCAAACTTCGAAGATACAATGGAAATGACCTTGGAAGGGTAAAGTTTCCAACTTTACCTGTTAATACCCCCACTTAATGGGTTTCCATGCAAACCCTAACTCTTAAGGACTTGGATCTTGGTCCACAAGCCACCCAACCCCAAACCAATGCATCTAAACATAGATCTGGACCCAACCACCTCATAACCATGCAAAGCTCCTGCCTTTTTCCTCCATACATGGCCTTGTGAGCTAAAAAGGCCAAAAGAAAACTTCTTATGCTTGCATGGGGATTCCTATGGAATAAAGCTTGCACCTTTATGCCATAACAACCCTTAATGGTTCTAGATCTGAAAGCATAAGCCCTTGGGACGTCCATTCCTCACATGCTAGGGTTCTTGGACCAACCCCCCCCCCCCCCCTAAAGTGACCAAGAAGAGATCTAAGTGCATAATGATCAATGTTGAAGGTTTCTTACCAGAAAATGGAGAAGGATGTAAGAGGTTTTTGGATCTACTAGTCTCTTCTTGTATCCCCAAGGCTTCACCTTCTTCTTTAAGCTCCAAAGCACTCAAGAATGCTCAATAATGGCTCACAAGCTCATGGAACGCACTAGGGTTTCGTTCTGGACTTGAGAGAGCATTAAGGAGGCTGAGGGAGTGTTATAATGTTCTTTAAATAGGGTAGAAGGCCCGAACTTAGGGTTTCCCAAACCCTAACCAACTTGCTGAGTTGGTCCCCCAACTCGTCGAGTCGGTCACTTAACTCGCGACTTAGAAACCGCTCCGACTCGCCGAGTTCTTCCATAGACTCGACGAGTTGACTTCATCATTTAGGGATTTTCCTTCCTTTATTGCGCTTCTAGATTCCGGATATTCCAGTCTGATGACTGATTGGACCTGTTGCATGTTGGCATTCCAGTCCAATGATTGATTAGGTTGTGGTAGGCCAGTCCGATAACTGATTGGGATGGAGTATTCCAGTCTGATGACTTATTGGGCCGATGCATTCCAATCTGATGACTGATTTGGCCGGCACATTCCAGCCTGATGACTGATTGGGTCAGCACATTCTAGTCCGATGACTGATTGGGCCGGAGTATTCCAGTCCGATGACTGATTGGGCCCATTACATGTTTTATATGTCTTAATGCATGTGATATTTTTGGGGAGTCACTGAACTTTATGCTTACCCAGTTGCTGTTATTTTCAGGTATTATCGGTTCGTAGGAAGGCGAAAGCATGACTGTACACACTCATCAGCAGTATTGAAGATTCTGCATTATTATGTTACTCTGATTTTCAATAAATATAACTTTGGATAAATGATTTTCGTAACTTGTATTCTAAAAATGAGCAGTTCCACGTTAATTAAAAATGAAATATCTTGATGTGAAAATGGGACTTTACAAAGTGTGTGTTGCAGACTACATGGCATAGCACAGTCTAAACTGTGTCCCCTCCCAACAACCCTCAATGACACCACTCCCAATCTTAAGCCTTAAAGTAAACCATATGCTAAAAAGAAAGTCAGACAAAGTGAGGTGTATCCTATTTGGGACCCTCCCATGTATGGCATTACAAAAGTCTTTCTATCTCTCTCACGCAGAGGTACACCATCCCTTTGTATGGCAAATATATAACAAAACAATATGGAGCTTGGCATCTTTTAGGCATAACATGCATGATTGCATACCATAACGAAAATATACAAAACTGGTATACGTTAAAACAGGCTTGTGGACCACCATAACTTTTGTCTAAAATTTTTAAATCCATATCCATACATCCATACATAACTAATATATTACATATTTGCATACGATTATAATAACCATCGAAATAATATCCACTTCCTTCTAATTAAAACAATTTGGACTTCGGTGATTGTAAAAGTCGCACACATCAGATAACCTTTAAAACCTTCAACTCATTTTATTTTTATCCAAGCTTTTTGCTTTTTTTTATTATTTTAAATATAGTACCGGTACCCGTACCCGTTAAATAAAATATAACCCCAATTATATAATTCATTTTCCAGATATGGATCCAAGTGGCCTCCTCCACAAACAATCTTCATATCTAAAATACATAATTTTCAGAAACTGTACAAGGGAATTGGAATTGCATTTTGCAAATTATGAACAAGAATCCATTGTTTCTCCCTTTGGTGCATTATAGATTATACAACTAACAATCAAATCACCTCACCACACCTCAAGTCGATTTTTCTCGTACAAAAAGTGGGATCCATTCTGTTTCTCCTTTCTCCACAATTCCATCCTACCAATTACCAATTACACACTTAAACTGCATCTCTCATCTACCTTCTGCCAAAAACCTCGGAAACGGATTCTTTACTCCGGAATCCTAAATCCATCGATAGGCTTGGAAGGAATGTTCGAATGAAGTTATGTGACACACGTTCTTTCTTCCCCTTT
This sequence comes from Lactuca serriola, assembly GCF_051521515.1. Classification (NCBI taxonomy): domain Eukaryota; kingdom Viridiplantae; phylum Streptophyta; class Magnoliopsida; order Asterales; family Asteraceae; genus Lactuca; species Lactuca serriola. The sequence continues at coordinate 23,495,853 of NC_136412.1, read as the reverse complement.
TTTTGCCTTGACGACCCGCCCATGGACCCGGGTTCTTTGACGGATCTTGAAGACCCAAATGAATTGTCATCATTTGTGCAGAAAGACGCGGGCCCACCATTATTTGAAGGGTACCCCACAGCTGCATCTTGATGGGGAGGTGGGAATTTTTCACTCTTGCTTTTTGCATTTGCTTCTGTCACAACTCTCCTTTTCTAAATACCAAAATCCACAAAAAAACATTTAATTTTATTCAGTAAATTTATATTAACAGTATAGATTCTGTAATCATGTTTGATACATTCATTAATTGTTGTTTTGCTTGATTGCGTGTTTATTTAAATTTACAATTATTTTGTGATGGATGATGTACATAAATCAATCAACTACTTTTGCCTTATAAAGAAATAAGGTTGCTTTTATGTGGGCCTCAAAAAAGACAACTTACATATTATTATTCAGTATATAGGCTCAAAAAGTGGTTAATAACTACTACCTTTTTGCCTTTAAAAAGGAAAAAAGGTATACTTTTTTCTCCTTTCAAGTAGCAACTTTAAATTTCGAATGACAGGTGTACTAGACTTTTCAGCTGTCAAGGAAAATCACCAAACTCACATGTACTTTATAAACTAGATGAATAGAATAAGAGGTTTCAAAATCAAATATTATTATCTGTTAAGTATGATCTAAAAACTATGTTATTACAATAATATAATATAATATTATCTGATAAAGCGATTTGGGAGTTTGTATGGATTTAAATACACTTTAGACAACCTTATCCGTTTAACTTTTAGCTAAATATTTTAGTTTGACCCATTAAAAATTAAGTGTCATGATCTTTTGAGAACTCATATATTCGTGAGAACACGAGAACTTTATTTCCACTTACTTTTTTCAAAAAAAAATTGCACCTCTAACATATACAAGCACTTTCGTAAAAAATAATAACAAAAAAATGTGTAAATATGAAATGTGCATATGCATAATTCGTAAACAACGCAAATGTGCATATATGCACATTTCATATATCCACATTTTTTTTGACAAAAGTGCTTATATATGCACGTTTCAAGGTGCATAAACTTTTTATTTGAAAAAAAAGAAAAAAAAGTTGCGGAAAAAAAGGTTCTTGGATTTCACGAATATATGAGTTCCCTAAAAATAAAATATAACCCAAATCAACTCATCTATAAGTTGATGGATCTAAAAAGAACATGAAACAAAAGAAAATGAAAAAAAAAATAAAAATAAAAAAAATAAAGAAGTTTGACTTACATCTAAATTTGATTGGATTTCTGCATTGGCTTCTGGAGCTGGAACTGCACGGCTAACCCGGTCACGTGTCCTTGTTCTTCTATTTCCATCCACAGCATGAGATTTACTGCTTAAACCTCTTTGCCTATCCATAAAAATGTAACACAATTTACATTATTTAACATTTACACCAAATTATGGGAAAAAAAATACTATATATCATGGGGTTCAAAGAAAATACAACATAACAACCTTCTAGCTTCCTCGTCCCTCAATTTGACATCTATTTCTTTGCTTGGAGGGTATTTTGGTAATTCAGATGGTTCACAAGCATAAGGTTCGGTGTTGAAGAACTGCACAAAATAGTTTTAACCCCAATCATGCACACAGTTATAAAAATAAAAGGGAATGACAACAAAGCGATTACGACTCTGATTATTTTGGAATAATCGATTTGTGATGACATGCAACAAAAATGATTAATTAAGAGAAAACAAAAACAAAAAAGAAAATTACTATATTACCCCTCCTTTTACTCACATTGCTATTGAGGGCGGAAGTGGCAGTGCCTCTGTCCTTGGGATCGATTGCAAGAAGAGTTTCTAGTAAAGGTAGAGAAGAAGGTGGAAAGTCCTTGAATGTTTCTATTGTACAACGCCTGTAAGGATGTTGTGGCTTGAAAAGTGTTGCATTTGGTAATCGGTATTTCTTCCAATATTCATCTGATGGAGAGCCACATAATTTAAAAATCTTGTGTAGTTGTTCAACCTGAATTTATAAAACCAAATCAAGGTGGAATACCAATTGATCACCATAAAACTAATTTTCATGTATTAAACATTATAGTAAATTACAAAAAAGGTCCTTGTGCTTTTTAATATTTTACCTTGTTTGTTTAGTCCAACATTGAAACATTGTTCAGTTTTGGTCCTTATTTCAATGATCATAGTGAGTTTGGTCCTTATTCCATCGTTCCAGGTACCAAATCTGAAAAAGTTTTCAATTTTGACTACACACAGTAAAAACTAGAAAGGACAGGGACCACCTTTGTAACTTACTCTAAAACATTATCTGACATAAGTAATATGTTACTGTAATCAAAATATAAGTCAAAAAGAACAAGAAGGAACAAAGGAGAGATGCAAAATGAATCTTTTTGTCCCACCCTGATCTCTCCTTTGTGCAAAAGACATGAATACCCTCGAAAATCCCAGGTAACAAACACAGACTTAAGGACAGTTTTTGTCTAAATAAATAATACAATAAATGTATAGGAGTTATACAGACCTCTGTCCTTCCTGGCAATATGGGTTTCCCAGCAAGAAGCTCAGCCAAAATGCAGCCAGCACTCCAAAGGTCAACACTGACACCATAATAAGAGGCACCAAGAAGAAGCTCAGGGGGTCTATACCAAAGGGTAACAACACGACTTGTCATTGGTTGCTTATTTTGTGGATTAAAGAAAGAAGCCAATCCAAAATCAGCAATCTTCAGAATCCCATCATTGTCAATAAGTAAATTTGAGCCCTTGATATCACGGTGTAGCACACCGTTCTTGTGGCAATGCTCAAGCCCAGAAAGTAGTTGCTTCATATAGCACTTCACCTGCCCATTTCATTACTTTTTCAGATTATACAACACAAGGGTTGAGTGAAAATACAAAATCAGCAAGTTATTACTACATATATAGATTTCATAATATAAGAGAGCTCATTCCTTCATCATCCCTTCATGAAAAGTGAAAACTTCCGGTTAGTATATATTCTTGGAACTTCTTTTCTTAAAGAAGCATTCTGTAGCTTCTCTGATATTCTACAAGTATTAAATAATGATACTTTGGATCATTTCCAAGTTCCGACTTTTTAGTCAAAGTCAATGTAATATAAGCTGAAAACAACGTAAATCAGAAAATTTGACAGTATTCTCATCCGTTAGACTTTAAAAGCATATCATTGGATACCATCTTATGGACAAAAACATTAGAAAACAATAATGTCGGAAAGCACAACCAAAGGCAAATACAACCATACAAACCAGAAACAATAAGACAAATGCAACTATATGATAAAAAAATCAACATGACAACCAGGCATAAGGTCAATATATGTGTGGGGCCAGAAATGGATCTAAATATAACAAGACTTGTTAGTTGTTACTAACCTTAGATTAAAGAAGTAATAAGTCCGTATCTATCTTAATTGTTGAGATTATGATAATGAGTTTTGAAAGATACCTGTGGCTCTGTAAACTTGACACCTTGGACAGCAGAAAGACCAGAGAGATCATGTTCCATGTATTCAAACACAAGGTAGAGACTACAAGACATTCTTGATGTCACCAATCCTTCAAGCTTAATAATATTAGGATGATTTAGCTTCTTCAGTATAAGAATCTCTCTTGCCATGAACTTCACACTTTCTGGCTCTAAATTATCAAATCTAACTTTCTTCAAAGCAACTATCTTCCCTGTTATCAAATCCCTCGCTTTATATACATTGCTATAGGTCCCTTGCCCAATCTATCATCATTCATTTACAGTTTAAACAATCTGGTAATCGTTTTCACGTAATAAAGCTTTGAGATTTATGACTGATTCTAGGGTTTACCTTATCGAGTTTCTCGAAGGTATTTGCACGACGAGGTGTCCAATCTTTGATGGCTTCGCCAGCAACGTCGCACAGCCACGACGGCCATCCCTGAGAGGTTTTCAAGGTATACTCTGGCCTCGGTCTGTGGCGGTCCGGCGCCGGAACTTCCCCGATGGATTGCCTGATTCTCTCAACTGATCCATCCTTTCTATTACCCCTAACTCCACTGGACACCACCTGTTTGACGTTTTGCTTAGCTAAGGATTCTTCCCCACTCCGGGACTTCGGGCGATGATCTGGAGTGGCTCTCTTACCGAGCACACATCCCATTCTGACGGTGAAGCTAGTTTCCCATTAACAGTAAAACCGGGTAGCTGGTGACTGGAAAACTGCTAGTGGTATTGTTGTTGAGTGCATTAAATGTTGAGAATTTATGGTGGTTTTGAAATGAGGGAGGAAGTGGTGGTGGTGGTTTGATTTGTGGCACAAATTGTACTGATTCTCTGCTAAACTAAAAAAATTGCAGAGAGCAGAAAGTGGTAGATGTGTGTGTGTGTGAGAGAGAGAGAGAGAGAGAGAGAGAGAGAGAGGCTTGTAGAATTATGGAGGGGTAGAGAGGGTAAAAAGGCAGTCAGTTTTTTAGATTTTCTAGTTTCATTAGATTTTTACCTTTTTAACGTCCCGATCCGACTTTTTACGTATTAAATGAAGTAGACTTTACCACTCTATATTTTGAAGAGAAAACTTCGAATTTGATCACTATTTTTTTTTGTGAGATCGAGGTTTTTGTCCTTATATTTTCGTTGTGTGTTTTGTATCCTTATAACAATCCCTCTTTATCACATAATAATTCAATAAAACGACAATGTTTATATTAATATTTTAGTTTAATATAAAATCATTATTTTATAGTTAATCATCTTTAATAAATGAAAGAAAAAATAACAAAAATAGCCATTTACACTAATTACATTACAAAAATAGCCAAAAAAAAACCGAAGTTGCAAAAATAACCATGAATTTCGCAGATAGAATAGTCTCATCTGTGAAATGGGTTTTCCATCTGCGAATGTACAAACAGCTAAAGCACAATTGTGCTTTAGCTGCTTGTACATTCGCAGGTGGTTTATTTATTTATTTATTTTTCTCTATATATATTGAAATTGTAGGGTAAAATCGTAGATGGAATAGCCCCATATGCGATTTACTCTGATTCCATCTGTGAAATTGCGGTTACTTTTTTTTTTAAGTTTAAGTTTAAGTTTAAGTATGAAATCAATTGGTTTGTAGCTCAATTATATCTAAACGTACATCACCAACATCAACATAATGCCCATAAACATGCTTTTTTTTTTCATTTTTTTGACTTGAATTTTTTTCTTTTTAGTTTTATCTACCACACGCCTATTCATAACTTTAATTTCTTGTTCAGCAACATTATTTCGTAGTCAAACCAATTGATTTCATAGTAAAACTTAAAAAAAAAATACCGCAATTTCACAGATGGAATCAGAGTAAATCGCAGATGGGGCTATTCCATCTGCGATTTTACCCTACAATTTCAATATAAATAGAGAAAAAAATTAAAAAAAAATAAACCACCTGCGAATGTACAAGCAGCTAAAGCACAATTGTGCTTTAGCTGCTTGTACATTCGCAGATGGAAGCCCATTTCACAGATGAGACTATTCCATCTGCGAAATTCATGGTTATTTTTGCAACTTCGGTTTTTTTTTTTACTATTTTTGTAATGTAATTAGTGTAAATGGCTATTTTTGTCATTTTCTCTAAATGAAAATGTATTTGTTCTGAATGAAAATCTATTTGCCAAGTGTCATTTTCTCTTTGATTTGGACAAATGATATTTTCTCATATTTTTAGATTTTATTGTTTTCCACATGTAATTATCTTATTTGAATAAATGTCACATACTTACGTATTCTTCCCTTAAATCTAATAATTAATACAAAATCAATCTTGAAATAAATCATAATCAATGCTATAAATAATACAACAAGAAAATCATTCATACAAACTTTCCATATGTGTCGATGTCTATTTCCGTAAATAATTTTTTAATGTTAAAAAGTTTATATTGATTCTTTTTTCAATAAACTCGTGTAAAACACGGGTCTCATACCTGGTTATTTTATAGTTAATGATAATAATTTAATTAGTTAGTTTTAAATATATATATATATATATATATATATATATATATATATATATATATATATATCATTTAGTATTTTAGTTATATAATTTTTTTCTACAACACTTATCATATATATACATACATACATATATATATATATATATATATATATATATATATATATATATATATATATATATATATGGAAAATTGGTGTTAACCAATTTATTTTTTAACACGTTCAAAATGGATTTAATATGAATGAAAAATTAATCCTTAAAGTAACAGTGTTGGAAGAACAAAATAAAAGAGTTTAAAGGCGGGAGAAAGAAAAGAAAAGTTCAAGGACCTTTCTTGCAAATATTTCTTTCTTTTGTAACTGAAATTGTAATTAATATTACAATTTAATTACATATTAACACACATTAATTTTGTGATTAATAGATGTATTTAATTAGGAGGTTATAGAATGTGTAGTATAAATACTACTACTATACAACCATTTGAATACACCAAAAAGAATGTAAGAAAACTCGCTTCTTCCAGACTTCATCTTATTGTTTTTCTAGCTATATTGAAGATATAATACAAGCCTATTAAAGGTTTGAATGGTCTAGAAGAACCACTTCTAATTGTTGTATCCTGGAAAACAAACACCCGACAGCGGACGAATTTGTTTTAAAGACAATGTGTTAAACACATGCCTCAACTTTTCCTATTGCTTATTTATTTTCGTACATTTCCGTAATATTATTCCTACAATCTTAAAACAAAATTCGTTTGTACGGATCCAACTAGAAATCGAAAACAATTTTACTTACATTATTTTGATATTATACGATTTTCATAGGAAAAAAATGGATTTTTTGTGATTTTGAAGCACCTTTGGTCATTAAGTCATTAAGACATGTATTTGTTTTTAAGTATCAGATTTTCCAGCTTCGATACTGATTCTATTAAGTACCTAATGAGTTAAGAAGCTAGCTTAACTCAAAAACACAATTTACATGTTGCTGTGAAATGCTCTAATCTGTCTCAATCTTTGAAAAATCATAACTTAGTCATGGACACTCTTTTTTGTTGAATCCAATTCTCAAAGTTTGGTATATGAGTCTACTTCGTTTCATTAGTTTTTGCTGAAAGCTGAAAACAAATCTAACTAGGGTGAAAAATACGATTTTCGTTGACTGGTTAGATTTTAACAGCAATGACACACAGTTTTGTAAAATTCATAATAATTTGTATAAAAATCGTGTGCACTTGTGCAAGTAGTCCTTTGAAAGCTAAGAGATAGGGCTACTGGATTATGAAATTAGATTGTCGTGTTGACAGGTTTAAGTGGAGCTAAAGAAGTCTTTAACAGACTGCATTGTTTTGTGAAAAACAAAAAGGCTTTGTTTAGTAAAAAACGACTTCAATTTTATGTAAAACAACTTGGTTTTACTTAAAAACATTACATTTTAAATAATTTTGTTGAAAGAAAACATCAGATTTTCTGATATCATAATTTTTGCATAAGTTTTCTTCATGAGAAATCAAATTTTAGAATTTTTGCATCAAAATCAAGTTTTATAATTGTTCAAATATAGATTGTTAATTATGTTGAGTTTTTTCCAAGCAAGAGGCAAACATATTTTCTGGTAATTAGAATTATAAACATTTATATTTAGAGTATAAACGATTTCAGAAATGTCATTATCCAAAGTGGAACGATTTCCGAAGTAAACTCTATGGATGCTAACTCCATTTAGTGATGGATTGATATGGGTGCTACACGCCATGTGTGCTCAAAGAGGGAGTGACTCGAGAATTATAATTTTGTCCAAGTTGAGGCAAAAATTTGTTCTTGAAATTGTGATTCTAAGCACTTAAATTTGGTGTTTAAAGCATTCCATAAATGGTATAACATAGAAAAGAGCCAAAACTTAATGATGTGTTGTATGTTCCATAGAAGAACTTAGTGTTTGGATGGTTTTTCAACAAACATGGATTTTGTTTGGTGTTTAAGTCCAATAAGTTTGTACTAACTTAAATGGTATGTTTGTAGGCAAGTGTTATGCGGATGGTGAAATGTTTAAATTCCATATATTAGCTAATGAGCCTAATATCAATGAGTTGGATAACTCTTCCGCTTACTTGCTTAAATTTCTAATGTGTAACATGCTAGATTTGGACATGTTAATGTTGACACGTTAAGAAGGTTAATCAAACTTGAACACATGTCTCGCTTTCATATAAGTCAAAATATGGATGCAACACTTGTGTTGAGTCCAAATTAATACACCAATCATTCAAGTTCGTTGAAAGTACAACTAAACCCCTTGGATTAATTCACACAAATGTGTGTGATATGAAGTCGAATCCATATAACGGTGATATAAGAACTTTATCACTTTTATTGACGATTGCATTAAACTTTGTTATGTTAATTTACTTAAAAGTAAAGATGTACAAGTTTAAATTGTACAAAAGTGAGGTTGAGAATCATCTCAACAAAAAGAGTCAACGTGGATGCAAATATGCATCACCATTTGAGGAATTCTTTACAACTCATGGTATTAAACATGAGCTTAAGGCACCTTATTCACCATAACAAATGGCATCACCAAAAGGAAACATCATATCTTAAATGAAATGATGAATGTCATGTTGTTTCTTATGTTTTGGGTTGCCACACTTAATGTGGTGGGAAGTTGTGTTGTCAACTAATTACCTTTTAAATAAGGAACCCCAAAAGAAAACGGAAAAAAAAACATCTAATTTACGGTCGGGTATAAAATCATCTTACAAATACATTCAAATGTGGGGGTGTCTCACAAAGGTTTTATACATAACCCCAAGGTTGTAAGGATTGGACATTAGATTGTTGGTTGCATCTTTATTGGTTATGCATAAAACAATAATAGTTCTTATTATATTCCTCTATATGACTCTAAAATGTTGGAGATTTATAAAGGCATGCTAATAGAATCGACAAACGCAAATGTGCTTTTTATGTTTTGATAAGTGCTCCAAAAAATAACTGGGCATAACAAATTTTCTCATGAAGAAAAATTGGAGGAAGAAATTTAGCCTCAATGGAGTAAAAGGCCCTAGGGCATGATTTGAGAAATCTTTTGGAGATGATTCTTACAATTATATGGTTGAAAAAGAGCCTCAAACTTTCAAAAAAAAAAAAGGAATTAACAATGAAAAAGATTCCTATGAAATACCTCAATGGAGAGAGGCAATTAAAAATGAAATAGATTTTATCTTGCAAAATCACACATGAAATTTAGTGGATATACCTCTACGATGTAAGCCACTAGGTTATATATGTATTTTCGAGAGAAAAATGAAAGGAGATAGATCCAAAGAATATGAGAATCAGTTAGAACATAATGGTCTATGATTTCAATACAAATATGTACTGATTTCTTGTTTGGAAATTTAGAATCAAATGTTACTTCTATATTCGAAGAAGATATTTCCATTAAATCGACTAATATTGGTTGGAATTCATCAAAATAAGATAAAGGTTTTGGTGAATATTAAAATATTCAATATGAAGTTGAAAGGACTATGAGTGGAATTTGAGTATTCTAAATTTGGAATCATATGATCGTTTCTTAGAAGATCATATTGGATTAAGTTGTAAGAACTAATAATGGTTCTATCATTTGAACTATTGAGTTTGAGAAATCATTGCGATTTAGTGGATTTCCAAATGAGAAGTAAGTGCTAATGAGATACATGTTTGGATTACAAACATAAGAATGTCTTGATTAATTTCATTTGTATGCTCTTATAATTATATGTGGGTTAATTTCTCAAAATTTGGAAGCATATCAATTTGATATGAAACTAAAACTTCTAAACATAGTTTTGTTCTTAGAAATTTCCATAGTTTTACTTGATGACCCATAGTTTTGTTCTTAGAAATTCCCTTGGTTCATAACCATATGGGCTTGGTTTATCCTATATTCTTGGATTCCCGGATTTTCTCATACCTCATACTTGATAGATTGACGACTTTTTTTTTCTTCATATGTTAGCATTAAGACAAAATGAAAATAGGACATGAGGAACTAAAATTTTATAACTAGGATGCAAGAAACTAAATTTTCATAACAATGCACATCGATTGTTTAACTTTCATCCGATTGTCTTATTTTGGGCCTCTCTATTGTGCACTTTTTAGTGAATACCCTCCTTTTTCCCTCACCCAAAGCTAGCACCACAAGTTCCACCTAAAACCAAAGATACCCCTAGCTACTTCTTCACACTCCATATAACTTTTTTCACATCATCTGCCGTCAGTGGCGAGGGTATGTTAAGGTTTGGTGGGTCACTTGACCCACCTATTTTTTTTTCTCTATATAATAAGGTATGTGCAATTAAAATCGGTGACCTATCTTAATTAATTTGAGTGAACTACCCTACCTTAGTATTTTAGAAAAATAAGAGAGACGATGCTACGTTATAGTCAAGATTGTCGACACCCCTGATATTGGATTTTTTTTTTTGTGATTATATGAAAGTTTTCATATGGACGCCTATAAAAAGCTATAAGGACACCCGTTGTGAACCAAAAAAAGAAACCGATAATGTTAATCTTTCAAAATTAACAAAATTTCTATATGGTTACCCACATTTTCGGAGGATACAGTCATACAAATAATGTTAATCTTTCAAAATTATAAAATTTAAAATAAAATAATATCACAGACAGGGAAGAATAAAAGAAGATTGAAAAATGAAAAAACCCCAAAAACAAAATTTACAAAAAAATTTAGGTCACCGAAAGATGTTCGCCGTCCTCAACATCTGTCTAAAAGTGCTAAGTTTTGTCGTCGATAGCATCACTTAGGTCGGCCAATCTCCACCTATTTCCATCGATTATTTGTTGTCTCTTAGTTGCTTTAACGGTTCTGTCCACCTTCACCCACCTCTGTCGATTCACTGTCAATTTATGCCGGCCGGAGATCAATCGGACGCCTACTTCTCCACTTCGTCTGATGGCTAGCCTCGTTTATCTCCATGTATCAGTTTTCACTTTTTTACTTTGTCATCTAGAAGTAATTTATATATAAAGATATCCAAATAAGTATAAAGCAACACGTCAATGTCTAGTAGCCTAGTCTAGAAAATATAAAGTATAATAGATGTATTAAGCGCCATTTTGAATATAACTAGACTAGAAGGTAATTTATCTTTTGAGTATAATGTAATCGATTTTACTCATTTTAGTTGGAGGTTCTTTTTTTTTTCAATCTTTCCAACAAATTTTTTTAATGATTGGTAATTTTTTTAGGTTATAATTATATACCATATACAAACTTTGATCAAAGATTTTAGAATAGTCCTAATAATTTATTTGTTTATTAATTACTAAATCTTCATTCGTTTATTGTTTTTATGATGTTTATTATTTATTTCTCATGTTAAAGTTAATAATTTAATATTACATTTTGGCTTATATAGTATTTTTGATTCCAAACGCATAACTTTTTGACCAGTTTATTTTTACATCTAATTCAAATCGGTTCACTTGTGAGTTTAAATCCTATATTCACCGTTGCAAAAAAAGTATATGTATAAATCTGGTTTTTATAGTCCATACTTTATATTTTAATAGTCCAATAGTGAACCATGTGGTTTTACGTTCTAGACTCGCCGCTGACTGCCGTTCATAAAAACAAAGTTTAACTTTCATCCTAATATGTATTTGATTTTAGCAAGTATGTGAAAAATAAAATAAAAATAACTTTTAGTAGTTGGACGCTACATACTTTTTCCTTTCATCTATTAACCTTCAAAACTACCTAGAAAAACATAAAAATTCAACTTTCTATTGTATTTTCTGTTTTTTCCACGTGGAAGTGACAGTTGCATTCAAATGGTTAGCAATTGGTTAACAACAAATTAGCAAATATCAATATATCTAATTCTAGCATATTAAACATTGACTAAAATAAAAAAGGATGTTAAATAAAAGCAAGATGCTACATTAATCAACAAAATGCAAGTAAGAAAGTTTATGAAAAAATTGTGTTTCTATTTGTGCATGTAAAATGACTTACTAAGAATAAAAAGTAGGAAACTTTCTGATGCAAAAGCAAAACTAAATGAGATGTGATGATTGTGGTTTACCTAAAACTACAACGCATAGTAGACTATGATTTTACGTCATAATATAATTCCATAATTAAGTAGATCTTCAAAGTATGATGTATTAAATGGAATTAAAAGTAAAAATACAATATCTTAATATGTAGACTTTTTGAAAGTTTAATGCTATAAATAAGAATATAATACCTATCCTGATGGTTGATATGCAAGGTGGATGGAGAATGTTTGAAGTTCTGCTTGGACATGAAATCAGGCGACATCAAACATAGACTCTTGATTATAAATGCAGGTAATATTGCATTTTATTCCACAAAATTAGGTTTTTGATATCCCTTGGATTTGTATGTGTATTATAGATAATGATGAGATCTTTTCAATACTTTTAGAAAATAATTGGAATACACTTTGTTGGCTTCTTCTTTTTCCTATCTTTAATGTTGTGGTGCACATATGAAAAAACCAATGACTTCCTATCTCATGATACCTTTGAATCATAAAAGTTACTATTTAAACTCCTGATGCAACTTGCAACTTTAACACCTTAACTATATTTACAATTATGATTGAAACAATATCTATTTAATCTTGAAATCTTCAACATAAAAAACTAATAACAATGAATCTCTAAACAAAGATTAAAATAATAAAAAAAAACATAACATTTCTTTGAAGTTAAATATCGGTCTATATTTTCTTTTATTCATCTTCCTATCCATATTAAATATTAATATGTATCATATTTAATAAAATTAATAATATTTTAACGAAAAATGAACAGAAAAAGAATATCGAAGAATATTTAAATTTAAATTTATTTTATTTAGTCGGATAATAAGTCATTTAGTTTAATGGGTTAATCAAGCTCAAGTTGAGTTGACGGATTTTTGCTGGTTCTAACTAGAGCCCATTAGAGCCCAATTGGTGAAAAAAGAATAATTAAAAGTAGAGGGGCTGAAACTACAATGAAGTATAAGTGTAGGGAGAAATTATATAACTTAAATCAATCGAAAGCCACCGGAAGCAGAAAGTTCCACTTCCTCATATCCAATCACTCAATCTCTCCTTCTCTCTGAAGTAGCCGGCGTTGTGTTTCCTTGCCGATCTTCGATCTCATAACAACTTCGTTACTGAAGGGAACGTCATTTACTCGTCAAGATGATTACGATTCCGTATATAACTGCCTTGACAACCTACTTCAGCTACGGATTGCTCTTCGCTTTTGGTCAATTGCGCGATTTCTTCCGTAATATCGTTGACTGGTGGAAAGCTAGCAATCTTCAGGTGCATCATATCTTACTTTTGCTTTCGCTTAGGCGTTTCTCCCATTGAAAAGTGTTGTTAGTATGCTTAAAAGGATCACTCTGTTATGTATTATCAGGGATATGCACCGATCTGCTTAGGGCTAGAAGATTTCTATATTCGCCGCCTCTATCTTCGTATTCAGGTAAACGTAATTTGCGCTTTTGTTGCTCGGTTTGTTATGCTTGTTGATAGAAATGATGCAGTTGGAAACGTTTTCAGTTAGTTGATTTGTTTTTTGTAATTCATAAAGCATGATTGGGATTGTTTAATTAGTAAGGGACATGCTAAAAGGCTAGTTTGATCAACCAGAAAGAATATGCACGTTATTGAATGTATCTGGGCACGTACCGAGGCAGATCCCTGTAAAGATGCGATTTGAGTTGGATTGGGATCTAACTCACGAGTTGGAAATCATAAAATGGAAGCTCAGATAGGGGATCTAGTGCGTACTTGAATTTGCCTGCAACTCCTCAACCAATTTACAAGTAATTGTTGATTGCTCGGAGAGGGGATCTAATTACCAAATTTAGTATCGAAAGGATTCATTTAATCAGGGGTGGGGGTTGTTTGGATGTGTGTTTAAAGTGATTGTTTGCAATAAGCAATTGAGTGTTTGGCAAAAAGAGATTATGATTAATTGATTATGATTTTCTGATTATTTAGGGTCAAAATAGTTAGATTTGGACAAGTAGGTAAGGAATTTCCGTAAGCTGATTATTGAGATAACTGTAAGCTACCTAACAATCCTTACTTTAATCAAATGGATTATAAGGGATATTGATTTTTATCCTTTAAGTTGCAATACCTACTGTAAATCCACATCTAAACACACTGGGAGCTGTAAGTTTGGACATGTTGGTTATTCCTAAAAGGAGTCAAGACTATTTTTTTGGACAATGTGGACTATATATATATTTTTTTTGGCAAAAATCAAGTTTTTCTTGATACTGAATCTCTAAAAGATCCAATGGGGATGCAATTGTTAGTCTCATTATCACCCTTTTAAGTAAAGCTCTAGTAAAATTATCTGTCTGCCTGCTTTTCATGTTGATATCTGGTTTAATTTTCTTGCCTGAAAAATTAAGTTTGCTTCTTAATATGTAGGATTGTTTTGGACGACCTATATCAAGCCCCCCTGATGCTTGGTTTGATGTGGTGGAGCGTGTTTCCAATGATAATAACAAGACACTCAAGTGAGTGTTTAAACTTTAAACACACATTATATGTTTGCAACATTATTATGACATGTTATGATTTATGTCCTCATCACATCTCCTTGTATATAATGAATCTTTAAAAAAGCTGTCCCCACTACTTATCCTAAAATTACCAAATTTATATATTTTTGCAGGCGAACTAAAAAAGTTAGCAGGTGTCTTAATTTGGGATCATACAACTACCTTGGATTTGCTGCTGCAGATGAATATTGCACCCCTCGTGTAATCGAGTCTTTGAAGAAATACTTTGCAAGCACATGCAGTAGTCGTGTTGATGGAGGTATAATTCTATTTGACTATTTGTAGTAGTTTTATTGTGAATAAAATTTGAATTTCTTTTTTTTTTTTTGTATAAATTTATTTAGGCACAACAGCACTGCATGCTGAATTGGAGGAGGTGGTGGCTGATTTTGTTGGAAAACCAGCTTCTTTAGTTACTGGCATGGGTTATGTCACTAACTCTGCTATCCTTCCTGTCTTGATTGGAAAAGTAAGTCCTGATATATCATAACTAATCAATCTGTATAACATTTTTTATATTGTTTTTCATTTTTTATGTGGATTTTCACAGGGAGGGTTAATAATTAGTGATTCTTTAAACCATAACTCTATTGTAAATGGTGCTCGAGGTTCAGGTGCTACAATTAGGGTATTTCAGCATAACAGTAAGTCTATCCACACGGTTAAAGTTCTATCTAAAATACCCACGTTTTTATTTTTATTAATTGTATTATATTGACTACTTTTTTTTTTTTTTAAATATAAAGCACCTTCTCATTTGGAGAAAGTCTTGAGAGAACACATTGCTGATGGACAACCAAGAACACATAGACCTTGGAAGAAAATCATTGTTGTGGTTGAGGGAATATACAGCATGGAAGGCGAAATTTGCAAGCTTCCGGAAATTGTTTCCATTTGCAAAAAATACAAGGTGATGCATTTGTTTTAACTTTTAAAATCTATAAAAATAAAATTCCAGAACACGTTATTACTAAAAAACTGGACACTGTTCTTATTTATATGCTGCGTATATATATATATGTAACAGGCGTACGTGTATTTGGATGAGGCTCACAGTATTGGAGCAGTTGGGAAAACAGGAAGAGGGGTGTGTGAGCTTTTAGGTGTGGATACTGCTGACGTGGATGTTATGATGGGAACTTTTACAAAATCGTTCGGATCATGTGGTGGTTATATAGCAGGATCAAAGGTCTGTTTTGTTTCACACATGATTTACTGGGGGTTAAAGTGGAAAATTACAGAAAAATCATAATATTTTGGGCAATTTTTGCGTTTCAACCACTTAATACTTTATTTTTTTCTCCAAATTAATCCTTTTGACATGATATATAACTGGTCAAAATGGTTAATTTGGAAAATTACCTTTGAAAGCTGAGTAATGAGTGTCACCACAACCTTATATAACATGTGAAAAAGGTTAATTTGAAAAAATATCTGAAACTTCCGTGGTTTGATTCGAAAAAGGAGTAAGTTACATTTTTGGTCCCTGAGTAATGAGTATAGCTAGTTTTTGGTCCCTGTTCCAAGTAAAATGACTATTTTTGGTCCTTGAATATAGCTGAAATTTGCGATTTTGGTCCTAAAATATAGTCGTTTTAGTTGGAGCAGTGTCCAAAAACGTTACAAAAATCTCGAATAAAGACCAAGGCTGCAAGAGAACTATTTAGGACCAAAATTGAAAAAAACAGCTATACTCAGGGATGAAAAATGTAACTTACTCTGTAAAAAATTAAGTATTAGTGGAATAGTGGTTAAACCACAAAACTTCCCATGATATAATATAATATATATATTTTTTGTAGTTGTTCCCTAATAAAATGATTCTTGTCCCATGCGATAAAATGAAATATGCGCTGTTGACATATCTATTTGGATTCCAGGAACTCATTCAATATTTAAAATATACCTGTCCTGCTCATTTATATGCGACATCCATATCACCTCCTGCTGCTCAACAAATTATATCTTCCATTAAGGTTATTCTTGGAAAGGATGGCTCTAGTCGAGGTCCAAATAATTATAATTATAATTCTCAGCACTAATTTAATCATTCGCACAATAATTAGCTGACTTTTTTACTTTTTATTCGTCCAAAATAGGTGCTCAGAAGCTTGCTCAAATTCGTGAGAACAGCAACTATTTTAGATCAGAATTGCAGAAAATGGGGTTTGAGGTTTTAGGGGATAACGATTCGCCTGTAATGCCTATAATGCTCTATAATCCTGCAAAAATCCCTGCCTTTTCAAGGGAGTGTCTTAAACGGAATGTATGTTTCTTCTATTTCTATTTTTTTTTTTATCTTATTACAAATTATGTTTTCTTAAGGAGACTATGGTTTGTGTCTTTGTGATTGAGTTGTACTTGTATGGTGACAGGTGGCGGTTGTTACTGTTGCATTTCCAGCGACTCCTCTACTGTTAGCTAGGGCACGTATATGCATTTCTGCTGCTCATACACGGGAAGACATGATCAAAGCCTTAGAGGTAAAAACTTTACCTTTACCTTTACGTAATTTATTTCTTTAGGTTTTCTTTTTTTATAATTTCTTACCTTTTGGTTGTTTTACATTTATTATTGGGCTTGCCTCGTATGGTTGTTAGAGCATCCACTCCGGTGATTTTTTATTTGTTACAGCTTTTTGTGCTCTCCACCATAACAAAAATCTTTCATCAGCTTATTCATGGGCCCCACCAATTTTAATTTATATATATCAGTAATATTACAATTACAATAAGTATTAAAAATATAAAATATTAAAATAATAATAAGTGCTCATATATTTTTAAATATTATGAAATTTCTGATTTTATACTATTTATGCATTTCTAAACATTATCAAATTTCTAACTTTTTTTATATTTATATTTTTACATAACTAAAAAAATATATTTGATATTTGATATTTTGAGCGTTACGGAATTTCCAACTTTAAAAAAAAAAAATTTATGCCTTCATGTAATTAAAATAAAATAAAGTTTAATTGCTATAAAATTTCTTACACTTTATGAAAAAAAAACATATAATAAAAGTTGAAAATGATGTAAAATAAAAAATAAAACGAATGTGAATAAGTTGCTTGTACAAGTTACACATGAGTGGGGCTTTAAAAGGAAAATGACCCCCACCCAATGGTCATAAGCTTTTTCAAGCATTAAAAAAGCTAATCTTAAAAAAGTAAAAACCATACTTTGGATGCTTTTATAATTTATACATACGGTGAAGTTTAAGGCTGGTCAAAACGAGTTGAGAGTTGACACTTGAAACGCCTACACTTTTTTGTCAAACATCTTAGAATTTCATAAATATTTATATACTAAATATGCTCTCAAAATACCAGTACAAAAGTAATAATCCGAAGAAAGCAACTGAGTTAGTTTTTTTCTTTGGTATCATACATTTGAGTATGTATCAACAACCCAAAATTGACAAATATAATATGAGACCTTTAGCTAGGTGCTGAATGAGTAGGTTTGTTTACTACAATACAATGTAGTAGCATGTGTTTTGAGTATAACATAGTGAGGTGAATCTGTCAGGTTATAAGTAGAGTGGGTGACATGGTGGGCATAAAATATTTTCCAGCGGAACCCAAGAAGGCGCAACTTGAACAAGGCAGAACGAAAGTGGAGTAAAATGTTGGTTTTCAATCTGTTAAAGCCGTGAATGGAATTGCAATTGCTCTTCCAAAAGTGTAACTGTATTTTAACTCACCATATTCTACAGATGCAGCTACAGCTATGCTATGTCCCTCTCTGTGAGTGTGCGTTTTAATTCTTGTACCTCTTATCTTCTCGAGTCCTTGAAACGTTCTTCACTCCAATCCCATGCTCGGGCATGGGTTTGTTTCGTTGGAGAATGAATGGGATACCAGTAAATATTTGTATGATTTGTTCTTGTTTTTTCTTTATAATAGATTCTTGGTCTCATAATTGCTCCTCTTGTATTGTATCATTAGTCTTGTTATGGTTTAACTCGATTTTTCATGGATATGATTACTCATCTTTCATGTCTTTTTTGTACCTACTCCCATCTAAATGCCGTATAACCTTTTCTAATTCAATTCATGATAAACGCAGTTTAATATGCTCTCTTCAGTCTCATTAATATTAACTAATGTTTATGTCGCTATGGATGGTTTGGTCATTTCTTATAGCCTTAAAGTTTTATTAGTTCATGAAAACAAACACAATGTTTATGCATGATTTGAGAATATATATATATATATATATATATATATATATATATATATATATATATATATATATATATATATACTCCGTCCCATAATTATTGTCTACTTTTGATTTTTGAAGTCTTTATTCGTCAACTTTGACCTTAAATATTTTTATTTGTGTTATATATTACTTTATGCAACTTATAATAATGAAAATACATATAAAATACAATTCATTCATATATTTTGCATCAAATATTATGTATCAAAAATAGAAATATTTTAGATCAAAGTTGAAGAATAATGACTTCAAAAGTTGACAATAAATATAGGACGGAGGTAGTATGTGTATATATATATATATATATATATATATATATATATATATATATATATATATATATATATATATATATATATATACTTCCGAAGTCAAACTCAACTCTAGCTAGACCTGACAATCGTGTCTTGTTCGGGTTGGCGGGTCAAAATATATTAATCAAAACCCGACTTATTTAACTATACACGTCACGGGTTAACGGGTTTGGAACATAAACCAATATATGGCTTTTCAATCTATTATTTATTTATACGGGTTCACAGGTTGGAGGTTCGTGGATCAGATTTGAGTTCGTGTGTTCTTGGGTTGGATCGCAACAAATGAATTGTCTACTATGTTGTGCCTCCATAGTTCACGTTCAAGCATTGACGTCGTTAGATAATGATTCAATCATTCATGCCGCCGTTCTTTGTGAGTTTGTTCTGTCGTTCGTCACATAGGGGGGAGTGAAAGAGGGTTTCTTCGATTTTGTTTGTGAGATATTGAAATTATTTAGGACAAACACCAAATGCCAAATGATCAATGGTATCGGACATCCTATCCTATTAACCTGTATAATGTATAATATTTAATACATTAAAAAAATATAATTTTTTTATTAAAATTCTAAACGGGTTGGTGGGTCAATCCGTATATTTTTAAGAAACTCATATATGACCTGTTTAATAAACAGTTTGACAGGTTAGCGGGTTAACAGGTTGAAAAACTCAATCTAAACCCGTTTATTTCGTGACGTGTTGTGGGTTGTATCGATAATTGCTAATCCTAACTCTAGCTTTACTGATAATTATCGCCTAAACTAAAAGTAGCCGATTTCATGACTTGCAAAAGGGAAATAGATAGAAAGATGATCTGAATATTTAAAATAATAATATTAAATATGAGTCATAATTTTTTTAAGTGGATAGGAAGATGATAGTAGAGAATAAATGAAGGATATTTGATTTCTCTTGATATTATTGTGATTTTTCTTTAGTTTGGACTAGCATTGTAGTGCTTGCAAGTCTTGATGGATTAGAGTTATGTCTATTATTTTACTTTAGACATTATTAGACATAGATTTGGATTCGTCTAAGTTTATTCTACTGAATCATGGAGTTGTCGACTAATTGATAGATGTTCTCCTTCACCGTAAAAAATGATATGTTTGGCGTACTAGCTGAAAAGCTAGCTGTTAAATAAAAAGATAGCTAATAGTTGAAAAACTAGCTAATAAAAAATGATGTTTGGTAAAATTAACTAAAAAGCTAGCTGAAAAATATGAAATGACATAAAAAGACATTTAAAAGAATGTGTTTTTATAATTAATTAAGAGGTATATTTGAATTTTTTTTTAAAAAGCTTCTAAAAAGCTAGTCTAAGTAGCTTTTTAAAAAGCTAGCTTATAAGTTACTTTTTAATTTGCCAAACATGACAACTTAAAAAAGCTCGAAAAATAAGTTAGCTTTTCAGCTAGCTTGGAGCGCGCCAAACACAGCCAAAACATGCAAACATCACATAAAACAATCGATTGGGAACCATACATGAGGCTAAGCCGCTACAAATTGAAGTAATTCAAAGCCAAAACAACTTGTTTGATGAAACTAAAATCTATTATAATAATTGAAGATAATTTTGCCACATGTCAAACTCTAATAAGTTTTTACATTTGTCATTTTATGATATTTTTTTAAATAAATAATATCCACACGTCAATTTATGGTTTTTTTTTTTAATTTTTAAAATTAAAAAACTACATAATACTTATACTTATATATGTACACTATCAAATGTAATAAATATTATACTAAATTGCAATTAATATGTTTCTTATTTCAAAATTTCATTTCTTATTTCAAAATTTTATTTTAATAAAATACTTATTATTTATATTTTAATATTTTATTTTTTTAATTAATATGTATAATACACAAGTTTTACACTTAGTTTCATTATAAACTAATACAAATAGAAAAACCTGATTTTTGGTATAAATTTTAAAATAATCAACACTAGCAATCCCTTCTTGTTGCTGTTGGATGTCAAAACTAAAATGATCCAAGGGTCGTAGTTTTCTCTAGGGGTGAACATTTGGACCGAACTGGACCGGATTGGACCGGCGCTTGGACCGGACCGGTTATGAAGAATATTTTGGACCATGGACCGGACCGGATAAGTCGTGTCTGTGTCCGTGTCCGGGTCCAGGTCCGAGGTTTCTGGTTCTTGGACCCGTTTGGAACGGTACAACTTTAACTGTATAGGGTACAAGTCGTTAAAATAAGTTTTTAGGTTTGATACAATACAACTTGTAAAAATGATTATGTTTCCGTTTCATGCATAACTAATCTACCTTAATGTTATAATATTATAAGTTGCAAAATTAATTTTCCAAATAAAATCAACTAACATATAAATCAAGTTCATCAAGATCTCTTTCATATGATTTATCTATCAAAGATACATAAAATTCAGAATTATAGTATAAAATGATAGTTAAAAAGTTGAAATATTTCAACTTTGATAGCTCAACTTTGAAGGATTGTAACTCATTGAATATAATACCAAAATCAACAAAATTATAGTCTAAATTTATCTACAAACTGTAAACTAAGTGTTGGAAAAAACCTTAGGTCAATCCGACTTCAAACGAATGAGTTATGGTTGTTTAAAAAATTTCACAGATTACAAAATTTTAAAAAACTTGCTGAAAAGCTGAAAATTTTTCAGCTTTGATAGCTCAGCTTTGAAAGACTGTAACTCTTTGAATATAATATCAAAATCAACAAAATTATAGTCTAAATTCATCTACAAACTGTAAATTAAGCGTTGGAAAAAACCGTGTGTCAATCCGACTTAAAATGAATGAGTTATGGTTGTTTAAAAATTTTCACTGATTACAAATTTTTAAAAATGTTGCTGAAAAGCTGAAAAATTTCAGCTTTGATAGCTCAACTTTGAAAGTCTATAACTCATTGAATACTATACCAAAATCAACAAAACTATAGTTTAAATTAATCTACAAACTATAAGTTAAACGTTGGAAAAAATCGCGTGTCAATTCGATTTAAAACGTATGAGTTATGGTTGTTTAATAATTTTCACAGATTACAATTTTTTTTAAATCGGGTCCAACCGGTTCTAAACCCGGTAAAAATCAGACCGGACCGGGAAAAAAACCGAATCGGACCAGGATGGATTCCTAGAACCGAGAACCGGCCTGGGGGTCCAAAAAAACGTTCCGGTCCGGTCTGGTCCACCGGTCCAAATGCTCACCCCTAGTTTTCTCAATTTGGCTGAGGTGAACTTTGGAAATGTCAATATATATATTTTTAAAAAATTACAGTTTTGAGTAAAATGTGAAAAATATAATGACTTTCGTATGATTTTCTAAAGTTTAAAAGGTTAATTTGTAGTTAACGTATTTAGCAGGGGTTAGAACTGAACCTTGCCAAAAGCTGGCCGGCAAAGGGAAAGAGTCTCATTTTCTCAAGACTCGGAATTGACGAATCATTTACAGTCGCTTCTCCACTCCTTTGCGTTGTTCCTATGATCTACTCGTCCTTCCTCATCAATCTTCTCTCCATTTCAATCTACATAGTATGTGATTGATTGATCGATCAGGTTAGTTAACGTCTGTGTGTTAGTTGTTTGTGATTTGAGACAAATCGTGCATTGTATGTTTGTACAATTGCAATGGCGTCGACGAATGCGGCAGCGAGGGAACATGTTGATGAGATACGGAGGAGGAAGTTCTCCATCGGCGGAGAACCGAATCCGTTAACGGAGGATCTTCATCAGGCGGTTAAAAATCTCTCTGCGGAGCTTTACGCCAAGGATGTGCATTTTCTTATGGAACTAATTCAGGTATATGATCTTGCATGTAGTACTTGTTTAATTTATTTTCTCTGTTATCATTTCAAGTAGAATATATAACTGTTCAAACATGGTGTTTTCGCTGTACATATTATGTTTCCGCTCTGAATTCTGATTGTTCTGTCTATAAATGTTTATGGTGGTTGATCGGTCACTGCTTCTTAAAATTTAAACTTGATTACTTCAAAAATCTCTGAATTCTTTTGTAATATATATATTTTTTAAGAATTATAAAGTGATTTTAAGTTTTTATCAATTAAATAACCGAGTTAACTTGCTAAAAGTTATGGCTCTGTTCGTGACTATAAGCTGTTATTTGGTTTAATGCTATTTCACAGAACGCGGAGGATAACGAGTATCCGGAAGGGGTTGATCCTTCCTTGGAATTCGTGATTACGTCCAAGGACATAACAAACACCGGAGCTCCGGCGACATTGTTAGTTTTCAACAACGAGAAAGGGTTTTCCGATAAGAACATTGAGTCGATTTGTAGCGTGGGACGTTCTACTAAGAAAGATCTCCGTAAGCGTGGTTATATTGGCGAAAAAGGTAACCTCTGATGTTTATTTTACTTTTGTACTCGTATTATTTTTTCTTCTGCATATTGAATTTCTTGCAAATAATGGACAATGGTGCACATTACGTTGATGATATATTATAATTCGGTAATCTTTTTTTTTTTTTTTTTTGCTGCTAACTTAATACTTAATAGGATCATCTATTAAAAATGACTATGGTTACATGATGATTGCGTTTATGTAATTAAAACGTTTTTAAAGATGTTTGGATAAAGTAACTATGTTTGTTAGGTATGTGAGAAAAGTAAATTGTCTTCTTGGATATAGAGAGGTCAAAATTCAAGCTTGAACATCGATAGTGTGTTTGGACTATTTCTCTAACCACACCTTGTTCTAAACATCAACATCTTTTAAACTTCAGGTTATTTTCATGTTATGAAAGGATTTTTTTTTTTCCTTTTGTTGATGGTCCTAGAATGATTTGAACAAAAACTTCTGGCGTTTCATTTTTAGGTGTATCTAGGGATTTTAAAAAAAATTCCACCTCAAACATTGATGCTTATGTTACATTCACTGAATAATTTTTTTTTGCATGTGTGATCAAGCTTGATATTTAATCTTAACCCAGTTCCGAATTGACAACAAGAAGCTTCTAAGCATGCATGCATAACAAAGACAATGTTGTTACATACGGGACTGGTGGAGTATTTTTATTTATCAAATTGGTATGGATGAGAGTGATTCACATAGAATGATTCATATTAATACCACGACACAATTCAGCAGCCTCTATATTAAATTAACATTAGATGATTCTTAATTAACAGGTACATTCCACATGCTTATGGATTTTTTTACATCGGATCTCTGTTTTTGTTTGATCTATTATTTTCACTTGTTCTGATACATTGTGTAATTTGTGATTGCAGGAATTGGATTCAAGAGTGTGTTTCTGATAACAGCTCAGCCTTATATTTTCAGTAATGGTTATCAGATAAGATTTAACGAAAAACCTTGTGAGCATTGTAATGTTGGTTATATTGTTCCTGAATGGGTGGAGGAGGATCCAACACTATCTGCCATTCAAAGTGTATATGGTTCTGCTACTTCCCTGCCAACCACAACTCTGGTATTGCCTCTAAAACCAGAGAAAGTCAAACCAGTCAAGGATCAGCTTTCCAGTGTCCATCCTGAAGTTCTCTTGTTTCTTTCAAAAATAAGGCGGCTTTCTGTCAGGAAAGATAATGAGGATCCTAGGCTCGACACTGTTAACGCAATATCTATTTCCAGTGAGAAAAACTTTTTCACATCAAAGAGCATGGATGCTGTTTCTTATACAGTTCATCTTACTGCTGATGCTGATGATAGCGATGATGAAGATGAAACAGAATGTGGGTACTACATGTGGAAACAGAGGTTTCCAGTGAAGCAGGAAAACAAAGTTGATGTTAGAATGGAGGTAGAGGAGTGGACAATCACCCTGGCTTTTCCAAATGGGGAAAGACTCAGTAGAGGTTCAACTTTGCCTGGCATCTATTCCTTTCTACCAACGGAAACAATCACAAATTTTCCATTCATAATCCAAGCAGATTTTCTGTTGGCCTCATCAAGGGAAAATATCCTCTGGGACAACAAATGGAACAAGGGAATACTCGATTGTGTGCCTCTGGCGTTTCTAAATGCATTTACCTCACTGGTGAAATCAACAGAAAATGCTCCTGTTTCCAGTCTCCCAAACATGTTTAGGTTCTTACCTGTCTATGAGTCATCCCATCCAAAACTGAACCATGTCAGGGATGCCATCAAAGCTAAGCTGATGAATGAGGCTATTGTCCCATGCGAGTCACACACTGAACAGAAGTTGTTTTGTAAACCCAATGAAGTTGGCAGGCTGAAGCCTGCTTTTTGGAGCATACTCAAAAAGGCAAGGAGACAAGGTGTTAGTTTTTCCAATATTTCGTCTCATGGAGCATATCTTCTGGCTTCTTCATTTGATAAAAGTGATTACAATGTGATTCTGGATTTTTTGGAAATCAAACCTGTAAGCCATGAATGGTATGCCAAATGCATTGGGAGCTCCAATCTTGTAATGGGTGTCTCAGAGGATGTTTATATACAGCTTCTGTTATTCATTGCCGGGAGTTGGGGGTCTTGTTTTTACAAGACCAACATGAAGAATACACCACTGATAAAGTATATTGGGCGAGATGGCAAGGTTGATGTAATTACTCTAGTCTCTGGTACAAACAAGCTGCTGGCTGCTGATTCTGATTCTGATGATTTCTCATGGTTGATAAACTGGAACACCGAGTTCCAATGTTCACTAGGTAAATTTTTTCTGCCAAAAGTCACACAAGAAGCGATGCAATCATGTTCGAAGAAGACAACACTAGTGAAATGGCTTAAAGAGAAGGTGAAGGTTGAGTTTGTTAGTGTTTGTGAATACGCTGAGCTTCTTGGTTCTTCACTAAAAAGTAACAGCAAGCTGGCTGTGATTTATGCCCATTTCCTACACAACTCTTTACAAAAGGATTACTTGCGGATGTATGAAGTTCAGAATCTGTGTTGTGATATGCCGATTGTTGATAACTATGGGCAAGTAACCAGAGAGCATAGAGAAGTTCTTGTGCCTGCTAATGGAAGCAAATGGGTGGAGCTGATCGGTTCAAATCCTTGGAGGCAGCATAATTATGTTGAGCTGGGTGAAGATTATACCCATAGTATGACCTATTTTGGTGATGTCACATCAGGGAAAGAGCTTGTTTCGTTTCTTCAAGAATATGTTGAAGCTTCTGATGTTCCTAATCTATCCCCCCCTAATGCTGCTATTCCTACTCTCTCTTCTCCTCTCACTAAAAAGAACACATTCTTGCTTCTAAAATGGCTACGTAATTTAAGGCTATCAGAGGTTAGTTTACCAAAAAGGTTTTTGTCATCAATAAAAAATGGCAGCTGGTTGAAGGTTTCTTTGAATGGAACTCTAGGCTATCGCCCGCCCTCAGAGTCATTCATGTTAGACTCTACAAAAGGAAGTCTTCTACAGAATGGTTCTGTGCTTGTTGATATTCCATTGGTGGATGAGAAATATTATGGTGTCACAATGAAGAATTACAAAGATGAGTTAGAAACAATTGGTGTTAGGTTTCAGGATTCAGACGCCTGTAAATTTATTGGTAAGCGTCTCATGGATCTTGCAACTTCTTCACAGCTTACCAAAGACAATGTCCTTTCGATACTGAAGTTTATTGAGTATCTAGGAAAGCATTCTATCCCCTGTGGAGAGTTCATCAAAGTTATCAGAGAAAAAGAGTGGCTTAGGACAACTCGAGGCGATAAGACTCCTAGCAAGTCTGTTTTGTTCAGTCAGGATTGGAATGATGCTTCACAAATTAGTGATATTCCATTCCTTGATCAAGATTACTACGACACAGAAATACTTTCTTACAAGAATGAACTTAATCTGCTGGGTGTGGTTGTGAATTTTGATAATAGTTATCAGCTTGTTTTAGACAACCTCAAGTCCTCATCTTCATTGACTTGTTTGTCTCCTGAAGCCATGTTACTGATACTAAGGTGCATACAGAATTTGCAATCATCGGATAAGCTTGTGCAAGCAATTAAAAACAATAAGTGCTTGAAGACAAACTTGGGTTACAGATGCCCATCTGAATGTTTCTTGTCTAACCCTGAATCTGAATGGGGTTGCCTTCTTAAGGTCTTTGGATCATTCCCGGTTCTTGATGAAAAGTTTTACGGGAGGTCTATCTTTTCTATGTCGAACGAATTAAAGAAAATAGGTGTGATGGTGGATTTTGAGGATGCCAGCAAAGAATTCTCCCGAACTTTCAAGAAACAGGCTTCGCTATCTTCAATCAAAAAAGAACATGTCCTTTCGTTTGTGCAATGTTATGGAAAGCTAATGAAACTGGAAATCAAATTTTCTTCGGATTTCAAGAAGTGCATACGAGAAGAAAAATGGATAAGGACAAGACTTGGTGGCTACAGACCACCAAAAGAGTGCATTCTTTTTGGTGCTGAATGGGAACCAATTTCTACAATCTCCCTGCTTCCCTTCATTGATGACAACTTTTATGGCAATGAGATCCATAACTATCACACCGATCTCAAGGGGTTGGGTGTTATCACAGATTTCAAAGATGGAGCCAAGTTTGTGGCTAATGGGCTTTTCTTACCTCAAGATTGCAGTAGTCTTACTCCTGCAAATGTTTACGCCCTTCTTGATTCTGTCAAGAAACTGAAAGAAGAGAGTGGAACAGATCTTCCTGCTGAATTCCTAGAGAAAGTTTCTCAAAAGAATTGGTTAAAAACCTATTTTGGCTACAAACGTCCTGATGAGTGCTTGCTTTTCGATTCTTCCTGGGATTCCTTGTTGAAATGCAAAGATGGTCCTTTTATCGATGAAGGATTCTATGGAACTTGCATTGGATCCTACAGAAAGGAGCTTAATGTTTTAGGAGTTATCACCGATTCCAACAAGGAATGCCAGTTGCTTGCTGGTTACCTTGAATGCCACTCCAACTTTGAAACAATTGGTCGTATCTACAACTACTTGTCTACATTTAAGTGGGAGCCAGTTGATGAAGACAGTAAAAGGATATGGATCCCAAGAGGAACCGACAATGGTGAGTGGGTACTGCCTCAAGATTGTGTGCTTCATGACAAAAACAATTTATTTGGCGAGCAGTTGAACGTTTTGGAGAATTGCAAGTATGATGGAAAAATTCTGGACTTGTTTGCAAATACTTTGAATGTGAAGGTTCATCCCTCGATTGATGACTACTGCAAGCTTTGGAAGGCATGGGAAAGTTCAGGAAGCCAAATTGTAACACACAAAGAATGCTGCGCCTTTTGGGAGTTTGTGGTTCGAAACTGGAACCCAAGAACAGAAGATACTTTCAAGAACAACTTATCCAAACTCCCTGTTTTAGATCCTAATTCAAATGGAAGAATTTTTCTGTATGACAAGCGTGATGTCTTCATAGGCGATGATCTTTTCTTGACAGATCTCTTTACAAAAACCTTCTCTCGTCCCATATTCGTATGGTTTCCTCAGCCAAGTCAGAAAACCCTAACCCGAGCCAAGCTTGTCGACATCTACACCAAACTTGGTGTCCGGATCTTGTCCGAATCTGCACAAAAAAACATATCTGATATTGATCATGCTGGATTCGAGCCGGTCAATTTGAAAGAAAAGATCAACAAAAAGGGTTTGTTCAAACTCATTCTTGCCTTTCTGGCTGATCCTAATCTGAAAATCGAGCCAGATAAGAGACATGAAGCTGTTAGCCGTGTGCTTGCGATCGAAGCTTTTGAGACACCGGAAAAAATGTCAGTCAGATACAGCTTGACTTTTTCATGTGGAGAAGTTGTGGATGTGGAGCCCAGGAGAATGATCCGTTGGGACAAACAGCTGTCTAAATTATATATGCAGAAGATGGAGAGATCTTCTGGTCATAAGAATGTTATTGAATACGCTTCTCATTTTGCTGAAGAAATAGCAGAGGGAGTTCTGTGGGATAATGAAGAGCTTGTTCCAGATCTGTGTGAGCTCATAAGGCTGGGGTTTTTGTTGGAGTTTGATGAGGAAGCAGTGGAGTTCCTCATGAAGATCAAGAATCTGCAGATCTTTCTGGAGGATCAAGACTTCCTTTCTTCTACCTTCTCTTAATTATGAGGTATGTGTCATATTTGATGCTTCATATATTTTTACTTTATTCCTTCATTTGGTTATTGGTTTTGCAAGTGTTTGATTTATCTGGTTTTAGATTTGAGGCTTCATATAGGAACGCTTAGCCAGTAATGATATTTACATTCCTCTGATTTTAGATTTTTGCCTAATCTAATTTGATATAAAAGTTTTATTATATACACACATATTGTTTTTGTGCATATTCCTTGTTCGGTTAACTTTTTGTATGACTTGTATCACTCCTTGAATGATTTTCTTAATGCTTAAATTCTCGTTCAGATATTTTCAATTATCATATTGTAGATGATATTTATAAGCGCTATGTTTTATCATGATTGATATTCAAACCTTCTTCATACTGATGTTTTCGACATTATGTTCATATAAAACATTTGTTATAATTCAGTTTGGTATCATGTATGAATAGTTGTTAGATAGTCTCGACTCTTGACATCACACAGTTCCTGTATCCTAAATATTTTACTCTATGTTTATTTTCTTTTTAAGCATTGTATTTTAGATAATTCTCGCTTTATAGCAACTGATTTTCTTTGGTTGACCAGCTAATATTCTGATGTCAGTCTATGTTGCTATTTCCTGCTGTAGCTTTTTCTATACAAACTTTTGCATTCTGTAAAGTGGCAAAAAGTTTATTGACTAAGCTTTTACCACTCTAAGTTGCTTCAAGTGATTTTGATTAATCTTACATAACAAATGATGAAAAATGGTTATCTTAATGGTAATACTTTTTCATGACTGCTTTCTAATCAGTCAAGATATTTGCATAGAATCAAAGATTCTGCACTACAAAAAAAAATGCCAATTAGTGACGACAGCCGAATGGTCACTAACAATAGAAAGAGTCGTCATTAAGTGATTTAGTGACCAAATATCTAGTCGTCACTTTTCGTCACTATAGGTCCATCACAAAGTGATTTAGTCACCATATATATAAGTGGCCACTAAATAGTGACTAAAATATAATGGTCACTAAATCTGTGACAACCTGTTTCGTCACTAAATCTTGTCACTAATCATTGAAAGTTGTCACTAATTTATATAATTAGTGACCAAAAAAAGTGGTCACTAAATAAATATTGTTAAGAGACCCAAAAAAAAGTGGTCAGTGTTTAAGAAACTATGAGAAAAGACAATATGCTATAATTGAGTTGCTATACATTTTTCATAGATATAATTGGATAGAATTTTCATAGCTAACGATAGAAGTAGAATGTTATAAATAACATACCATCTAAAGTATATCACTATTTCTTACATATAGATATCAAATTTTTACAAAACAAATATTTTAAAATTAAAAGACATCAAAATAAAAATAAACATTTTCAAGTGTCTTCATGGCCATCAAATTATGGTGCTTTGAGAATCTTCATGAACGTTGTTGATGATTTGTTATCATCAATATTATTTAAGTGTAATGAGATTACTTTGTTGACCAAAAGTGATCTTGATAAATATTAAAAAAGTAAGGAAGGTGTGGAGTACACACTTGTTTAAGTTTGATCAAGTTTTCAAAGTACACTGTTATTTAGGGGCGAAGCCCCTAAACGAACAGGGGTCCGGGGGCAGCGCCCCTAGGAGCGGGGTCCAAGGGGCGACAGCCCTTGGCTGGGGTCGAGCTGCCAGGTCAACGCGAAATTTTTTTATATAAGGTATGTTGCTATATTAAAACTGTATCAGAAAATTGGATTTTTAGAGAATTGACCATTGTTTGACCCTTATCCAAACTTCTGTTTTTATGTCAGTTTTTATAGTTTTATAACAGTTTGAAACTATCATATGATAGTTTTCAGACAAAGATCATAAAGTCGGTTTTGGTCTCATTTCTGGTACATACGAAACTATCATCAAACATTCTAAATTCTTGTCTTTTTGAGTCTTATCCGATTAAAAAATATTGGGAGTACCACCCAAATGCTTTAATATGAAAGTGTTTTACACAATTCTCAGAATTCCAAGCCTTACTATACCCCAATTTCTAATAAACAGATGGACCCTTTTTTTTATCCGAAAACAAGTTAAAGATAAGTGAAATAGTTGCTTCTGCATCGACTATTAATGCCGCAAAAATTGTAAAAATTTAGGTCTTAATGGGAAAGACTCAATTCCCTAAATCTCTTTATAAAGTTGTTATTTCTATATTAAGTCAAAAAGAACTACTCATATATACACCTTATCCATTGGTGTACATGTTCTTTTTTTACACAGAAAGAACAACTTAATTGAGAAAGTGGGAACAAAGCTCTCAACATTAATTTATATTTTCTTTTTGTTTGCTCAAATATTTTCCACACATCATTTCTACTGACAAAACTTAATGGAGAGGAAAAAACATAAACAAGGATTTGTTGTCCTCATTAAACCATGTTTATATATATATATATATATATATATATATATATATATATATATATATATATATATATATATATATATATTCAATAACAAACCTTGATTCTTTCAGTTTCCTATTTATTTAAGTTCTTCTCTTGACATGTCCCAGCCTACAAAAGAATTTCTCATTAGAATAATGCATAGTAGCATTGAGAAAAACAATAGAAGAGGCTCTTGTATCACAATAAAAAATATACAAAAATAATTTGATGAAAAACATTCTTGTTAGTTAAAAATCCTGGAAAAGAGAGAAATTTGCCGACTCAAATACAACAATTTAACGATGTCTGTCTGGATAAGAAACATTGTATACATATATAGTGTTTCTTTTCTGGGCAAAATAAAATGTCTAAATGAGACCAAACGACAATTTTACCCTTATATTCAAAACAACAAATCTCATAGTATTCATCATCAACTTTAACTAAGTTTTTTTTACTTAAATGATTAAGCCATTATGTCGAGATCAAGTAAAAAAGAAACAACCAAACCATGTATTTTCGTCCAGAATAAGTGCATAACTCATTAAGTAGAAAAGAAATAGTAATGTACTTACAGTTATTTACCGTTAATAGAAATGTACTAACAATGTACTTACATTTCTTTAAGAATATGGCTACAGAAATGCACATTAATTGATGTTATTTGTACAAAAACATAAGTACATAATGTTGTAAAAGAAGCATGTACATTACTATTATGGTTTACAGAATAAAGTACATTACTATGTTGGTAAAAAGAGGGAAGTACATTGCTTTTTCTTACCATTATCGGGCATATATAATAATCCATAAAAATTCATATGAATAAAGGAAGTCAAGGCTTACTCTATTCAGAGTTCTTGGAAGCACAAATCACCCGCACCCCATCCAATTTTAACCCTAGAAGTTTCCTGGTAATTTCAAATTTACTACAAAAGGGAAAGACCAAGTAAGAACTTTATTATTATCAGAAATAAAATACCAAATTAATAAATTTGCAAATTATTATCAATATTACAGTTTAAGGTAATGATTTTTTTCTATACTCGTATTCATAATCATTACCTGTTTTAGCATTTGTGAGTCATAAATCATGAAAGCTACACGCCTACACTCACCTAACCTCATTAACAATTTATATTAACTATTTATATAATTATTTTTTAGTACCACATAACTAGTAGCCTAATGGACTATGAGTTCACTAAATAGATTCACTCCCTTTTAAAGGAACTATAACACCCAAACATCTATTATGTAGAATGAATGGTTAAAGCTCACACTTCACATAAGAACCCTAAACCCCAAAATGATTTGTGTTCATAGCTAAATATATTAGCAAACAAAGGAATTTATGTTTAAAACATATAGAACGTACATAAAATAAACTGAGACATATATGAAGTGGTTATTCAAATCCTTATTTCATCAAAAGTTGGAGATTTTCCTTTTTCCCCAAATTGTTATCCGATCCGATTAGAATACAATAGAGGAAAAGACCCCATATTTGTTCCACAATAAAACTTACCAGAAGATATAATGTCCATAATACACATCATTATAAAAGCTCCAGCTCCAGGTGTGCCCCTATTTATATTACAAGAAACGATCAACATCATCATATTGATGGCATCTTATGTTAATATGCCAAAGAGGGTAACTCGGTCATTTGTATTAGAGATTATGAGGTTTGGGTCCTGTTGAAAGGTTATTTCAGGTTGGAGTTACTTTTCACTAAGACAAGAAGCCTAATTAATAACAATTATAATATGTATGTTAAATAAAAAGAATAAGAACTCAGCCTTAATCGCATTATTATTTTGACTAATCTTGAATACTTTAGAAGCAATGTTATATATGTATGACTTGTGCCTATATTCATGTTGAATCCAACCCAAATGAAAAATCTGAGACCTGATATAGTAGGTTCTTGGTAGAACTGCAAGTTGTTATCACTTCCTTTCAACATGAAGAATCCAATAACCAAAAAAGGTTAGATTTTTAGAAAGATAGAAAATATAAGAGCACTTAGGAAGAATAGAGCTTTTAATTAAAAACAATTGGTTGCCAATGATAAAGAGTAAGAATTACCTATTACCTTTCTTGCTTTTGAGGACTCATGAAAATTATATTCCATTGCCTTTATCTGCAAACAACAGATTGATAACAAAAGGAATTTTTATGGAACACAATAGTCAAGCAAAGTCAAAATGATAATATTCATCCAAAATATGCACATGGTAAGTAAAAGACAGTCGTTTGGTACCCTTCGTGGATCAACCTTAGGCTCCACCACTTCTTTTATATCTTTTAGTCTCCTGTTACTTAAATAACTAACAGTACAACCAGGGAATAAATCAAGGGTAAACACTGATCAAAGCTTTTTACATCTTCATTCCAATTACTTGTGAATCATGATGAGAAGATAAATGACACTTTCACCTTCATTTTGATTACCTATGAATCGAGGTGAGAAGATAGAGGACACTTTCACCTTCATTAGAACA
Source organism: Lactuca serriola (assembly GCF_051521515.1). Classification (NCBI taxonomy): domain Eukaryota; kingdom Viridiplantae; phylum Streptophyta; class Magnoliopsida; order Asterales; family Asteraceae; genus Lactuca; species Lactuca serriola. Next base: position 23,461,726 of record NC_136412.1, on the reverse strand, counting down.
AAATGAACACCATAACAAATAAAAATCATAGTTAATAAGCTTGTTTTTACCATTATTTACACTTAATATCGTTTTAGGCTATGTACCTTTCTATGCATAACAACATAATTAAATTCTTCCATACATTGCTAAGGTATATATATTGATATCAACTAAATAGTTAAATTATCAACTTTAAATGGATTTGGAACTCTAAAACAAAAGGTAGTTACTAATTTACTGTAAAAAAAGATCAACAATCTAAATAATCAAAGCAAGAATAAAACACCTAGAGAAAGCCACTGTTCCCTATGAACGTTAAGCTTGTTGGTCATAAGAACATGGATTCAATTATCAAAATTGTGAAAATAACAAGAACAAAATAAATAAAATTAGGTCAATTGATACTGCTCATAACAACATAGATTCAATTGCCCATCTAACCTTCTTTCGAAATCTAATCCAGTCGATGAAATTGCACGCGAGAGAGAGAGAGAGAGAGAGAGGGAGAGAGAGTTACCACAAGCATGTTGTCGTTTTTGTGCTTTCACCGCAAGTAAGAAGTAGCGACGGCATTGAGGCCAAGGAATTCCTTTGCCAAGACGAATTCTTCTCAGACTTTGTTGATGACATCCTGACTTGAATATAGACGGTGGTAGTCATCGAACTTGCCATTTCCCAGATACTTGAAACTCTCGGATGACACAAAAACCCTAAGCAATAGAAATTGGATTTGGAGTTGATGAATTGGAGATTGCAAAAGGTTTAGGGCTTGGAGATGAGGGAGGAGAACGGTGGTGAAACAATGGAAGAGGTTTGTTTGCATACAATAGTCTACATGTCTTGTTACTCTATCACTCATAGTTTAGGGTAAGTCACATTTCACCCTTGTGGTTTGATGACATATATTTATTTTGATCCAAATTATTGTCACACCCCCAAACCAGAATAGCGGAAACATTCGGGGGAGGACGACTTCACATAGTACCATAACAATTGAGTATTGTAAAGAAAGTAACACAACCATCATATATATAATAAAAACGTATATTGTTGCATTATACATATTTCCAAAAGAATATTACAATATGATGATGTAAATGTTTAAAAATAAACGTCCTTAGCGTTCATTCTTCAAAAGCTGGTAGTTACCTGTATTACTGATTCCCTGAGAAATACAAGTGGTTTCGAAAAAGTGTCAACAATTAAGTTGGTGAGTTCATAAGTGTTTTGTATTGAAAAGTATGTCCTTTTGGTAGAAAATCGATGAACGAGGTTTTCAGAAAATCCAATATTTTCTATAAATAGTTTGAAAAGTTCCCAAAGTTGGAGTGCGTTAGTATTTTTCGTACTTGAATGATAAAGATAAACTTTGTGCTCGAAATAATGTAAATATTGAATGCATATATGAATCTCGTAAATCAAACTTGTTTTTATGCTTTCATGTGAGTCTTATAACCATACTATTGACACAGACTGCCTATAACAACATTCTTCAGGTGTTGTAGTGTTATGACATTTGTCACCCCAGACCTGCCGGTCTAACTGTAGCTAACAGTTTAGGTGCGGGGTTGTCAATCCCGTATAGATCTATACACAAGTATCACGCTCTCTCTCCAAGAGATTATGATATATAATACAGGACTTGAAATGCATACATAAGAGTACGTTGAAGTTTGAATATCTCACATCACTTAGTATAAATAGATTTACGATAAGAAAGACTTTACTTCATTTTTGTTGAAAGTATTTTGTTTTTCAAGATGTATACGTAAGAATATATGAATAACTAGATAACTATACTCATTATAGTTTTTCAGAAAGTGTGTTCCATTTGGTGAAAATAACTTGATGATATACTAAACTTTATACGTAAAGTAAGATGTTGGTATCGATAAATAATAAGATGGATGTTGCATTCGTGTTTATAAAACGATACGTTTATTTGTAATGTACTTGTATTTCCCCCTTAAAACATGAAAAGACTTGAAAAGTAGGGGTATGAACTCACTTGTTTGATTTGAATAGGGTGGGGCTAGAGTCGAGCAGAACTTCAACCGCGGAAAGCTGCGTCTTCGAGCTCTTCGGGGATCTCGGTAGCGTAGAATCTTCGTCGGGGGCTTGGGTGCGGAAACCGAGGGTGTCGGGACAGCTTCTGGTGCTTGAAAGTATGTGGGAGTAAGTGGGAGTTTGAGAAGGTGTGCCAAAACCCGTAGCTCATGCCTTCTATTTATAGTGCTGGAAAGGCGAGTACGTTGGGTGTACCACCGGAGTACGCTGGGCGTACGCGTTACGCTGGGCGTAACTTTGCGTCATGGCTTACGACTCGAGTCTAGCTAGGCGTAGAGCTGCAGCCGATGAGACTCGACCCTGCACCTGAGTACGCTGGGCGTAATCATGGCTTCCATCTTCTAAATTTCGTAACTTTCGCGTACGAGCTCTGTTTTTCGCGTTCTTTATATCCACGCGTAGGTGAGATTATGCTCTACAACTTTCATTTAGACTCCGTCGACTAGTTTTGAATTTATTTTTAATGATGTGTTTTTAATAGGCCGGGCCTGCTAAAGTCCGTTAAAAATTCATAGTTTCTTTATCCGACGTTGGTTTTCGTTTGTCTTTTTATCATTTTACTCCTATCGTGGAGACCTTCAACTTTCGTTTAGGTTGCGTTAGCTAAATAACGCTCGATCTTCAATTCGAGTTTTTAGCCCTTTACTACTGTTACGAAACTTAGAAAATTCATAACTTCTTTATACGAGGTCCGATTTGGGCGATCTTTTTATGTACGTTTACAGTTTAACGAACTCTACAACTTTTGTTTAGATACTTAAGGCTAAAATGCATTTTATTGTAATTTCACTTTTTACGTTAAATAATGTTTTATCGGTGTGCCGTAAATATTCGAGTGGTTATAATTTCTTCAATATAACCCGGTTTCGAATGTTCTTTATGTTTTTGGAAACCTTGGCACGATATCTAACATTTGATTCATCCCAACTTAGATATTTGAACACTTTATTTTTGAGGTTAATTTCGTTGATTCCAAATAGTTTTCGTTGTATTTGACTTTTGAGTGTTACATTGCTTTTGGAGAACATAGGGTTGTCACATCATCCCCCCATTAGGGGAATTTTTTCCCGAAATTTAATCTAAGATAAAGTTTACAGGTTAGGAAAAAGATGCGGGTACTATTGTTTGATCTGATCCTCGCGTTCCCAGGTGTATTCAGGTCCTCGCTTGGCGTTCCAGCGGACCTTTACAATAGGTATACGGCTTTGTTTAGTCCTTTTTATTTCCCGATCCATGATCTCTACCGGTTCTTCTACGAATTGGAGATTCTCATTTATTACAATTTCATCTAGAGGGATGACAAGGGTCTCATCGGACAAGCACTTCTTTAGGTTTGATACGTGAAAGGTAGGGTTTACGTTGTGGAGCTCCTGAGGTAATCGAAGTTTATAAGCCACTGGACCAATCCTGGCAAGGATCTCGAATGGTGCGATGTATCTTGGGTTCAGTTTCCCACGCTTTCCGAAGCGTATTAACCCCTTCCAGGGTGAGACTTTTAGTAGGACTCGATCTCCAACCTGGAATTCCAAGGGTTTCCGTCTTTTATCCGCGTAACTCTTTTGTCTGTCCCTTGATGCTTTCAGACGTTCCCGGATCTGAACAATTTTCTCCGTAGTTTCCCTTATGATTTCTGGTCCAGTGAGCGTGTTGTCTGTTACTTGTCCTTTTGCTAGTTGAGTGTCCCCCACTTCGGCCCAGCACAGAGGTGACCTGCATTTTCGGCCGTAGAGGGCTTCGAACGGGGCAACCTTGATACTAGTGTGGTAGCTATTGTTGTACGAGAACTCGACCAAGGGTAGATGGGTATCCCATGCTTTGCCAAAATCGATTACGCAAGACCTCAACATATCCTCTAGGGTTTGTATGGTTCTCTCACTCTGGCCGTCAGTTTGTGGGTGATATGCGGTACTCATGTCTAGTCTTGTTCCTAGAGCTTTTTGTAGCGACTGCCAGAACCTTGAGGTGAATCTACTATCTCGGTCCGAGATAATGGATATGGGCACACCATGAAGTCGTACAATCTCTTTGAGGTATGTCCTAGTAAGTTTCTCCAATTTATCTGTCTCTTTGATTGGTAGGAAGTGCGCTGATTTAGTTAACCTGTCGACGATCACCCAGATGGTGTCGAGTCCGCTTGCCGTTATGGGTAGTTTGGTTATGAAATCCATGGTTATACGTTCCCACTTCCATTCGGGTATTTCTGGTTGTTGCAACAATCCTGAGGGCTTTTGGTATTCTACCTTGACTTTGGCGCACGTCAGACATTTACTCACATAGGTAGCAATTTCGGCTTTCATGTTCGGCCACCAGTACAGTTTCTTGATGTCGAGATACATCTTATCCGAGCCGGGGTGTATGGAGTATCGTGTCTTATGGGCTTCGTTCATGACGACTTTTCTGAATCCGCCAAACTTCGGCGTCCAGATCCGATCCATGAAGTAATGAACTCCATCATTCTTGACTTCAAGCTTCTTATCCATTCCCCTTAAGGCTTCCCCTGCCACATTTTCAGATGTTAAGGCTTCTATTTGGGCTTCCTTGATTTTCGTGGACAGGTGTGAATGGATTGTCATGGTTAAAGACTTCACTCTGCGGCCCGAGTATTCCTTCCGGCTGAGTGCATCGGCCACCACGTTAGCCTTTCCGGGATGATATCGAATTTCACATTCGTAATCATTTAGTAGTTCTACCCACCATCTTTGTCTCATGTTGAGTTCTTTCTGGTTGAGGATATGCTGGAGGCTTTTATGATCAGTGAAGATTGTACATTTCGTGCCGTAGAGATAGTGCCTCCATATCTTTAGAGCGAAGACGACTGCTCCTAGCTCAAGATCGTGCGTCGTGTAGTTTACTTCGTGCGTCTTTAGTTGCCTTGAGGCGTAGGCGATGACCTTCCCTCGTTGCATCAGGACACACCCGAGTCCTTGGTTTGATGCATCGCAACAGACTACGAAGTCCTCTGTTCCTTCTGGCAAGGTTAGGATGGGCGCACTACATAAGGCTCGCTTTAGTGTCTGAAACACGATGTCTTGTTTTTCTCCCCAGTCGAAGGTCACACTCTTCTGAGTTAGGGTGGTGAGTGGCTTGGCAATCTTTGAAAATTTCTGTATGAACCTTTGGTAATACCCGACGAGTCCCAAAAATTGCCGGATTTCTGTAGGGGTTCTTGGAGTCGTCCAACTCTCTATTGCCTTGATCTTAGAAGGGTCCACGTGTATCCCCTCCTTGCTTACTACATGTCCTAGGAAATCAACTTCCCGAATCCAAAATTCACACTTTGAAAATTTTGCGTATAGCTCCTCTGCCCTCAATGTTTCCAAAACTTGGCGGAGGTGTTGTGTGACAACCCTATATTTTCCAAAAGCATTGTAACACTCGAAAGCCAAATACAACGGAATTAACCTCGAAAATAAAGTGTTCAAGTATCTAAGTTGGGATGCCTCAAATATTTGATATCATGCCAAGGTTTCCAAAAACATAAAGAACGCTCAAAACCGGGTTATATTGAAGAAAGTATAACCACTCGTATATTTACGACACGACGTTAAAACATTATTTGACGTAAAAAGTAAAATCTCAATAAAATACATTCTTGCCTTAAGTATCTAAACAAAAGTCGTAGATCTCGTTGAAAGGTGAGCGTGCATAAAAAGATCGCCCAAATTGGACCTCGTATGAAGAAGTTACGAATTTTCAAAGTTTCGTAACAGTAGTAGAAGGCTAAAAACTCGGATTGAAGATCGAGTGTTATTTAGCTATCGCCACCTAAATGGAAGTTGAAGATCTCCTCAATGGTAATAAAACGATAAAAAGACAAACGAAAAGCGACGTCGAATAAAGAACCTATGAATTTTCTTACGAACTTTAGGAGGCCCGGCCTATTAAAAATATATCATTAAAAATGAAGTCAAAATTAGCCGACGGAGTCTAAATGAAAGTTGTAGAGCATAATCTCACCTACGCGTGGATATAAAGAACACGAAAAACGGAGCTCGTACGCGAAAGTTACGGAATTTAGAAGAGGACAGGCCGGATTACGCCCCGCGTTCTCTGGGAGTACGCCCCGCGTACTAGACCCAGAGTCGAGTCCCATCGGCCCGCCCCCTCTACGCTTAGCTAGCCAGGAGTCGTAAGCCATGACGCCATATTACGCCCAGCGTAACGAGGTACGCGCCGCGTACTCCAAAATTACGCCCCGCGTACTCACTCTTCCAGCACTATAAATAGATGGCATGAGCTTCGAGTTTTGGCACACCTTCACAATTCCTCAGCCATTCTCCCAGCTCCAGAGACCATTTCCTTACCTTGGTTTCCGCACTCGAGCCCCCGACGAAGGATCTACGCTGCAGAGATTCCCGAGAACCCGAAGACGCAACTTTCCGCGGTCGAAACTCTGCTCAACTCTAGCCTCTCTCTTCAAACTTAACGGGTGAGTTCATACCCCTACTTTTCAATTCTTTTCACGCTTTAGGGGGGGGGGGGGAATACAAGTACATTACAAGCCAATGTATCATTTCATAAACATAATTATAATATCGTTCTTATAGGGTTTTGATGCAAAAATAACGTTATGTCTAAAGGGCTATTATATCACCAAGTTGTTCTTACTAAATGGAAACATACTTTTGATAAACTATAATGAGTGTAGTATTCAGGTGATTCATACATTTTACATATACATCTCGACAAATGAAATGCTTTCAAAAGAAGTAAAGTCTTTATTATCGTAAATCTGTTTATACCAAGTAATGTGAGACATTTAAACTTCGACGTACTCGTATGTATGCATTTCATGTCCTGTATTATATACCATAATCTCTAGGAGAGAGAACGTGATACTTGTGTATAGATCTATACGGGATTGACAACCCCGCACCTAAACTATTAGCTATAGTTAGACCGGCAGGTCTGGGGTGACAAATGTCATAACACTACAACACCTGAAGAATGTTGTTACAGGCCGTCAGTGTCAATAGTATGGTTATAAAACTCACATAAAAGTATAAAAACAAGTTTGATTTACGAGATTCATATATGCATTTCAGTTTTCCATTTTATTGTTAACACAAATTTTATCACTATTATTCAAGTATGGAAAACACTAACGCACTCCAACACGGGAAACTTTTCAAATCATTTATAGAAAATATTGGATTTTCTAAAAACCTCGTTCATCGATTTACTATCAAAAAGGACATACTTTTCAATGCAAAACACTTATGAACTCACCAACTTAATTGTTGACACTTTTTCGAAACCACTTGTATTTCTCAGGGAATCAGTAATACAGGTAACCACCGGCTTTTGGAGAAGGGAACACTAAGGATGTTTTATTATTGAACATTTATCATCTTATTGTAATATTCTTTTGCTAATATGTATAACGCAACAACATACGTTTTCATTATATATGTGATGGTTGTGTTACTTTCTTTACAATCTTCAATGGTTGTGATACTACGTGAAGTCATCCACCCCCGAATGTTTCCGCCATTCTGGTTTGGGGGTGTAACATGTTGGCTGTGTTCTTCCTGGCTTCTTGAATAGATGAGTATATCATCTATGAACACGATCACGAATTTATCCAGGAAGGGACAACATACTCGGTTCATCAAGTCCATGAACACCGCTGGAGCATTTGTCAACCCGAAGGGCATTACTACAAACTCGTAGTGACCATAGCGTGTTCGGAAAGCCGTTTTGGGGATGTCTCCTTCCAGTACTCGCAGTTGGTGATAACCAGACCTTAGATCGATCTTTGAGACGTAGCTCGCTCCCTGTAGCTGGTCGAACAGATCGTCTATGCGTGGTAGGGGATATCAGTTCTTGATTGTGAGTTTGTTCAGCTCCCGGTAATCGATGCACATGCGAAAGGATCCGTCCTTCTTCTTCACGAATAGGATCGGTGCTCCCCATGGTGAGAAGCTCGGTCTGATGAAGCCCTTGCTCAGCAGCCGTTTAATTGACTGGACAGTTCCTGCATCTCGGCTGGGGCTAAACGGTAAGGCGACTTTGCTACTGGAGTAGCTCCGAGGATTAAGTCGATTCTGAACTCGACTTGGCGTTCTGGTGGGATTCCTGGAAGATCTTCTGGGAAAATGTCGGGGAAGTTGCAAACTTCTGGAATGTCTTTAATGTTCTTTGGTTCTTGTTTCTGGTCTACTACGTGGGTTAGAAAGGCATGATATTCCTTGCGAAGGTATTTTCCTGCTTTAACACAGGAGATGATTTGTAAATTTGTACTAGGTTTGTCACCATAAATGACAAGAGTTTCACCGTTTGGCAGATTGAGGCGAATGGCCCTTTCGTGACAAAGTATATCGGCATGGTGAAGACTTAACCAGTCCATACCGATGATGACATCAAAACTTCTTATCGAAATGGGCATAAGATCGATTTGAAATAAGTGCTCGTTTAAATTTAATGTGCACCCTACGTACATATCGCTTGCGCTTTCCGTTTTACTGTTTTCCATTTCTACAGTGAATATTTTATTGAGTGGTTGGGGTTTTTGATTAAGTAGGTGTTTGAATTTATGACCCACAAAACTTCTCTCCGCACCACAGTCAAAGAGTATGCATACATAAATGTTGTCGAGGAGAAACGTACCCGTAACCACCATGGGGTCATCTATTGCTTCATTTTGACCTATCGCCAGCACTCTCCCAACACCGCCAACATTCTTTGCTTTGGGGCAGTCCCTCTTGAAGTGCCCAGTTTCTCCACACCCATAACATGCCTGGCTTATCCCACTACCAGGAACTTGAGTGATTGGTCACGCCGGTGCCTTACAGAAACGGGCGGTGTGCCCTTTCCTGTCGCAGTTCTTACAGTGCATCTCGCGGCAATTACTGTGGTGATGGTAGTTGCATTTGCTGCACTTGGGCAGGTTCCCAACATATTGTTTTGTTGGCGCATGGGTAGTAGGAGTTGGAGTGGGAGCAGTAGCGGCATGAACCGCCACCATTTGTTTCTTTGAAGGTTCTTGCGAAGTTTGCCACTTTCTCTTGTTCTAGAATTTCTTGTTGTTGTTGTTGTTGGCATTGCTATCGTTGTTGTTGTTCCCTTTGGTTGGTTTAGCGACGATAGCCGTGATTCCTTGAGAGACACCATGATTAACGAGAGATTGCGCCAGTTCCTTGGCGATGTCGAAGGTCATGGGTTTGGAGGCTAACACACTTCCTCGAATTGGGGTGATAGTCCCCAGATGTACCTCTCCACCTTTTGGCTTTCCAGGATCAGCATCCCTGGGCAGAGTATTATCGAGTCACTGAATGTAACGCCCGTAGATCAGGGCTAGTCATTTTAGAGGCAATAGGCGTCAAAAATGACTTTTTGAAGGAAGATTATCTAGAAGGATTAATCTTAACCAAGTTGTAGTATATGTCACAAGGTTTCCGTGCATATAAAGAACGCCAAAATCCGAGTTATAACGAAGAAGTTATGACATGTCGAAGTTTCGCGACAGAACCGGCACGACACAGCGCGACGTAAAAAGTGAATTTATGTTGGAGCGATATTTAGCCTTAGCGATCTAAACGAGAATCGAAGATCTTGTTGTTAGTAGCGAAACGACGAAAAGTTAGGCAAGAACGGACGTCAAACGAAGAAGTTATGAATTTATAACGAAATTTTCTGTCCCGGCCTATTAAAAATAAATAATAAAAATAAAGTCGAAATTAGCCGACGGAGTCTAAACGAAAGTCGTAGAGCGTAGTCTCACCTTCGCGTGGATATAAAGAACGTCGAAAATGGAGTTCGTATGAAGAAGATATGAATTTCCGAAGTTTATTAAATGATTTGTAATTATTTTTAATCTTTAATTCGGAAGCATTATCCGAAGGAGTCACCGGTCTGATCCGAGGTACGCGCCGCGTACTCGTGTACGCCCTGCGTACTCCGAAGGTGTCGACATCGCAGCAAGTGGCTTCGGATATGTAAGCAGTGACGTTTCTCGGACCAGTACGCCCCGCGTACGTGCGAGGCTCAGCCTCTGTAAAAGGCTTGCGAGGGCAGCCGAGAGTTTTGTTCATTTTCTCTCTTCTTTCTCCCGTTTTGCATCGGTTTGCGTGCCAGAAATACCCTGAAGCCCCGATATTGTTCTCGAGCCCCGAAGCAAGTCCCGAGATCCCGAAGATCCCGAGAAGTGCGGTTCCCGAGCCGAAGCTCTGTCTGCGAGAAGTTCAATTTTTATGGGGATCTTCCAGATCTGCTGAGGGTTACTACTTCTGCAAGTCGTAGTGGTGTCCGATCATCTTCTGATCAAGTGAGTGTATACAACCTTTCATAAACACGATAATAATGCAAGTATGGTTTGAGTGTATTAAGTATATTGTTGTTTATATGTGCGAGTGTGTGGTTACTTTCTTCTAACGCATAAGTATGAAGTATTTGCTACGAAATACATGCTATGTGTTTATATATTGTTGTTTATTTGAGGTATTGGTGGAATGGATGAACTATATAGATTTTTAATGAGTTAAACTATATATGTATTTTATATCTACAAATATGTTGGGTAGGACATGGGTAGATGAGATCCGTGAGTATGGATCAGATCAAGAGGTTAGTTTTTAGATCCGTGAGTAGGGATCAGATCAGGAGGTTAGTTTTAGATCCGTGAGTATGGATCAGGTAAAGAGATAAACTTGCTATTAGTCCGGGAGTATGGATTAAGACTAAGTTAATTGTCCTTAGTCCGGGAGTATGGATTGGGCACAGTTATAGATCCGGGAGTATGGATCAGATATGGATTAAGATTAAGTTAATTGTCCCTAGTCCGAGAGTATGGATTGGGCACGGTTATAGATCCGGGAGTATGGATCAGATCAGGATTAAGGTATAATTAATTGTCCCTATTCCGGGAGTATGGATTGGGTACAATTATTGATCCGAGAGTATGGATCAGATCAGGAGGTTAGTTTTAGATCCGTGAGTATGGATCAGGTAGTTTTAGATCCGTGAGTATGGATCAGGTGAAAAGGTTAGTTTTAGATCCGTGAGTATGGATCGGGTGAAGAGGATAGTTTTAGATCCGAGAGTAAGGATCAGGTAAAGAGGTAAATTTTAGATACGAGAGTTTAGATCGTGTCGTTGTGAGGATCGATGGGGTGGGATAAGAGTTGCCTTTATACGGTGAAATTGTACAAGTTTGAATGTTCTATATTTATAAATATATGATATAACGTTGTGGGATGAAAACCCTATATGCTCACCAGGCTCCCAAGCCTGACCCACTCAGTTTTCTTTGTATCACAGGTATCAATACGAAGACATATTTCACAGAGAGATTTAAAGGAGATATAAATCAATTGTGTAATTATATGTAAGTTCTGTTTATGCTTATATGTCTGTATCGGAACATGACATCCCGAGGTTTTATTATTAAATGAAAAATACATTCCCTTTGAGAAATGTTTTGATAAGTTATTATCATGTCTTGTTTTGGGAACAAATTCCGCAACCGTTATCTTTAAAAGATTACTCTGATTTTATAAAACAAAGCATAAACAAAATCGGTCTTTTCTGGCCGTGAAAATGGGGATGTCACATTGAATCTGTTGGTATAGCCCGCGATGTTCGAGCCTACCATCGTAAGGCCCCACAGTTCCTGTTCGAGCTTCTGAATCTCGCCCCTTGGGCAGTACTCTCGTAGGAGCATTCATTTCAGGTTTTCCCAACCCATGGAGTTCGCCACCACTAGGGTTAGTGCCTTGACGTGGCCGTTCCACCATGTCAGGGCTCGTTCAGAGAAAGTAAAAGCAGCAAATTTTACTTTGCTTTCTTCAGGGCAAGCGCAAATTTCGAATACAGCTTCCGTTTTCTCTATCCATTGGGATAGAGCCATTACTCCCCCAGTCCCATAAAAGGGAATAGGTTTTCCGTTGGTGAAGTCCTTGTAAGTACATACCGCTGAACGGCCTTGACTTTGGCCATTTGTAAAGCTGTTTGTTCCTCCTCCCAACCCGTTGTTGCTCATTTGAGCCATCGCTGCGGTTACAACGGCGGTTACAGCAGTTTGAAACATAGCGGCATCCATAATTGGAGGAGGTGGTGGAGGTGGTGTTGGAGCTGAGTTTCTGCGTGCTGATCTACGAGGAGGCATGTTCTGGTAGAGAAATAATAATGACCACTATAAGTTTCTAATGATTTGACAATCGTGTACTAGAGGGTTAGTTGTATCTTGTAATTTGTTTTGACTTTAGTTTATGGTTTCAAAGTAGGTATAGCAATTTAGTTAATCCCATAAGTTTCGAGAGGTATATAAAGAAGTACTTCATATTTATATATATATCACACCTAAGGTGTGTTACATTATGCTTCATGTTTAGGAAAATTCGACCTATCTAGAGGTCTCTGATTACAGATACAAAGGAAATAAGAGAAAAACTTTATTCGAGGTCCTATGCTATATCAAAATTGTTGAAGTTGAGCAAGTTCTACTTGCGGTGTGTTGTGCGTTTGGAGCTAGACTCAACATTCGACTGCTTGACTCCCATTAGGTGCCTTTCAAGAACTGCTTGTTGTTCCTTCATCTCTTTTATTTCTGTCAGTGCTATCATCATTTGGTTCTGAAGCGTCCCTGTGTGGAGTTGGGTACTTTCGTGTAGTCCTTCCAGACGACGGATGTCTGCGGCGTTACCCTGTGTAGCAGCATTGATCTCGCGAACTCTGGCCGCTTGCTTGTCCGCATGGTAGTTCTGGGTAGCTATAGTTCCCACAATAATAGGAAGTGCTCGATCAGCTGAGCCTCCCCCACTGACATTGTAAAAATCTCAACACATGCCGAAAGGAGGGCGTACACCTAGTTGGCGGCTCCAGTAGTAGAGGTGGCTTCCCCACATGGGAATGGGTCCTGGTTGATATGGTCTAATTTCGGGAGGATGAGGGATGGGAGGGTCGATTACTTCTGGCTCGGAGTCTGTTCCAATAGTAACTTCCTCGACCTCCTCGTCGACTTCGAATTCCTCTCCGACTTTGACTTCAATTCTTCTTCGACTTCCTCTTCGATTTCCTCCGGGTCTTCTTCTATCCATCCGCCGTTGCCTTGGTTTGGGTAGTAGGGATCTCCCGGTAAATGGAATCCAGCCATTTGTCTGTACTAGGATAGAGGTATGAGAATTTTATAGGAAAATAAATTTCTATTTAACGACATCCTACGTTTAACTATATCTTACGGTGTGCAAGTTTTTCATTGTACTATTATTTTATTATACTCCTATAGTATTCCTAATTGGCGAATCTTAAAAGGATTTTTATTTGGTAAGTTTTTGGCTTGCTTTCCACTACGACCATTCCTCGACGTACGTTGGTCAAATCCAAGATAAATATAGTTGATCAAGCTATATTTATTCTTGATTTGATTACATACCCCAAGGCCCAATCGTAGTGTCGCAACTTGCCTTAATACTTTTTAGAAAACTTGTCATGATACGAGACTAATACATGCGAGTAAAAATGTATATTTTTAAAAGAAAATATATTGTTTATGAAAACGTTTTGTCAGAGGGTTTTTGGTCCCCTTTGCATTTATAGTTTGTATATCTTATGTGGTTCGATATACTTAGTTCACTATAAACAATGCTCTGATACCAATCTGTCACACCCCCAAACCAGAATGGCGGAAACATTCGGGGGTGGATGACTTCACGTAGTACCATAACAATTGAATATTATAAAGAAAGTAAGACAACTATCATATATATAATAAAAACGTATATTGTTGCGTTATACATATTTCCAGAAGAATATTACAATATGATGATGTAAATGTTTAAAAATAAATGTCCTTAGCGTTCCTTCTTCAAAAGCTGGTAGTTACCTGTATTACTGATTCCCTGAGAAATACAAGTGGTTTCGAAAAAGTGTCAACAATTAAGTTGGTGAGTTCATAAGTGTTTTGTATTGAAAAGTATGTCCTTTTGGTAGAAAATCGATGAACGAGGTTTTCAGAAAATCCAATATTTTCTATAAATAGTTTGAAAAGTTCCCAAAGTTGGAGTGCGTTAGTATTTTTCATACTTGAATGATAAAGATAAACTTTGTGCTCGAAATAATGTAAATATTGAATGCATATATGAATCTCGTAAATCAAACTTGTTTTTATACTTTCATGTGAGTCTTATAACCATACTATTGACACAGACTGCCTATAACAACATTCTTCAGGTGTTGTAGTGTTATGACATTTGTCACCCCAGACCTGCCGGTCTAACTGTAGCTAACAATTTAGGTGCGGGGTTGTCAATCCCGTATAGATCTATACACAAGTATCACGCTCTCCCTCCAAGAGATTATGATATATAATACAGGACTTGAAATGCATACATAAGAGTACGTTGAAGTTTGAATATCTCACATCACTTAGTATAAATAGATTTACGATAAGAAAGACTTTACTTCATTTTTGTTGAAAGTATTTTGTTTTTCAAGATGTATACGTAAGAATATATGAATAACTAGATAACTATACTCATTATAGTTTTTCAGAAAGTGTGTTCCATTTGGTGAAAATAACTTGATGATATACTAAACTTTATACGTAAAGTAAGATGTTGGTATCGATAAATAATAAGATGGATGTTGCATTCGTGTTTATAAAACGATACGTTTATTTGTAATGTACTTGTATTTCCCCCTTAAAACATGAAAAGACTTGAAAAGTAGGGGTATGAACTCACTTGTTTGATTTGAATAGGGTGGGGCTAGAGTCGAGCAGAACTTCAACCGCGGAAAGCTGCGTCTTCGAGCTCTTCGGGGATCTCGGTAGCGTAGAATCTTCGTCGGGGGCTTGGGTGCGGAAACCGAGGGTGTCGGGACAGCTTCTGGTGCTTGAAAGTATGTGGGAGTAAGTGGGAGTTTGAGAAGGTGTGCCAAAACCCGTAGCTCATGCCTTCTATTTATAGTGCTGGAAAGGCGAGTACGTTGGGTGTACCACCGGAGTACGCTGGGCGTACGCGTTACGCTGGGCGTAACTTTGCGTCATGGCTTACGACTCGAGTCTAGCTAGGCGTAGAGCTACAGCCGATGGGACTCGACCCTGCACCTGAGTACGCTGGGCGTAATCATGGCTTCCATCTTCTAAATTTCGTAACTTTCGCATACGAGCTCCGTTTTTCGCGTTCTTTATATCCACGCGTAGGTGAGATTATGCTCTACAACTTTCATTTAGACTCCGTCGACTAGTTTTGAATTTATTTTTAATGATGTGTTTTTAATAGGCCGGGCCTGCTAAAGTCCGTTAAAAATTCATAGTTTCTTTATCCGACGTTGGTTTTCGTTTGTCTTTTTATCATTTTACTCCTATCGTGGAGACCTTCAACTTTCGTTTAGGTTGCGTTAGCTAAATAACGCTCGATCTTCAATTCGAGTTTTTAGCCCTTTACTACTGTTACGAAACTTGGAAAATTCGTAACTTCTTCATACGAGGTTCAATTTGGGCGATCTTTTTATGTACGTTTACAACTTAATGAGCTCTACAACTTTTGTTTAGATACTTAAGGCTAAAATGAATTTTATTGTAATTTCACTTTTACGTTAAATAATGTTTTATCGGTGTTCCGTTCCCGCAAAGGACAGATCCGAAAATTCTTCATGTCATTAAGCACAAACCCCGTGAGTGATCACTTCTTTTCTTCCCTTCCCGCAAAGGACACATTCTCCCAAACAATGTTCTGAGTGTTGTACAGTTAAGAGATGTCTCCTATCAAGTGCCAGGAACAGCCACTACCAACAAACCGAAGCCTGATGATAAGCCTCCATAGCTGCTCCGAAACAGAGCGGGATCAGTTGGTCTTTGGAACCCAGTCCATTTTGAAACTGGGTCGACCTTTGTCATCCTTGCACGGTACTTTCTCCCATGACATATCCTGTTTATCACAAACAAAAGATATAAAAATATTAGAATCGTTAGAAGATTTGGGAGATTGAGCCTTCGGAACCCATTTGTATTTGGGTTTAACCCATTTTTTTTTTATCTGATGGGTGGCTCAGTGCTTGCTTTTGATCTTGATGTCAGCTGTTGAGATGACTTTGATTTTGACTTTACGAGAGCATCTCTTGGATTTGGCTTCTTGGCCGACATTCCCTTCTTACCCTTGGGATTTTGATTCTTGTCCTTTTGAGTTTGATTCTTGGCCTTGGGAGTTGAATTCTTGGGCTTGGGAGTTGCATTCTTGGCCTCCTTGGCATTCCGGTCATCAATGTCTGATCTTGATCTCGAGGGGTATCTTTTGGAGTATCTCCCTCTTAGCGTGTTCTGCCAGACTTGTGCGTAGTAAGGAACGTATGCGCGATTTGGACAATTTCTGGCAATGTGTCCAGGTGTTCCACAGTGAAAACAAGTCTTTTTATTCACTGGGAAATTGTTTCTTCCTGCCCCTGGTGGCGTATCCTTGACTTGTCTCTTGTTGTTCCCACATGCACACTTGCAACAAGAACTTTGTTGCGTTGGAATTGGTGGCCTGTATTTCTCAACGACAGGTTGATCAGAAGCAGTTGAGTTCGAAGCAACAGATTCAGAGTTCAAGGAGATGTTGGTTTGTTCAATGGTGCTCTCCTTGTTCTCATCTTCTGCTACTTTACTTGCACATGAAGTAGAAACATTAGTATTTTCAACATTAATAACTCCTCCTGACACAAATCCAGCTCTTTTGCCATATCAAAGATGTGTCTCCCTGTTAATTTCTTCCTGTGTCATTGGGATGGATGTGTAGTTATGATTGAAAGGTGGAGGAACACTATCATACCCTAGACCCTTGTTTTGATTATCTTTGAATTTTAATTGGGTTTCAAATAAGGTGTAACAGCCCGGATTCCCAGGTATTATTTATTTATTTATTTTGGTAATTTGTGAGGCGACTCGGCGAGTTGGAGCCTAGACTCACCGAGTATGATCGCGGATTTGGACGCGGGTTCGTGTCCAGACTCGACGAGTTCAAGAGTGGACTCGGCGAGTCCACGCTGTTTAATGAAACCCTAATTTCTCGGGTTTGAGGCGTATTTAAAGGGCCTTATGGCCGTCATTTGCACTCATCAGACCCCAGAGTGAAACCCTAGAGCAATTGAGTGATTCAAGTGAGGGAAGGAGCCATTATTGATCTTGGAGTTGTTGTCTAGCAAGGAAAGAGGAGATCTAGCCAAGAGGAAGCAAGAGAGGGGTGGATTCTTGAAGATTTGAGGTCCAGAACATCACATCTGAGGTACAATCTCGAATCATTCTTTGTTATTGTGATGTTCATGTAGATTTAGGGCTTTTGAACCCATTTGTGGCTAGATCTAGTGTCCTCATGGTCCCTTAGCGAGTTAAGGTCCTGGATCTGGACCCATAGAGTTCCAGAGCACCTCTTTGCCAAAGCTTTATATGCATCCATGGAGGTTTTGGCTTGGGATCAATGTATTTGAGGCTAAAACATCATTCATGAGCTATTCAATGCTTGATGAGCATCAAGACTTGGACTTTACGTGGTCAATAAGCTTAAGGAGACTGGATCTATGAGTTAGTGAAGCGGATCTGACCTCAGAAGGTCGTTTGGGGTTGTGCATGGAATGCACTCGCCGAGTCCATTTCCCAGACTCGGCGAGTTGGTGCGAGTTGTTCGTCGATTACGAACCAGGGGTTGAGTAACCGAGTCGGGTGAGTGACTCGATGAGTCGGAAGAGATTCAGAGGGATCGGGTTCCCGTAGGAACTCGGCGAGTCCACGCCAGACTCGGCGAGTCGGGTTGACCGTTGACCAGTGTTGACTGGTTTGACTTCGTGGTACTAGTCAGTCAGAGTCAAGTAGTATTAAGTAGAAATACGCTTGTGTTGTAGGAGGACGATAGCTCGGGAGATCGAGCACTAGTGGTTAAGAGATTTACGAGTTACCGAGACACGCGAAGTGAGTCTTCTCACTATACGTTACCTTGAGTGGTATTCTGGTTTGGCCAGAGGGTCTTATGTGCTATTTATGAGATTGTATGCTATGTGTTATTTGTATGCTGTATGACTATATAGACCGGACCGGAGGGTCCAACGATTCAGAACGGGCCAGAGGGCCCAATGAGCTATGACTGGACCAGAGGGTCCGACGAGCTGCGGGACTGGAGGGTCCCGCTGAGACATCTTGACCAGAGGGTCAGGTTAGCCTCGAGTGGCGTATTTGTGGTATGTGGTATTTTGGGGAACTCACTAAGCATTTATGCTTACAGTTGTTGTGTTTGATGTTTCAGGTACTAGCGAGGACCTTGGGAAGGCGACGGCTTGACACGTACACACACACACCGATGGAGTTTATTATGTGTAGAGATCTTGGGATTTGTTTTTGAAAACAGTATTGATTATGGATTTTGATTTGTGATGTGATACATTATGTGATTTTGAAAAAAAAAATTATTTTGAAAATTTACGGTGTTACAAGTTGGTATTAGAGCCTTGGTTTGAGGGATTCGGATGCACCTTCGGGCGTATTTGAACTCAAACCGAGGATTTGAGAAATTTTCAAATAAAACTAAATTTTCTAAAAAGAAAAAGAGGTTTTGGGAAACGAGCAGAGTGGAAGGTGTGTACGGTCAGCCAGCGCCCGAACGGTGAATCCCCAAAATACCCTTACATTATATGTTATGAGTTATGAGCTATTATGTGGTGCATGTTAGAGAGGCTAGGTATTCCTATTAGGACTAGAGTGAGCCTGATTTGTGATGCCTTAGCTTAGGAGATCGCTGCTGCTATGAGATACTTTGAGAGTGAGTAGGTAGCAGTGGGGAGCTCAGGAGAGGGCTATTGAGGGTAGCCAGTGCATAGCGAGAGTAGAGTGTTTGCAATTTGGGATCCTAGGAGGAGGACTTGGGTTGTATATCGATTCGGTGTGGACGATAGTATTAGGCCCGTACTATTGAAGACACCAGATTGGTGCGTAGTCCAAGTAAGAATCCTTGGGGGTACCAGGAGAGAGGATGTTTGAGTTATCGAGTGTGAGTATAATCGAGAGTATTCCTGATATTTCTTATGTTGTATTTCAGAGGTTGATCATGGTCGGGACACGCCATAACCCCGAGAGCAGTGGGGTGAGCGATGAGGAGATCCGTCGGATCATCCATGAGGAGGTGGCTGCTGCCATCAGAGCCGAGATTCCGGAGATGTTTGGGTCTATTAAGACCACAATGATCGAGACGTTTGACGAGCGTTACGCTGCTTTGACTAATGCTGCTGTTGCTGCAGCCACCGCAACTGTTGCTGCTGCGAGACCCCAGGGTGGTGATTCGTTGCTGTACCGAGAGTTCATCAACACGAAACCACCGGAATTCGATGGTACACAGGATCCGATCGCCGCTATAAGGTGGATCTCAGACATGGAGGGGTGTTTCTATACGTGCTCGTGTCCGGAGCACTTGAGGGTGCGATTCGCACTCAACCAGCTTCGCTTGGGGGCGAAGGACTGGTGGAAATTCGTGACTGCGAGCTATTCTACAGCTGAGCTGACTGCAGTGACCTGGGAGAGGTTTACTGTGATGTTTCGTGACGAGTATGTTCCCCAGGTGGAGAGGGAACATTTAGCTCAGGAGTTTCTGACCCTCAAGCAGGGGACCGAGTCGGTGACAGTGATTACGAGGATGTTTCATGAGCGGGCGCTATTTTGCCCGGAGTTGGTGTCCACTGAGCAGGCTCGCATGAGCCGTTATCTGAGTATTTTGAGGAGGGACATCCGTGAGTTCGTGGAGAACTCGACTTATCAGACATTTGCCGAGCTCCAGGCAAATGCCAGGAAGAGGGAGATCGAGCTTGAGACACAGGCGAGGGAGGAGACTAAGTTGCAGAGGGGTGATCGGCGACCGGCACAGTCGCAGCCGGCCACCAAACGGGCAAAGCCCGCTGATTCGAGGACGGGCAGTTCGAGGGGCCGCACTTGTGGGAAGTGCGGCAAGAGCCATGACGGGCCGTGCAAGACTGGGGTATGCTACAAATGCGGGAAGGAAGGACATTTTGCGAGGGACTGTCCGAAGGGGTTCTCGGTTTGCTTCCATTGCAACCAGACCGGCCATCAGAAGGCCGAGTGCCCCCAGCTTCAGAGGTCAGTGTAGGGATCTGCACCTGTGGTTCGAGCTACTGATACCCGGCCAGTGAAGGCCGAAGCACCGAAGGCTAGGGGGAGAGCCTTCCAGCTGACTGCGGAGGAGGTCCGCGCAGCACCTGACGTCGTGGCGGGTATGTAATCTTTATCTATTTTATGTTGAGTTTATGCTATTGTAATTGCTATATGTTATGCGTAGGTACTTTTCTTGTGAGTTCTGTACCTGCATTGGTTTTATTCGACTCGGGTGCGAGTCGGTCTTTCATATCTTTGGCTTTTAGTCGGCACATTAGTATTACGAGGGAGGCGTTGAGTCGACCTCTACGGGTTTCCATAGCAGATGAGCGTGAGGTATGTGCTACCGAGGTGATACGTGGATGCATGCTGGAGATCTTCGGGGTGGAGTTCCCGATCGATTTGATTCCGATCGCTATGGGGGATGTTTGTGTCATAGTAGGAATGGATTGGTTGAGCCGTTTTAGGGCTGTCATAGATTGCGAGTGTCAATTGGTGACGATCCGAGATCCTAGTGGGGGAGCGCTAATGGTTTACGGCGAGGGGACTCGTGGTGGTTCGGTTTTCTGTTCGGCCGCTAGAGCGAGGCGGAGTTTGCAGCAGGGCTGCAAGGGGTTCGTAGCCTATGTGATAAATGTGCGAGAGGCCAAGTTCAGCGGATGAGGTGCCGATAGTGCGTGAGTTCCCGGACATGTTTCCCGAGGAGTTGCCGGGTGTGCCTCCCGAGAGGCAGGTGGAGTTTCGTATCGATTTGGTTCCCGGGGCTGCGGCTATCGCCAAGGCGCCGTTTCGGCTAGCACCGCCAGAGATGCAGGAGTTATCCTCACAGCTGCAAGAGCTGTTGGGGAAAGGGTTCATCCGTCTCAGTAGCTCTCCCTGGGGAGCGCCGATCCTTTTTGTCAAGAAAAAGGATGGTTCACACCGGATGTGCATTGATTACCGGGAGTTGAACAAGTTGACGGTCAAGAACCGTTATCCGTTACCGAGGATTGAAGATCTATTCGATCAGTTGCAGGGGGCGTCTTGGTTCTCCAAGATTGACTTGAGATCGGGATATCACCAGATGAGAGTTCGGGATGAGGATATCCCGAAGACGGCGTTTAGGACTCGTTACGGGCATTACGAGTTCGTGGTGATGCCATTCGGGCTCACCAATGCACCAGCGGCATTCATGGATCTCATGAATAGGGTGTGTAGGCCGATGTTGGATCGTTCAGTCATTGTATTCATTGATGACATCCTGGTGTATTCGAGGACCAGAGAGCAGCATGAGGAACATTTGAGGGAGCTCCTCGGAGTTCTAAGAGCGGAGAGGCTTTTCGCCAAATTCTCCAAGTGCGATTTTTGGTTACGGGAGGTCCAGTTCTTAGGGCATCTCGTTAACCAGGATGGGATTTTGGTTGACCCGGCCAAGATCGAGGCTGTGATGAGTTGGGAGGTGCCGAGGTCACCTACGGAGATCAGGAGCTTCTTAGGGTTGGCAGGCTACTATCGGAGATTTATCAGAGATTTCTCCAAGATCGCCGTGCCACTTACCAAGTTGACCCGGAAGGGTGTTACTTTCTCATGGGGTCCAGAGCAGCAGACCTCGTTTGAGACCCTTCGCCAGAGATTGTGCGAAGCCCCTGTACTCGCACTACCGGAAGGGATGGAGGATTTCGTGGTGTACTATGACACATCGATATCGGGGTTGGGAGCGGTGTTGATGCAGAGAGGGCATGTGATCGCGTATGCATCGAGGCAGTTGAAGCCTCATGAGACGAGATATCCCACCCACGATCTGGAGTTGGGGGCTGTGCTGTTCGCCCTCAAGATCTGGCGTCACTATCTGTATGGGGTTCGGTGTACGATATACACGGACCACAAGAGTTTGAAGTACTTGATGGATCAGCCCAACCTGAACTTGCGGCAGAGGAGATGGCTGGACGTGGTAAAGGATTATGATTGCGAGATCCTGTACCACCCAGGCAAGGCTAATGTGGTAGCTGACGCCCTGAGTCATAGGGCAGAGGGTGCCCCGATGCGAGATATCTATATGAGGTTGACGGTGATGACTCCGGTATTGGATACCATTCGAGGGGCCTAGGCCGAGGCAGTGAGACCGGAGAACCGTAAGAGAGAGCGAGTTATCGGGCAGGTGTCGGAGTTTGTTACCAATAGCCGTGGGCTTATGACCTTCCAGGGACGGATTTGGGTACCGTTTGTGGGAGGGACGCGTACCATTTTGATGGAGGAGGCGCATCGATCGAAGTTCTCGATCCATCCCGGGGCTACCAAGATGTATTTGGACCTAAAGAAGCAGTATTGGTGGCCCTGTATGAAGAGGGATGTTGCTTGGTTCGTCGAGAGGTGCCTAACTTGTTGCCAAGTTAAGGCCGAGCACCAACGTCCGCATGGTAAGCTACAGCCGTTGGAGATTCCCGAGTGGAAGTGGGAACAGATTACCATGGATTTCATCACCAAATTGCCAAGGACTGCGAGAGGAGTCGATGCAATTTGGGTGATTGTGGACAGGTTGACGAAGAGCGCTCATTTTCTTGCTATCAGTGAGAGCTCTTCTGCTGAGAGGTTGGCAGAGTTGTATGTGAAGGAGGTGGTATCGCAGCATGGGGTTCCGTTGTCGATCGTTTCGGATCGAGACGTGTGATTTACTTCCAGATTTTGGAAGAAGTTCCACGAGGAGTTAGGTACGAGGCTGCATTTCAATACCGCATACCACCCGCAGACGGACGGACAGAGCGAGCAGACGATTCAGACGCTTGAGGATATGCTCCAAGCATGCGTTTTGGATTTTGGAGGGAGTTGGGACACCTATCTACCATTGACAGAGTTTTCGTACAACAATAGCCATCATTCAAGCATCGGTATGCCACCTTTTGAGCTGTTGTATGGGAGGAGATGTCGTACCCCTATTTGCTGGAGTGAGGTAGGGCAACGCATGATGGGTAGTACGGAGATAGTGCTTCAGACGACTGAGCAGATCCAACAGGTCAGGCAGAGGTTGTTGACCGCTCAGAGTCGCCAGAAGAGTTATGCAGATAGACGTCGAACCGAGCTCGAGTTCCAGGTTGGTGATTATGTTCTCCTGAAGGTATCTCCTTGGAAAGGAGTGACCCGATTCAGGAAGAGGGGCAAGCTAGGACCCCGGTATATTGGACCGTTTCGGGTGATCGAGAGGGTGGGCAGGGTAGCATATCGCTTGGAGCTACCTGCGGAATTGGAGCGAATTCATAATACCTTCCATGTGTCTCAGTTGAGGAAGTGTATAGCCGACGAGTCGGCGGTAGTGCCGTTAGAGGAAATTCAGGTGGATGCGATCCGGAACTACGCGGAGAGACCAGTTGCGATTGTGGATCGAAAGATCAAGGTTCTGCGGAACAAGGAGGTGCCCTTGGTTTTGGTTCAGTGGCAACATCGGAAGGGGTCCGAGATGACTTGGGAACCGGAGCGTGAGATGCGTGAGCAGCATCCGGAGTTATTTGCAGAGCGAGACTTCGAGAGCGAAGTCTAGTTCTAGTGGGGGAGAATTGTAACAGCCCGGATTCTCAGGTATTATTTATTTATTTATTTATTTTGGTAATTTGTGAGGGGACTCGGCGAGTTGGAGCCTAGACTCGCCGAGTATGATCGCGGATTTGGACGCGGGTTCGCGTCCGGACTCGACGAGTCCAAGAGTGGACTCGGCGAGTCCATGTTGTTTAATGAAACCCTAATTTCTCGGGTTTGAGGCGTATTTAAAGGGCCTTATGGCCGTCATTTGCACTCATCAGACCCCAGAGTGAAACCCTAGAGCAATTGAGTGATTCAAGTGAGGGAATGAGCCATTATTGATCTTGGAGTTGTTGTCTAGCAAGGAAAGAGGAGATCTAGCCAAGAGGAAGCAAGAGAGGGGTGGATTCTTGAAGATTTGAGGTCCAGAACATCACATCTGAGGTACAATCTCGAATCATTCTCTGTTATTGTGATGTTCATGTAGATTTAGGGCTTTTGAACCCATTTGTGGCTAGATCTAGTGTCCTCATGGTCCCTTAGCGAGTTAAGGTCTTGGATCTGGACCCATAGAGGTCCAGAGCACCTCTTTGCCAAAGCTTTATATGCATCCATGGAGGTTTTGGCTTGGGATCAATGTATTTGAGGCTAAAACATCATTCATGAGCTATTCAATGCTTGATGAGCATCAAGACTTGGACTTTACGTGGTCAATAAGCTTAAGGAGACTGGATCTATGAGTTAGTGAAGCGGATCTGACCTCAGAAGGTCGTTTGGGGTTGTGCATGGAATGCACTCGCCGAGTCCATTCCCGGACTCGGCGAGTTGGTGCGAGTTGTTCGTCGATTATGAACCAGGGGTTGAGTAACCGAGTCGGGTGAGTGACTCGGTGAGTCGGAAGAGATTCAGAGGGATCGGGTTCCCGTAGGAACTCGGCGAGTCCACGCCAGACTCGGTGAGTCGGGTTGACCGTTGACCGTTGATCGTTGACCGTTGACCAGTGTTGACTGGTTTGACTTCGTGGTACTAGTCAGTCAGAGTCAAGTAGTGTTAAGTAGAAATACGCTTGTGTTGTAGGAGGACGATAGCTCGGGAGATCGAGCACTAGTGGTTAAGAGATTTACGAGTTACCGAGACACGCGAAGTGAGTCTTCTCATTATACGTTACCTTGAGTGGTATTCTGGTTTGGCCAGAGGGTCTTATGTGCTATTTATGAGATTGTATGCTATGTGTTATTTGTATGCTGTATGACTATATAGACCGGACCGGAGGGTCCAACGATTCAGAACGGGCCAGAGGGCCCAATGAGCTATGACTGGACCAGAGGGTCCGACGAGCTGCGGGACTGGAGGGTCCCGCTGAGACATCTTGACCAGAGGGTCAGGTTAGCCTCGAGTGGCGTATTTGTGGTATGTGGTATTTTGGGGAACTCACTAAGCATTTATGCTTACAGTTGTTGTGTTTGATGTTTCAGGTACTAGCGAGGACCTTGGGAAGGCGACGGCTTGACACGTACACACACACCGATGGAGTTTATTATGTGTAGAGATCTTGGGAATTGTTTTTGAAAACAGTATTGATTATGGATTTTGATTTGTGATGTGATACATTATGTGATTTTGAAAAAGAAAAATTATTTTGAAAATTTACGGTGTTACATAAGGACTCGACTGTCTGACTTGACGCAATATAATTTTTAAAACTAACGTCTGTTTTTCCACACTTAATTTTCAAAGTGTCAAGTTCTTCAGTTACAGCAGCAAGTTGTCTCTTAATATAGTCATAATTTTCACACTTGTTGCTATACTCTTCCTGAAGCTTCCTAAAGTCCTTGGTTTTTGCTTCTAATTCAGCCTTCAGGGGTTTCTGTCATTTCCTGAGTTGATATCCTTCATATCTCAGGTCCTCAACTTCTCTTTTTAATAAATCAATTTGTTCCCGAAGAAATTTAATCGTGGCTTCACAAGCTGGAGTACATGTAACTTCAGAGCATCAAGTTCTTGAATTACATCAGCAAGACTAAGATGATTGAGATCTTTTGTCTTCTTGATGATAGCCACGTTCATATCCCACGATTTCGGAAGTGAATTCAATAGCTTTTTGTTTATCTCAAATTTGGACAAGAAGATCCCAACTATATTCATCTCAGTAGTAAGTGTAGTAAATCGTTGTAACTGAGTTTCGAGGGTTTCTCCAGGGATATAATCGAAAATATTGAAATTTTGTCTTAACATATCCTGACGACTCTCTTTCATGTTTTCAACTCCCTCGATGACCTTAAAATCAATTAAAAAGCACAACTAGAAGCCAAAATCAAACTTAAAAGTCAAACCCTTTGATTATAAACCTTAAAAGTCAAAATTAAAAAGTTAAACTCAAAAGTCAAACCAAAAAGCTAAATTTGAAAATTTAAAAGTTAAACGAAAAAGTCAAAGTTTAAAGTCAAAGGTCAAACTTGAAAGTCAAAGTCAAAATTTAAGGTCAAAAGTTAAAAAATAAAGTCTAAAATAAATAATTTTTTTTATTATTTTATTATTATTATTATTATTTATTTATTATTTTATTTTTAATTTTTTTTATGTAAGGAATTGAATTTTGGGTTAAAAGTGTCAAAATAGGAAAACTTGTTGCGAGAAAGACGGGTTATAGTTTAAATTTCGAAGGAAAGGAACAAGATGCAAGCTGGTTCAACTGGTAAGGCGTTGAAGAAGGAGGAATGGGAGACCCGGGTTGCGTCAACAATTCACTCCTCCCCTTCCTTTTTTTTAATGAAGCGCCGCTATCCGACCAAGCCGTGATTTCCTTAGCCGATCACCGAGCCTATCCCACCAAGCCGAGCCGCAAGTCGCCGAAGCCGCAAACCTCCGGCGACCGTGAACAATTCCCGGCCGTAAACTCCGGCCGCAATCCTCCGGCGACCGTGAACAGTTTCCGGCCGCAAACTCCGGCCGTGAACTCCGAAACCCTAGCTGCCGGCCGCAAACTCCTCGCTGATTACGACAAAAAACAACGATTTTTCGATTTTGAAGCTCCAAAACTTGATCAAAAACCATTTTTTATGAAAAACACAAAGAAGAAACCCCCCTTATTTTTTAGAGATCTATCCAAAAACACAAGAATATTTCGAAAATAAGATCAAATAATGCTCCAAATCTGACAAAATTGACGGATACAACCAAGCTCTGATACCAATTGTAAGTCCCTAATTTGCCTGTGTATCAATTAGATCCGTTTGATGGTGCGGAATCCCAATCAAACGGATGATGTCAGATCAAATAGAAGAGAAGGAGAAGAAGAAGATGATGAATCTCAATGTATTAATGAATAGAATGTTGATCCGGATACAAGAGATTCACACACACACACTAACACACAATAGTTTTTTTCTCTCTCTGGCCGTAAACTCTCTTCGTGTTCATCAATCTCTAGGGTTCATCAATCTGTTCCTCACACCCTAACACCTATATTTATACAAGGGTAACATGGGCTTGGTGGACATGGGCCGTAAATGGGTTTACGGCCGTAAACCTGTTTACGGCCATAAACTCAACCGTAAACACCACCTGACCGTAAACTAGACTGAAAGCTCATAAAATATTACATACAAATATAATTACTCAGAAAAACAAAGTATAAACCATATTTTGACCCAACATCTCTGTTACTCTGTGATCGAAATCAGGTATCGAAATGGTGTTGGGTAATTGACTTTGTTTTTTGGGAGAAAAAAATATGAAATGTGGCTATTACTTTAGCATTTGAATTATATATGTTTGTATGAATGTTTAGTTTGAACATGTTTCTATGAATGTTTTTAATTTTCATTTGGATGTTTAAGACTTAAACGTCTAAAATTCGGATATGATTGCATCAACCATCGCGAATTTATTCATGTTTAATTGTCAATTTTATTTATGAAATCTGACCTACGAACTCGCCAACCTGTGAACCCGTATAAATAAATGGGTTGACAGATCATATATGAGTTTATGTTCCAAACCCGTCAACCTGTGACCCGTCAATCCATGACCCGTCAACCCATGGCCTGTATATTTAAATGGGCCGTGTTTGGGTTGACATATTTTGACCCGCCAACCCGCGACACGCCAACCCGAATATGACACGATTACCAAGCCTAATTTGAATGGGTTATAAGACTAAACTTATTGGTGACCATGTCACAAATAAAGCAAAAAAAAAGTGAAAGAAAATAAAAAATAGAGCTTTTGTATTATCTGATCGAATTTAAACCGGTTCAAATCCGATTAAAACAAACCGACCAACATTGGATATTTAGTTGTAGTTAGATTGATTGGTTCTAAGTGTTTAATACACAAAATGGAATTGTTGTTTTATTAGACTTTTGATGGTATCTCTCAAGATCAAATAAAAACCAAATCCATCCAATCAAGTTATAATTGAACTAAATTCATCCAATTAACACCCACTTTGATCACTGCACTAAAGTGAGTGGAGAAAAATGGAACTAGTTTTCACAATGAAAAATTGTTAGATGTTTCCAGAGAAATGGGATAAAAAGCAAAAAACGTGTTTTGAGATGACCAAATTGGAGGAAAACATGTACGTAACACATAAATGTGACCATAAAGGAATAAAAATATATTTTGCTAGTATAATTTTCATAGAAGTCTTGTCATAAATTGCATCACATGTGTATGAGTGCTCGTATGATTAGTAAATCTTGAGTGTTGCATGAGAATGAGAAGATCTTATATTACTTTTACATCCAAAAATGATTTGCTTTGTACGACTATTGATCAATGTTTGTCACAACATAGACTTTATGAGGATGTTTACCATTACTCTAGATTAAATAAGCGTATCTACTCTAATAAATGAAGGTTTTTTTGTTACATGTTACATTATCATTTATTTTGTCAAATGTCATTTTGTGGTTATTTGAAATAATTTTTTTATACATGTCATTTTATGGTTTATATATTTTAATTATTATTATATATACTAAATCTAAAGGGGCTTAGCAATAGTAATTTTTTGACCTTTAGGTTTTTGCTACAAGTATTTAGTGAGTTTCACACTTTTAGTCTCTAAAATCAAAATTTTTACATTTTTATGTTTTGATTGAGTTTTTGTGACTTTAGGTTTTTGCAACAAATCTTTAGTGACTTTGACACTTTTAGTCATTGTAGCCAAAACTTTTACATTGTCGTGTTTTTGCCACAACTCTTTAATGAATTTGACACTTTTCGTTATTGTAGTCAAAACTTTTACATTTTGACATAAAAAACACAAAAAACCTCATTTAGAATTTTGCCACCATATTTTCCCAACTTTGGCAACTTTAACATTATTGTCACAACATTTTTAGATTTTCTCCACCAGTGTCCCTTCTTTTAGCTGTATACTTTTGACATCTAATTTTAAGGGTTGTCGATTTTCTCCATTATTTGTGGTGATTTACAATTTTAGCACATATCTTTTAAAATTTGCCCATTTATTCCATATTACCCCAAAAGTGGCGTAGCCGCGAGTACTTTGCTAGTTTTAATAAATTCCACATAATAGTTTAATATAATAATTACAATAAATGTAGTAATAAATGAATATCAATTTTATTAATAGACTTACCTTCTTATTTCTAAATTTCTAAATTAAAGCTCATTAGTTTATTTTTTTATTTATTTAAATTTTAAAGAATTTTTTTTCAATAATTCATTATTTTTCTTATTTTCTTATAAATCCAAAGTTTTTAACTACTTAAGCATTTATATATATATATATATATATTAATTTATTAATTAATTAACCCATGTAATACATGGGTCTTACACCTAACTGTTTTAATATCTCAAGAATATTGTTAACCAATGGGGTGACATGATTATGAGTGGTGAACACGCACGAGCTTCACATTTTTTTTTTTGGAAAATGAAAAAAAATTGTATAAGGTGGGTTGGATGAGTAAAATGAAAGTACAAACCCAATTAAAAAACATAAATATATTGAGCTAAGAAAAATATTTCTCTAATTGTAACTTATTGGAATTGTACTTTTTGACGTTGAATGCAACTAAAAAGTCTGAATAGACATTTTGTAAGGGGGAGCAACACAACATAATATTAGTCTAAGACTAAAGGGAGTCCACTCGCTATGCACGATCGCTAACACTCGCCAGACATATTGAACACCGCCCCCTAGCACTCGCTAGGGGGCTTACTACTATTAACTCGTTGTTTCTTTGGTGAGAAGAGAGAGGGAGCAGTGAACAATTTTGATTGGTTGAAATGAGTTTGGCAGGATTGCATCTTTATTTTTTGCATGTATTTGGAGGGTGGCGAATCTATTGATTGAACCTACATGAATGCTTTGTTGACTCCATAGTCCATAAATTAATTGTTGCATAAATATTTCAACAACTTAACTTTGATTTAAAAAAAAAAGCATTTGTAATAAAAAATATTCAACTACCATTCAACTAATATGTAACATCCATAAAATTTACGCCAAATTTAAACTTTTAACATTAACAAAAGAAACAAATAGTAATTGTTTTTACAAAACATTTCCAAATCATTTATCATCAGAGTGTCCCAAAACAGATCATAAGGAGCAGGAGCGGTACAGTCACGCCTTCGTCTTCCCTCAATCTCCTGAATTACCTGAAACAATAAACTGAAAACTATAAGCCCGAGGGCTTAGTGAGCTACCCCCAAAATACCAATACCGTACAGACAGAAACCATATCAATAACAATCAATCAATCAACATGCATACTGGGCCATTGGCCTGACTGGTCCGCCCTTCTGGGCCTACAGTCTTCTGAATCTATCCCGAGCTTTCGGCATGATTGGTCCGCCACGTGGGCCTACAGTCTCCCCGGACCGCTCATAGGGTATGTTGGCCTTCAGCACAAAGCAGGACCGCCTCAACCCGACCAACAAGCAAATAACCATGTGCGCATACTATCTTATACTGGCATATACAAACATCAAGCATATCTATCTCACTGATCATCAATCATAGAATTCTCTTGTAACTAGAGCACCGACCTAGCAGGTCACTAACATACCAATCCCTACGGATCATAAAAGCATAACATATTGTCTACCCTCATTCCGATCAAACTGATCATATCACATGTAGCATACCATAACAATAACAACTAAAGGGTCGACCTTGGTGCCATAGACCCTATCGATATAGTGAAGATAACTCACCTCGCATATGTCGACTCGGAAGGTAACTTCAACTATCGGATCACTTGTCATAGGCTCCACCACCTATAACCATAGCACAATATACTCATAAGTCCTTAGCCTTATAAGGCACTCCATAACCCACTAGTCAAATCCTGATCAATGTCAAAGTCCTTGGTCAAGTTCAACAATCCATGTTGACCTCAACTCGCTGAGTACACTCGACTGCTCGCCGAGTCCTTGAAGCACATTCCAACTCGTCGAGTCATCGGGGTGACTCGTCGAGTCCCTTCGAATCTTGATCAAATCTTAAGGCCACCCGTCGAGTTTCCTCCTTGCAACTCGACGGGTATACACGCAAACATATCCTTGGCTAAAACTCATACGACTCACCGAGTTGTTCTTCAACTCGTCGAGTTTCATGACCATCTTCATCTAACTCGCCGAGTTGTTCAACCAACTCGTCGAGTTCACGACTTCCTTCATCTGACTCGCCAAGTTGATCATCCAACTCGTCGGGTTTAATGCACATCTTCATATGACTCGCCGAGTCCCTTTAGTTATTTTAACATGCAGACGTCTTTAAGCCATGGTAAGGTCCCAAATTGCAGATCTAACTTCCTTAAGCATGCTTATCACGTAAAGTTGCAAACTTTACATGCATGCATTGCTTTACAAGTTCTAAATGCCAAAACCCAACTCTTAATGGGTGTTCATGGACCAAGGGGACCTTAAATTCGACTAAAGTTGGAACTTTATGCTTGAATAATCCAAAGAGGGTCCAGATCTGAAGTTACAACTTCAGATCTAGCCCATAGATTGCCATACCAACTTGATACCCTTTTTAAAACCCTAAAACTCATTCAAAGATGGGGTC
Organism: Lactuca serriola; assembly: GCF_051521515.1. NCBI lineage: Eukaryota > Viridiplantae > Streptophyta > Magnoliopsida > Asterales > Asteraceae > Lactuca > Lactuca serriola. The sequence continues at coordinate 23,430,068 of NC_136412.1, read as the reverse complement.
TAAGCTGAAATAATTGAGGGTAATGGTTAAATACCTTCCCAAGATGTAGCACCTGGTTCCTGGTACGTACTTCTTGTGATTAATATTTTAATTTTATGCATTTTTGCCTTGGACTCGGCGAGTTGAAGGACCAACTCGCCGAGTAGGAGCGGGACAAGGCGCGGGGTTTGAACTTTGTACTCGGCGAGTCGGTCCCCGGACTCGGCGAGTAGACCCTGTTTGGACAAAAACCCTAATTCGGGCATTTGCACTCTATTTAAACGCTCTAACTTGGCCTCCTTAGTCCCTAACACTTCCAGAGAACTATAGGAAGAAACCCTAGCCCCCATATTGTTCTTGAGAGTGATTTTGGCCTTGTGGATAAGGTTTGGAGCTTAGAGGAAGGAAGAGGAGGTTGAAGTGTGCAAGGAGGGGAGGTAGGTCCGGAATCTACACTGTGAGAAGCTTCCATTCAGGTAGAAAAGTTCTTACCTTGATCATTAGTTCATTAGATCCCTTTTTTGTCCCAAATTAGTGGTTTCAAGCCCTAAAACCTCAAATTCCATGTATTTATGCTTTAAGTTCCGAAAGGACTTCAGATTGGGATCTTATGGACATCCTAGAAGTATAAAGTCTCTGTGGTTGGAGTTATTGAGGTCCCTATTGAGTGTATGACCCCTTAAAGACCTTGGATTTGCCTTCTTGAGCTTATAGGGCCATGCATGCACGTAAAGTTTGCAACTTTACGTGATAAGCATGCCCTAGGAGCATAGATCTATGGGTTAGAAGCGTTGCATGTCTCAGTTTTGGTCTGTATGGGAAGTGGGTCGTAGAGACTCGGCGAGTCCCTAAGTGGAACTCGGCGAGTTCTATGAAGATGGTCTTAAACTCGGCGAGTTTGATGAACAACTCGGCGAGTCCTATGAAGATTGCCTGGAGCTCGCCGAGTTGTTCATTAAACTCGGCGAGTCATATGAACTTTCACAGAGTAAGAGGGGTTTAAGTGTTGAAGGTCCAACCCTTCGTATCTACACGCGGAATTAGAAGTGTAACGTAGTCCCAAAACCCCAAATCCTCTTCGGAGTGTTCTGGTGAGGATTGGAAGTGAGTAGGAGATCTGCTCATGGAACTCGGCGAGTTGCTCTCGGACTCGGCGAGTCAGATCACGAGTCGGTTCTATAGTCCCGAGTAGTGAGTCAGAGGTGACTCAGTGAGTGGAAAGAGGGACTTGGCGAGTAGGACCGGGTTAGTAGGAGAAGGACTCGGCGAGTCTGTGCCACGACTCGGCGAGTCCAGTCAACTGGAAGTTAACTTTGACCAAGGAGTTGACCTTGGACCAGGGATGGGTCAGTCAATTGACCTAAGGGTATTTATGAGTGGCTAATCTATGTTTATGGGTTTGTAGCCGGAAGATTGCCGATGCAGCAGCCAGACGTCTAACAGTCAGACTTTCGGTAGCTACTCTTCGAGGTGAGTTTCCTTCCAGTAGTAACGGGTCTAAGGCACCAAGGCCGGCCCGTATAGACGATATGTTAGTGTTGGAGTGTGGGCAGAGCCCATATCTCATAGTTGAGTTGATTATGATATATGTCAGTATGATAGAATTGTTTATACTCGTTGTCTGTGTGATACTTGTATGTTATGGTTGAGCAGCTGAGTGTGGGTGAGGCCCGTATCTCTCTGATAGTGGAGTGTAGGCGAGGACCGTATCTCTCAGATAGCAGAGTGTGGGCGAGGCCCGTATCTATCAGATAGCAGAGTGTGGGCGAGGCCCGTATTTCTCAGATAGCGGAGTGTGGGCGAGGCCCGTATCTCCCAGCTAGTGGAGTGTGTGCGAGGCCCGTATCTTCATGAGTGTGGGCGAGACCCGTATCTCCTAGTTGTTCATTGTATGTTTGTATGGTATGATGTATTATGGGGGAACTCAGTAAGCTTCGTGCTTATAGTTTTCAGTTTTGGTTTCAGGTACCTCTTCTTCGAAGGGGAAGGAGCTGGTGCGGTAGCGGCCCATCACACACATGCCTCGTATTCCGCACTATGAGATCTTCCTGGGGATTTGTACTCTAACATTTATTATGTTTTATGAAAATGTTTTCCAGACATGCGATATCTTTTATGAAATGTTATGACCGGTGAACGTTTTATTTCTAATGTTTTACTAAATATATGTCACACCCCCGAACCAGACGGCGGAAACGTCCGGGGGCTGTTGTGACTCAATTGAATACCATAACATTGAATATATATGAAACATAACAACATTCGTCACCATGCATTAATATAGTACAACCAGTAGCGTTTATATGAAATACATTGTTTAAACATTACATTCCCAAAAATAAATTGTTCGACTCGTACATAAATAAACTGCAGGCCACCACTGAATATTATTTCCTTGGTATCACTGGTTCCCTGAGAATACAAGTATTTTGAAAAACGTCAACATATGAAATGTTGGTGAGTTCATAAGTAGTGTTTGAAATCCAATGTTTTGTATTGTTTGAAAACCACCAGAAAATCCGATATTTTCTGAAAATAGTATAGTCAAAAAGGTGTGAAGATCCATAGGTATGCTTGTTTGTTTCTATACTTGTAAAAATTGTTCATTAAAATTGTATGCATTTCGAATCCGTTATGTATTGAAAAACCCTAGGAAAACCCGATGTTTTCCTAATCCTTTGAATTCCATGAAGTTACGTTGAAACCATTGCAAAAAGAGTAGTCTCATTCCCAGGCGACGTTGGATTATTTTTGGGCATGATTAATTGCTACAAACACGCATTACACAAACGACCAGTTTATAGCTATACTAACGATCCCGTAGGAGTCGTCCGTACTAATCACGTTATCCAACCGCCCTGACTACGTGTAGTCCCACATCCGAAGAGGAAGAGGACACGAAGACCTCGATGACTCCATTAACCGGTTGGGGATAAAAAAATGTGTACGAGGGGTCCCTGACCCGCCTCGCAAAAATGTAGACTTTACTAGCAATACCAAAGGACCCTTGGGGACCAGTAGTATACAAGCCATTGAAATTCCCTCTACGTTGTACCAAGTCGGTGAAACCCAACACTTTGTAGAATAAAGGTCTTCGGGCCTTAAGATCAGGTCATTGGGCTAGCTAGGCCCAACAAACAAGATTTTACACTTTTGGGGCCCAAAGATGGTGCGTAGACGTCTGTGCACACTCGCATGTATATTGAATTCCCAAACGTTACTTGTATGAATCGTAGTGTCGTCGTGTTAGTAGTTTCGGATTTTTATTGGTTCGAGACCGAACCAATTCGTTTAACAACGACTTTTGGTATTGTTGTGTATTGTATTTCATCGATAGTCGCGGTACCATTGTTTGATCAAATTGCATGTATTGAATTAGCCTTGAAAGTTTTCTGTTTCAGCCCCTCATTGTTTGTAAAATTTACTTTTTCAACCCTTTAGTTAAATACTTTCCGGTTTGGTCCTTAAATCAATTTTCTTGACATTTTAACACCAAAAATCATTGAACTTGATGTTTTTCAGCATATTTTTCAATGAAAACAGTTTAAGTCCCTGAAATTTCAGTTTTCTCGGTTATAACCCTTCTTTTTCGCAACTTTGACAATTTTGGCCCAAATTGTAAAATTTTTGCAATTTTGGTCCTTTTTAAATTTAAAAAGCGTTTTAAACCTTTGAAAAGGATTTGGAACACTTATAGTCCACTGTTTTACAGAAAAATATAGTTTTGGCCCTCCAAAACAGAAAATCTCGCATAATGGGCCTCATTGGACCGAAAATGTCATTTTTAGCCCATTAAGCTTGAAATTTATGTTTTTAATCCCCTAAATGAGTATATTTCCAGAAATTGTTTTATTGAAACTGTTTTGGCACACCTCATCCATCAGAATTCGTGATATGCCAATTTGGGCCCTTAATTTTGTATTTTTCACATTTTAGGCCCAAAGTTTGTGTTTTTAGCCCAAATTAAATTGTTACTAAACCACTTAGCCATTTTTCTTGAAACACTTTGTATGTAGAAATATATTTGATGCTAAAATCATTTAACATAAGATATATCTCGGTTTTGAGGGGTTTTATGGCTAGATCCAACATTATAGCACACAAAAGCATACATGTAAGCATGGAAATCATACAAGGCATACAAAACACATATAGATCTACACTTTCACTTGTATTCCCCCCCCCCCCCACAAAACTCATAAAAACAGAAAATAGGGGGTATGAAGCTCACCTTGGATGTGGGTTCGGTTTTGCTAAGAAAATATGGGAGAAAACTTGGTGATTTTTGGCCTTAGCACCCTTTTCTTGAAGATCTCGAGTTTGAGATGGTTCTAGGATGCAAGATCACGATTTTTGGCTAGATTAGGAAAGGATTTTGTTAACAAAAAGAATCTAAGTCATAGATCCAAGCATAATCTTACCTTAGATGAAGAATTTGTGGAAATTTCCTCTTGAATGCTTCCTAAAACTCGAGATTTTGAGTGGAGAGGGAGGGATGTTCTTGAGAGAGCTTGAGAGATTTTTGTGAGTGTGTGTGTGAGTATGGCCAAGACTGAGAGAGATAGGAAGAAGAGATGACTTTTGAAGTGATATGCATGGAGATATGGACTAAGGTGCATGGAAACATGTTGGGTATTAATGAGGTGGCAAACAAATAGTCAACTCTTCCATTTCCTCTTGGACTTGGGCCTTGGGCCGAGAATTTGGAAGGGAAAAGGAAAAATTTGGGCCTTTGCCCCTAAGCCCAATATTAGAGTTAATTTGGGTATGTTTTAAGCCTAAAAGAATGTGGTAGCATTTTTATATTTTTATTGGACTAGTTGAGGTCATTTATGTATCAAGGCTTTTAATTCATTTCATTCTAGGCCCAATATAGCCCAAAATGTTGAAATAAATTAGTGTGGATCCAATTAGAGCCCAATTAGGGTTCTAAGCCCATGATAGTCTAATTGGAAGCTTATTGGTCCATTTGGATCCAATAAGGGAGTCCTAGTCCAAAATGGACTTAAACAAGGACTTCTAGGGTTTCCAATTGTTTGATGACTATTTGTAGTACTTGTATAATGTATTTGATTGAAGTTTTTGAAGTCATAATCATAGGTGTCAATCATGTCCTTAAGTTTTTGATTCACATTGACTTGAGTGTATAGATTACATGACACATAATTTCCAGTTGTGACATCATCCCCCCGTTAGAGGGAATTTCGTCCTGAAATTCTGTTTGAAAGCTAGATTTGAGAATGCTAGAATAGGTGAGGGTACTTCTGCTTCATTTGATCTTCGCGTTCCCACGTGAATTCTGGCCCACGCTTTGCGTTCCACCGTACTTTCACGATCGGGATGCGACTTTGCTTAGTACGCTTCACCTCCCTGTCCATGATTTCGATTGGTTCTTCGACGAACAGGAGATTCTCATTGATTTCGATTTCGTCAAGAGGAATGACAAGGGTTTCATCTGATAGGCACTTTTTCAGATTAGAGACATGAAACACGGGGTGTACACCGTTTAGCTCCGCGGGTAGTTGTAGTCTGTATGCTACTGGGCCTATTCGGGCGACGATTTCGAAAGGTCCAATGTATCGCGGGTTCAGCTTTCCCCGTTTTCCGAAACGTATAACCCCTTTCCAGGGTGAGACTTTCAACAGTACTCGATCACCGACCTGGAATTCTAAGGGCTTTCGTCGTTTATCGGCGTAGCTCTTTTGTCTGTCACGCGATGCTTGTAATCGAGCTCTGATCTGAACGATCTTTTCTGTGGTTTCGCGAATGATCTCCGGTCCTGTTAGTGCCCTGTCTGACGTATGCGTTCTTGCTAGTTGGGTGTCACCTACTTCAGCCCAACATAACGGTGATCTACATTTACGCCCGTACAGTGCTTCGAAAGGAGCCACCTTGATGCTCGAATGGTAACTATTGTTATATGAGAATTCGATCAACGGTAGGTGGGTATCCCAAGACTTTCCAAAGTCTATCACACATGCACGAAGCATGTCTTCAAGCGTCTGAATGGTTCGTTCACTTTGACCGTCCGTTTGTGGGTGATATGCGGTGCTCATATCGAGATGAGTTCCCATTGCCTTGTGGAGTGATTGCCAAAAGCGCGATGTGAACCTACTGTCCCTATCCGAGATGATAGATTTTGGCACTCCATGGAGTCTTACGATTTCTCGTAGGTACAACCGCATCAGTCTCTCCATCTTGTAGGATTCTTTGATTGGCAGGAAATGGGCAGATTTCGTCAGTCGGTCGATTATTACCCATATGGTGTCCAGTCCGTCCGATGTCTTGGGCAGCTTGGTCACGAAATCCATAGAAATCCCCTCCCATTTCCACTCAGGGATTGCCGGTTGCTGTAACAATCCGGAAGGTTTTTGGTATTCCACCTTTACTTTGGCGCACATAAGGCACTTACTAACATAGGTTGCGATTTCCGCCTTCATGTTAGGCCACCAATAGTGTTGTTTAATGTCCAAATACATCTTGTCCGAACCGGGATGAATGGAGTATCGTGTCTTGTGGGCTTACTTCATAACGGTCTCCCTAAATCCTCCGATTTTTGGGACCCAAATATGGTTCATGAAGTAGTATACCCCATTCTCTTTTGCTTCTAAGTTCTTCTCCATCCCGCGCAATGCCTCGCTAGTTCTATTTTCCGCTTTCATAGCCTCTGACTGGACTGATGCAATTTGAGTGGCCAGATGAGATTGAATGGTTATCGAGTGTGTTTTCGTACGGCGATTAGAGTACTCCTTCCGACTTAATGCATCAGCTACCACGTTGGCCTTGCCTGGATGGTACTTGATCTCGCATTCATAGTCGTTTAGCAATTCCACCCATCTTCGTTGTCTCATGTTCAGCTCTTTCTGATTCAAGATGTGCTGGAGGCTCTTGTGGTCCGTGAAGATGGTGCACTTTGTACCGTACAGGTAGTGCCTCCAAATTTTCAGAGCGAAGACCACGGCTCCCAGTTCTAGGTCATGGGTCGTGTAATTTACTTCGTGCGTATTTAGTTGGCGGGACGCATATGCTATCACCCTTCCACGTTGCATGAGGATGCAACCTAAACCCTGATTCGACGCGTCACAGTAGACTACAAAATCTTCCGTTCCTTCAGGTAGAGATAGTACAGGAGCGCTACAGAGAGCTTGCTTCAAGGTTCGAAACGCAATCTCTTGTCGGTCTGTCCACTTGAATGGCACACCCTTTTGCGTAAGCAAGGTAAGTGGCTTGGCGATCTTAGAGAAGTTTTGGATGAATCTCCTATAGTAGCCTGCTAGGCCTAAGAACTGACGAATTTCTGTGGGCGTAGTCGGAGTTGCCCATCCTTCCACAGCTTTGACCTTAGAGGGATCCACATGAATTCCATCTTGGCTAACTACGTGGCCTAGAAAATTCACGCTCCGTAGCCAGAACTCACACTTAGAGAGTTTGGCGTAAAGCTTTTCCGATCGCAGCGACTCTAGGACTTGTCGGAGATGTTGGCCATGCTCCTCTTTGCTTTGAGAATAGACGAGGATGTCATCGATAAACACAATGACGAAGTTGTCAAGGAACGGTCGACAGATTCGATTCATTAGATCCATGAATGCGGCAGGTGCATTTGTTAGACCGAAGGGCATTACGACGAATTCATAATGTCCGTAGCGGGTTCGGAAAGCGGTTTTAGGAATATCCTCTTCTCGGACTTTGAGTTGGTGGTATCCGGACCGTAAATCTATTTTAGAAAAATAACTAGCTCCCTGGAGCTGGTCGAATAGATCATCGATTCGTGGGAGTGGGTAGCGGTTTTTAACAGTGAGTTTATTTAACTCTCTGTAATCGATGCACATTCTGAAAGATCCGTCCTTCTTTTTGACAAAGAGCACCGGAGCTCCCCATGGCGAGTAGCTAGGTCGGATAAATCCCTTGTCCAGAAGCTCACTGAGTTGGCTGGACAATTCCTGCATTTCAGCAGGAGCCAACCGATATGGTGATTTAGCGAGAGGAGTTGCTCCTGGAACGAGGTCGATTCGGAACTCAACCTGTCTCTCTGGGGGTACTCCTGGAAGATCTTCAGGAAACACGTCCGGAAATTCACACGCTACCGGAATATCTTGGATGTTAGTTTCTTCTTTGGTCTTGTCCACTATGTGAGCCAAGAACGCCAACTTGTTCTTTCGCAGATGTTTTTGTGCTTTGATGCACGAGATAAGACGAAGATTCGTGCTAGGTTTGTCTCCGTAAATTACTAGGGTTTCGTGATTCGGGAGACGAATGCGAACGGCCTTCTCGTGGCACATAATCTCAGCATGGTGGGGGCTTAATCAATCCATGGCGATAATCACATCGAAACTCCTAATTGATACTGGCATTAGGTTTATTCGAAAAACGTGTTGGTTGAGGGTTAGGGTACATCCGATGTAGATTTCCCTAGTGGATTCGGTTTTCCCATTGGCCATTTCCACCATATAGGTTTCATTTAGCTTCTGGGGTTGTTGTCTTAATAAATGTTTAAACTTCTCGCTTACGAAACTTCGCTCCGCTCCGGTATCAAATAGGATGCATGCATAAGTGTGGTTTAGGAGAAACGTACCGGTCACAACTGCGGGGTCCTGAACTGCATCACTCTGACCCATAGTCAGTATTCTTCCTGCTCCCCTGTTTCCTGAGTTGTTGTTAGGGCAATCTCGGCGAAAATGCCCCGTCCTTCCGCACCCGAAACAGGTGTGGCTAGGCCCTGCATTGTTGCTGCCGGCGTTGGTGTTGTTGGTATTGCGGTGGTTGTTGTTGTTGTTCTGATTGTTTCCCTGACTCTGATTCTGGGGAGGATAACTCCTGCAGAACCTTGCAGTGTGTCCCCTTCGGTTGCAACTGGTGCAATGGAACTCCCTACATTCTCCATGGTGATGGAAACCGCACTTGTTGCACTTGGGAAAATTACCGGAATAGGGTCTTGAAGCATTTGAAGCAGCTGAGGCTGGAGCATGTGGTGTGGCTGGAACCGGTGCGGTGACAGCGTTAACTGCCACTGTCTGCTGCTTTTTAGAGGCCTCGGGGCCCTGACGCCCCTTTCTCTTGTTGTTCCACCCTTTCTTACCATCACCCTCCTTTTTCTTCTCAGTCTCCACTGGCTTCTCGCCCTTCTTGTTGTTATGATCATATAGCCTCTTTGCCAATCTCTTCGCACTGTCAAACGTTTCAGGGTTCGCAGCTATCACATTCCCCTGAATGGGAGGTGTCAGTCCCCAGATGAATCGTTCGATCTTCTTTCCTTCTGATGTGATCATACCCGGGCACAACAGAGATAGTTCGCTAAATCTCGATATGTAGGCATCGATGTTCGCATTCTGCACAGTGAGGTTCCATAGTTCCTGCTCCATCTTTTGTATTTCGCCTCGGGGGCAGTACTCAGCCATTAACATTTCTTTCATTTCTGCCCAGGGGATAGAGTTGGCGACAGGGAGTGTCATAGCTTCCACGTGTCCGTTCCACCAAGTGAGTGCTTGGTCCACAAAAGTACAGGCCGCGAACTTCACCTTCATCTGCTCGGGGCAATCGCATATCTCGAATACCGACTCTACCTTCTCGATCCATCGCTTCAGAGTGATCACTCCTCCAGTGCCGTTGAAAGTTCGTGGTTTAGCGTTTGTGAAGTCCTTGTAGGTGCATGTTTTAGTGGGTCCTTGATTCGTCCCGTTGTTCGAACTTCCGGATCCTTGCCCGTTACCTCCTCCGTTGTTCCCTCGGTGAAGTTGTGCCATAGCTACTGTGACCGCAGCAGAAACGGCTGCCTGGAAAGCAGTGGTGTCAACTTCGGGCGGGGTTGGTTCGGGATTTCCGCGAGTAGCTCGGCGAGGCATCTTTCTGTCATGAAACGGAAAGATGTTGAGTGTACGTGGTTCTTGTGAGGTTGTGATCCTACTAACTAGGTGTATGGTACAAACCTAAACTTTACTACTATCGGGCATACAATCATAACGTCTCAACACATAACAACTGGTAGTATCATAGCAAAACACACAAAAGTTCATTAATATTATCCGCATGTAATACAAGAAAATTTGCTCGTAAGAGCATACATAAGTGACACTAATCCGACAGCATAACGGCTCCATGAGTAGTGTAGTCACTTAAACATAGAGCCGGAGTACATAACATAGTTCCTAATGACCTACTATGATAAGTCTATCCCTAACCGTGATGAGCTGTGTCAGGAGGTGGTGCCGAAGATGTGGATGCTCCCTGAAGACGAGCCACCAAGCGTTCTACGTCCTGAAGTCGAGACTCCCACCTTACCTGCCTCATGTGAAACTCCCGGAGGACGTCACGCGTCTCCTGTTCCGCACGCTCGACCCTAGTCCACAACTGGTGTACTTGATCAGCAGTGCCCTGAGCAAGGTCGCCGGTGTCCCGTAATCGTCTCACCATGACCGGTAGGGCTCGGTCGGCCGGTCCTCCGTCCCTCAAGTCAAAGAACTCACGTGACATGCCAAACGGGGGTCGCTGTCCCTGATGTCTGCTCCATCTCCAAAGATCAATGCCCCAAGGAGGGGTAGGTCCAGTGGGACCCACACGATAAGCAGGCACCCTGATCGGGTAAGGGGGGTTGATGACCTCGGACTCCGCGTCCGAATCACCCCCTTCGCTGTCATCGAGCTCCTCTTCGAAATTCTCTTCGTCTTCTTCGGGGTCGGCAGGCTCGCCCTCGACTTCAGCCTCTGGTTCCCCGTCAGATTCCTCTTTGGGGTCTTCTTCAGGTTCCTCTTCAGGCTCTTCCTCAGGCTCCTCCTCCTCCAGCCACCCGTTGTTTCCCTGATTAGGGAAGTAGGGGTCTCCAGGGTGATGAAAACCAGCCATGCTGTCTGCGCGAGTACGTAAATATGCTAACATTATTCCTAGGGTACTATGACTATTATACAGGCTAAGCGAACGTTCTCTTTTTGGTGATAAGAGTATAGTTTTAGGTTCCCTAGCTATCCCGATCTCATCAAGACGTGTGTTAGTTTTACTTTGGAGGGAATGTAGTTGATCAGGCTACATTCACTCCTTGGTATCACTAAGTACAGTCCCGAATTACCCGGGATGCCAGCATTGTTGTGTTTGGTTCGGCGTTAGGTCTTTATTCCTAATGCAAGCAGGTGTGTTTTATTTACTTGTTTTGTTCAGAGTTATGTTAGTCCTTCTTTTGGTTTATAGTTGCATATCAATGTGTGGCTCGACATGCTAGTTCACTATAAACAAAGCTCTGATACCAACCTGTCACACCCCCGAACCAGACGGCAGAAACGTCCGGGGGCTGTTGTGACTCAATTGAATACCATAACATTGAATATATATGAAACATAACAACATTCGTCACCATGCATTAATATAGTACAACCAGTAGCGTTTATATGAAATACATTGTTTAAACATTACATTCCCAAAAATAAATTGTTCGACTCGTACATAAATAAACTGCAGGCCACCACTGAATATTATTTCCTTGGTATCACTGGTTCCCTGAGAATACAAGTATTTTGAAAAACGTCAACATATGAAATGTTGGTGAGTTCATAAGTAGTGTTTGAAATCCAATGTTTTGTATTGTTTGAAAACCACCAGAAAATCTGATATTTTCTGAAAATAGTATAGTCAAAAAGGTGTGAAGATCCATAGGTATGCTTGTTTGTTTCTATACTTGTAAAAATTGTTCATTAAAATTGTATGCATTTCGAATCCGTTATGTATTGAAAAACCCTAGGAAAACCCGATGTTTTCCTAATCCTTTGAATTCCATGAAGTTACGTTGAAACCATTGCAAAAAGAGTAGTCTCATTCCCAGGCGACGTTGGATTATTTTTGGGCATGATTAATTGCTACAAACACGCATTACACAAACGACCAGTTTATAGCTATACTAACGATCCCGTAGGAGTCGTCCGTACTAATCACGTTATCCAACCGCCCTGACTACGTGTAGTCCCACATCCGAAGAGGAAGAGGACACGAAGACCTCGATGACTCCATTAACCAGTTGGGGATAAAAAAAATGTGTACGAGGGGTCCCCGACCCGCCTCGCAAAAATGTAGACTTTACTAGCAATACCAAAGGACCCTTGGGGACCAGTAGTATACAAGCCATTGAAATTCCCTCTACGTTGTACCAAGTCGGTGAAACCCAACACTTTGTAGAATAAAGGTCTTCGGGCCTTAAGATCAGGTCATTGGGCTAGCTAGGCCCAACAAACAAGATTTTACACTTTTGGGGCCCAAAGATGGTGCGTAGACGTCTGTGCACACTCGCATGTATATTGAATTCCCAAACGTTACTTGTATGAATCGTAGTGTCGTCGTGTTAGTAGTTTCGGATTTTTATTGGTTCGAGACCGAACCAATTCGTTTAACAACGACTTTTGGTATTGTTGTGTATTGTATTTCATCGATAGTCGCAGTACCATTGTTTGATCAAATTGCATGTATTGAATTAGCCTTGAAAGTTTTCTGTTTCAGCCCCTCATTGTTTGTAAAATTTACTTTTTCAACCCTTTAGTTAAATACTTTCCGGTTTGGTCCTTAAATCAATTTTCTTGACATTTTAACACCAAAAATCATTGAAGTTGATGTTTTTCAGCATATTTTTCAATGAAAACAGTTTAAGTCCCTGAAATTTCAGTTTTCTCGGTTATAACCCTTCTTTTTCGCAACTTTGACAATTTTGGCCCAAATTGTAAAATTTTTGCAATTTTGGTCCTTTTTAAATTTAAAAAGCGTTTTAAACCTTTGAAAAGGATTTGGAACACTTATAGTCCATTGTTTTACAGAAAAATACAGTTTTGGCTCTCCAAAACAGAAAATCTCGCATAATGGGCCTCATTGGGCCGAAAATGTCATTTTTAGCCCATTAAGCTTGAAATTTATGTTTTTAATCCCCTAAATGAGTATATTTCCAGAAATTGTTTTATTAAAACTGTTTTGGCACACCTCATCCATCAGAATTCGTGATATGCCAATTTGGGCCCTTAATTTTGTATTTTTCACATTTTAGGCCCAAAGTTTGTGTTTTTAGCCCAAATTAAATTGTTACTAAACCACTTAGCCATTTTTCTTGAAACACTTTGTATGTAGAAATATATTTGATGCTAAAATCATTTAACATAAGATATATCTCGGTTTTGAGGGGTTTTATGGCTAGATCCAACATTATAGCACACAAAAGCATACATGTAAGCATGGAAATCATACAAGGCATACAAAACACATATAGATCTACACTTTCACTTGTATTCCCCCCCCCCACAAAACTCATAAAACAGAAAATAGGGGGTATGAAGCTCACCTTGGGTGTGGGTTCGGTTTTGCTAAGAAAAGATGGGAGAAAACTTGGTGATTTTTGGCCTTAGCACCCTTTTCTTGAAGATCTCGAGTTTGAGATGGTTCTAGGATGCAAGATCACGATTTTTGCCTAGATTAGGAAAGGATTTTGTTAACAAAAAGAATCTAAGTCATAGATCCAAGCATAATCTTACCTTAGATGAAGAATTTGTGGAAATTTCCTCTTGAATGCTTCCTAAAACTCGAGATTTTGAGTGGAGAGGGAGGGATGTTCTTGAGAGAGCTTGAGAGATTTTTGTGAGTGTGTGTGTGAGTATGGCCGAGAGTGAGAGAGATAGGAAGAAGAGATGACTTTTGAAGTGATATGCATGGAGATATGGACTAAGGTGCATGGAAACATGTTGGGTATTAATGAGGTGGCAAGCAAATAGTCAACTCTTCCATTTCCTCTTGGACTTGGGCCTTGGGCCGAGAATTTGGAAGGGAAAAGGAAAATTTTGGGCCTTTGCCCCTAAGCCCAATATTAGAGTTAATTTGGGTATGTTTTAAGCCTAAAAGAATGTGGTAGCATTTTTATATTTTTATTAGACTAGTTGAGGTCATTCATGTATCAAGGCTTTTAATTCATTTCATTCTAGGCCCAATATAGCTCAAAATGTTGAAATAAATTAGTGTGGATCCAATTAGAGCCCAATTAGGGTTCTAAGCCCATGATAGTCTAATTGGAAGCTTATTGGTCCATTTGGATCCAATAAGGGAGTCCTAGTCCAAAATGGACTTAAACAAAGACTTCTAGGGTTTCCAATTGTTTGATGACTATTTGTAGTACTTGTATAATGTATTTGATTGAAGTTTTTGAAGTCATAATCATAGGTGTCAATCATGTCCTTAAGTTTTTGATTCACATTGACTTGAGTGTATAGATTACATGACACATAATTTCCAGTTGTGACATCATCCCCCCGTTAGAGGGAATTTCGTCCTGAAATTCTGTTTGAAAGCTAGATTTGAGAATGCTAGAATAGGTGAGGGTACTTCTGCTTCATTTGATCTTCGCGTTCCCACGTGAATTCTGGCCCACGCTTTGCGTTCCACCGTACTTTCACGATCGGGATGCGACTTTGCTTAGTACGCTTCACCTCCCTGTCCATGATTTCGATTGGTTCTTCGACGAACAGGAGATTCTCATTGATTTCGATTTCGTCAAGAGGAATGACAAGGGTTTCATCTGATAGGCACTTTTTCAGATTAGAGACATGAAACACGGGGTGTACACCGTTTAGCTCCGCGGGTAGTTGTAGTTTGTATGCTACTGGGCCTATTCGAGCGACGATTTCGAAAGGTCCAATGTATCGCGGGTTCAGCTTTCCCCATTTTCCGAAACGTATAACCCCTTTCCAGGGTGAGACTTTCAACAGTACTCGATCACCGACCTGGAATTCTAAGGGCTTTCGTCGTTTATCGGCGTAGCTCTTTTGTCTGTCACGCGATGCTTGTAATCGAGCTCTGATCTGAACGATCTTTTCTGTGGTTTCGCGAATGATATCCGGTCCTGTTAGTGCCCTGTCTGACGTATGCGTTCTTGCTAGTTGGGTGTCACCTACTTCAGCCCAACATAACGGTGATCTACATTTACGCCCATACAGTGCTTCGAAAGGAGCCACCTTGATGCTCGAATGGTAACTATTGTTATATGAGAATTCGATCAACGGTAGGTGGGTATCCCAAGACTTTCCAAAGTCTATCACACATGCACGAAGCATGTCTTCAAGCGTCTGAATGGTTCGTTCACTTTGACCGTCCGTTTGTGGGTGATATGCGGTGCTCATATCGAGATGAGTTCCCATTGCCTTGTGGAGTGATTGCCAAAAGCGCGATGTGAACCTACTGTCCCTATCCGAGATGATAGATTTTGGCACTCCATGGAGTCTTACGATTTCTCGTAGGTACAACCGCGTCAGTCTCTCCATCTTGTAGGATTCTTTGATTGGCAGGAAATGGGCAGATTTCGTCAGTCGGTCGATTATTACCCATATGGTGTCCAGTCCGTCCGACGTCTTGGGCAGCTTGGTCACGAAATCCATAGAAATCCCCTCCCATTTCCACTCAGGGATTGCCGGTTGCTGTAACAATCCGGAAGGTTTCTGGTATTCCACCTTTACTTTGGCGCAAATGTTTCCATTTAATCCGTACTCTTCTCAACTAATGGGATTTTACCACAACCAATCTCAACCAATACCTCGTCCGAATGTGGATCTTGATCCGTTTGAAATGGTTTAAGAAATTCAATTCTTTTCTTAACCCCAACCGTAAACTAACTTTCAATCCTAACCACGCCGCCTACTCGACGAGTCAACTGATTCTTCCGAAGAAGGCCCTGTTGAAGATCCTGTTCAAGAATCATTTCAAGAGCCGGAAGTCCAACAAAAAAGGAAAAGGGAGGGCTTCATGCCAAGGGTGGTGTAACACCTGTTCCGTGTATCCTTTAATTTTCTTAAAATTTAGGGTTTTATGTTGGAACTCGACGAGTTGGGGAGCTCCAACTTGTCGAGTAGAAGTCATTTATGAGGATGCGGAATTTAGATCCTACTCGACGAGTCCGAAGACCTCGACTCGACGAGTAGGCGTTGTAAAGGACTTAATCTTACCACTTTTGGCCGACATGATCCGTACACACTAATGAAGACTTATGTATTTGAGATTCTGGGATATGTTTAATTGAGATAACATTTGATACATTGAGTTTTTGGAATGATTTATGCGAGACATGTTTTGTTTTAAGAATGAAAAATTGTTTTAAATTTCCATGCTGTTACAAGTTCCATAGTCCTTAGAATGCTAAAAACTTCGACCTTACTCGCCGAGTCTTTCAAGAGCTCGTCGAGTTCTCCTTCTAACAAAGTCAGGACCTTCTACAACTGACTCGTCGAGTTCATCCCTGAACTCGTAGAGTCCTGCATCATGCAAGATGGCACATCTAGTCCTAGACTCGCCGAGTTCTCCATGAACTCGTCGAGTTCTTCTTCATGCAGTTGGGGCTTAGTCTTGAACTCGCCGAGTTCCATGATCTTCAGGTCCACAATGAACCCAATTGGTTGAGTCTTCTTCCAACTCAACACATTGTTCATTATCAGAAGAGGTTTGGGGGAAACTGAGACCCGACTCGCCGAGTCGTATGAGCGACTCGTCGAGTCCCTCCATGTCTAAAAATTATTCAGTCGATGTCAGTCGGCCTTAATGCATCCAGAACATAGATCTAACCTCCTAGAGTCCATATTTCACGTAAAGTCACAAACTTTACGTCCATGCATGGTCTTCAAGCTCAAAAGACCGAAAAATGAGGTCCACAAGGTGCATGGGACTCCCATGGCCATAAAGTTGGCACCTTTATGCCATGGGAACCCTCAATGGTTCCAGATCTGAAGTCATACCCCCTTAGAACCACAAATCCTGAAAATGGCTCTACTAAAGCTTAGAAAAGGTAGAAACTTGCCATAACTAGAGATCTAAGAGATAAATGGTCAAGGTTGAAGCTTTTTTACCTTAAACAAGCTGGAAATGTGCCAAAACTTATGGATCTACTAGCCTTCTCTTGATCTCCCAAGTCTCCTCTTTTTTCTCAAACTTCTAACACACATAAAATGGCACAAGGAGCTTAAAATCACTCAAAAATTGATTAGGGTTTCGTAAGGATGGTCTGAGGGTGCTGGAGGCTGTAAAGGAAGCCGGTTAAGGTGTTTAAATAGGATGTAAACCCTTAAAATTAGGGTTTCATCCAGACAAGCCTACTCGTCGGGTCGGGGCATCCGACTCGTCGAGTAGGTCCTCGCACTGCGTCCAAGTTTCGCCTCGACTCGACGAGTTGGGGCCTCCAACTTGCCGAGTCTCAGAGTAAAATGCAAAAATTCATATTTAAGGTACGTTCCAGGAACCGAGTGTTACAAATATATTGAAGTTAACAAGTTAAATATATCATATTGATAAGTAATGAAGTCTTCCACTTACTATAATGTTTAAAACTAAAAACATATTTAAGTTAATAAATTAAGTATATTATATGGAAATATGAAGAATTAGGAGTTTTCAAATGAATGTGGTGAAAGAAAAAATGTTTCCTATAATATATATATATATATATATATATATATATATATATATATATATATATATATATATATATATACACACACACACAAAGTTACATGTGATTTAAGGTGTAGTTATATATATATATATATATATATATATATATATATATATATATATATATATATATATATATATATATATATATATATATATATATATATATATATAGTTACATGTGATTTAAGGTGTAGTTGGTTGCAGGTGGTATGAAAGAAATGGAAAAAATGTCATCAAAGCTTTAATGGTGCTACATTGTGGTGGGGACACCTTATAGGTTTTGTTATTATGTATAATATGTGAATTATATTTTTATTATCGATGTGTTTGAAATGATGGTTTTAATATTATTTAAATATTGATTTTTTTTTCTTTTATATTTATTAGTTTTAAAATATGGATTTGATGTCTATTTTGAATATATAATAAATCTGGATATTCATGAAATCTAAAAATTACTTTTATACTGCCAAAATTCGTCAATAATCCATTACAAGAAAACATGTAGATAATTTGTGGCAAAATATTTCGTCGGAAGTCCGTTACTAAATTATTCTGTTGGTATTCCGTTACCAATACAAATCCGTCGGTAATTTGTTATTGATTACCAACAATTAAATCTGTCGCTAAAATATGTCGTATCCGCCGGAAATCCGTTGCAAAGAAATATAGACAAGAATATACCGACACATTTGGATCCATGGCAATTCCACTGGTAAAGCCATTAGCGACGGATTACTGACGGTGTTGGCCGTTGGTAACGCCCTTCCTTTTGTAGTAGTGAAGGAAACCTATTATACTTTTCTGAGTGAATGTGGTGAATATCAAAAAACAAAAATTTGAAGGGTTTAATTCAAGGTTGTTAAGATCAGGATCTTAACCAAGATCGTCTTAGAGTTTTCAAGATCGTAATCGTAAGATCGGACCGGGATCGGAAGATCCTACTAAAATGAACTTGTATTCAAATTTGCTCGTAAGATTTTTGGTGTGTAGTATACATTATAATTTGACGTCGATTAAGCCATCAAAATGAAGTCAAATTTACATTTTTAAACATGAATAATAGTTTTTGTTGCTGTAGACCGTAAAATTAGGAAGAAAACATCTTAATTACAAACAAGATATCATGAGTGTAAGTTGTGTAATTTGAGATGAAGTAACAATGATTTATGAGGATTTTGCAACTTGCGATTTCAAGTTGAATATAAATTTTTTTAAAGTTTAACTATATAATAAAACTAAATTGGTGGGATCAGATCGTGTTAAGATCTTAAATCCTAGTTGGGATCCTAAGATCTCAGATCTTGCTTCAAATAGATCCTAATGAAATTCGGAATATTTTTGGGTTGTAGGATCTTAAAATAAAAAGATCTTAAAGATCAAGATCGGATCTTAACAACCATGGTTTATTTTATAGTTAACTTATTTAGCAAGGACTAGAACTGCAACGTGCTAACAATTCGCCGCAAACAGAGATTCTTATCGGAAAAGAGTCGGAAGACTCGGAATTGACGTTAACGTCTGAGTATTGGTTTGTTTGTGGTTTGCGTACAGATAAATACGAATCGTCCATTGTATTTTTGTTCAGTTGCAATGGCTTCGACGACTACGGCGGCGAGGGAATATGTGGAGAAGATACGAAGGACGAAGTTCTCCACCGACAGGGAACCGAATCCGTTTACGGGGGATCTTCATAATCATGCTGTTAAGAATCTGTCTGCCAAGCTTTACGCCAAGGACGTCCATTTTCTAACGGAACTAATCCAGGTATTTAATCATGTATATCATGTGTTAATTAATGTAGTATTTCGTTTCATTTTTTTTCTTTCGTTAATATATTTAAAGTAGAATCTGGTGCTCATACTTGATGTTTTCACTACACATTTTATGTTTTCTTTTGATTCTTCCACACGT
Source organism: Lactuca serriola (assembly GCF_051521515.1). NCBI lineage: Eukaryota > Viridiplantae > Streptophyta > Magnoliopsida > Asterales > Asteraceae > Lactuca > Lactuca serriola. The sequence continues at coordinate 23,410,736 of NC_136412.1, read as the reverse complement.
AAATGTTTCCGGTGGTTAATCAGTCGTTGCTTCTTGGTTTTTGAAGTTGATCATTGAGTTGGATTACCTTGAAAGTGTACGAAACTTTTTGTAATATATTTAACAATTTTAACTTGATTTACAATTTTTGAAATATAAAACAGAGTTGTTAAATTTACTGTGAAAGGGCTATATGCAAGAAATAACAATGCACTTTTTTATTCTTCTTGTAGCATTGTACTTTTATTTTTCCTATTGCACTTTCAAATTATTTCTTAAAGCATTGTACTTTGATACGATTTACTGCTGATAATTAATCTTAACATGTGCAATTTCTTTGCACACATAGATTGCCCACGCTTAATTTACTGCTGACGTGGCAAAATATAATTTTATTTTTCCTTATGAAAAATTGCTCACATCAGGATTTTTCTTTAACCATAGCATCAAACTTGTATATTTATGCAATTATACATGTTTACAAAAGTTAAACATAAATTACAGAAGATAACAAAACTAAATATTAGTGGAATGGATTGTAATGGTGACAATGGAAATTAGATAATTTCCAAAAAGTGTTGCAGTTTTAAATTTTAATAGAAGTGCCGGGTTACTATGACTACTGCTACAAACTAATGTACTCTCATGTAGGTCAATGTGCTTTTTCTTAGCACTTGTATCTAACACCTAAAAAGGTTAAAAAGCACTAAATCTACTAAACTTACTCCTGTGTTAGAGAGAGACACATAATGAATGTGCTTTTTCTATAAGCATACAACTTCAATAGAAAACAAGTAAGACAGTAATGGAGGTTCATAACATTCTTGTCACCTTGGAACCAAACAAACTATGTGTATAGTACTGGCATGATTAAAATCATGCTGATGATTATTTTAAAATTGAATAGTAAATCATAAAAATAAGATCGAGGAGAATGGAATAAGGTACCGAGCAAGAACATCAGATTTTCAAGGTCGTCATAATTTTGCCATGTCAGCGAAAAGAAATAGAGATATGATAGATACAACATGTAGAAGGTTATCTATTGCTAGAGTGGTAAATTAATTTAAAGTGTAATGCCCTAATAATGAACAATTTGAATGGACAATTTCCTTATTATGATGTTTTTTTTTGGTTGAATGCTATTTCACAGAATGCAGAGGATAACGAGTATCCTGAAGGAGTTGATCCTTCCTTGGAATTTGTGATTACATCAAAGGACATAACAGAAACCGGAGCTCCAGCGACATTGTTAGTTTTCAACAACGAGAAAGGGTTTTCTGATAAGAACATTGAGTCGATTTGTAGTGTGGGACTTTCTACTAAGAAAGGCATTTATCAGTATGGTTATATAGGCCAGAGAGGTAAAATATTCTTATGTTTATCTTAATTTTTTAGGGTTAATGTCATTAAATAGTAATCAAGTTTCAACTTTGTTCCACCTTGATACCTCAAACATTTTTTAAAAAGGTTTTACCACTCTCGTGTCATTATTGTTCAATACGATACCATTTCATTCCTATGAAAAGTTAAATTGTTTTTGACACGTATAACACCTCCAATCAAGAATGAGTTCTTTAGCTAGACAAACTAATATTTTATTTTCCTCCATTATAGCCCGAATCTTCAGGACCAAACCCTTTTCTAAAGTACTTATGTCAAAATTATATAATTCTCTGCTTCCTAGCTAAGATGATAAGTATCTTTTTATGCATCAAACCTTTAGATAGACTGCTGGTCAAATGTCGCCCGTTTGATCTAATACCTCAAAAAATGTAATGTTATAATTTATTTTTTACATACTCACAACCGAGAGTTTAGAATATGCAAACAGTTTTATAAGAAATAGACCATAGTATCAATGGGAGCATCTACCTGATATATAATTAAAATTGTATATGCTATCAAGTTAAATTTACATGCTCACAACTATGATTTTGGAATTAGCAAACTCTTTTACAAGAAATAGATCTTAATTAGTATCCTCTGATGATCTGTTATTTTATTTTATTTCTGTAGTTGTTCTGATACATTGTGTAATTTGTCATCAGGAATTGGATTGACGAGTGTCTTTCTGATAACGGACCAGCCATACGTTTTCAGTAATGGGTATCAGATTAAGTTTTATGAAAAACCTTGCCATCAGTGTAACCTTGGTTATATTGTTCCTAAATGGGTCAAAAATATCTTCCATTCAAAGCATATATGGATCGGCTTCTCCACTACCAACCACAACTCTAGTATTGCCTCTAAAACCAGAAAAAGTCAAACTAGTCAAAGACCAGCTTTCAAGTGTCCATCCTGAAGTTGGTTTTATTTCTTTCAAAGATAAGGCGACTTTCTGTCAGGGAAGTCAATGAGGATCCTAAGCTTAACACTGTAAGCGCATTATCCATTTCCAGTGAGAAAGACTTAGTTACTTCAAAGAGCATGGATGTTGAGTCCTACACACTTCATGTTACTGATGGAATTAATAGAGAATGTGAATTTTGTGATGAGCCTCTCGGATGATGTTTATATAGAGCTATTGGCATTCATCGCAGAGGGTTGGAAGTCCTGCTCCTGGTTTTACAAGGCCAACATCAGGAATACACCATTGATCAAGTACGTTGGGCGTGATGGCAAGGTCGATTTATTCACAATTAATGAAGTCTCCGGTACAAACAAGTTGCTGGCTGCATATCCTGGTTACATCTCATGGTTGAGTGATTGGAGTACAGAATTCCGATGTGCAACAGGTGAGTTTTTTCTTCTCAAAGCTACACAAGAAGCCATACAATCACATTGGAAGAAGTCAATGCTAGTGTATTGGCTTAAAGAGGAGGTGAAGTTTAAATTTGTTAGTGTTTTTCAGTACGCTGAGCTTGTTAGTCGTTCACTCAACAATGACCGTGTCTTGGTTGTTTCTTATGCCCATTTCCTCTACAAATCTTTAAAAAAGAATTTCATGCGGTTGCATGATTTTCAATGTCTGTGTAGTGAGATGCCCATTGTTGATAACTACGGGAATGTACACATGGCAACAAGTAGGGTTCTTGTACCTTCCAAAGGAAGCAGATGGGTGAAGTTGATTGGTTCAAATCCTTGGAGGCAGCATAATTATGTTGAGTTGGGTGAAGATTATACACGTGGAGCTTGCTATTTTGGTATGGTGACATCTGGTGAAGAGCTTGTTTCGTTTCTTAAAAAATATGTTGGAGCTTCTGATGTTCCTTATATATCTCCCCCTGATGCTGCTATTCCTACTCTATCTTCTCCTTTATCTAAAAGAAGCACATTCTTGCTTTTGGAATGGCTTAGGAATTTAAGGGCATCGGGGGTTAGTTTACCAGAGAGATTCTTGTCTTCCATAAAAAATGGCAGCTGGTTGAAGATTTATTTGAGCGGAAGGCCTGGCTACCTCCCACCCTCAGAGTCGTTCATGCTAAAATCATCAATGGGGAATCTTCTACAGAATGGATCAGTTCTTCTTGATATCCCATTGGTAGATGAAAAGTTTTATGGTGATGATGAGATGAGGAAATACAAAGAGGAGCTACAAACAATTGGTGTTAGGTTTCATGATATGGAAGCTTGTTAATTTTTTGGTAAGCATATATCTCATGTCTCTTGCAGCTTCCTCAAAGCTTACCAGAGAGCATGTCCTTTCGATTCTGAAATTTATCAAGTATCTAGGAGCGAATCATATCTCCCCTGTAGAATTCATTAAAGTTATCAAAGGAGAAAGGTGGATTAGGACATCTCGAGGATATATGACTCCTAATGATTCTGTTTTATTCAGTCGGGAATGGAAAGCTGCTTCACAGATAAGTGACATCCCATTCATAGATCAAAAGTACTATGTGAATGACCTAATTTCTTTCAAGAAAGAACTAGCTCTTTTGGGCGTGGTTGTGAATTTCAATTATCAGTTAATTTTAGACAACCTCAAGTCCTCGTCTTCATTAGTTTTGTTGTCATCTGAAGCCTTGTTACTGATTTTAAATTGCATACGAAATTCGCAATCACCGGATAAACTGGTGCAAGCGATTAAAAACAATAGGTGCTTGAAGACTAACTTGGGTTTCAAATGCCCATATGAATGTTTCTTGTTGAACCCAAAATCTCAGTGGGGTCGTCTTCTTCATGTGTTCAGATCATTCTCAATCCTTGATGAAAAGTTTTATATCTTTTCAATGTGTAACGAATTAAAGAAAATCAGTGTGATGGTGGATCTTGATGATGCCATCGAAGAATGAATTTACTCGTACTTTCAAGCAACATGTTACCCTATCTTGTATCAGAAAAGAAAACGTATTTTTGTTTCTGCTGTGTTATGGAAGGTTAAAGAAAATGAAGGTCAAATTTCCTTTACAACTCACAAACTGCATATGCCATGAGAAATGGCTACAAACAAGACTCCGGGACTATAGATCATAAATGAGTGCATTCTTTTTGGTAAAAATTGGGAATCAGTTTCTCCAATCTCTCTACAGACGTCCTCATGAGTGCTTGCTATTCCATTCTGCTTGGGATCCTTTCTTGAAACGCAATGATGGTCCTTTTATTGATGAAGGGTTTTATGGATCTGTCATCAGTTCTTACAAAGCTGAGCTCAATCTGTTGGGAGTTATCACTGATATTAATAAGGGAGTCTAGTTGATGACTCATTACCTCAACTGTCACTCCAACTTTGAAACAATTGGTCGTATCTACAATTATTTGTCTACATTTAATAAGGGGTCACTTGATCATGAAGGCAACAAAAGCATATGCATCCCAAAAGTAACAGGAAACGGAGATTGGGTAATGCCTCAAGATTGTGTTCTCCATGACACAAACAATCTATTTGGTGAACAGCTGAACGTTTTGGAGAGTTGCAAATATGAGAACAAAATTCTCGACTTGTTTGCAAATACTTTCGATGTGAAAGTTCACCCCTCAGTTGAAGACTACTGCAAGCTGTGGAAGTCACGGGAAACTTCAGAAGGACGTCAAATCACACACAAAGAATGTTGCACCTTTTGCACTACAAGAAATGTTGGCATTGCCGGCGACGCCGGGCAATAGCGGCGACATGTAATGACATGTCACCGCTATCGCCCAACGTCGCCGCTAAAGAGGTCACCGCTAATGCTCACTAACAACGATCCGCGTCAAATTACCCCCATCCGTCCGAATGTCCGATTTGTTTTCAATCCAATGGTTGTAGAGGAAAGCGAAAACGCGTTGATTTTTCCCTCCAAGGTGTCGCCGCTATTGCCCTATTGTCGCCACTAATACCTCTGTGTCGCCGCTAATGCCCCTTACAGATAACACGTTCCAGTTTCCTTTTCTGTGACATTTTTTTTTCTGTTCTCTGGTTTCATTCTCTTGTTTCTTTGCTGCTTCTCATTTTCATCACTTGCAGGAGTAGACTTGCTGGAGGACGAAGGTAAAAGTCGGTGCTAGCCCCTCCTGCCGCTACAAGACCACCACACCTTCCCCCAAAACCTCCAAAACCGGTGACCTTTGAGCTCAATTCCGAAATTGCCCATATTCAAGGTCGAATTTCTCTTATTTTCTATTATTTTTTCTGTTTTGGTGCTAATTTTGGATGATAAATTGATAGTAATTTTCAATTTTGTTGAGTGATTATGTTTGTATTTTGAGATAAGAAGTGTTTTTGCATTTTGTTGGATTGTATATATTTTATTGGATTGTATGCTTTTTCATATTTGTGGGAAGTTTTTATGCATTTTGTGTATGTTTTTGTAATTTATATTTATACCACATTGGCTTAAAAATGAAATTTGGCATGAAATTGAAATTAGATATTGAAATTGGATGTATATATACATTTGTTTGATTTTGTATTTAGATGTATAAATTTGTATACATTTGGCTTAATTGTATGAAATTGGATGAAATTGGAATATGCAAATTGGATGTATACATTTGGCTTAATTATGTTATTAATAGCAACGTACTCCTAGTAATGTATTGTATATGGTTTCAAAGTGCTTAGACTTGTTAGTGACTTAATGTTTGTCATTACAACTTTAGCTTTAGTTAGGTTATTAATAGCAATGTACTTCTAGTATTTTTAATTTAATTATAGAATAAAATTAAATTAATTTTTAAAAAATCAATAAAAAATAATAAATTAATTGTAAAATCAAATTAAATTAGTTTTAAAATCAATTTAATATTAATATTAAAATAAAATAAAATTAGTTTAAAAAATTAAAATAATAAAAAAAATAAAATATTAAATTAATTAGAAAATCAAATTAATTTACCTTTAGAATCAAATTAAGTTACCTTTATAAAATCAAATTAAATCGGTTATAAAACCAACTTAATAGCAACATACTTTTAGTGACTTAATGTTGGTCATTATAACTTTAGCATTAATTAGGTTATTAATAGCAACGTACTTCTAGTAATTTTAATTTAATTATAGAATAAAATTAAATTAATTTTTAAAAAATCAATAAAAAAATAGTAAATGTAAAATCAAATTAAATTAGTTTTAAAATCAAGTTAATATTTATATTAAAATAAAATAAACTTAGTTTAAAAAACTAAACTAATAGCAAAAAAAGAAGATAGTAAATTAATTAGAAAATCAAATTAATTTACCTTTAGAATCAAATTAAGTTACATTTATAAAATCAAATTAAATTAATTATAAAACCAACTTAATAGCAACATACTTTTAGTGACTTAATGTTGGTCATTACAACTTTAGCTTTGATTAGGTTATTAATAGCAACGTACTTCTAGTAGTTTTAATTTAATTATAGAATAAAATTAAACTAATTTTAAAAAAATCAATAAAAAATAATAAATTAATTGTAAAATCAAATTAAATTAGTTTTAAAATCAAGTTAATATTAATATTAAAATAAAATAAATTTAGTTTAAAAAATTAAACTAATAACAAAAAAGAAAATATTAAATTAATTAGAAAATCAAATTAATTTACCTTTAGAATCAAATTAAGTTACCTTTATAAAATCAAATAATCAATTATAAAACCGACTTAATAGCAACATACTTTTAGTGACTTAATGTTGGTCATTACAACTTTAGCTTTAATTAGGTTATTAATAGCAACGTACTTCTAGTAATTTTAATTTAATTATAGAATAAAATTAAATTAATTTAAAAAAAACAATAAAAAATAATAAATTAATTGTAAAATCAAATTAAATTAGTTTTAAAATCAAGTTAATATTAATATTAAAATAAAATAAATTTAGTTTAAAAAATTAAACTAATAACAAAAAGAAATATTAAATTAATTAGAAAATCAAATTAATTTACCTTTAGAATCAAATTAAGTTACCTTTATAAAATCAAATTATATCAATTATAAAACCAACTTAATAGCAACATACTTTTAGTGACTTAATGTTGGTAATTACAACTTTAACTTTAATTAGGTTATTAATAGCAACGTACTTTTAGTAATTTTTATTTAATTGTAGAATAAAATTAAATTAATTTTAAAAAAAGTCAATAAAAAATAATAAATTGATTGTAAAATAAAATTAAATTATTTTTAAAATCAAGTTAATACTAATATTAAAATAAAATAAAATTAGTTTTAAAAATTAAACTAATAACAAAAAAGAAAATATTAAATTAATTAGAAAATCAAATTAATTTACCTTTAGAATCAAATTAAGTTACCTTTATAAAATCAAATTAAATCAATTAAAAAACCAACTTAATAGCAACATACTTTTAGTGACTTAATGTTGGTCATTACAACTTTAGCTTTAATTAGGTTATTAATAGCAACATACTTTACCTATTTCTGATTATTTGTTCATGTGTTCCTGTGTTGGGATACTTTTTGAATCATCAACTTTATGAATACTCTACTTGATTTTTGTTTCCCGTAGAGTAAACATTAAAGACTAAATTATGTTTCAGTTGCATCATGTCTATTGATAAAAGATGGACTACTAATCCACATCATCAATCTCCCGAGTTCCAACTAGGACTCGACTCTTTTGTCGAGAGATCCATGTTACACCTAGATTGTAAAGGTGAAACCAGATGTCCATGTGAGAAATGTGATAATCGTTACTTCATGGATCCGAAAGCAATGAGACATCATGTTCGTATATATGGTTTCAGTCAATCATTCAAAACGTGCATATATCACGGTGAACCTTTAATCCCTCCAGTTGTAGATGTCGTATCGCCAAGCAAAGAGATGGCTGATGTTATTGACGATGTTATGTGGGAGTCGAGAGAAAATGATACAAACCTCAATGAAGGAACCTCGAATACAGGGGGTAGCGGTGTCGATGATGATTTTAAAGAGTTGTTAGAGGTAGTCGAAACCAAGTTATATCATGGTCGTACATTTTCTTTCCTTGATTTTTTAGCAAAGCTGATACATATCAAGGTCAACAACAAATGGAGTGATAGTTCATTTGATCAACTCCTTGAGTTGTTGCATTCAACATTTCCACCAAACAACAAGGTTCCCCATTCATATTATTTAGCAAAAAAGAAACTGAAGAAGTTAGGTTTGGGTTACGAGTCAATACATGGATTGTTTTCTCTTTTGGAAGGAACACAAGTCATTGCAAGTTTGTCCCATTTGTAAAGAGAGTCGGTGGATTGATAAAAACACCAAGGGTAAGAAAGTGGCTCATAAGATGTTACGGTACTTTCTAGTGGCCCCTAGACTATGTCGTTTGTATTGTTCACGGTACACTTCCAAAAATATGATATGGCATAGTACTGGGAGATCAGAAGATGGTGTCATGTGTCATCCCGTTGATGGAGAGTCTTGGCAAAAGTTTGATGTAGATTACCTTGACTTCTCGAGTGAACCTCGCAACGTACGTCTAGGGCTGGCAGCTGATGGCTTTAATCCATTTGGTAACATGTGTAATCCGCATAGTACATGGCCGGTTGTACTCACCACATACAATCTTTCACAATGTCTTTGTATGAAAGAGTCATCATTCATGTTGGCCTTGTTGATTCCGGCCCTAAAGTGCCTGGAAAGGACATAGATGTTTTCCTTAGGCCGTTAGTGGAAGAGCTTAAGTTTTTGTGGCAATCAGGTGTACATATTAAAGACGTAGCGACAAACACATTCTTCACGATGAAAGATATGTTGTTATGGACAATAAATGACTTTCCCGCTTGTAGTAGTTTATCGGGCTGGAGCGGACAAGGGTATTGAGCATGCCCGACTTGCAATGAAGACACTCCCTCATACCGTGCAGTAAATAAAGCCGTTTATATCGATCATCGTCGGTTCTTAGATCCTGATGATCCATTAAGGATGAGTTTGAAATTTAACAGGCAACCCGAGACAAGACCCGCTCCGAGACACTTTACTAATGAAGACATACAAGAGCAACTAGGTCGTCTAATACTTTGTAAATGGGGTAAACATCCTAACACTCTCAAGGCAAACATGGATTGGCAAGGATTCGAGTTGAATTGGTTGAAGTGTAACATATTTTTCGAGCTCGAGTATTGGTCTTCTCTACAGTTGAAGCACAACATAGATTTGATGCATGTCGAGAAAAATGTGGGTGAGAGTCTTTTGGGTACTTCTATGATGAATGATAAGATTAAAGACACATCAAATGCACGTGAGGACTTGAGAAATCTGAATATCCGGTGTAATCAATGGTTGCAAAAAAAGGGTAACAAGTTCACTAGACCACATGCAAGGTACTCATTCAAGAAACCTGACCGCAAAATCTTGTGTCAATTTATAAGAGATGTTAAATTGCCTGATGGGTTTGGATCTGACATCAGTAAGAAAGTGGTAGATAATGATACTAACATTATTGGGTTGAAATCTCATGACTATCACATTTTTATGCAACATTTGATACCGATTGGAGTAAGAGCATTATTGGACAAAGAAACTTCTACACCAATTGTAGATCTTTGTACGTTTTACAAGCAAATTTGCTCCAGAACACTAAAGATGGAGGATATGGGGAAAGAAAAAGAAGACATTTTTAGAATCTTGTGCAAGTTAGAGTTGATTTATTCTTCAGAGTTTTTCGACATTATGATTCATTTAGTTTTGCATTTACCTGATGAAGCGATTGCCGGAGGCCCGGTATGTATGAGATGGATGTATCTGTTCGAAAGGTATATGAAAAACTAAAAACTATGTCGGCCGGAAGGTTGTATAGCTGAAGGTTATGTTGTTGAAGAAGTTTTGTCATTTTGTTCGATGTACCTTCGAGATGTCAATCGCCTTGAAAGAAACGAAGAAGACGTTGTCATTGAATTTCTTTTTTGGATGTTTGAGTCCAAGTGTCGACCGACGAGCGCAACGCAAATCAAACATCTTGATATAAGGGAGAAACGTAATATATAATGGTTTATATTGAATAGTTGTCAAGAAGTCAGACAATACCTCGAGTAAGTGTTCTTACTTTTAATTATCTTTCATTATTTATTGTTACTTTTTTCCATTCATCAATTATATATATATTTTTTCATCAATATAGAAAATTCAAATCTGAACATCCTGAAAATGACGAAAAGACCGAATTTCCCAACTTGTTTCTTGAAAGGGTAATAATAATTAATAAACAAATATATTTGATAAAAATAATGAATCAAGAATACATAACACATCAACATATATTTAATAGGTTTATCAGATGGAAAAAGAAAACTCTCCAGAATTCCACAAAGGGTTGTCAGCCCTTTTAATGGGTTCACAAATTGATGTTTATACTTACACCGCGTGCATAGTCAACGGTGTTAGGTTTATGGTACTTAGTCGTGATGCACAACGCAAAACACAAAACTCTGGGGTTCTAGCGGTTGGTGAGAATGGAGAGAAGTATTATGGCCAGTTAGAAGAGATATGGAGGTGCAATATCCATATGATTATTCGACTGTAATATTTCGGTGCAAGTGGTTCGATACAGGAGATATTCCTGATGATAATTTCATCAGTATCGACACATGAAAAGAAGCGTACCAAGATGATCAAATCAAATATGCTTTGCAAGCCAAACAAGTGTTCTACATCCGCGAGCCTGTTAATCATCGAAGAAACCAAAACAATAACCCTCGTTGTGTTGTCGAGCATGTTAATCATCGAAGTATTTGGGATCTACCATCCAACAATGCTCATTTCCAAAATGCTTACAGTGACTCTGTCCAAGATGTCGACAATGTGGAGGCCGAAAATGTTGACGTAGTTCAAAACAACTCTTCATCTGGAGCTAGACTTTTTATCGACTTCTCACAATACTTTCAAAACAATGTTGATGTAGCTCAAAACAATGTTGATTATGACGATGAAGACGAGACTGAAGTACCTCCGCCAACGGGTAGAATCGATAATGTTTCCGAGGAAGTGACTGATTATGATGATGACGATTCTGATTATGATACTGATGAATAAGACATTGAAGTATATGATGAAGATTCTGATTAAAAAAATCAAATATTTTTTTTGTAATAGAAACTTTATTTGAAATGTACCTTTAATTCATATTGTTTGTCTAACTTTTATTTATGTTGTTTGTCTATATTGTATATCTTACAATTTTCGCAGGGTAACTAACTTTTATTCATATTGTTTTTCTATATTGTACATATTGTAATTTACAGGCTATAGATGAGGTTTACTTTGGCGATACTCTTTGCCATGATGGCCGATGTTATGGGGCTTGGACATGGAGGTGATGGAGTCGGGGATCCACCACTTCCAGTAGGCTTTGGTCATGGTTAGCACGAACAGGATGGTAAGTTTATTATGATATATTTGTTAACTATTTTTATTATTTTATTATAAGTTATCGTGACTAATATTTTTAATTGTATTTTTTCAGCTGAGCTTTCAAAAAAAAGGGGCACGTCAAAAAATATCGAGTTGGGAAAGTTGATACGGGCAAACAAGGGAAAGCCCGTGGATTTGGATTTTGACAGAGAGATCACATATTCCCCTGTCGGGAAGCGTGGTAATTGGTTCACACATGAAATTAGGAGGTATTTGTGGAACAACATCCCTTTCAACGTATCTGGTTGGGACAATGTTTCCCCCGCCTTAAGGAACGCAGCAATTGTGCATCTAAAGGTAACTTGGATACAATTTTAAGTTTAGTTGTGATTGTTATTTAATTAACTAATTTTTTTGTATTTTGCAAAATAAATTTGATTTGGATAAGGTTAACATGGATCCAGAGCGTGCTCAATTGTTGCGGAGCATTGATTCGAGTCTTGCAAAAGTTTACAGAGGCCGAAAAAGTAAAGCTCATTCTTATTTTAAGGAAATCAGGGGGGTTGCAGATATCCCAACCGCATTAAACAACCCCCCCCCAAGGGTATGTCATATGAAAATTGGGCGAAGGAAGTCGAACATTTTCAAACGCCATAATTTTTAAGGCGTTCGGCGTCAAACATAGAATGTCGTGCAAAAGTAGTTGTAAACAGAGGGGGTCGAGCTCGTACAACAATGCATGTTTCAAAGAAGTAAGTTATGATATATTTAAGAGAAAATGACAAAAATAGCCATTTACACTAATTGCATTACAAAAATAGCCAAAAAAAAATCAAAATTACAAAAATAGCCAGCGATTTCGCAGATGATTTCGCAGGTGGAATTATTATTATTTTTTTTAATATTTTTGCTGTATATATAAGGGTAATTTCGCAGATGGAATAGGTCCATCTGCGAAATACTCTCACTCTATCTGCGAAATCGTGGTATTTTTTGTATATTTTTTTTTAAGTTTGACTATGAAATGAATTGGTTTGACTACGAAATCATGTTGCTATATAAAAAGTTTTGTAGAAAAAAATATCATTTTGGTTGTTATTTGTTTAGGAACTCTCTCTATAATTTTCTCAAAAAATGATTGAATATTTGGTTTGTCTTGTAACCGGTGGGAGATGGCAAGTTAATGGAACTAATCTGGAATACATATGTCCACAGGGAGGTATTTCTGAACTTGCTTTGATATTTTCTGAGTATATTAGTTATAGTGATTTTGTATCTTTGGTAAGAAGCAAAATTGGTTTGTTAGACAAATATAGAATTAGTCTTCGTTTCCACCATCCTGAATTAAATTATTATATAGCTATAGTTGAAGACATGGATGTTAGAATGTTGATAAATGTAATGAAATGTAGTGGAGGAAGGGCTGTGAAAGTGTTTGTGGTGGTTGATGAAGTTGAGGAGGTTAATGGGGGTAGTGAAATTGGAAACCAGCTTGTTGGTAATTTATGCAGTTATAAAGGGAGCAACGATCCGATAGGTACTTTCAATACTCCTAGTGTACCTCAGTTTCACAGTGTTGCTGAAAATGTTAATGTTAGTTATTCACCTATTCACTATGTGGATCCCGAGAATTACAAGTCTGTTGGTGATGATGATGTTGGTACATATCTTAATCATGTGGGTGGTCGTTGTGATGATGTTGCCGAACAAGAAGTTAAACTTATGAATAGGCGTGTGGTAGATAAAACTAAAATGAAAAAAAAATTCAAGTCAAAAAAATGAAAAAAATCATGTTTACGGGCATTATGTTGATGTTGGTGATGTATGTTTAGATATAACCGAGCTACAAAGCAATTCCGATAGAGATGAGTTGGGTGATGAAGTTAAAGCTAAGTTTCCCGATAACCTTTTTCACGGTATGCCCCCTGTACCAGCATGGCCAGTTGATATTAATGAAGATATCCCAACACAGATGGTAGACATGAATCTTCAAAAGATTCAATGTGAGAGTATATTTAAGAACAAAGAACTTTTAAAGCGGTGTATTGGTAAAAAAATGTCTTCGAGAAGGTTTCCAGACGAGGACAAGTAGATCCACCAAATCAAGGTATGAAGTTGTGTGTGTTTCGAAAAATTGTTCTTGGTTACTAAGCGCAAAAGCAATTAAAAATTTTGATGGAGTTTTCCAAGTGAATAAATTTGTTGATGTACACACATGTTCTTCAACATTGTTGCAACCTAATCATCGACAAGCAAACAAATATGTTTTGGGTGAATATGTTGTTGATGTTTTGGCTGAAGACTATAGTAGAGTTTATCGGGGAAAAGAAATTGTTAATGATATGAATGCTCAATTGAATATCAATATCTCATACCATCAGGCATGGCGTGCGAAGCAATATGCATTGTTGTCGTTAAGGGGTACGAAAGAGGATTCTTTTACCAAACTTCCGGCGTATTGTCACAACTTGGCCAAACATAATTCGGGTACTGTCACACATATTAAAACAGATGCTGATGATCGCTTTGAGTTTTTGTACGTCGCACTCAGTTGCTCGGTTAGTATTATCATATCCTAATTTAATTTTTTAATATTTATTTTGGTGTATTTGAATAGATATACAATGTATTGTAGGTACGAGCTTTTGTCAATTTTTGTAAGCCGACCCTAGTAGTAGATGGAGCTCACCTAAAGGGCGAGTTCAAAGGTACCATGCTACTTGCAGTTACTAAGGACGAACAAAACCAAATATTACCGGTTGCATATGGTATATGCAAAAATGAGTGTACCGATTCTTGGACATGGTTTTTTCAAAAACTACATGATTGCATAGGAAATATGCAGGAGCTTACAATTATATCTGATAGGTCTCCATCTATAGCAACATCCGTTGCCAACATTTTTCCTCACGCTCATCATGGAATATGTGGTGTCCATTTGTATTTCAACATAGTATCTAGATTCGGCAAGAGTAAGACGGTTAAAGGAATTTTTTGGGAGGCGTGTAGGGCGTACATAGTTGATGTTTTTGATGCTGCCATGGATGTTATGAAAAAGACAAAAGAACCAGTATGGGAGTACTTAAAAAGTATAAATCCAGAAACCTGGTCAAGGGCACATTTTAAAGGGAACCGATACAATCTTATGTCGTCCAACAGTGTGGAGTCTATAAATGCATTATCTAGACACGCACGTAAGGTGCCAATCCTTATGTTGATCGATTTTTTTCGTGCTACAATGCAACAATGGTGGTTTCAAAGACGTAACTTTGCAGGTATTAAGTAAATTTGTAATATTAATGTTTTATTAGTTTTGATGTTATTGATCTTAACTTATTCATTTTGGCTGTTTTTTTAGCGGAAGCAACAACAACACTTACCCCTTGGGCGGATGAAGTTGTAAAAGAAAACAAGAAAACTTTTACCAAATGGGATGTTCGCATGATCTCAAATACGAAATGCGAGGTCAAAAAGGGGGCACAAAATGTGATTGTTGATTTTCAACATATGACATGTACATGTAGGCATTGGCAACTTGATGGGATACCTTGTGGTCATCTCATAAGATGTTTAACAGTGAACAATTACCAAGACTGCTCGAGGTTTGCATTAAATGCTTACCTTACCGAAACACTGAGGAAAACATATGAAGAATCAATAAACCCTCTGCCGAAGCCATCCGAATGGGAGATCCCCGATGATTTGATGATTGTTAAGCCACCTATAATGGATAAACGTCAGCTAGGCAGACCAAGAAACACAGACCGCATTCCATCCCAAGGCGAGGGTCCAATTATAAAAGAGTGTTCTACATGTGGTCAATTAGGAAACACGAGAAATAATTGTACTGGAAGGGCGTCCGGTAGCAGAGCAGGTCACATAATTTCTACTGCAGAAATGGCATATAATATTGGTGGTTCAGCGGGTTGCTCACAAACCTATAACGCTGATTTTGATATAAAACAACCTTGAAATTAAGAGTAATGACGAGTTGTTAATTTATTATGTATTGTAATATTTTTATTAACTCTTACAAGACATTGCTATGCTTTCATATTTTAGTTAAGTTTGTTGATTATAACAATGAATGAAGCCTTTATATTATAAAATATAGTTTGCAGATATTTTTTAACAGTTACAACATGTTATTTAAAAAAACAACAAACGATCCTTTTGCAACCTAATCTGTTTCATGATAATATTACAACAACTTTGTAACTAATTTTTAAACTCAGGGAACTGCAACGGGTACTTCTCTTTCTCCATTGTTATATAGTCATCCCTAATTCTCATTTTGTCTTCGAAACGATCATTTTTTACCATAATGTGTATCAACTGCTCATCCTTCTCAGCAAGCCGTTTTTCAGTGGTTTTGATTGCCTTCTTACTCTTTTTTATCCAATCTTTATGCTCTCTGATTTTATTTTTATTGAGGTCAATCCATTCTTGAGCTTGTTTGCATTCCGAATCTATATCATTAGCAAGTTGAGTGAGAAGTCGGGATGACTCTTTGTCCTCTTCTTGTTGTGCTTCAGCCTTCTTTAATTCTTCAAAATTTTCATGTGACATATATGGCCCGGCTGAAGAGGGTGTAAAAAAAGGGTCTACCGAATCACAGTAATAACAATCTACTTCGTTGCATGAGCAAATTTTGAATTTGTGTGAGGAACTCATAATAAAGTCGATATTGTATTAAACTGGAGCAATAAGTGGTATTTATACATACTAGACAGTAATGAGAAGTCCAAATTTGAAATGACTAGACAGTAATGACAAGTCACTATAGTAACCTGCACATCACAGTGGGACCCTTAAGTGACAAGAGATAAATGACAGTTTGACATGACAAAACACTGCATAAAGCTGAAAATCATAGTCCAAATATAACCATTTCGTAGTCAAAGTATTAATTCATAGTCTATTTATTTATATAAATAGATGTTTAAGATCTATAAACCAAACACCCAAATCACCTAAACGAAACGAATTCCCATTATTAGAAATGTCGTCGAATGCAGCAAGTTCTTCGAATGAAGTACCTGGTTCCAATTCTGAAAGGCCATGGACGACAAACGAGGTGTTAGTTCTAACACGATGCTGGCTAAGTGTTAAGGATGGTGAATCGTTACTTGCTCCCCCGCATTGCCTAATTGGTGATGAATGGAGTCGCATCACATCTTTGTTTAACCATGAGATGGGAGAAGGACAAAAAAGAGAAAAATCAGATGTTGTTACTAAGTGGACGGATGTAAAGGAAGAAGTGACATGGTTCAATCGAGCATGTAGTTATGCGAAACGTAACAATGTTCGTTATCGTGATGAAGAAGAGTTCTTGGAAGTTGTTACAGAGTTTTACATCTGTGAGCATGACGGCAGAGACTTCAAATATGAGGATGTTTGGAAGGTTGTTAGAGATAAACAGTATTTCAAGTAGACCGCTCTAATTTCTGCTAAGAATAACCCATGGACTTGTGTTTTACGTTAATGTTTTGTTCGTATTATGTCGTTGTTTTCATGTAATTGTTGTGATGTTTTTAATGGTTCGTGGAATCCTTGTTACTAATGTATTCTAATTTATTGTGATAACTAATGCAATGGCCATTTATTAACTCAAGTTAATCATACGAGTTGCTCACATAATAAAGTAAAATATATTTTAAACAAATGAAATAAATACGAAATACATGAAAATAACCTAGTACTCACATAATAAACTAAAATAGATTTTAAACAAACGAAATACATACGAAATACATGAAAATAACCTCGTACATGAAAATAACCTAGTACTCAAATAATAAACTAAAATAGATTTTAAACAAACGGGATATATTTCAAAATATTCCAAGGGGCTTCAAACTGGAATTCCAACCCGTTACTTAATGACTTGTATTCCTCCTTAGCAGCTTCCAAGATGACATCCCCAGTAGCATTTAAACGGGTGTCGTCAATTTTGATATAAAGATCGTTGAATAATAGAACTTCGGTTCTTATTTCATACCATCTTGCTAAGATGTCTAGTTCGTCACGATCGTTTCTTGTAGCCATTCGGTTTTCAGCATTGAAAATATTGGTTAAACGGCTCCAAAACATTGGATCGTTCAACTTGCTTGTCTCGTACACATGAATATAAGCATGTGTAAGAACCAAGAACTCTTCATTGCTCCATGATATAGAACTCATTTTGATTGAAACAAAGAGAGTAGAATCTAAAAAACAATATTTGAACAACTTTATTGGTTAATTTAATAAAGTATTGCATGTAACTTAAGGTCAATTTATAGTAGTTTCTACACAAAATCGCAGTCCAATCTTCTAATATGTCTGCAATTCATAGTCAAAATGAACTGACGAATGCAGTGTACTATACTTATAACACAACAGATCACTGTTCGAGTTGACAATTCATCCCCGGTTGAATGACAACACAATACATTGTTGCTTGAATTGACAAGTCATTGCACCAGGAAAGTAAGGAGTCGTTATAAATAGATTTCAATATCCGTTGTAATTGTATTGTATTACTTCCCTCCTTGCAATTATGGACTCACCACATATATGGAGGAACGCAGAGGAGGTCGCTTTGGTTCAAGCTTGGATTACAACTGTAGAGGTGGATTTTCCACCGGGTTCCCCACAAGTTCGTGCTGGATCATTTTGGTCTCGTGTCTGTCATTTGTTTCACCATTTAATGAACCGCACTCAATATCGAAGAAGAAGAGATGTCAAAGTGAAGTTTCTGGATATGAAAATGAAGGTGAAACAATTTCAATGTATTTATAACGAGTTGGATAACGAACATGCAAATACGGATGAAGACATTCTACGGCAGGTGGCTTTGGAACTATACCGTTTTGAATATGATGGTAGCGAGTTTACCCACTTAGATGCATGGAATCTTTTAAAGAATGTCCCTTATTTTTAATACGCATATTGGTTAAGTTAATTTTTTTTCGTTATTTAAGTTGCTTGTTGTTGTATGTGTCTAGTCGTTACTATTTAATAAACGTCCATTTCTTTTAATGTATGTTGTTTCCTCAATAGCCAATATATAGAACGCAATAAAATATACATGGGGTACATAAATAACTAATACATAATACGACATAAAATATAAACTGGGTACATGGATAACTAATACGTAACACAACACTAAAATAAAAACGGGGTACATAAAAAACTAATACATAATACTACATAAAACATAAAGGTGCTACATGAATAACTACTGCATTGAGGGAGGTAACAGGACCACCGTTTCATTTGGTATTTCCCAATGCACATGTGATGGTATAGTATTCACCAACTCAGATCCATATGCAAGTCGATATACATAATTAGTGAACTTGTAATCAACCATTCTCTGAATGGACTCAAATGTACGGGTTCTTAGACATGCTATAGCGTGGCCACATGGTATACCGCTTTTTTGCCATTTACCACAACTACATACCCTTCGTTCAAGTTGTACGTTGCTGGTGGCAAAAGTGTCATCGACTTCAAATGTATCCCCATACAAACGTCTTGCATTACAATTATAAGACTTGTTGAGACTTTTTTGAACCTTACTCTCAACGTAAGGGGTCAACCCACCAGACAACCTCCCTGTAAAATTTGATATTTTAATAAAAATAGTAGCACAATAAAAAAAAACTAAATATAACAATCTCCCTTACCAGCCAGTTCGGCCCGTTCAGCATACTTTGATTGTATCGACGTGGTGGTTAACTCAATTATCGTTATTATAGGAAACTCACGTGAGGATATAATTTGCAAAATTTCAGGGACGTCAATCGATTTAACATTGTAACGTATTTTTGGGAAAAATGCTCTTGTCCATTTTGAAATCGGTATATCGTCAAGCCAGTAAATTGGACTCATAAGCAAGGTGCAGAAAGGTGGTTTCCTACATGTACTTTGCAACCTTTCCAAACACAAGTAAAAATCATCAACGCTATATGCATTGCATGACTTCCAAAACAACGATTCGACTTTCATATTGTTATGTCCGACAGACTCACGTATCTTTCGAGCTATATCTTTAGGACAATATCCATGATAGGAATCCGGGTAGGCACTCTGAACACCAAAGTCTATGTTATCACACAGGTTGCTTATGAAACCAACCTCTATGTCCTCACCTAAACAATCTCTTAACCTCATCATGAACCATCTCCATGATTCTTCACACTGTAAGGTTCCCAAACCAATTGCTAAGAGTAGTGGTTCATGATTTCCATCTAAAGCCACTGCGAAGTACATTGTTGTCAGAAAGCTCCCAAGAAGGGGTAAATAACCCACATATATCAGCGGTATCATGCACCTAAGGAAGGTACGAATCTACATAAAAACGAACACATATTAGTGGTAAGTAAAAACTAATCGAGATACATTACCATGAAATATTATATAACTCAATAAAAGAAGTATGTTATACCACGCAACCTAAAGCCACAAAACAGAATTGAAAGCGGTTGGTATCGGTTTTCTTAATGGCTGTGAAGGTATTAGGATTTGTTCTTTAAAGGTTATGCAAGAAAATTGGTAGTTGAGAAAAGGTTCTTTCGCTGTAACTACTCATTTTCAATACCGATGATAGTGCTCTACAATCATCACACAAATGCAATATGAAACAAATGCAATTATAAATAGAAAATATTGTATCTCTACTGATCAAAATTCATAGTTTAACCTTTTAAATTCATAGTTCAACTTTTTGAATTCATAGTCAAACCAGTTCATTTCATAGTCAAATTTCACTGACCGACATGACAATACTACAGAATGTACTTGTCTGCATTTCATAGTTCAACTTTTTGAATTCATAGTCAAACCAGTTCATTTCATAGTCAAATTTCACTGACCGACATGACAATACTACAGAATGTACTTGTCTGCATTTCATAGTTCAAATTTTTGAATTCATAGTCAAACCAGTTCATTTCATAGTCAAAAAGAATTGTCTGTAATATGATTTCTTCTATAAATGGGTGTCACTCAGTATGAAAAATTTAACTGAGAAAGTAACTCCGATTTAAAAGAAAAAGAAGGCTAATGGCATACTACAATTGCGGAGGAGAACGTATCGTTAGGATTTCGGGTACAGCTAAAAACCCAGGAAGATTGTTTTACGCTTGCCCATATTTGGTATCATGTTGTTAATGTCATTCAAATTTAAACCCTCGTGTTTACATCACAAAAATTTATTTTCTTACTGTGAATATTAAATTTAACAGGGACCAAAATGCGGGTTTATCAGTTGGGTTGATGAAGAGAAGGACCAATCATCTATGGTAATAGCTAAAGTAGCTAACCTTAATAAGCTCTTTCAATCAGAAAATAAGAAGTTAAAGATAGCGTTGGTTTGTAGTTGGGTGTTGTTCTTGGCAGTTCTTGTTTACAAGTTGTAAGCTTTTCAATATTGTTTTTATGGTTTTGAAGTTGTTAGGTCAATAAATTGTTGTATTTGTAACGTTAAAACAAATGTTGTAGTCGTTCTTATGTTGTATGTATTGATAAGTAATTAGTAGGTCATTAATTTGTTGTAATTGTCGTAACGTTATATTTTTTGCCATCCGTTGAGTAAATTGTAAAAATAAACTAATAATCAAATCCAACATTAATTTATATATACAATTATATAATCCAACTACATAGGACCAAGACTAGACCCCCAAATAATTTTTGTCATCCGTAGACGGAACTCTAAAGTTGCGTTCTTTGGGTCAATAAGAACACGTATTGGTTGACCTGAAACCAATTGCTCCATAAGCATACAAACAAAAACACCGCAATCTTCCAAATGACTACTTTGTTGGGGAACATTTTCTTCATAAATGAATTGCATATTCAATGGAATCCTTGGGATGTTCCTCCGGGCCCAATACTTAATCTTGTCCAAATAATTTGCCACCCGACGTTCAAATTTGGAAAAGATTCCTTCAGATTTGAATTTTTCATAAGCCCCTCTACCAAGACTGTCATAAATATGCACTTCCATTGACGCTAATCGTAGTTCCCCAAATAGCCAATGATTAGGGGATGAATGAATCGGCAATAAGACCTGTATAAGGATCAGAAAATAAAATTATGTTTATTTACATCACAATACAAAAACATAACAAAAAAACGATATTTTTTTCAATATAAACAATTAAGTTTACCGTATCAACATTCCACCAAGCAACCATGAAGTTGGGGTACGTAGCAATACCAACCATAAATGCCCTCCAGTCCTGTCCTTCTTCCAAAGCATGAGAAACAAAAAAATTTGGAGGCATTATTGTATGTCGGTCGCTCTCAAACCGTCTCTCCATCAATAGTCGGTACCAAATGGTTATATGCTGCACACATGATAGTTTTGTTATTGACTAAAAAACAATTAACTTTTAAAATAATTAATTAACAATTAATTTACCGCTGACTCCAACCATCCGTCGTGTGTATTCCCAAACAATGAGCTCCAAAAATCTCTATCTAACACGAAATTAAACAAACGATGCTGGACATCATATGAATGAAATACATAATTTTGGATGACAACCTCACCGCCTGCTACGTAAGGTTGCAGGCGCAACATGGAGAAGTCATGAGCAACATCAAAAACTGGAGGAGGAACGGGGCTTGTTGATTTGATATCAACCTTCTTTTTTGTTCTTCTTTTTTGC
Organism: Lactuca serriola; assembly: GCF_051521515.1. Classification (NCBI taxonomy): domain Eukaryota; kingdom Viridiplantae; phylum Streptophyta; class Magnoliopsida; order Asterales; family Asteraceae; genus Lactuca; species Lactuca serriola. The sequence continues at coordinate 23,388,386 of NC_136412.1, read as the reverse complement.
TTCGGTGTCGTGTGCAACTAAAAACAATATTCAAATGTTTAAATCTATATCTTTTAGATAATTCACATAAACATAAAATCATCAGTTTATAAATAAAACGAATACCTCGGTGTAAGGAGGGCACAAATATTGTGATGGTTTTCGAGTCCTCGGTTTATCGGGTGTAACTTCTTTGCCATCATCATCATCAAAATAATCTACAATTCCCGTTATTATTAGTTCGTCTTCGTCCGGCACATCATCATCAAATTTGTTCCCCGCATTGTCATTTCTCTCCTCCTACTCCTACATTAAAAATAATATTTTATACTTAATAACGAAATACACATAATTTAATAAGCAATAATATCTAAATAAACAAAATATTTATATTAATGTAACTATAAGAACCTCTTTAACTTCACTATAATCATTTACATCAAACACGTCATCATCAAATTTGTTCCCCGCATACTCATTCCTCTCCTCCAACACCTACATTAAAAATATAACTTTTTACATAATAACGAAAGACACTTTATTAAAAAGTAATTATTAAAATCGTAAAGGTAACATCTATAACAACCTTGTCGTCTTGAATATCACCAAAAACATTTTCAGTTGTATTGTTTTTATTCATCACTTCATCTTGCACAACCTATATTTTCAAATATAAAATATGAACACAGGTATTCATATATGTTAATAAAATTTAAAAAATAATGTAGCGTCTAACTAACCTGTTCATCATAATTTCTTTGTGACATTATCGGATCATCAAAAGTAATGTCGTTCCAAAATTGTTCATTATTCACTTCTTCAACAAAAACCTCTGTAGGTTGTCGGTTCATAAACACATGCTGATCCAGTGCATGTAGTCGTTTCAACACCTCGTCTAGGTTGTGTTTCCCACTGTCCCGACCTCTACCATGAGAGCGACCACTGGACGACATACTAGACGAAGATTCGTCTTGTCTCCTAAAATGGTCCCGTACTGGGGATGGAACTATTTTCCCTTCATCATATACATACTCTTGAAATGACATATAATAAGAAGATGTCATCTCACCATCACCCGGTAACATGTTTTGTCTTGGTGGTAGCCCCTCCTAAAAAATTAAACATATTAAAAATGCATATAAAAGTATAATAATCAAGTTTATTAATAATAAACGAAATATTTTTAAACCTGCATCTTTGACCAAATCTTGTTCACGTCAACCCATTTCAATTTTTTTGTTCCACTCCATCGTTTCATCCGAGGCAAGTCTTTATTTTTTCTCGATGCAAATCCACATGCACGAACAGCCGGAATCATCTCATATATCCATATCTACAATTTTTTACAATTAATAAGCATTAAAAGTTAAAATTAAAATAAAAAACATAACAATAAAACAATTTAAATATAAGAAAATTTTTATACCCTTATTGGAGCCGTAAATCCTGAGACGGAGTACTTTAAAGTTTGACCACGCTCAGAAAGTGATAAATAATTATGTATTTTGTTCCATGTATCCTCAAGGTCAACATAAGTAAAATCCCAGAGATAGCTACCCCAAGCGAAGCTAACAAAACAAAAAAAAACAAAATTGGTTATTATATAAATTATAACTTTAATAAAATAGAACTTTTAACGTAAACAAAATATACCTGTTCCAGAGATCCAAATTCTCAGCAAAAAAAAAAAACAATCTTGTGGCACCCGATTATTAACTTCTTTACCCAAAAAACCTTCACACAAAATGTATATCAAACGTACTCTAACTGCATCAACGTCGTCAAGTGCTAGGAATGTTCGATTTAAAATTAAACGTTTCAGGTCGTCGATTTTCACCAAACTATTAGTATGGTCCGGAAATAGCCGTTCACGCAATAAACATCTTTTTTTACTGCTTATTAATTTTTCCGACCCTTTTCTCCCAATGTTTTTTGGATACTCCCCAAAATTGAAGCCAATAATCAAACAAAACTCTTCCGGCCCATAAACCATTTTCGTATTGCCTACTCGAAAATATAAACGTTTTATTCCATCTGAAGATAAAACAGGGTCCGGCCGGATCTGATGAAGGAACATTTTATGAAACAATAATGCGTCCCCTTGTAAACGAGGGACATCAATAAAATAACCAAAGACGGTATCTCTGAAAATAGCACGTCTGACATCATCTAAAACTTCAAATACTTCCCATGTGTTACCGCCCGAGTCTTTTAAGTTCGCAAAGGCTTTCGTATTCATTAAACTAAAATCATGCTGCAAAAAAAACACAAAAACAAATTAGAGAACTAAAAAATATTTTTTTTTTAAAATATATGATTACGAACTGCACTAACTACATAAAAAATTAGTAATGCAAATACAATTTCTTAATTACTAATATATATATTTCCGATAAAAAACAATAACATACACATATATAAACAATTTTCCAAGTTATACAACAAATATATTTACGATAGAAAACAATATCATACATAATTATATAAACATTTTATTAAACAAATTTTCAACTTAAACGACAAATATATCAACGACAAATTTTCAACTTAAACGACAAATATATCAACAATTTTTATCTTTCTAATTAAAACTAACATTTTATAACCATATAAACAAAAAAATTTAAAAATAAAACGACAACCAAATTAACAATTTTACAAGTTATACGACAACTTTATACAAATTTTCAACTTACACGACAAACATAAACAATTTCTAACAATATATATACGACAAATTTTCAACTTATACAAATGTTATACTTATACGACAAATATATATATACAAACGACTATTTTGCACTTTATATAAACAATTATACGATAAGAATATACAAGTTTTCAGGTTATACAACAACTAAAAAAACAACAAAAATAACAAATTGTAAACATTATCTACGCAGTCTCCACTTGTCTCTACTTACATTTAAACTTCAAGTATACTAAAAAAATATTAAAACTATCAAACACAACAAAATTACCCTTTTTTAACACTAAATAATACAACAAATGATAAAATAAAAAACAAGTTTAAACATTAAAAGAGTTAAAATCTAACCATATTTTCGGGATTGTTGACATAATCCTCCATTTTCTTCAAAAACTAGCCAAAATTCCGAGAGAAGCCCAAAGTTAGAGAGAGTTTTTGTGTAGAGAAGGGTGAAAAATGGAGAAAAAAAACGTTTATATACTCAAAATCGAGGGTATTTCGCAGATGGCAGCCATTTTGCAGATGGACCTTCTCATCTGCGAAAGTACAAGCACCTAAAGCACAGTTGTGCTTTAGGTGCTTGTACTTTCGCAGATGAGAAGGTCATTTCGTAGATGGGACCTTCTCATCTGCGAAATTGCTGGCTATTTTTGTAATTTTGATTTTTTTGGCTATTTTTGTAATGCAATTAGTGTAATTGGCTATTTTTGTCATTTTCTCTATATTTAAATATTTATTTAAAGTATAAGTAATCTAATTTTTAATGTTAAATAGGATATCAGTCGAATCAAAGTTTTTCGTAAGGCTAATTCCAATCGTCAAGGGGTATTTTATAGTCCTACAGTCGAGCAACAATAAGTAAGTGATTAATTTGTATTTTCATATAAATGTTTATATCGTCAAGGGTATTTAGTAATCTAATTTTTATGATTTTTATTAATTTTTTAAAATACAGAATGCTTTACTCGAGGAGATCAACCAACGAACCCAAGCTACTTCTGAAGCAAGCGGTCTAACACCCACTGATATAAAAAAAACTGTTTTGAAAGAATATTGGTTGTTCGACGTGGACATATCAGAGGCATTGGGCGTAAACCCCCTACCGTTGTGTCCATGTACGATTAGGAACAACCAGTGACACAAGAACAACCACAATCACAGGTAATTGTTAGTTTAAGTTGAAAAGTATAATGATATAATGGAAAATACAATGCTATAATGGAAAGTAGAATGCTATAATGATATGTTGGTTATGATTTGATATGTTGATATTTTGTAGTTTGATAATTTTTGGAAAGTAAATGCTATAATGGAAAGTAGAATGCTATAATGATATGTTGGTTATGGTTTGATATGTTGATATGTTGTATTTTGGTAATTTTTGGAAAGTAAAATGCTATAATGGAAAGTAGAATGGTATAATGATATGTTGGTTATGATTTGATATGTTGATATTTTGTAGTTTGGTAATAGTTTGGAAAGTAAATGCTATTATGGAAAGTAGATGTATGTTTAAGTGTATATGATATGTTGATATGTTGATATGTTGATATTTTGTAGAATGGTATAATTTTTGGAAATTATAATGTTATTATGATATGTTGGTAATATATTGTGTTTTCTTTATAGTTGGAAATGCTGCAAACAATACTAAAGGACCCGGCCTGTTCTGCAGCATTGGAAGAGTGGTTTCGCTCATTGCCGCCACCAAATAATGAAGGAAATGATGAGGACGAGTAGTTATTTTAGGATTTTATGAAATGTTTTGTAATTTGGAAGAATACTTTAGGTTGTGGTATGGATTGATATTTTGGATTGGCTGTGTATGGATTAATATTTCTATAAAAAGTTATCAGATTTTATAAATGTTATATTGTTTTTTTATAAATTTAATGTTAAATTAAAAACAAAACAAAACTGTTTTTGCGGCGACATCTATGTATTAGCGACGACGGTGTAGTATTAGCGGCGACGAGGACCCTTTAGCGGTGACTAGATGCGTATTAGCGACGAAACATCACCGACGACGCATTTGCAGCGACAAGTCGTCGCTAAAGGTATTAGTGGCGACAACCCTAACCTTTAGCGACGACACCCGTCGCCGCTATTGCCCAGTCTTCTTGTAGTGTTGGGAGTTTGTGGTTCGAAATTGGAACCCTAGAATAGAAGATACTTTCAGGAACAACTTATCAAAACTCCCTGTTTTGGATCCTAATTCAAATGGAATTTTTCTGTTTGACAAGCATGATGTCTTCATTGGTGATGATCTTTTCTTGACAGATCTCTTTTAAAAAACTTTCTCTCGTCCCATATTTGTATGGTTTATCAACCCAGTCAGAAAACCCAAACCCGAACCAAGCTAGTGGAGATCTACACCAGACTTGGTGTCCGTACATTGTCTGAATCTGTAAGGAAAAACACATCTGATTTCGATCATGCTGCATTCAAGCCGGTTGATTCAAAAGAAAAGATAATAAAAAAGTGGTTGTTAAAACTCATTATGGGCTTTCTTGTTGATCCTAAACTTAAAATGGAGCCAGATAAGAGACATGAAGCTGTTAGCCGTGTAATAGCAATCGAAGCTTTTGAGACCCGGGAAAAGATGATGGTGAGATACAGTGTATCTTTATCGTGTGAAGATGTGATAGATGTGGAAGGAAGGCGAATGATTCGTTGGGACAAACAACAATCTAAATTGTTTATGCAGAAGATGGAGGGATGTTCATGTCAAAAAGATGTTATGGAATATGCGTTTCACTTTGCTGAAGAAATAGCAGAGTGAGTGTTGTGGGAGAATGAAGAACTTGTGTGTGACATCCCCATTTTCACGGCCAGAAAAGACCGATTTGTTTATGCTTTGTTTTATAAAATCAGAGTAATCTTTTAAAGAAAACGGTTGCGGAATTTGTTCCCAAAACAAGATATGATAAAAACTTATCAAAACATTTCTCAAAGAGAATGTATTTTCATTTAATAATAAAACCTCGGGATGTCATGTTCCGATACAGACATATAAGCATAAACAGAACTTACATTCAATTACACTAATGATTTATATCTCCTTTAAATCTCTCTATGAAATATGTCTTCGTATCGATACCTGTGATACAAAGAAAACTGAGTGGGTCAGGCTTGGGAGCCTGGTGAGCATATAGGGTTTTCATCCCACAATGTTATATCATATATTTATAAATATAGAACATTCAAACTTGCACAATTTCACCATATAAAGGCAACTCTTAACCCACCCCATCGATCCTCACAATGACACGATCTAAACTCTCGTATCTAAAATTTTCCTCTTTACCTGATCCCTACTCATGGATCTAAAACTATCCTCTTCACCGATCCATACTCATGGATCTAAAACTAACCTTTTCACCGATCCATACTCACGGATCTAAAACTACCTGATCCATACTCACGGATCTAAAACTAACCTCCTGATCTGATCCATACTCCCGGATCAATAATTGTACCCAATCCATACTCCCGGAATAAGGACAATTAACTATACCCTAATCCTGATCTGATCCATACTCCCGGATCAATAACTGTGCCCAATCCATACTCCCGAACTAGGGACAATTAACTATACCTTAATCCTGATCTGATCCATACTCCCGGATCAATAACTGTGCCCAATCCATACTCCCGGACTAGGGACAATTAAGTTAGTCTTAATCCATACTCCCGAACTAATAACAAGTTTTATCTCTTTACCTGATTCATACTCGCTGAATAACTAGATCAACAACAACAACGTCAGGGCCTCTCATCTGTTTATCACACATCAACTATCTACCCATGTTCCACCCAACATATTAGTAGATAAAAATATATATTTTTATACATAGTTTAAAACCTGTATAACATTCTCATTCAATACCTATTCCACATAACAGATGAGGCACACCCACATAACACGTATTTCATAGAGAATAAATCAGATCTATGAGATAGAAGAAAGTGAATATACATTCACACACATAACAACAAAATTATACACATAATACGTATTTCGTATAAAATACTTCATAATTATGCGTTAGAAGAAAGTAACCACACACTCACTTGATCAGAAGATGATCGGACAGCACTACGACTTGCAGAAGTAGTATTCTTCGGTAGATCCGGAAGATCTCCACAAAAAACGGACTTCTCGCGGGCAGAGCTTCGGCTCGAGAATTGCACTTCTCGGGATCTCGGGAGCGTAAAACTTCTTTCTTAACTTGGATATGAGATCCGGGGTGTCGGGATGGCTTCGGGGGTTTACACGCAGAGCTTCGGCACAAAAACGAGGAGAAATGAGCAAATAAGTCCGGAACCCTCGCATCCTATTTATAGGAGGCTGGAGCCTCGGAGTACGCGGGGCGTACTGCGCGTAAGGCTCCGAAATCGTCACTGCATGCGTCATCCGAAGAACTCGAGTGCGAGGCGTGTCATGCTTCGCTGTACGCTGGGCGTACTTCGAATATGCCCGGTGACTCCCCTTCGGATAATGTCGGGATTTAATAATTAAATTTAATTATTAATTCTTTAATAAACTTCGAAAATTCATATCTTCTTCATACAAACTCCGTTTTCGACGTTCTTTATATCCACGCGAAGGTGAGACTATGCTCTACAACTTTCGTTTAGACTTCGTCGGCTAATTTTGACTTTATTTTTATTATTTATTTTTAATAGGCCGGGACAGAAAATTTCGTTATAAATTCATAACTTCTTCGTTTAACGTCCGTTCTCACCTAACTTTTTATCGCTTCGATACCAACAACGAGATCTTCGATTTTCATTTAGGTTGCTTCGGCTAAAAACCGCTCGATCTCAAATCGAGTACTTCGGGTTGCATACCGCTAAGTTGAAACTTAGAAAAATCATAACTTCCTCATACGAAGTCAGATTTGGACGTTCTTTATATGTACGGAATCCTTGTAACATATACTACAACCTAGTTAAGATTATTCTTTCAAAATAATCTTCCATCAAAAAGTCATTTTTGACGCTTAACGTCTTTAAATTGACTAGCCCTGATCTACGGACGTTACATTGTGGCAGATCTGTGTGAAGTGATAAGATTGGGTTATTTGGTGGAGTTTGATGGGGAAGCAATTGAGTTCCTAATGCAGATCAAGAATTTGCAGATCTTTGTGGAGGATCAAGACTACCTTTTTTCCACCTTTTTATCTTCATAGTCGGGTGTCTTATTTGATGAGTCACATGTATTTTTAGCTTATTAATTCATTGGGTTAATTGGTTTTGTGCATATTTAATTTATCTTTTTAGATAAATATTTATATTGCTTTGTTTTAGATAATTGCTTTTCCTAATCTAATTTGATATAATAGTGTTATTGCTCTTGTAATCTCCGTTTTTTATATATAAATAAATTTTACTTTTTTCATATTCATTGTTGCAGTGACTTTTTGTGTTCCGTATATCACTCTTTCAATGGTTTTCTTAATACTTAAGGCCGAACGGAACCGGGCGCAAGATGAGTCGCGGGAAGCTTCCCGCTTTGATGAACATCGCATCGGCGGTGCGGGGAGGAGGTTGGGGGTGGTGGTCGGAGTTTGATGCTTCAACTGAGGGTGGGATTAGGACAAACATGAAAGAGAGAATGAAACTTACTCAATCGATTAATATATTCGATGCGGTTCGGTTTTTTTCCGGGTTTTTATAACTAAAAACTGCATCGTACATAAAGTTTGTTGTTTTTGAAAAAACAAAAACCTCACTGTTGTTTTTTGTTGCAATTTCGATTTTGGCTGTTGGGTTCGATTATTTGCTTAGGTCGTAGTATGGAAAATGATAATTTAAGACAAATAAATTAAAAAACAATATAGAATAACATAACAAATAACTTTATCGGTAGCATACATTAACATCTTTGGATAGGTAAAATAAAGGAGCTTCTAGTTTACTGTTTATCCTTACCGCTATAAGCTAAGTTGAAGTGTTTTGATAGAAAACAGGAAAAATCAACTTATTGCGGTGGGATAAGCTAAATAAACTAATTTTAATAAGTATTCCCCCTATTGATTATAGCTTATTGCTTATTTCTAATCCAAACACTTTGCAAAAGCTGTTTTCTTTCACCACTAATAAGCTAATAAGCAATAATAAACAATAAACTAATAAGTTATAACCTAATTTAAGGCCCGAATTTTTGTATATTTTGTACTATCCTGTGTTCATATTTTGGCCCAATCATATTAGGTTAAGTCGTTAAGGAATGGATGATCAAGATGTACCAGGCGAGAGTGATTATGATATTTCCATCTCGATTCTCATAAATTCTTATGATACTCTATCATACGTTGATACGCAACAGAGGAAAGTTGCAAAAAAGAATGATGACAACCGAATTGATTTGAATCCTTCGCAGCAGTCTACCATATTACCATCTCGATTCTCGGTGACTCTATCATTATTAGTTCATGTCTTGTGGTTCTTTACCCCTCAAACTAGTTCTTCAATCTTTGTAATTTATATTTGCTGCAGTGTTGCTTCAATTTTACTCGACTACTTCGGTCCTATTTTCTCATCGGTAAACACCAAATACAAAAAATTTATGTGTTTTAGTCTTTTACATCCACGATGTTATTGAAACAATATCTCTCGTCTGCACACTCTTTCCCTCATTGGTTTTGCAAATTGTCTTTGTTATATGTTCATTTTAATTGCAATCTAATTTTAATTTGATGTATACTGATTTTTCTTGCTAATCATATTAACTGATGATGTCTAGTTAAAAAGAAATTTAATTCTTTAATGAATGGATCATCTGTGCTAATTTCTATGTTTTGAATTTTTTTTGATAATATATCAACATATCTCTCTAGATTTTACTTGCGAGCTGTTGATTTCTAAGAGAAATTTGCTTCAAGCGTTTTTGCTTTCTTTTTATGTTCTAACCATATAAGTTCATTTTGTTGGCTGTCTGCTGATGTATCTTAGTTATTTAGCCTTTGGGTTAAGGGGAGTAATAACATTTAAACATGATTTTTAAAATCAAAAGAACTTTTCCAATATTCTTTTGGTTATTTAGCTTTTAGGCTAAGGGGAATGGTACAATTTAAACATGATTTTTAAAATTAAAAGAACTTTTTTCAATATTCTTCGACCATAACCGATGAAACTGTCATGGATATAATGACAATACTTTTAGGGCCTAAATTTGATGAATTGCACAGGGCCCTTAAAATGTTAGGGCCGGCCAGCAAGGACTAGAACTGCAACTTCCCAACAAATCACCGCTAACAGAGATTCTTATCGGAAAACAGTCGGAAAACTCGGAATTAACATCCTTCAATTCCTCAATATTTTCGTCTTTGTGTGTGTTGGTTGTTTGTGGTTTGCTCACGGAGGAAGACGAATGTATCTTTGTAAAAATGAAATGGCGTCGACGACTTCGGCGGCGAGGAAACATGTGGAGAAGATACGGAAGACGAAGTTCTCCATCGGCGGAAAATCAAACCCTTTAACGGAGGATCTTCATCAGGCTGTTAAGAATCTGTCTGCCGAACTTTACGCCAAGGATGTTCATTTCCTAATGGAACTAATCCAGGTATTTAGCATAGCATCTCTCAGTTTTGTTGTATTTAATTCTTTTTTTCTGTTAATCTTTAAAGTAGAATCTGGTGTTCATACTTATGGATGCTTTCACTACGCATTTGATGTTTCTGGTTTGATATTTCTGCATGTAAACATTTAGAGTCGTTAATCGGTCGTTGCTTCTTGTTTTTTGAACTTGATCAGCGACCTGGTCCTGTGGTCCACCTGAATTACTTAAAGATCTTTGAAACTTTTTGTAATATATTTTAACAGTTATAAATTGATTTCTAGTTTTTGAAATATAAAAGGGAGTTATTAAATTCTGTGAAAATGCTAATAGCAACATATTTTCTATTTTTGTCTTGTTATTGCCATAAAAGATATTATTTTTTTTGTCATTATTCTAGTTTAGCCTATTGGTGGATCCATAACAAAATATATGAAGTAGCATACATAATTTTAGGGGTAGCACATCGGGTTACCCCAGGCCGGCCATTGGTTTAGCCATGACGACTATTTTTGTTCCTATTTGCTATTATTTTGAGAATCTTTTCATTTTTTACCCTTTGGCCTGTTATCACTAGGTTAGATAGGTTAGATGTGACATGTTAGGGTTAATGTTATAAAAGTCATTATTTCTTCGTCCTCATTCGGTTTTAACCTTATTCTTTATTTGCCGTTATTTTTTGAAAAACTTTTCATAAAATCCATATCTTTCTACATTCATTTTTATGTTAATGTGGCATGTTACTAGGTTTATGCAATGCAACTTAATAAAAATTAAATATCATAATTTTATAAAATTAATGTTTTTGGCACCTATCTTATAAATGTGTAACATTTTTCAGGTTGTATCCAAATGTATATGATTGTTATATCAACAACCAAAAAGCACAAGTGATCAGATGGCATACAAAAAAAATCATGTTGCTTATAATTTACAAACATATGATCGATACTTTTATCTTCAAATGTGGAATTTAAAAATAGGTGAAACTAGAGAATTACAAACATATGAAAAGTTTTTATTAAAAATAATGGCAAATAGAGAGCAACAAAGAGGTTACAGCTAAATAGAATAGTAACAAATAAATAATGGCTTTTATGATATTAACCCAACATGCCACGTCAGCCAAACCGACATATCAGTTGGTAACCGGCCGAAGGATAAAAAACGAAAAGTTTTTTAAAAATAATGCTAAATAGGAACTAAAATAAAAGTTCGGGCTAAAATAGAATAATGATGTATAAATAATGGTGTTTATGACATTAACCCTTTTTCTATTGCACTTTCAAATTATTTTTTATGGGATTGTACTTCAATAAATTTTATTGGCATTAGCAACAAGTAACCTCCTGATTAATGTAAACAAGTTTTATGCAATTTTTTTGTCCACATAAATGGCACACATGTTATTTACTGCTGACATGGCAATAAAGAAATTCATATTTTCTTAATGAAGAATTGTTCACATCATGATTTTTCTTATATAAGATTGTTCTTTAATTGTATATAGCATCAAACTTGCATATTTATGCAAGTATACATGTTGAATTACAAAAAGATAACAAAAACTAAGCATTAGTATTTAGTGGAGTGGATGTAATGATGACAACGGATATTAGGTGATTCTACCTTGAATAAGTCCCCAAAAATGTTGCAGTTCTAATCGGAGGTCGAGTTACTAATTTTACTAATGTACTACCATGAATGTAGGTCAATTTGCTTTTTCTTAGCCATAGCTTGTATCGAACACCTAAAAAGCACTAAGGTGCTGTTTGTTTTTTTGAAGTCAAAATGTCTGCAGTCTGCGGACCACATCTGCAAGCCTCTGCAGCAGAAGAGGTGGACCAAATGTCTGCAGTCTGCAATAAGAAGACTGTTTGTTTTTAACGTCTGCAGCTGTTAAAATAAATTAATTTTTCAAACTTAATTTCATGTCATAAAGATTAAAAATGCATTTTCAGCAAAAAGAGAAAGAAAAAAAAAAACGGGTGGTCTTTTTTTTTTTTTGGTTAAAATGAGGTCTGAAGACCTTTGAAGACAGTGGCCCATGTCTGCGCCAGGAAGACCTCGTGCAGACGTTTTTTGGTCTGCGCACTTCCAAAAAACAAACACTCTACGAGGGCATATGTCTGCGCGGCACAGACAAAAGTGGTTGCTCAGCTCTTCACAAAAAAAACAAACAGCCCCTAAATCTCCGGAACTTACTTAAGATTCTATTTCTACTATAAAGCATAGAACTTCAATAGAAAACAAGTGAAGTGTCAACTACCACGGTTTCTGGTGAGACAATATATAACATATGAAACAGAAGCTCACAACATTGTTGCTGTCTCATAACCAAATAAACTATGTATACATGAGTTCTATGATTAGTATCATGTGTATGATTATTTTACAATTCAATACTAAATAATAAAAATAAAATCGAAGAGAGGGAAATATGTTAGTAAGCAAGAACATGATATTTTCCATGGCATCATAACTTTCCATGTCAGCGAAAAGACATAAATAGATAAAAAGATACAACATGCATGTAGCAGGTTACCTATTGTCCTATTGCTAGAATGGGTAATTTTTCTGAAGTAAAAGGCCCTAATAAGGAATAATTTGTCACTATAATGGTGTGTGATAAGTAAAAATAAATTTATAACGTTTTAATAGAAAGTACATTCCTATTTCTTGCATTTAACTATATATATATATATATATATATATATATATATATATGTGTGTGTGTGTGTGTGTGTGTGTGTGTGTGTGTGTGTTGTTTCACAGAATGTGGAGGATAACGAGTATCCGAAAGAGGTTGATCCTTCCTTGGAGTTTGTGATTACCTCAAAAGACATAACAAACACAGGAGCTCCAGCGACACTTTTAATTTTTAACAACGAAAAAGGGTTTTTATCAAAGAATATCGATTCAATTTGTAGCGTTGGACGTTCTACTAAGAAAGGCCTCCGTAAGTGTGGTTATATAGGAGAGAAAGGTACTTCTAATTCTTATGTCTATCTTATTCTTTTATAGCCTACTTTGTTTTCCTGTTATCAGTTATCGCTTATCAAAAATCAAGACTCTTTATCATCATCATCTTCATTTTTGGTTTTGAAACATATTGATATATTGTTGCTTTAGAAACAGATTTTGCTCATATTTTGTAACAATGTAATGGAAGAAAATATTGGACGAACTTCTTATTTTTGGATGAACTTCCATCTAGGTACCTTAAACTTTAATTTCTTGTAGAGGTATTAGCACTGAAGTTTCATTTTTGTTCCTTTTATGTGAAAAAAGGTAAAATGTAATTTGTTACTTGGTTTACTATTGACTTCATGATGATGATGCATCAATGACATGGAAACATATTTAGAATAATTTCATTAAATAATAATTATTAACAAACTTCAAAAAGAATTTAGTTTCCAATATTGCAGTGGAACCATATTAAAGTATTGGGGTATTTAAGTGGAACAAAAACGAAACATGAGTGATAAAACCTTTTTAAAGGAAGTTTAAGGTACCTAGGTAGAACAAACCCAAAACTTCATTACTATTTGATGACATCACTTGTTCTGATACATTGTCAAATATTTCATGATCAGGAATTGGATTCAAGAGTGTCTTTCTGATAACAGCTCAACCATACATTTTCAGTAATGGGTATCAGATACGGTTTAACGAAAAGCCTTGCCAGCAGTGTAACCTTGGTTATATTGTTCCTGAATGGGTCGAGGGGGATTCAATTCTATCTGCCATTCAAAGGGTATATGGATCGGCTTCTCCACTTCCAACCACAACTCTAGTATTGCCTTTAAAGCCAGAGAAAGTCAAACCAGTCAAGGATCAGCTTTCAAGTATCCATCCTGAAGTTCTCTTGTTTCTTTCAAAGATAAGGTGGCTTTCTGTGAGGGAAGTGAATGAGGATTCTAGGCTTAACACTGTAAGCGCAGTATCCATTTCCAAAGAGAAAAACTTTGTTACTGCAAAGAACATGGATGCTGATTCCTACACACTCCATCTAACTGCTGGTGATGGAGTTGACAGAGAATGTGGGTACTACATGTGGAAACAAAGATTTCCTGTGAAGCTTGAAAATAAAGTTGAAGCTAGAATGGAGATAGATGAATGGTCAATCACCTTTGCTTTTCCAAATGGGGAAAGGCTCAAAAGAGGTTCAAGTTTGCCTGGAATCTATTCCTTTTTACCAACAGAAACACTTTCCTTTCATAATCCAAGCTGATTTTCTCATGGCATCTTCAAGGGAAAATATCCTCTGGGACAACAGATGGAACCAGGGAATTCTTGATCTTCTTCCTGTTGCTTTTATAAATGCGTTTACCTCGTTGGTGAAATCAACAAAAAATGCATCTTTTGTTTCCAGTCTCCCAAACATGTTTCACTTCTTACCTATCAACAAGTCATCTCATCCAAAGCTGAACAATGTCAGGGACACCATTAAAGCAAAGTTGATGAACGAGAGTATTGTCCCATGTGAGTCTTTCACTACACAGAAGCTGTTCCAGAAACCCAATGAAGTTGGTAGGCTGAAGCCCGCCTTTTGGAGCATAATCAACAAGGCAAGGAGCCAAAAGGTGAGTTTTTGCAATGATTCATCATGTGGAACCTATCTTCTTGCTTCTTCACTCGATAAAAAAGAGTACAACGCTGTTCTGGATTTTTTGGAGATTAAACTTGTTAAGCATCAATGGTATGCAAGATTCATTGTGAGCTCTAAGCTTGCAATGGGTGTCTCAGAGGATGTTTATATACAGCTTCTGGTATTCATCGCAGAGAATTGGGGGTTTGATTTTTACCAAACCGACATCATGAAAACACCATTGATCAAGTATGTTGGGGGAGATGGGAAGGTTGATTTAGTTACTCTGGGTACAAACAAGTTGCTAGCTTCTGATTATGATGATATTTCATGGTTGATTAATTGGAACAAAGAGTTCCAAGGTTCAACTGGTAAACATTTTTTACCTAAATCCACACAAGAAGCCATAAGATCATGTGCAAAGAAGTCAACACTAGTGAAGTGGCTTAAAGAGAAAGCAAATGTTAATTTTGTCAGTGTTTATGAATATGCTCTTCATCTTCTTACTAGTAGTTCAGTTAACAGAGACCACAAGCTGGCTGTCACTTATGCTCATTTCCTCTACAGGTCTTTACAAAAGAAGTACTTGGAGGAATATCAGGTTCAGAGTCTGTGTAGTGAGATGCCGATTGATGATAACTATGGGAATGTAACTCAAACAAGAAGTGGAGTTCTTGTACCTTCCAAAGGAAGCAGATGGGTGGAGCTGATTGGTTCAAATCCTTGGAGGCAGCATAATTATGTTGAGCTGGGTGAAGATTATACACGTCGTGTCACCTATTTTGGTGATGCTACTTCAGGCCAAGAGCTTGTTTCGTTTCTTCAAAAATATGTTGGAGCTTCTGATGTTCCTAATCTATTCCCCCCTAATGCTGCTATTCCTACTCTCTCTACTCTCACTAAAAAAAACACATTCCTGCTTCTAGAGTGGCTTCACTATATAAGGACAAAGGGGAGTACATTACCAGAAAGGTTTTTGTCTTCAATAAAAAATAGCAGCTGGTTGAAGATCTCTTCGGGCAGTGGTTCTGGCTATCGCCCACCATCAGAGTCATTCATGCCAGACTCATCAATCGGGAATCTTGTAAAGAAAGGTTCGAATCTTGTTGATGTCCCATTGATTGATTTGAAATTTTATGGTGTTGGGATGAAGGATTACAAAGAAGAGTTACGAACAATTGGTGTTGGGTTTGAGAATGCAGAAGCCTGTGAACATATCGGTAAGCGTCTCATGTCTCTTGCAGCTAATTCTAATCTTAAAAGAGACGATTTCATTTCGATACTCAAGTTCATTAAGTATCTAGGAGCGAATTATATCTCCCCTGCTGAGTTCATTAGAAGTATCAGAGGAGGAAAGTGGGTTAAGACATCTCGAGGTGATATGACTCCTAACAATTCTGTTTTATTCAGTCAAGAATGGAATGCTGCTTCACAGATAAGTGACATTCCATTCATAGATCAAAATTACTATGGGAATGACCTAATTTCTTTCAAGGAAGAACTTCAACTACTTGGTGTGGCTGTGAAGTTCAACCAGAGGTATCAGCTTGTTGTAGATTACCTCAAGTCCTCATCTTCACTGGCTTCTTTGTCATCTGAAGCCATGTTACTCATATTAACATGCATTAAGAGTTTGGTATCTTCAGATAAGCTTGTCCAAGAGATTAAAAATACGAAATGCTTGAAGACAAATTTGGGTTACAGATGCCCATTTGGATGTTTCTTGTTGAATCCAGAATCTCAGTGGGGCTGCCTTCTTCAAGTCTTTGGATCATTCCCGGTTCTTGATGTACAGTTTTATGGGAGATCAATCTTTTCGATGTCGAATGAATTAAAGAAAATCGGTGTCATGGTGGACTTTGAGGATGCCAGTTAAGAATTTACTCGCACTTTCAAGCAACAGGCTTTGCTATCTTTAATCAAAAAAGAACACGTCCTTCAATTTCTGCAATGCTATAGGAAGCTAAAGAGGCATGATATCAAGTTTTCTTTTGATTTCCAGAACTGCATTTCAAAAGAGAAATGGCTACGAACGAGACTTGGTGACTACAGATCTCCAAAAGAGTGCATTCTTTTTGGTAAAGATTGGGAACCATTTTCTCCAATCTGCCACCTTCCCTTCATTGATGACAGCAACAACTTTTATGGTAGTGGGATCCATGAATATCGTGCAGAGCTGAAGAGGTTGGGTGTTATCACGGATTTCAAAGATGGTGCCAAGTTTGTGTCTAATGGTTTTTTCTTACCTCAAGATTGCAGTAGCCTTACTCCTGCAAATGTTTACGCCCTGCTTGATTCTGTTAAGAAACTGAAAGAAGAGAGTGGAACGGATCTTCCTGCTGAATTCCTAGAGAAAGTTTCTCAAAAGAATTGGTTAAAAACCTATTTTGGCTACAAACGTCCTGATGAGTGCTTGCTTTTCGATTCTTCCTGGGATTCCTTGTTGAAATGCAAAGATGGTCCTTTTATCGATGAAGGATTCTATGGAACTCGCATTGGATCCTACAGAAAGGAGCTTAATGCTTTAGGAGTTATCACCGATTCCAACAAGGAATGCCAGTTGCTTGCTGGTTACCTCAACTCTCACACCAATTTTGAAACAATTTCTCGAATATATAATCACTTGTCTACATTAAAGTGGGAGCCTGCTGACGAAGACAAGAAAAGGATTTGGATCCCTAGAGGAAGGTGGGTAATGCCTGAAGATTGTGTTCTTCATGACGATAACAACCTATTTGGTGAACAGCTGAACGTTTTGGAGAATTGCAAGTATGAAGACAAGATTCTCGGCTTCTTTGCGAAAACTTTCAATGTGAAAGTTCGTCCCTCGGTTGAAGACTACTGTAAGCTTTGGAAGACATGGGAAACTTCAGGACGCCAGATAACACATGAGGAATGCTGTGCCTTTTGGGAG